>NC_044566.1:31352070-31952070 GCF_007565055.1 Rhinopithecus roxellana
TAACTTAATTCATAGTGGACATTTTATTTTCAAATTTTGTTACTTCAGCTAAAATCAGTGTTTATTTTTTCATTTTTAATTTCCTTTATTATATCATAGAAACAAGAGAGAACAAGTGGTAAAAACAGTGTTACAGTAATTCACAGAAGCAATCAGGAAGAGACAAAGCTCAACAAACGAACTGAACCTCAAGGGGGAGAAAGCTTTGTTATACCCAATGAAGCTAAGCTTTGGGGGAAGTTAATACTTCTTCAACAGCTGTACTAAGAACAGTAAAAATACTTTTGCCAAAGAAGGGTATCAACATTTTAATCTACCTTACACTGATAAAAAGGAAAACACATAGCAAGGAGGAGGTGGAGCAGGTTTTCACGGAGCCCAGACGGTAGAAACAAAACGTCCTTTGTTTGCAGAATATTGCACCTGCATTAAATTTACCTCTGACATCTCTTCGTAGAAATCTGATTTTTCTCTCATTCCCCCTCCTTTTATTGTTTTCAACACTGAGGAATGTGAGGCATGTCAGTTGTCCTTGTCGCTGCAATGTCTCTGTCTTCAGCTGTGAAAGAGAACAGGGCTTCCTCACCTTGCTTGCCATCAGCCCGTCATCTCCGCAATGCACCTGCACCGTAACACTACACTCTACCTTGCAGAGCTTCATACTTCTGTGACAGAGGCCAGAGATCAATTTCCTGCCGATCTGAGTCTAGGCCCTGTTCTGACAAGGAAAGTCTCTTTCAAATAATCCTAACTGCTAAGAGCAACACAAATACAGACACAGAACCATTATCAGAACTGCAATATCAATATCATAAAAGAAGGAACCATGGCCATAGGCACAGTGGTTGTGAGAATTTCTTTTTGGGGGGGACAGGGGGAAGAGGTATTCATAATCTCAGTGTCAATATGATGAGTTGACTCTGACATTTTTTATGTTTTCTAAAAATTCCACATTGTTGCTAAAGGAGAGACTATGAGTGTAACAGACAGCACATATTATGAATTTTGTTCAGAAGTTATTTTACCTGTGAAAGTTTTCTATTTTATAGATTCGTTCAGTTTTGGTACTCATGTTTAGGCCCTTGGAACTTTTTCAGAGTCATTATAAAGGCAGACTCTATCTCTACTTTGTATAGTGTGCTCACCTCTATAATTGCACCTGTAATTCAGCCTGGCAATTATTTATTTATTGAGCTATCATCTCGTCTCCTACATATTGATTCTCCTTGGACAGAGTTGGGCTGTATTCCCTGGTTCCCACTGCCTGATCCTGCATCTTCATCTCCACAAATCCCTCTACTATATGTTTGTTTCTTTGTGTGAGTGTGTGTGTGTGTGCGCGCACACATTTTGGGCTTTTATTTTTTATTTTTTTATTTTTTTGAGATAGGATCTCACTTTGTCACCCAAGCTGGAGTGCAGTGGCATGATCATAGCTCACTACCACCTTGAATTCCTGGGTTCAAGCATTTCTCTTGCCCTAGCCTCTCCAGTAGCTGGGACTACAGATATGCAATACCACGCCTGGCTAATTTTTTATTTACTTTTTATTTATTTATTTTATTTTTTTGTAGAGATGGGTCATGCCATCTTGTTCAGACTGGTCTTGAACTCCTGGGCTCAAGCCATCTTCCTGTCTCAGCCTCTGAAAGTCCTGGGATTACAGGCATGAGCCACAGCATCTGGTTTAATTTTTTTTTTTTTTTTTTTGAGATGGAGTCTTGTTTAGTCGCCAGGCTGGAGTGCAGTGGCACACTCTCAGCTCACTGCAACCTCTGTCTCCCAGGTTCAAGCGATTCTCTTGCCTCAGCCTCCAGAGTAGCTGGGACTACAGGCGTGCACCACCATGCCCAACTAATTTTTGTATTTTTAGTAGAGACGGGGTTTCACCATGTTGGCCAGGATGATCTCGAGCTCCTGACCTTATGATCCGCCTGCCTCGACCTCCCAAAGTGATGGGAATACAGGCGTGAGCCACCACACCCTGTCTGGTGGGTTGTCAATTTTATTAGTCACCTCCTAAGCTAAACTGGGGGTACAATAATGCTTCTTGCCAAAATTATGTCACTTTGGCTTTGACTTAGAACTCAGAAATTTATCTTGAGTAAGGAAAGAAGAGAAGAAAGAGGAGAAACGAAGATAGGGAGCAGAGAAAGATGCAGTGTTCTATCTTCTAGTCAGAATGCATGGTTCCAACTGTGGCTGTTAACACCTACCCTCTGGGTGACTTTCACAACTTATTTAACACCTATCATGCTCTTTACAGTAAAATGGAGATACTAATAGAATGTAGCAGATGAAATGAGAAAATAAATGTAAAATGTTTTCCAGTGCTTGCTCCAGAGGAAGAAGTCAATAAAAATTAGCAATTAGGACTATGAAGGTGAGAAGAAACATTGACTTCAGTTTATTGAGGTGTTATCTTCAGATCATAACTTGAATGAAAGTTTCAGAAAGTCAGAGGCACAATTAGGAAGCCTTAAATTAGAAGTCATGCCTTAAACCATCCAGTCTTCCTATTCATCCAGAAACCACCAGGCAAGGCATGCTCTCTACATTATTGTTTGCTTTAGAAATACCTACAAACCTCTCTCTCACACTGCAGATGTGCCAAGGGTTGACTGATTTTTGACAAGAAGGCAGAATTACAATGGTAGCCTTTTAGATGTCTTTCCTCATATTAAGACTATAACGTCCATTTTCTATTTTACTATTTGAAACTTTAACATGAGAGTACCTGATGTCATTTTAAGCACCATCCATGAACTTGACTATAATCATCCAGTTTACAGTGGCCTAAAAAGATCCTCTCTCTCCACATTCTGTGACCATGTCCAACTTGCACCTAATCTGTGAGATGCAAATTTCACACCAGCTCACAAATGAGATATTCTTTTGTGGATATTTCAATCCTTTCCCCTATTTCCCCAAGACTCTTGTTTAGTAGGAATAAAGGAAAACCAATATTTTGTCCTAAAAATGTTGTGTGTTCTTATGTAACTTTTAAAGGGATGCTTATAAATGAGATCAAGTATTCCCCATTTCTTTAGTTTATGAGGTCACTCTATTTTATATATATATATATATATATATATATAAAAGAGTGTTTGGCCCTGATCACAGATGAGTTTTGGAACTTCAGTCATTTTGTCCGATTTCTTATTGCTAAGTCCCAAATGTTTCCGGCCTGTGAAGACCTGCATATTCCCCAAATCCACTCTGATTGTTGAGTGCCCTTTGGTCAGCTGTCCTTTCCACTCTTGGTTTGGGGTTCTCCTGCCATCTGGAGCCCAGCTTCCCTGCCTTCCCCTATACCAGTTCATTTCAACTTGGTGCAAAGACCTTCTGCTCAGACCCCCGGAGTAGTAGCTGAGACTTGACCATGACTTACTTAAAGTCTTGAGAATAACAAAAGGATCTTTACACCGGTCATCAGATATGGCTTTTCTAAGAATCAACAGACCATGTCTCTCCATAGGAACCCACCGTTCAACACTTATCTCTGCCGAGATGTGGTCTTGCCACATGCTACTGGGCTGGGTTTCTCCCCAGCACATCTTCCAATGGTAGTACCTCAAACACGTCTCCCTTATTCCATTCTAAGTTATCTACTGTGGACCATCTATTTCTCAACTTTGGAAAAGGAAGGGGCATTTCTGCCTTCATACCAGTCCAGAGCCTGACTCCCAAGTCACCATTTTCTCTCAGGAAAAATATCTTCTGAAATGTTCGACACTGAAACTCTCCATTTCTTTCCAGGGAAAGCCATCCTTAGGGACATTATCTTGCCTTTATGCCCCGTTAGTACACAATGGTCAGTCATATGTAATTTTGCACATAATGGTTGTTCTTCAACTTCAATAATTCCACCCAGCGTGGGGAGATCATGTCTCTGTGTCTCCTCAGCCATCTGATACTCTACTCCATACCAGGACACAGACAAGAACAGAAGCGTAAAACTTCCATGAATAAGCAATACGTTTCAGAGCCGGTGCATTGTAAATCCATATTTAGAAAAGGATTTTCTAAAGTTAATTTCCTAAAGTAAACAATTCAGATTCAGCTTCATCTACCTGGAAGAAAACTTTCCATATGCAGCAAAGCTGTTTAACTTTTGGAGTCATATTGTCATTGATCTATCCATTCCAGAAGAAAGTTGCATGTTACATTTGCATAACCAAAAGGCAAAGGCAAATATTATTTTTCTTAAAATAAAGGAGTCATTTGCTCTCAAAAGTAAAAATGTAAGTTTCCACCTCTATAGAAGCAAAACAAAATAGAAACACTGTTTCACCTTTAAAATTGATTTTCCCCATTTCTAGTCATGTGCACATTTTCAACATTTTGGGAATTTAATCTCAGCTGAAATATTTGCACAACTGATATGGGAGTGCTAGGAAGGGAAGAGCGTGGTCCCTTTAAACGATAGGGAAGGGGGAACCAAAGCGCTGGGCAGAGGAGGGCGCCATCCCTGGCTAGGGCTCCACCCCCACTGACCTGGGTGAGGACAGCACTCTTGCCTTCCCCCCAAATGTTGCATTTCTCAAGGCAACCCTGACCCGCCACACCCCCATCCTGGGCCTATAGAAACCAGAGACCCTAATGGGCAGACACACAGGTGGCCAGAGTGAGAGGAGCACATAGGCAGAAGAAGAGACCAGCAGCTGGTAATCAGAGGGCTTCCAGAGGAGCACACTGGCAGAAAAGCACACCGACAGGCACTGGCAGGCCAGCAAGCCATTGACCCAGCAGGCTATCCACCCTGCAAGCCATCGACCCAGCAGGCCATCGACCAGCAGGATGAGGCAGAGTTTGGCCGGGGCAGTTGGAGAAGAGCCACAGCCGCTGAGCACTGCACGTCCAGGGGAAAACCATCTCCCTTCTGGCTCCCCCATTGGCAGAGAGCTACTTCCACTGGATAAAACTTTTCACTCATTCTCCCACGTGTGATCTGATTTTTCCAGTACACCAAGGCAAGAACCCAGGATACAGAAAACACTCTGTCTTTGCAACAAGGTAAAGGGTCAAATTGTGCTGGTTAAACCAAGCTGCCTATAGACAGCAAACTAACAAACGACCCTGTAACACACGCCCACTGGGGCTTCAGGAGCTGTAAACATTCACTCCTAGACAATGCCATGGGGTCGGAGCCCCACAACTGGCCCGTCTGTATGCTCCCCTAGAGGTGTGAGCAGAAGGACACTGAAGAATCGGAGCCACACCCACATCGCATGCACTGCGAAGGGGACAAGGGAAACTTTCCTGTTTCATAACCACATAAAAGGATATCGTGTTAAAATCATTTTTTGAGCTATGAATTGATTTTTTTTTTTTCTCTGTATTCCCCAAGGTAGCAAGGCCCTTTGCATTCTTTACCTCTGGATACCTACAATGTGGAAGTTAGAGACTTTGGTAAAAATCTAAACTCATTGATTATTTAAGGATTCTGAGCATGTGAGTAGAGAGACAGATACATTTTTTTGTGTGTTTTTTTGTTTGTTTGGTTGGTTGGTTTTTGGTGAATTGTTTTGTTTTCTGTTTTTTTGTTTTTGTTTTGTTTTTGTTTTTGTTTTTGAGACAGAGTCTCGCTCTGTCAACCAGGCTGGAGTGCAGTGGTGTAATTTCAGCTCATTGCAACCTCCGCCTCCTTGGTTATAGTGATTCTCGTGCCTCAGCCCCCCAAGTAGCTGGGACTACAGGCATGTGCCACCACGCCCGGCTCATTTTTGTATTTTTAGTAAAGACGGGATTTCTCTATGTTGGCCAGGCTGTTCTTGAACTCCTGACCTGAACTGATCCACCTACCTTGGCCTTTTAAAGTGCTAGGATTACAGTCATGAGCCATCACACCCGGCCCAGGTGCATACTTTTGATGGAGATAAACAGGAAAGAGATAGATTTTTCTCTGAAAATACTGGTGGATCCCTAACGCAGTGGGAATCTTCACACCAATTCCACACAAGGCCTCAGAGAAATGAAAACCAGAGAGTAGATAACTTCTGCCAGTTGTAGAAGCTCCCTGCCTCACCAGAGATGCCCAAGATTGAGTGAAGTCCGGTGCAGCCAGGCCACCAAACCTGATGGGAACCCTTGCCCTGGGAGAGTATGGAACTCCAAGGTAACCAATGTGAACCAGTGATAGATGTGGTGGTGACTTTGTCTGGGATGTGGCACTCGGAGACCTTTGCCTATTTGTGTAGATTTAAAGGGATTTCTACATATGAGAATGTGAACTAAGATTCATATTGCCCTCATGAGAAGGGTACTTGCAGAATCCCCATTTCACAACTGAAGAAGTTGAGACCCAGAGCGAGATTCACTTATCTGTGTTCTAATTTCTCACAGACAGGAGACAAAGAACTGAGCATTGCATCCAAACCTGCTTAACCTCAAATTTGTGTCTTTTTAACCCAAACTCTCTGACTTTCAGTTTGATCAAAAACTGGGGAAGATAATGTCTAGTGGAGAAACCTAGCAGACACTAACTCTACCAAATGATTAAAATAAACCCTATGACACGACAACATCATGAACCCTTTGACACAATATACTAAGAAAGACAAAACATAACTTATTTTTATGCTCTTACCAAAAATGTATAACCTGTGTTCAAACACAAGTACATATCAGAAAAACCCAAATTAAGGGACATTCTGCAAAATAAATGATTGCTCTTCTTCCAAAGTGTGAAAATCATGAAAGTCAATGAAAGACTAAGGAACTATTACAGACAGGAGAAGACTAAGAGAAACAGCAACTACCTGCAATGGGAGATTCTGGATTGGATCAAAGAACAGAAAAAAAGGACATCAATAAAAATCGGTGAAGTTCAAATAAGATCTGTAGTTTAGTAGAAAATATTGTAATAATGTTAATATCCTCTTCTGGACAATTACTTTATGAGAAATTACACTATGAGAGAGAAAAAAAGGTAATATTTTAGGCAAAAGAAAAAAAAGACTCACCAAGAACCCTTATTTTTCTTACGCTTTTTCACAACCCTCATCTTGGCCACGTGTGAAAGACTGCTGCATACCCAGATAGCCACCATCATAATTCTCATCTATATTGGTCCCAGGCATTAACCTCAGTTCGAATACAACTTAGACACTTCAAGACCTCTATCACTCTTTTTTTTTTTTTTTTTTTTGAGAAAGTTATCAGGAAACAGTTCCCGTCTTTATTTACAGGATGTTTATAGGAACTCAGATATACTCAGGCACTCATAAACCCAAAAACAAAACAAAAGAGGCTAAGTTATACTGATATGGGTTGAACTCATGTTACAATGTTGCTGCAACATTAGTGAGTGGCCATGAAGCATATTACCGATAAAGATCAGTCTAGGTGGATTCCATCTGTGTCCACAGTAAAGATTAAGAACATAGAACGCGCATTCATTCATTCATTCATTATTTGTTATTCCATTTGAGAAATGTTTATTAAGCCCTATTATCCATCAGGCATACTCTAGATTATAGGGATATCATGTTGAATAAGACAGAATCATTGCCAAAAAATTGTTTGTGCTACTATAAATATTGTGTCAAAAATAAAACAGAGTAGTAGAACTTGGCCTGCTGGGGAGATGGGGTGGAGTGAGAAATGCTACTTGACTCAGATGATCAGTGACTTGTTGTCTGAGGAACTGTCCTTTGAGCTGTGACGTGACAGAGAATAAATGGTGACCATGCACAGTTCTAGAAAGAGTAGGGAGGAATGCTCCAGAGAGAAGCAAACTGGAGAGGTCATGAAACAAAATCTGGAGGCAGACTCTGGGTTTGAGTCATGGTTCTTCCAGTTATTAGTTGTTTGATCTAAGTTCCTTTTTTTTTTTTTTTTTTTTTGAGACGGAGTCTTGCCCTGTCGCCCAGGCTGGAGTGCAGTGGCCGGATCTCAGCTCACTGCAAGCTCCGCCTCCCGGGTTCCCGCCATTCTCCTGCCTCAGCCTCCCGAGTAGCTGAGACTACAGGCACCCGCCACCTCGCCCGGCTAGTTTTTTGTATTTTTTAGTAGAGACGGGGTTTCACCATGTTAGTCAGGATGGTCTTGATCTCCTGACCTCGTGATCCGCCCATCTCGGCCTCCCAAAGTGCTGGGATTACAGGCTTGAGCCACCGCGCCCGGCCTTGATCTAAGTTCCTTAATCTTTTTGTCCCTCAGTTTTCTCATCTGTGAAATGGGACCAATAAGAAGACTAAATGTGTAGAATACTTTGAATAAAGTGCTTTTTGTGTTTGATAAATAAATATTTTCACTTGGAAGCAATTGGTAAAGAATGTGTATAATAATTGCAGTTAATTTCAAGGTTTGGAGCAGGAACTCTATGTGGAGCGATGAGTAGATGGAAAAGCTGCTTAGAAACACTTCAGTCTCCTTGGGTAACTTCAAGTAATCTGGAAGGGATGGGAGCAAAGAAATGTTCATGGGGGTGTTCTGGTTTTCTATGGCTATATGACAAACTAGCCCAAAACTCACTGCTTTAAATAACAATTCATTATTATAGCTCACAATTCTGGGAAGTGATGGGCTCAGCTGATGACTCTCATGTGATTGTAGTAAGATGGTAGTGGGGCCTGGATTCCTCTGAAGACTTCTCACCTCACAGCCTGACTGCCAGGATGGAATGGCTGGAGCAGTTAGAGGATAGATAGGCACCTTTCTCTACCAGGCCTCTCCACATGGCCTGCTTGGAGTCTTTCACAGAATGGTGGTCTCAGGGTAGTCATACTTATTACCTGGCAATTTCTCCTAGAGCAAAAGTTCCAAGAGGCAGGAAGCAGAAACTGCTAGTCTCATAGGCCTGGACTTGGAATCTGGCACAGTGAGACCCTCCACCACACTCTGTTGGTTGAGGGAAGCACAAACCGGTTGAGTCAGAGGAGAAGACATAGACTGTAGCTTTGGATTGGAGAAGGGTCAAAGAATGCATGGACATTTTTAATCAGTTTCAAGGGATGATGAGAGGCAGGGTTCTGAGGGTACGAGGGGGGATGCCTATATTCTGGAGGGCCTTGTATGACATTCAGTCATATTTGAACTTTATTCAGTAGGTAATTTTGGAATCATTTTGAATTTTAACTATGGATATACCAAATCTCTAGATGCTGTAAGTGAAGACAAGATAAAATGGATTCTTTTCGTCTAAATATGTGGTGAACACATGCATAAGGGAGAGTGGAGAGTAATGTATTATCCTTCAATTCTGAAAAGTTATACTTTCCTTTCTGTACTGCTTCCTTGCAGAGAAATTATCTAATGGTCACAAGTTGGCCCTGAGGGGTAGAGACATGCAATTGTGACCAGGTTGCATTATAGAGAAGACGTAGGTTTGGAGATGATTCTCTGTCTGCCCACTACTCAGAATTTCTCATCAGTTTTATTGCTTTGATGTACAAGAAAATATTTTGGGGTGGGAGAATTAACCAATATTGGCTGGGTAGATGTTGCCTTGCTTATACAGCCCACCTTAGAGGAGTTAATCTGATTTTGTAGCAATTCCATAGCAGCTAGTTCTATGAGCAGTGTAGACATAGTTCATTTTCTGCACACATTTATGCAGTCATTAATTAAAATTTTCTTCTCCCAAGTGTCTATTTTTAAAATTAAGGCCCAATAATTTACAAAGTTGCTCAAGAAAAGAACATTTATACAGTTCTAAAACCTAAAGCAATCTGAGTTTAGTCAACAAAATCCTATGTTGGATGGCAGGGGTTAAGATTTCTTATTTTATATACAGGTTTCCAGCAATAATGGAATAAGTTCCTGATATGGATAATATGTTACCTTCTTCACCATGAAAAGTTGTGTACTTCAAAATAGTTTCTTCTTCCCTAATTATTTTCCCAAGCCACAGGCTTTATTTAACAAACACATACTTCCCACTCATGCACCAGTCATGTTTCTAAGTACTGTATGAATAATAACTCATTTTCTCATCATGACTACTCTAGGAGGTGATTGCTGTTATTATCACCCTTTATTTTACCCATGAGTCACAAAGCAATTAGAAACACAGCTAATAGGCCAGGAGCGGTGGTTCACGCCTGTAATCCCAGCACTTTGGGAGGCCAAGGCGGGCAGATCACAAGGTCAGGAGATCGAGACCATCCTGGCTAACACAGTAAAACCCCGTCTCTACTAAAAATACAAAAAATTAGCTGGGCGTGGTGGCGCATTTCTGTAGTCCCAGCTACTTGGGAGGCTGAGGCAGGAGAATAGTGTGAATCCAGGAGGTGGAGCTTGCAGTGAGCCGAGATCAAGCCAATGCACTCCAGCCTGGGAGACAGAGTGAGACTCCATTTCAAAAAAAAAAAATTAAAAAAAGAAACACAGCTAATAAGTGACAGAGCTAGGATTCAAACCCATGCACCTGGGATCCAGAATTCATACCTTCAAACCCTATGTGCTGCTGCCTCTATTTTAGCCTCTATATCATCTATTTTAGCCCTTGACACTATTATACCTTTACTGCAAGCTCCTTGAGAGCACACTTTCTGACTTTCAGTGCGTCCACAGTATCTAGCTTCGTACTTAGCAAATAGAAAGTATCAAATACATGGGTTTGCCTAAACTGGGTTAACAACAGGACATATAAATGATTCTAAGGCCTTCTGGCATGTCTTTCAATAGGATGGTATTACCCAACAATTATGATGTCTACACATACTTTTCATTTTCAATCACATTGGGATAAATTTTTGTCTTTATCCCATTTCTGCTTTCTCCTGTATATATAAGTGCTGATATTTCACTGCTCTCTATGAAGAGTGAAGTCTATTATGGTCTTACAACTTAAATTTGATACCAAGACAAAGGTTAATTGGTAAAGATTATTGCCCAAGCATTAATATTTTACATGAATCAGAAGGTCAGATGGCATTTCTGGATCTGACAGTTCTTGTTATAATGAAAGTTTGAAAGAAATGCCATCTTGCCTATTAATTAATGGGTTTAGCCCTAGTGAGAGATCATCTATTTAACACCAGTAAGTTAATCACAGTTGACGTCTGTGAACTATCAACTCTCAAGCTATGCATCTGTTTGAGGTGGTTGCTGACAAAATCCCTGTTTTACAGGCAAGGTCACTGAATATACATCACTTTCCAATGTATCATAGACTTTTGAAAACATACAGAATTTAGCAAATGTTGTTCATTTTATTTACTCCTTTTTAAATAGTGATTACAAACTATGAATGGAAAAAGCTATAATTTAATCATGGGACTACATACATTCGATTTTTAAAAAAGACTCTGCTAAATAGAAAAGTGTTTAAAGTGTTTATTTTTCCCTAAGTAAAAAAGTAATTTTGTGATACAGTCACAATTATAATCGTAATTTCTAAAGTTTATTAATTTGAAATCTTCATTAGAAGAATTGAGACATTTTTTCTTCTGAAAACAAGAAACATACACAAATATATATATATATATATATATATGAAAAACTTCCAATATTTAAAAAGTATTTCCTCTGAACATTCTTAGTTACAAATACTGCTTTTAATTTTTTTCTGAAGTGAGTTTATTTAGATGAGATTGGGCATGTTCAGGGTGGTAGAGCCACAGACTTAAATGAGTTTATTTAGAAATCTAGATCATTTATACTCCAGGCTTCATGTATATGATATTTCTTATATTTCTTACAAAAATTAAAATCTTTTTTTTACAAAAATCAAACCCAAAGTCTCTGAAAAAGTAAACACATGAAAAGATAGAAAGATAATTTCAATACTGTTTATGGGATGAGTTTAAGATGCAAAAAATGAGCTAAGGATATTATAATTAGGATATCACACAGTCGGGAGTTCTAATAAAACTGCAGACCCCAGCCTCCATTTCCTTTTAGGACAATGTTATCTGATCTCCTATGTCTAGCTATTAGTCTGCCTGGTCAGCTGTCTCCATTGGACTGAGAAAAGACCATCCTTTACCTCACTTCTCATTTTTAAATATATGTGGGGTTGGGGGTGGATTAGGAAAAGCATGGAATATGCCAAATGAAATGGTGTGTTTTAGCAAAAGAGTTTTGTAATTTTATCTTTCCTCTTCAACTGGGGAATAACCCTAATTACAACAGAGGTTCTGACAGTAACCAAGACAGATCAGATAGTACCTAGGGAAGCTAGGTAGTTAGATACTAAAGGCAGCAGATTTACTTAAAAGACCAGAGACTTTGGAATATACCAAGAAGTTAGCAGCTATATGCTTATGAACTAAAGTCCTCTAATGTTGAGATGACCTCTCACATGGTAATTGATCAATGAAAATGCATACTTTAAGGAAAAATCAATTATACAACAACTTGTTTTCCTGCTATTAATTCCAAGAGTTCCAGTTTCCAGTTTTTAGGCAAACCTGTGTCATGCTAAAGGCATAGTTTAGCTCTTAATCATCGTATGTTTGCTTTCATTGACTTTCCCAAAGGCACCAGGCTGAGGATAGGCATCATTTATGGGATAACAGACAAAGAGATCTTGGCGACCATGAAATCGATCTCTTTTCTTTGTTTTTCAGGTAAGAAAAATAAGTGAGCTATTGAGGTCACACAGTTATTTAAGATCTAGTTCATACCAAAGCCGGAGGTGAAGTCCCAAACTCCCAATGTAATCTTTTGATTAATATGCATGCAGTAAAGTAATTGCTGCAAAAGTATCATAAAGGCAAGCAGGGCATTATTTATATAGGAGGAATTGACATCCACTCTTTTTCAACAATACTAATTGTGATTAACGTGATATTTTTTCAGTTTTAGGCGTAAGAATTCAGTCACTGTTTCTGTTATTAAATCATGGACTGTAACCTCTTACTTGATTACTTGAATAAATTGAAGCCTTGGGAGGTGGAATCATTTGCTCAAGGGCATGCAGTTAGTTGCCAAGCAAACACCAGGTAACTGAGTCCTAGGCTGTGACTTTTTCCCACACCGTCATGCTTTGTTCAGAGCCTTCCTCTTAGATCCTAGAAGTGATGAACTTTGGAGACATGCAGGAGAGGAAGGTTGGAGGCGGGTGCTGTAAGGCAGGGAAACTAACATCTTTCTTTGCTCTACTAGCCCCCAGGACCTCAGAAGTTTGAGAGAGGACACAGTTATGGAAGCCCTTCCAGAGCTAAGGGCTTACAACTGTTTACAAGGCATTATTTAGGACACTGCCTGGTGCTAGGATGTTTTGCCAAAAGGCCATGTTGTCACACTGCATGAAGTCCAAAGATTGTGTCCCTTGTGCTTGCTGAATTTTGGGATATGAGACAGCCTGCATAAGGAAAATAAAACAAGATGAGTTTTCACCAAAGATTAAAATGTAAGGATTTGTTTATTCAAATATCTTTTGAGCAGGAATCTATAAACTCATTTCTCTTGTTTTAAAGCAAAAACTACACTGGAATGCCTTTTAACCCCGTGCCAGAATTGGACATGAAATGGAAGAATGAATTTGATAACTGCAGTAGAGTATGAGACAAGTCACACAAGCATGTCACCACAACTCCTCAACAATGCTGCTTTTGCAGGAGTGAGGGTTAAGGATGTGGTTGCTGTACACATTGGTGAACACAAATGAATTGACTCACAAGAAGTCCATGTTTCTGAATCAAAAGATTTCAGCCCTCCAAGAGCCGAAATAATAATAATACATGACAGGCCACACTCGTCTATTATAGTTTTAAGGATAGTTTGTGGACATGAAGTATTATGAACCATAAGGTTTTGCAGTATTCTGTCTCAACTTAGTGCTATAGTACATCTTAGCACCATTGACATTGGCATGCACTGTTCCTGCCTGAGGCATTAGACATCTAATTTGATCAAATTCAGACCCTATAATTTGAATTCAAGCCAAACCACAATCAAATCATAAAATTTCCAAAGCTGCCACCATCTTGGAAATGTCAAATGTTGGGTGAGGGGAGCAGGAAATGACTATACAGGGAATAAACAGAGCCCATGGTAATGAATTTTGCATCTGGTCTTTATATGAGGCCATCAATCCATTAGCTGTAATTTAAATATCTTGATTAACATTTCATTAGCATAGGTGACTGCTGCAGAATAAATTGAATCTCCATGCACCATGCATACCAAAATATTCTAAACTCCTCTGAGTTTTAAGGTGCTAAATATAGTACTCTCTGGCCACTTAGAAAGTCTCTGAAGTCTGTTCGGTATTAAGCATAAAAAATAAACCTGAGAAAAAGGGATGTTTTTATATGCTCAGATATTACGGCCCGCTAAAAGCGTGGACTGTTTTGGCAGTCACTGTCAGACCTCCCGGTGTCTGAGGAATTGTATGCTCCTTTCTAAATCCTTTCGGAAATTGCCAGTTTGATAGAATAACATTGCAGGAAACCACTCAAATTGAACATATTTGTTGTTTTATGTTCTGCCAGGCAAATGTCAGAACAATGCCAGGAGACCACAGTGGGTCAGAATTGGAGGGAGCAGGAGGGGAGGAGAAGGAAGGGAACCAGGAGCAAAAGAGACAATGAGAATATAATCAGAAGTTATTTTAATGGGGAATTTTTAAAGCATAAAACAAACTGTTGTTTTTGAAAATCAAAAGCAAAATAGATTGTGTCTTCTCACTTGTCTTACGGTCAACATGACGTCCAATCTGTGAATTTTTGTTGCAGAATTTGATTATTGTGGTCAACAATTTTCTGGTAAATCCCTGTTCACTAGTCAATGATGCTGCTAAATATGAAGGCTAAATAGATGGCTCAGTTGTAGAACTCACTCATGGAAGCTTATTCTTATGCTTTTATTCCACTTACACAAATCTACTTTACTACAAAGACTTTCTTTTTTTTCACCTTTTGCATTCTTCAGTTACACAGCATGCCATATAAATCATTTTAATTAATTAGGAATAATTTGCCATAATCATTTATTCAGTCTCATGTGTGAAGTCCTAGTGAAATAACTTTTTTCTAGGTCTGACAGTATAATAGAATTTACTGGTAGTAATTCCAAAAAATAATCCTGCAGGAATTCATCTTTCCAGAAAGACCAGCATGGGAAAGGCAGTTGGAACGAGTGTGTTAGCTTTGCCTGTTTTTTTTTTTTTTTTTTTTTAAGTGGCTGACTCATAAATTAGGAACTTGATTCTCTCTTCCGGGCTTTGGATGGCTTCCTAACGAGCAGAAGGGCTCCTTTATTTATTTATTTACTAACCTTTGTGGATTCAAACCATTGATAGCACTTAACACTTTAGTTACTGTGGTTATATTAAATTAATATTGCAAGCACACAGTGCTGGTTTGATTACTAGGAAAATCTTTTTGCCTCATCGCCACTCAAGTATTGAACCCAGCACCAAATACATGCTCACTATTTTTTGCTAGATAATCATTGCATTTTAGCACATGGAACAAATTTAATATTGATTAAAATTGAATGTTATTAATCTACTTTATTTTCCACATCAGTTTAAAAAGAAACTGAAAAAACCATGGCTTCGTTGTAAAATATCTAAATGCATGTGTTTTGAGAGCAACCAAATAGTGAAAACTATATCATATTTTCAAATATATACCACCACACTCGATAACTTTTAATTTTTTAATTTAATTTAATTTAATTTTTTAGAGACAGGATCTCACTCTGTTGCCCAGGCTAGAATTCAGTGGCTCAATCATAGCTCATAGTTTCATACACCTAGGATCAAGTGATCCTCCTGCCTCAACCTCCTGCATAGCTAGGACTACAGGCACATGCCCTCATGCCTGGCTAAATTTTTATTTTTATTTTTTGTAGAGATGGGAGTCTTACTATGATGCCAATGCTGATCTCAAACTCCTGGCATCAAGCCTTCCTCCAGTAACTTTTTTAAAATCAGAATTTTAATTAATTTATTATTTGTACAATATGAATGTTTACTCTTAGATACGTAGTTATCTAGTGTCTCTAAAATTGAGGATTTTCTTTTGATACGCATGGCAGAATATGTTGTGTGCTTTAGGATAACTATGGTGGACTTGATGGTAGATATTGGTTTTACTTAGGGGGCACAAATGGAGACATACAGGAAGGAAAGTGACTTTTCCAATGTTACAAAGAATTGTACCAATGGAGCTAAAGGACACCTGGGACCTATTGCCAAAGCATTGTTAAATGAACACACACTTGTGATCTCGTATTTTCTGCACTAATATATCTGCTTTGCCAAAGTAGCAAGAAAATAAGGTAATCATTTGTGGCTTTCACAAGCCTTCATGCAAACGCAATGCAAGTCAGTGCAGTCTTCCTGGTAGTCAGCGTAGGTGGTCACATGTGTCATGTGATTTGAAAGTTACAAAAAGGTTCCCCTTGCTACATACATCCTGAACTGCTTTTATTAAGGGTAGATAGCTTCAACAGAGTGAACTTTGTTTTGTTTGTTTTTATACAGAGACTTGCTGCGTCCCTCGGGCTGGAGTGCAGTGGCATGATCTCAGCTCACTGCAACCTCTGCCTCCTGGGTTCATGCAATTCTCCTGCTTCAGTCTCCCGAGTAGCTGGGATTACAGGTGTGTACCACCACACCTGGCTACTTTTTGTATTTTCAGAGACGGGATTTTGTCATGTTGACTACACTGGTCTCAAACTCCTGACCTCAAGCTATCCACCCACCTCTGCCTCCCAAAGTGCTGGGATTACAGGCGTGAGCCACCACACCCAGCCTTTCGTGCAAATTTTTCTATTACTCCTCAGCAAACTTCAACTAGGAGTATGCTCTAGTTCACCCCTCCTCCAAACTTGCCCTTGATTAATTTTACTTGTCCCTGGCTCTCAGTTTAGATGCTGTTTCCTTTGATCTTCTCTAATGCCCTGTGACTACCATCAAAGCATGATATTTGCATTTTTAAATGGTTGAAAAGAATCAGAAGGAAAAGATTTTATGACATATGCAGAGTACAGTCATGCATCTCTTAACAATAAGAATGTATTCTGAGAAATGCATCATTAGGTGATCTCACCATTGAGCAAACATTGGGGTGTATACTTACATAAACCTACATGGGATTGCCTCCTATACACCTATACTACAAACCTGTACAGTATGTTCTTGTACTAAATACTGTAGGCAACCGTAATATAGTAAGTATTTGTGTATCTAAATATATCTAAACATAAGAGAGGTACAGTAAAAATACAGTATAAAAGGTAAAAGATAATACACCTATACAGGACACTTACTGGAAATGGAGCTTGCAGAACTGGAAGGTGCTCTGGATGAGTCAGTGAGTGGTGAGTGAATGTGAAGGCCTACGACATTACTGTACACTATGATAGACTTTATACACACTGTATACAGAAACTACACTAAATTTATACATAAGTAGTTTTCTTTCTTCAATAATAATTGACCTTAGCTTACTGTAACTATTTTATTTGATAAACTTTTTACACTTATTGACTCTTCCGTAATAACACTTAGCTTAAAACACACATTGCACCGTTGAACAATAATAGTTTTATTCTTTATATCCCTTTTCTATAAGCGTTTTTCTATTTTTAACTTTTTAAGATTTTTGTTAAAAACTATGACACAAACACATACATTAGCCTGGGCCTGCCCAGGGTCAGGATCATCACTATCACTGCCTTCCACTTCTACATCTTGTTCCACTAAAGGCCTTCAGAGACAATGACACGCATGGAGCTGTCATCTCCTATGATAACAATGCCTTTCTCTAGAATACCTTCTCCTGAACGACCTACTTAGGACTGTTTACAGTTAACTTTTTCAATAAGTAAGAGGAATTAACTGTAAAATAAATTTTAAAAATATGGTAAATACTGGGTGATAAGAAATTTTCAACTTCGTTATAATCTTATGAGATCACTGTTGTATAATACAGTCCATTTTTGACCCAAACATTGTTATTCAGCACAAAACTGTATAGGAAATTCAAAGCTCAGTGTCCATAAAGTTTTACTGGAACGTGCCATTTGTTTACACATTGCCTATGAGTGCTTTCAAAATGTGAAGGTAGAGTTGAGTAGTTATCATAGTCTATGTGGCACCAAATAGACTATAATACAATATTTACTATCCAGCCTTTTATGGAAAGAAAGTCTAGTTTGCTCACCCCTCTCCTAGACTTTTTGATTAAATAAATGGAGGCCCTTAAGTATCCCTACCACCTTGTGATGGCTAAATGTGTATCTTCTCTAACGGAGTTTAAAGCTTCATGGCGCAAATCTATCTTTTGCAGTGTAGTATCTCCAGCACCTACAAGAAAATGCCAGGGTGTACAGTAAGCCTTCAATAATGAAATATCAAATGTATTAACCCTTTCAAAGTATGTCTTATTTTATAAATTATTTTTAAAATAGTAGTAGTATAGTGATATATTACTTTATCTATAGATTTTTTGTTTGTTTGTTTTTACTTTAAGTTCTGGGATACATGTGCAGAACATGCAGGTTCATTACATAGCTATACGTGTGCCATGATGGTTTGTTGGACCTATCAACCTGTCACCTAGGTTTTAAGCCCTGTATGCGTTAGCTGTTTGTCCTGATGCTCCCCTGCCCCTCATCCCCACCCTGACAGGCCCCGGCGTGTGTCATTCCCCTTCTTGTGTCCATGTGTTCTCATTGATCAACTCCCGCTTATGACTGAGATCATGTGGTGTTTGGTTTTCTGTTCCTGTGCTAGTTTGCTGAGGATGATGGCTTCCAGTTCCATCCATGTTCCTGCGAAGGACATGATCTCATTCCTTTTTGTGGCTGCACAGTATTCCATGGTGTATATGTACCACATATTCTTTTTTTTTTTTTTTTTTTTTTTTTTTTGGGATGGAGTTTCACTCTTGTTGCCCAGGCTGGAGTGCAGTGGTGCGATCTCGACTCACTGCAACCTCAGCCTTCTGGGTTCAAGTGATTCTCTTCCCTCAGCCTCCCGAGTAGGTGTGATAACAGACGCCTGCCACTGCACCCAGCTAAATTTTGTAATTTTAGTAGAGACGGGGTTTCATCATGTTGGCTAGGCTAGTCTCCAAGTCCTGACCTCAGGTGATCAGCCTGCCTCAGCCTTTCAAAGTGCTGGGATTACAGACGTGAGCCAACGCACCCAGCCTTTTGCCACATATTCTTTATCCCGTCTATCGTTGATGGGCATTTGGGTTGGTTCCATGTATTTGCTATTGTGAAGAGTGTTGCAATAAACATACATATATATATATATATATATCTTTATAATAGGATGAATAGGATGATTTCTATTCCTTTGGGTATATAACCGATAATGGGATTGCTGGTATTTCTGGTTCTAGATCCTTGAGAAATTGCCATACTGTCTTCCACAATGATTGCACTAATTTACATTCCCACTAACAAAGTAAAAGTGTTCCCATTTCTCCATAGCCTTGCCAGCATCTATTGTTGCTTGACTTTTTAATAATCACCATTCTGACAGGTGTGAGTTTTGATTTGCATTTCTCTAATGATCAGTAATGTTGAGCTTTCTTTCATATGTGTGTTGGCCACATAAATGTCTTCTTTTGAGAAGTGTCTGCTTATGTCATTTGCTCACTTTTCCATGGGGTTGTTTTTTTCTTACAAATTTATTTAAGTTCCTTGTAAATTCTGGATATTAGACCTTTGTCAGATAGGTAGATTGTAAAGATTTTCTCACATTCTGTAGGTTGCCTGTTTACTCTGATGATAGTTTCTTTTGCTGTGCAGAAGCTCTTTAGTTTAATTAGATCCCATTTGTCAATGTTAGCTTTTGTTGCATTTGCTTTCGGTGATTTCATCATAAAATCTTTGTCCCATGCCTATGTCCTGAATGGTATTGCCAAGGTTTTCTTCTAGGGTTTTTATAGTATGGGGCTTTACATTTAAGTCTTTAATCTATCTTGAGTTGATTTTGTAAAAGCTGTCAGAAAGAGATCCAGTTTCAGTTCCCTGCATATGACTACCAGTTTTCTTAGCACCATTTATTGAATAGGAAATCCTTTCCCTATTGCTTGTTTTTGTCCAGTTGTACAAGATCAGGTGGTTGTAGATGTGTGGTCTTATGTCATTTCTGAGGTCTCTATTCTTTTCCATTGATCTGTATGTCTGTTTTGATACCAGTACTATGCTGTTTTGGTTACTGTAGTCTTATAGTATAGTTTGAAGTCAAGTATTGTGATGCCTCCAGCTTTGTTCTTTTTGCTTAGGATTATCTTGGCTATGTGGGCTCTTTTTTGGTTCCACGTGAATTTTAAAGTAGTCTTTTTCTAATTCTGTGAAGAAAGTCAATGGTAGTCTGATGGGAATAGCATTGAATTTGTAAATTACTTTGGGTAGCATGGCCATTTTCACGATATTGATTCTTCCTATCCATAAGTATGGAATGTTTTTCCATTTGTTCATGTCCTCTCTTATTTCCTTGGGTCTGTGGTTCTCCTTGAAAAAGTCCTTAACATCCTTTGTTGCTGTATTCCTAGGTATTTTATTCTCTTTGTAGCAATTGTGAATGAAAATTCATTCATGATTTGGCTCTCTGCTTGTCTATTGTTGGTGTATAGGAATGCTTGTGATTTTTGCACATTGATTTTGTATCCTGAGATTTGCTGAAGTGATCAGCTTAAGGAGTTTTGGGGCTGAGAAGACGGGGTTTTCTAAATAGACAATCATGTCATCTACAAACACAGACAACTTGACCTCCTCTCTTTCTATTTGAATACCCTTTATTACTTTCTCTTGCCTGATTGCCCTGGCCAGAACTTCCAATACTAAGTTGAATAGGAGAGGTGAGAGAGGGCATCCTTGTCTTGTGCCAGTTTTCAGAGGGAATGCTTCTAGGTTTTGCCCACTCAGTATGATATTGGCTGTGATTTTGCCATTAACAGCTCCTATTGCCAGGCACGGTGGCTCAAGTCTGTAATCCCAGCACTTTGGGAGGCCAAGACGGGCGGATCACGAGGTCAGGAGATCGAGACCATCCTGGCTAACACGGTGAAACCCCATCTCTACTAAAAAATGCAAAAAAAAAAAACTAGCCGGGCGAGGTGGCGGGCGCCTGTAGTCCCAGCTACTCGGGAGACTGAGGCAGGAGAATGGCATAAACCCGGGAGGCGGAGCTTGCAGTGAGCCGAGATCCGGCCACTGCACTCCAGCCTGGGCGACAGAGCGAGACTCCGTCTCAAAAAAAAAAAAAAAAAAACTCCTATTATTTTGATATATGGTCCATCAATACCTAGCTTATTGAGAGTTTTTTACATGAAGGGGCATTGAATTTTATTGAAGGCCTTTCCTTCATCTATTGAGATAATCGTGTGGTTTTTGTCATTGGTTCTGTTTATGTGGTGGATTACATTTGTTGATTTATGTATGTTGAACAAGCCTTGCATCCCAGCAATGAAGCCAACTTGATTGTCATGGATAAGCTTTTTGATGTGCTGCTAGATTCAGTTTGCCAGTTTTTTTTGTTTGTTTGTTTTGTTTTGTTTTTGTTTGTTTGTTTGTTTGTTTGTTTGTTTGTTTTTTGAGGATTTATGCATCAATGTTCATCAGGGATATTGGCCTGAAATTTTCTTTTTTTGTTGTGTCTCTGCCTGGTCTTAGTGTCAGGATGATGCTGGCCTCATAAAATAATTTAGGGAGGATTCCCTCCTTTTCAATTGTTTGAAATAGTTTCTGTAGGAATGGTACCAGCTCCTCTTTGTACCTCTGGTAAAATTTGGCATGAATTCATCTGTCCTGGGCTTTTATTGGTTGGTAGGCTATTTGTTACTGCCTTAGTTTCAGAACTTGTTATTGGTCTATTCAGGGATTTGATTTCTCCCTGGTTTAGTCTTGGGAGGGTGTATGTGTCCAAGAATTTACCCATTTCTTTTAGATTTTCTAGTTTATTTGCACAGAGGTATTTGTAGTATTCTCTCATGGTAGTTCGTATTTCTGTAGAGTCAGTGGTGATATCCCCTTTATCATTTGTTTATTGTGTCTATTTGATTCTTCTCTCTTTTCTTCATTAGTCTGGCTAGCATCTATCTATTTGATTAATTTTTTCAAAAAAACAGCTCCAGAATTCATTGATTTCTTTGAAGGGTTTTTGTGTCTCTAACTCCTTCAGTTCTACTCTGATTTTAGTGATTCCTTGTCGTGTGCTAGCTGTTGGGTTTGTTTCCTCTTGCTTCTCTAGTTCTTTTAATCATAATGTTAGGGTGACAATTTGAGATCTTTCTAGCTTTCTGATGTGGGCATTTAGTGCTGCCAGTTTCCTTCTTAACACTGCTTTAGCTGCATCCTAGAGATTCTGGTATATTGCCTCTTTGTTCTAACTAGTTTCAAGGAACTTCTTGATTTCTGTCTTAATTTCATTATTTACCCAGTAGTCATTCAGGAGCAGCTTGTTCAATTTCCATGTAGTTGTGTGCTTTTGGGTGAGTTTCTTAATCCTGGGGTCTAATTTGATTGCACTGTGGTCTGAGAGGCTGTTTGTTATGATTTCAGTCCTTTTGCATTTGCTGAGGAGTGTTTTACTTCAGTTATGTGGGCAATTTTAGAGTAAGTTCCATGTGGCGCTGAGAAGAATGTATATTCTGTTGTTTTGACATGGAGGGTTCTGTAGATCTTTATTAGGTCCATTTTATCCAGAGCCTAGTTCAAGTCCTGAATATCCTTGTTAATTTTCTGTCTCATTGATTTGTCTAATATTGATAGGGGGGTGTTAATCTCCCAATATTATCGTGTGGGAGTCCGAGTCTCTGTTGGTTTCTAAGAACATGTTTTATGAATCTGGGTGGTCCTGTATTGGGTATATATATATATATATATCCTATATATATTTAGGATAATTAGCTCTTCATGTTGAATTGATCCTTTTATCATTATGTAATACCCTTCTTTGTCTTTTTTGATCTTTGTGGGCTTAAAGTCTGTTTTGTCAGAGTGTAGGATTGTAAACCCTGTTTTTTTCTGCTTTCCATTTACTTGGTAAATTTTCCTCCATCCCTTTATTTTGAGCTCATGTGTCTTTGCACATGAGATTGGTCTCTTGAATATAGCACACTGATGGGTCTTGACTCTTTATTCAATTTGCCTGTCTGTGTCTTTTAATTGGAGCATTTAGCCCATATACATTTAAGGTTAGTATTGTTATGTGTGAATTTGATCCTGTTATCACAATGTTAGTTGGTTATTTTCCACACTAGTTGATGCTGTTTCTTCATGGTGTCATTGGTCTTCATATTTTCATGTGTTTTGCAGTAGCTGGCACTAGTTTTTCTTTTCCATATTTAATGCTTCCTTTGGGAACTCTTGCAAGTCAGCCCTGATGGTGACAAATTTCCTCAGCATTTGCTTGTCTGTAAAGGATTTTATTTCTCCTTCACTTATGAAGCTTAGTTTGGCTGGATATGAAATTCTGGGTTAAAAATTCTTTTCTTTAAGAATGTTGAATATTGGTCCCCACTCTCTTCTGGCTTGCAGGGTTTCTGCTGAGAGATTTGCTGTTAGTCTGATGGGCCTCCCTTTGTAGGTAACCTGGCCGTTTTCTTTAGCTATCCTTAACATTTTTTCATTCATTTCAACCTTGGCGAATCTGATGATTATGTGTCTTGGGATTGATCTTCTCAGGGAGTATCTTAGTGGTGTTCTCTTATTTCCTGAATTTGAATGTTGGCCTGTCTTGCTGGGTTGGGGAAGTTCTCTTGGATAATATCCTGAAGTGTATTTGCCTTCAGGATATTGGTTGGTTGGTTCCAGCCTCCCCATCTCTTTTAGATACTCCAATCCATCGCAGGTTCAGTCTTTTTACATAGTCCCATATTTCTCAGAGGTTTTGTTCATTCCTTTTCACTCTTCTTTCTCTAATCTTGTCTGCCTACCATATTTCAAATCATCTGCTTGATCAATTTGGTTATTGATACTTGTGTATGCTTCCCAAAGTTCTCATGCTGCATTTTTCATCCCCATCAGGTCATTTATGTTCCTCCCTAAACTGGTTATTCTAGTTAGCAGCTCCTCTAACCTTTTGTCAAGGTTCTTAGCTTCTTTTCAGTGGGTTAGAACATGCTCCTTTAGCTCAGTGAAGTTTTTTATTACCCACCTTCTGAAGCCTACTTCTGTCAATTCGTCTATCTCATCCTCCATCCAGTTCTGTGCCCTTGCTGGAGAGGTGTTACGGTCATTTGGAGGAGAAGAGGCACCCTGGCCTTTTGGGTTTTCAGCATCTTTTTCTTTGATTCTTTCTCATCTTCATGAGTTTGTCTAGTTTCAGTCTTTGAGGTTGCTGACCCATGCATGAAGTTTTTGTAAGGACTTTTTTTGTTCATTCTGTTGTTGTTGCTTTCTGTTTGTTTTTCTTTCAGTACTCAGGTCCTTCGTCTGTAAGACTGCTGCTGTTTGCTGGGGGTTCACTTCAGGCCCTAATTATCTGGTTTGCTCCTGCCTCTGGAGATACTACTGAAGGAGACTGGGGCACAGCAATGATGAGCGCCTCCTCCTTCCTCTGGGATCTCTGACCTGGAGGGGCACCAAACTGATGTTAGTAGGAACACTCCTGTATAGGGTGTCTGACAACCCCTGTTATGGGGGTCTCACCCAGTCAGCTGGCACAGGAAGCAGGATTCATTTAACAAGGCACTTTGGCTGTCCTATGGTGGAGGGGGTGCCCTGTGCTGAGGGAAACCCACTCGTCTGGGCTGCCCGGACTCCTCAGAGCTAGCAGGAGGAAAGAGTAAGTCTGTTGGTTTGCAGAAAATACGGCCACCCCTCCCTCTAGGAACTTATGCCCAGGGAGATGAGAGTTCTGTCCCTGAGCCTCTGGCTGGAGTTGAAGTTCCTGCACGGAGGCCACGCAGCCGCAGTGTTGGCTGCCACTCATCCTCCAAGAATCTCAGACAGCCACAGCAGTGGTTATGACTTCCCCTCTCCCTGGAAACGTGGCAGACTTAGGCCGATTCTAGTCAAGTGGGTATTGAAAATCTATGCGGCTCCATGGTTGGGGCCCAAGGTCCCGGTGGCATGGGCTCCCGAGTGGGATCTTCGATCTGTTGGTTGCACAGTTCCATGGAGAAAACGGTTTCCCAGGCTGGGTAGCACGGTCACTCACTGCCTCCCTTGGCTGGAGGTGGGGGCTCCCTTACCCCTGTGGCTCTCAGGTGGGCCGCTGCACCACACTACTCTTCTTCTCCGTGGGTCATGTCAGCCACCTAGTCAGTCCTAATGACAAAACCTGAATATCTTGGTTGCTAGCGCAGGATTCACACGCTGTTTTGGATCTTTTTGATGGAAGTCTCCAATCACTGCCGCTTCTAGTCGACCATCTTGGCCCCGACAAGGTTAATAATGTCATGTTGCAGGTTTACTCTTCCTTTTCTAAAACAAACACAAAACCAACACAAAGAAACATAAATAAGAAAGCAGGTGGTGATTGAGAAAGAACCATTACCTAAGAGTGAATCTATTTCCTTTCTTATCAATGATCAAGTAAACAGATCAATGATCAAGTAAGCAGATCATTGGTAAGAAATGAAATAGAGTTTTATTAGGTAATAAAATCTAATAAAGAGTTATTATTAAGTCTAGGATTTCCTTTTTCCATTTATTTTAATCATCACTATTTGAGTATTGAAGAAAGAACTAGAACTTAGTGTTAGAATTTATTTCTTGCTATTTGGGGAAGTCTTCTAATATTAGCATTGTTTTAGTCCTTAATAGCCATGGAGACTGCAACTTGTTTAGATTTATGGCATTGTTGTTAAGACAAACGTGGAAGAATTTGTATGTGGTCTCTAACTAACTTGTAGAGATGGTTGTGGCCAAAAACTATGAAACCTAAGGTGACAGAGACCTAGCAAACTGACGATACAGCCTGGGTGGCTTAAACAACAGAAATATATTTTCTCACAGTTCTTTAGACTAGAAGTCTGAGATCAAAGTGTTGGCAGGGCAGATATTTTCCCCCCGTTTATTCAGCCCTTTATTTATTATAACATATTTATATGTGAGATCTCTCTGGTGATACATTTACTGAATAACTGCTCACACTAGTTCCTTATTCCTACTGGAATTAGCCCTTTGTAGAGTATTTTTCCTAGAGGATGACTTCTATCTTTTTCTCACTGATTTTCAGTCCCTTGTGGTTCAAGTTGGGCTTAAGTGATCTGGGGGCTCAGTCTGAATTTGACTAAAAAATACTGTAGTATAAACTCAGAACAGTCTGAACAATTTTCTTTCTTTCTTTCTCTTTCTTTCTTTCTTTCTTTCTTTCTTTCTTTCTTTCTTTCTTTCTTTCTTTCTTTCTTTCTTTCTTTCTTTCTTTCCTTCTTTCTCTCCTTCCTCCTCCTCCTCTCTTCTTCTTCTTCTTCTTCTTCTTCTTCTTCTTCTTCTTCTTCTTTTCTTTCTTCTCCTTCTTTTTTTTTTCTGAGATAGGATCTTGTTCTGTTGCCCAGGGTGGATGCAGTGGCATGATCATAGTTCACTGCAGCCTCAACCTCCCAGACTCAAGCAATCTTCCCAACTCAGCCTCCTGAGTAGTTAGAACCACAGGCAGGCACTATCATGCCCAGTTGATTTCTTTTTATTATTATTTTTTGCAGGGACAGGGGTCTTGCTATGTTGCCCAAGCTGATCTTGAACTCCTGGACTCAAGTGATCCTCTTGCCTTGACTTCCCAGAGTTGTGTGATTTATCTTGCTGGGTCACTAATTTTCAATTTATTAGAATTGCCTCTTGTGCTGCCTTTAAGTTTACACTGATATCTAGAAGTTAACCTTCAAGTTTCCCATAGTTTGCAATTATTTTTTAAATGGCATAACTAAACTTCAAACCTGTATCCAAATATTTTGTGTTTTCAAGACCCTGAAATTTTAAAGTTTTTTTTCCGTCTACCTCCTTTCTCAACCCCCCCGCGCCCCCCCCCCCCACACACACACACAGCTCCTCTATGTTTCCCCTTTCTCTTTCTGTTTCAATCTCTCTTCTCAGTTTGGAGACCCTAAAATAGTTTGTAGAGAGAGGAATTCTGAAGTGCAGATGTTTTAGCAGGCCTCTATGATTGACGTATCTCTCATTACATTCAGAACCCACCCACCAGTGTGTCACTGATCCAATTTTGTTGTCTGCCTCCCTCATTTCTGTTCTCTTGCTCCTCATTCTTATTTTTAAAATGTTTTTTAAAAGAACTCATATTTCTTATTTCAGACAATTGCTATTTCACTTACTGACTCCAATATGTAATTAAAATAAATAAAGAGAAAAATAAACATCCTCACAAGCCTGTGTAGGATAGAGACCAGTATTAGAATGTTGGAAATCAATGGGGTGAAGGGTTAGGGGTGGGGTTTGAGCTCTGTTTGATTTTACCTTTTTATTTTAATAAGAGTGATCTGACTTAAATACAACACTATATGATATTACTTAAAGTTATGTGCCTACTATATCTTCACTTTCTCTATATTTGAGATCTTCAGAGTAGAAGAGTTCAGTTGTCTTCTCCATTCTGTTTCCTTGACTTGGAGTGTCTCTAAAACCTATCCATCTATATTGGCAACTGGAGCACCATTCAGTGTTGCTACTGGACTGAATGAGTGGCCAGTCTGTTTGGGCTTTCCTGCAACTTGCCCTTTTTTTTCCCTTTTGGTCATCAATAATTCTGCCAATGATAACGTTTTGTTTTTTAAATAGAGAGTGATGAATTTACCAGCAGGAACCTGGTGGTATTCATGAAGGCAAACATGAGGATGAGGCAATTATGTTTTATAGAGTCAAGACTGGCCACCAACAGTTATCTTCAGTTCTTGGGGTGAATCATGAAGTTTTTCTAACATTGATTCAAGAATAAATTTGATTTGTTACACAATATTTGAGGTGCAAACTGCTAGCATGAGGTTCATTCCACAAAAAAAGAAAAAAAACAAACAAAAAAACATTTCTCACTCCAGCTACCTACAGAAACCCTGTCTTTGTGGCTTTACATGGAACTTTCCTTGCAGTCTTTGGTTTTTTTCCCGTTCTTTGACATTCCACTCTCAATGGCCCTCAATGGAGGTTATTTTACATAATGCCTTTCTTCTCCCCTAATGGCTATGATTATTTTTGCCTTAATATGTGGCTGCAATTTGTTGCTAACTTATTTATACCCAAAGAACAAGAAGTCTGTGAATATGATGTCAATGATTAAAGAAGAGGTTTTTTTCAGATTTTTATTTTAATAAATCAGGCATCTAGTTGATTAGCAGACAACTGGTTGAAAATAGATCTAGGCTTTACAACTTGGGTTTAGCACACTGAACTTTAACTGGCTGTTTTTTTTAACTATTATTTCATAATTCTGGGTAGATAGTAGGTACCCATTAAATATTGGTTAAGTGATAGATACAATTTCATAAGTGTATGTATTCCTTCCTAAGCGATCACTGATATTTCTTTAACATTTTGACTAAGATAATATTGAACATAAATGTCATCTAAGTATGTTTTACATATATAATTTAATTTTAAATTTCTTCTATATTCAAAGTTTCAAATAGGATTAAAACAGAAGTACTAATAGAAGGCAAACAAAATCTCAAAATAGAATTTAAAATGTTGTTCATGAATAATTTTAATTTGTATAAGTATCATATTAAGTGCTAAAAATCAATGAGTAATCATGTAGCATTTATTTACCTGAAAGTTTTCAATTATATTTCAGTGGTTGTTCTAAAAGAAAAGTTTCTTTTTATTGGGAAATCAGAAGATAAAATATGAAGAAAATATGTACTTTTAAATAACTATTTTCAAGAAAGCATAAAATAAAAAACTCATACAGATTTCATAATTGCATTTTAATATATCCCCAGCTGTGATTAAATGTTATATTCTCTGAATCAGTCCCCTTGAGATTCAGGCCACAGAAATTACAGTAAAGACTTTATTTTTTTTTCTTTTAATGGAGCATGGAACGTGGAAACTGAACTAAAAGCTTTCCTTCAAAATCCTTGAAGCATGAAGCTATAATAGAATCCAATCTTACTTACTGAAGACTGTCTCAATGCTGATTTATAGGAGATTACATTCATTCACCTTATAAAATTATGATTTTAATGAGCTTGAGCTTTTCAAGAACTTTTCAAAATCTATGTCTATTTGAATGGAAAACTTGTCACATGATTGCACTTTCACTATGTAGCTTCTTAACATTCTTAGTGCAGGTTGAATATTCCTTATCTAAAATGCTTGAGACCAGAATTGTTTGGGATTTTTGATATTTTTCAGATTTTTAAATATTTGCATGTATATAATGAGATAACTTGGGAATGGTACTCAAATTAAAATACAAAAATAATTTATGCTTCATATATATCTCACACATATATCCTGAAAATTATTTTACATAATACTTTCAACAATTTTGTGCGTGAAGCAAAGCTTTGACTGCATTTTGACCATGACTTGTCAAGAGGTAATGTGTGGAATTTTCCACTTGTGGCATCATGTTGAACTCAAAAAGCTTTCCCTTTTTAAGTATTTTAGATTTTCAAATTAGGGATGCTCAAACTGTAGTGTGAATAATTGACATTATGCTGCCCTGTTCATGAACGGTAGTCCTCTCCAAGCACTCTTCCAATTTCACTCATACATGCTAGCTCATATCATCATGTCTCATGTATCTAAAATATTCCTCTTAATGAGCCAAAACACAGTCATCTTTATTTCGCTTTTTTTTTTTTTTTTTTTTGAGTCGGAGTCTGGCTCTGTCGCCCAGGCTGGAGTGCACTGGTTGGATCTCAGCTCACTGCAACCTCCACCTTCTGGGTTCATGCCATTCTCCTGCCTCAGCCTCCCAAGTAGCTGGGATTACAGGAGCCCGCCACTACCCCCGGTTAGTTTTTTGTATTTTTTAGTAGAGACGGGGTTTCACCGTGTTAGCCAGGATGGTCTCGATCTCCTGACCTCGTGATCCGCCCGTCTCGGCCTCCCAAAGTGCTAGGATTACAGTATTTTGCTTTTTCTATTGCATTTTAAAATTATGAAATACTAGGAAAGTTAAGTATAGAAATAAACATAACACTTGGGAGACTGAGGCAGGAGAATCGCTTGAACCTGGATGGTGGGGTTTGCAGTGAATGGAGATCACACCACTAGACTCTAGCCTGGGCGACAGAGCAAGACTATGTCTCAAAAAAAGAAAAAAAAAAAAAAAAAGCAGCAGAAAGAAAGAAAGAAAAGAAAACAAAAGAAAGAAACTTGTAAACTCGCCACTTAGTTTCAAAAAAAACCTAAACATTTAGAAATATTTGCTTCAGAAAATGTTTTTAGATTTTCATGTATGTTTTTGTGATTTACTATGTAGATACACCAGTAAAAGCAATATGTATGATAGTTTTTCAAGTTTTGAAACTTTATATAAGAGATTAACATTGTTTATACCTTCCTATGACCTGATTTTTTTAAATGTCTGTCTGATAGATAGGATTCCAGTTCATTCATTTCCATTTTGTAACATTGCATTTATATTAAAGCAGATTATTGAACTTATTTTTCTACTGATAGACATTTAGGTCATTTATAATTTTATAATTAATACCATTACAAAAACTATTTGTAGATGTCTGCTTTGCACATGTCAGAGTGGTTTTTTGGGAGGAGGAGTGAGGACACACATGCACACACACATCTTCATCTTTATTAAATATTGTCAAATAGTTTCCAAAGTAATTATAATAATTTCAATTCCCAGCAGCAACTTGGGAGATTTACTGTTGTTAAATAGTCTTACCAACATTCCATACTGACGGATTTAAAATCTTGCTAATTTGAAGACTAGTGCCTTTATATTCCTTTCATTTATTTGCATTGGCCTGATTACTTATGGTTTTGAGAATCATTTTGTGTGTGTGTGTGTGTGTTTTATGCATATATCTTAGACAACAAGGTTTTTTCTTCTTTAGAGATGGGGGTCTCACTCTGTCACTGGAGTGCAGTGGTGCAATCATAGCTCACTACAGACCCTGAACTCCTGCATTCAAGCAAACCTCCCGCCTCAGCCTCCCAAGTAGCTGGTACTACAGAGCACACTACCACACCCAACTAATTTTTTTTAACTGTAAAATAGGGTCTCACTTCATTGCCCAGTTTCCAAGCACTTATTTGTATGAATTACACCTATTCAGAACTTTGTCCATTTTACAGCGTGTTTTGGGTCTTTTATATATTCCTTATATATTCAATGTACAAGTCTTTCATTTTTATGCTTGCAATTATTGTTTCACAATTTTTTTCCACATTGCTGATAATTTAATGTTCTAAATACTTTTATTTCAATGCTATCAAAGTTATTAATATTTTCCATTAATCTTTGTGCTTTGGTGAATTGTCCAAGAAATCTTTCCTTAATCCAATATCATATTAATATTTTTTTATTTTTTCTTCTAAAAGATTTAAAGTTTAGCTTTTTACTTTCATATGCTAAATTCACTTTGAACTGATTTTTTACATTGTGTGATGTTTTAATTTATATGTTTTACATAGAGAAATATTGTTCCAGTATCATTTATTTAAAAGTTTTCAATGACTATTCATGCCATGCTTGCCATACACCAAGCTACACATATTACTCCATGTATGGATCTGTTTCTGAATTTTCAAAAAGTAGTTTCTGGCCAGGCGCGGAGGCTCACGCCTGTAATCCCAGCACTTGGGGAGGCCAAGGTGGGCGGATCACCTGAGGTCAGGAATTCAAGACCAGCCTGGCCAACATGGTGAAACCTCGTCTCTACTAAAAGTACAAAAAATTAGCCGGGCATGGTGGCAGGCGCCTGTAATCCAGCTACTCAGAAGGCTGAGGCAGGAGAACTGCTTGAACCTGGGAGGTGGAGGTTGCAGTGAGCCGAGATCGCGCCACTGCACTCCAGCTTAGGAGACAAGAGTGAGACTTCATCTCAAAAAAAAAAAAAAAAAAACAAAAAGTAGTTTCTATCAGCTAAGGTCCTTAATATGCCTGAAAATTTATAATTAATTTACTTTCATATTGCTGATTTGTGGCTGTATTACTTGGATTGCTTTCTTCATGTGTTTCTCAGTTCCGGCCTTTTCTGTTTCTGGCGCATTTCGTTCAATTTAATTCTGAATTCAATTAAGGTTACTTAATGTTTTCATTCATTACTATGAGTCAGGACTCTTATATTCACTGTTAGAACTCACATTATTATAACTGAGGGCTGACCCCCAGATGAGCACTGTCCTCTCTTAACCCCAGCTCTTTCTGCAAGAACATCCAAAAAATGTCCAGAAACTCCTGAGTGATCTCCTGCCCATCTTCCCTGTCTCATTTCTATGTGATTGCTGCAACTGCACATTCTTCTTGTGGTATCCGTGCTTTGCTTGACATGCTCTTTGCTGATGACTGCCATCACGGTCACCACTCTTTTCCTAGGGAGAGGCACAAAAAAACAAAACAAAACACTGTGCTCTCTTTAATGAGCACAGCAAAGACTAATTAGTCATGATTCATGAAACTCTTTTAAAGTTACTGTGATAAAGAAAGGAACCTTCACACACCTATGACCATGGCTTAGGGTCTCTTTCCAGGTTACTTCTGTGCCTCATCCTGGCCCTGACTCTGTAAGGCAAGGGGTGGTTTATTCTCCACCATACAGTGTACTCTGCTTATCTCCATGGAATCCAAGATAAGAGCTCCTACTGCAAGGAAGAGGGAAATTTGCAACTTTCGGCTTGTCCCTTAAATCTATTTTGCTCCTTCTTTGAGTTTCCTTCAAGATGATTGACCTTTGGTACATCCATGGCAATTGAGATTTTATTAGTTTCCTATTGTTGTGACAAATGGCACAAACTCGGTGGCTTAAAACAACAGGTATGTATTATTACAGTTCTGGTGGTCAGAAAGCCAAAACAGGTCTCAGTGGACTAAAACGCAGGTGTTGGCAGGGCTGCATTTCTTCTGGTGGCTCAACAGAGAATCTATTTCCTTGCCTTTTTCAGTTCCTAGAGGCTGCCCACAGATCTTGATTTGCAGACCCTTCCTCCATTTTCAAAGCTAGCAAAAACTGGTTGAGTCTTTCTCCCATTGCCTCACTCCAACATTGCTTCCATTGCCACACCTTCTCAGGCTCTTCTGCCTCCCGCTTCTACATTAAAAGGTCTTTGTGATTTCACTGGATCTACTCTAATTATCCAGGAAAACTCGCCTTATTTTAAGGTCAGATGATTAGCAACCTTAATTCCATTTAGAATTTTAATTCCCCCTTGCCATGCAACATAACACATTCCCAGGGTCTAAAGATTAGGACATGGACATCTTGGGGAGCCATTATTCTGCCTACCACAGTAATAAATTCTTCTGTGCCCAGGGTTGTTATTGTTCCAAAAGCCATCAGAAGATGAGTTTAGTATCAATACATTCATTAAATTCTAGGTTGTTTTTCTTAAATATCTTTACATGTGAGACATCCCTACCTCTGTCTAGGGTTGGGCTACATAAACTTCAGTCTACTTCCTATAGCACATGGTCATAAGATGAAAGGAACATCATCAGGTTTTCCTCCCTTGCTTTCAGATTTCAGGGTCTACTTGTCCATCACCTATAGGCAGCTATTTAAGCAAGGGCACACACACATGATTCCTAAGTGCAAGAGCCAATATTCAAGTAAAAGCAATCAAGACTCACTGCTGGGGGAAAAAAATGTACCTTTACCAGAAATTTGCGGAGACATCAGAGAATATTTGCAGAGACACAATTCCTAACAAAACACCCAATTTTCAATGCTAAACTACACAAATATCCATCTGTCTGTAGTATTACTTTTAATTTAATTCCTTGCATTCAGCTCTTCTCTAAGGACATGAATGATTACTTGGATACATAGACATTCTAAAATGTCCACTTCCAATGTTATACTTTTTATAAAACAATGGGAAAATCTCCTCCAAAATTAATTTTGTCTCCATTTTAGAAGGTAGATAACAACTTGCAGCATTAAATTCCAATGCTTTAGTTTTACAGAGTGTTTGTTTTACAGAGGACCCATTGCATGTAGTAGTTTAGTGCCTATAACTTTGATATCCATGTATGAATGGATTTTCTAAGATTTTCTAAATATTAAAATATTTGCTTTTCTTGTCTATGTTCAGAGTTTAGGCTCTTAAAATGTTATCTATTTCTATCTTACCATACACTCCTGTATCTTAAATATTGCTGAAAGAACTTGCCAATGAGTTAAGACAATTTCTGCCATAAATTTTTTCCAAACCCCTGTTTAATTTCTTCTGAAGTATCTAAGTTTCTGCCACATCCTACAATATTCTTTCTTATTTTCAACTTCTAGCCAAGTAAATTTACGTATCTCATTTAAGGCATTTATTTCCTTAATGACTAGCCCAGGGTATTATCTTTTGTCATATTAAAACTAATATTGGAGCCTCTCCCTAATGAGGCCAAGAATACATCTGATCTATCTACCATTTGCCTTTCTCTTTTTCTTCCATGTATTACAAATTATAAAGAACAATTTATCTTAGTTGTCTAAAAATATAATCCCATAGAGTCAAGGATTGAATCTTTCTTGCATTCTATAACTTTCAAACAAATGTGTATAGAAAATGTTGAAGTGCTTAATTAACAAATGAATCAAGGCACTACCATTTCTTTCTTAAATGTCACATATTTTTATCCAGCTAAAAATATTTTTCTGTGTTCTTGGCATTTTGCATGTGACATGGCATATGTTCTGAAAGTAACAATAGAATTATAACAGACCCCTCAACTGCTATTTTGAGTAAACTATTTTGTCATTGTAAAATCTTTTGTTAAAATGCAAGAGAAGATAATTATTCCTTTTTTTCTTTATGCCACTGTGAATAAAAATGCAATGTACTTACAATAGAAAAATTATCATTGAACTGTCTAATGAGGTTGATATGGAGTCATTTTAGTAATACATTAATACTCTTGGGGACACTTCATATTTTTTACCCATGCTATTTCTGCCTCAATAACTTAAACATTGCTACTCTGATCAAAATCTGTTCATCAGGCTTTTCTTTTAAGGGAGACAAGTACATAATCATTCCTTTTCTGTTTAAATAGAGACTGGGCAATGCCGATATATCAGGATAGCAGATTCTCTAAACTGCCATTAAAAAGCCTAACTTTATGGAATCAGACCTAGGAACAAGCGATGACATTTGCTCAGAGAATTTACAAGATTAAAACCCAGATTCCCCAAATATTTTAATATCTCAGTTGCAGATCATCAAATTAAATAAAAATCAAACAATTAAAAGAGATCAACTTCATTTGTATAAAATGGCAAATAAATGCCTGGATTACTTTTCCTCCCATAAAATTAATGGGTTGGTGAATTAGTTAGTAGATTATTTGCCAAACTGTAGAAACAGAATATAATCAACCTCCAAATTAAGATTATAGAAATAAAAAAACTAAAGAGAAAACGAAGTGAAAAAATTAAGTAAGTAATTATGCATATTAAAATTCTGGTGGAAAAGCAATGTTTTATATCTGAATCCTGAGAATGCCTCAATATCAATATAGTTTATAATAAAAATTCTTTTTCTGTTTTATACAATTTTTCATACTTCATCTAATTTTTCTCTTTTTAAGTGACAAAACTAAAAGGGAGAATCAATAATTCCCATTTTCTATATTTCAGAATTATGCATTTTTATCCTTGAATTTCTGTATTTCTAAAGCATTACACACACAATTATGTTTCTTTGTATAGTAACTTTTGTGGGCTTATTTCATTTTTAAAATTCATGCAACCATTTCACTCTACCCCATAACATATCTGTATTTGTATTTCTATGAAAACACTGCGTTCTCCTCAAACCGTGAGTAAAACTGATTCTCAAGGAGACACTCCAGGTTTATGCTGTGGTCCTGCTCTCCACCTTTACAGAACCTAGGGCAAGTGTGATCCTCACTGGGCTCTTTCTCAGCAGAGCCTTCAACAAAAGAATCTCTTTTCTCACTCAAGGACAGCAGCAGACCAGGTGGACCTGCTAAGGGTTGACTTCCTCTGGAAAATGGAGCCATCACAACTGAGGAAGCTGTGATGAAGGTTTGCTGCTTTCTTTGTGGATATCTAATCGATAGTTAAATTTTTATCTCATAAATAAAACAAATTATTTTTTCAGCTTTATTGAGGTATAGTTGAGAAATAAAATTGTACACTTTTAAAGTGTACATGTTGATTTGGTATACATATACACTGCAAAATGATTACCACAATTGAGTTAATTAACACATTTATTTCCTTGCTTATTTACCTTTTGTAGGAGGTGGGGCATGAATAAAAAACTTTAGATCTACTCTTTCAGCAAATTTCAAACATATAATATGGTATTATTGTTAACTATGGTCAATCATGCTGTTTATTAGATTTTCAGAATTTATTCATCTTATACCTGAGAGTGTGTTTCCTTTGACCAACATCTCTTCATTTCCTACACCTCCCAGCCCCTGGCAACCACCATTCTAATATCTATTTCTATGAGTTCAACTTCTTTTTCCCTCTGGATTCCACATATAACTGATGCCATATAGTATTAGTCTTTCTCTGCCTGGCTTATTTCACTTAGCGTAATGCTTTCCAGGTTCATCCATGTTGTTTCTGATGGCAGGATTTCCTTTCTTCATTCTAAATAACCTATCTGTGTCACATTTTCTGTATTCATTCCTCGTGATGCACAGGTTGTTGCCATATCTTGGCTTTTGTGAATAATGCCTCCATGAACATGAGGCAGCAGCTATTTCTTTGAGATACTGACTTGTTTCCTTTGGCTATCTACACAGCAGTGAGATTGCTGGATCATATGGTAGTTCTATTTTTTGTTTTTTGAGTAAGGTCTATACTGCTTTCCATAATGGCTGTACTAACTTACATTCCCATCCACAGTTTGCAAGGGTCCCCTTTTCTCCACATTCTCACCTAATTTGTTATATCTTGTCTTTTTCACAATACCCATCCTTACAGGTGTGAAGTGATAGCTTATTGTGGTTTTGATGTTAATTTCCCTGATGATTAGTGACGTTGAGTACCTTTTCATATACCTGTTAGCCATTTGCACACCTTTATTTTGGAAAAATGTCTATTCAGAGCTGGGCATGATGACTCATCCCGGTAATTTTAGCACTTGGGAGGCCAAGGTGGATAGATAACTTAAGCCCAGGAATTCCAGGTTACAGTGAGTTATGATTGTGCCACTGTACTTCAGCCTCAGCAACAGAGCAAGACCCTGTTGAAAGAAAGAGAGAGAGAGAGAGAAGGAAGGAAGGAAGGAAGGAAGGAAGGAAGGAAGGAAGCAAGGAAGCAAGGAAGGAAGGAAGGAAGGGAAGGAGGGAGGGAGGGAGGGTGGAAGGAAGGAAGGAAGGAAGGAAGGAAGGAAGGAAGGAAGGAAGGGAGGAAGGGAGGGAGGGAGGAAGGAAGGAAGGAGGAAAATGTCTATTCGGGTCCTTTTCCCTGTTTTAATAGGATTTTTTTTTAATTACTCATCCTTTCAAAAATCACCTTTCCCAGATTTCTATATCTGAATCAGTGGAACCACTATTTATGCATTTACTCAAGGCTTAGGATTTATCTCTTTCCATAACACCCACACACACATCCAATCCATCTGCAGATATTGTCACCTCTGCATCCTTCATCCATCTGTTTCTCTTTATCCGTCCTGTTACTGCCTAATCCAGGAAGCTAAAATGCATTTCCTCCTCACTTAACTTGGTTCCTTCTCAAATGTCAAATCTTCCTCAGAGATGTCTTCCCTGACCACCATTTCTGGAGTAGCACCCACCCTTCATCCTTTTCTCTTCTCTTACCTTTATTGCTTTTGCTTGCTAACTAGCAGCTTCCTAATTCATCTTTTAGTTTCCATCTTTGCCCTTCACAAAACATTGTCTTCTTAGCTTCCTGAGTGATCTTGCACAAAATAATTACCATCCAAAACCTTTACTGTGGCCTCAAAGGCCTTATATGATCAGACCCTGTCTTTCTCTCTGCCTGATTTCCCACCACCTCTCCCTTGTCATGCACTCCATGCAAACTTGATCTCTAGACTTCTTTGGTTTCTGTCCCTCAGGCTCATACCTGTCCAGCTTTTCCTTTTGCCTTGATTTCTTTTCTCCCTAAAACTTCATGAAGCCCACTCCTTATCCTGCTTTCAATTTGTCCTAGAGATGTCTTCTCTAAGTCTTCCTGAAGACTGGTGTCCCTAAAATACAAGTATATTCATGCCCCAAGTTACTTTGTAACTCATTGCATTGTTTTATTTTTATTATAGCCCAAATCCTAATCCACGTATCTAAATTTTTTGTTGAGTTATTGAATTTCATAGTTTTTGGCACTCCCAAAAGAATATAAGCTTTGCCTGTCTCATTCAATACCGTAGTCCAATGCCTAGAATAGTGTCTGCCATAAAAGAGGGGTTGAATGAATGAATCAATGACCAAATGATCTATGATTCAGTAAAGCAGAAAGAGCATGTCCTTCACAAGATTCAATCATAAGAGTTGAAAACAAAGCAGAGAAAATGGCATATTACATGAATATATAATATGTTTTTACATGAAAAATCTGGGAGTATATTAAAAGACCACTGAGCTCCGTCAGAGACTTATGTTCTAGTCACATGATATTAAGAATGTATAAAGTACCCGCATTCCAAAATTACAACATCTTTAGATTTTTCATTTAAACATTGGCATTTAGTCTTGTGGGACTAACTCCGTTTTACAGATGAGAAAACTAAGGCTTAGAGATTTGCAAAGACATAAAACCAGTTGCACAGCTGAGAACCGAACCAAACTAAATATATATATGTGTGTGTGTGTGTGTATGTATATGTGTGTGTGTATATATATATATATATTCTTTCTATTACATTGCACACCAACTAGTCTTTGACTCCTGTAGCCATGAGGAAGTCAAGGATGTTTGGGGCCACAGCTTCAATAACAAAGAGTGAAAACTGAAATTAGTTTACAGGATAGTACAAGGTTAATCAAGATGACATGCCTGCAGTGCACAGTTTATGGCTGCCTCTCCTACAGACACAATGAATACAAAGTTTCTTTGAAATCCACAAGATATCAATACAAAATAATTATTACATTCAAAATAATCAAAATAATATAAGATGAAAAGTTCTATGTTACCATCTGCTTAGAACTGTAATTGAATGTATTATAAAATCTAGTATAGATGCTGATGCAACAAAATAATGTGAAAATGTAAAGCTTAGGTTTTTTCTTTTGAGTCAGATTATATGGTAGAGACACACAAACGCATTTTGGCCTTGCAAAAGCCCACAAGTGTCTTATAACTGCCCTCCCACCTTGCATTCTGGAGTGGAATGGGAAGAGCTAACTTGGAGAGCTTTTTGGATGACTTTGAAATATTCCTTGCTTAGGAATGTTTAAAATCCTTTCATAGCATTCCTAATAAGTTTGATAGAAATTATGGTATTCCATTAAAGATACTTGACTCTGCTGATAACAACAGGGTATGCACCCTAGAATTTCACTTCATTCCTTGTTAAGAAGTACACAGAAACAATCTCAGTCAGGACTAAGAAAATTGATCCCCATTAATGATTTTCATAATTCTTTAACTATGAAAGCAAATGACATAGTTACAGCCAACATTTCTGGAACATTTAGTGAGTGCCAGGCATTTTATATATACTATTGCCAATATTCCACCACCCGTGCAAGACAGATAATATTAGACATCGAATGATTTCTTTGAGTCCAGGTAGCTAAAAAAAAAATTGGAGAATTACTATTTTAATCCAGCTCTCTCTTATCCCAAAGTCTTACTTTTTCTCTCATTTCACACTATCTTCTTCATTCTTTGATTTATTAAACAAATATTTGCTTAATGGCTATTATGTGGCAGGCACTATTAGAGCTATTCAATAAAGCAACATGGCTGCTCTTGTGGGCTTATAGTTCATTTAGACAGAAAGGAAAAAGACCAACATATAATGTAGCAAACATAACATTAGTATAATATTAAGTATATAGTTATACCCACTGTAAAATAAAAACAAAACAGGAGAAAGAGCTAGAAATGAGTATTTGATAATCAGATCAGAGAAGTGTCCTGACACTGGACAGTTTAGGATCTCATTGGCCACTGGAAAGGCTCTGGATTTTCATATCAAAGGTTCCCTTTAAAAATTGAGAGCTAATAGGCCAAAGAATCTGTTTATAGTTACATGAGCATTTCCAATGACATATTCTGCTTTTGACAGAAATATTTAAATAATTAATTTGCCTTTTCTTAATGAAAAGTTTATGGAGAATATTCTGTATATCAGACATGGGAGACAAAGCTGGGGCTAAAAAGATGAGTAAGACAATTCTTTCTCTTAGAGGAAGAAAGTAACAGAGAAATTCATTTATGAATTTCATTCAAAACATGAGATTCATTCAAAAACATCTCATGAGGTTCCATTACACTTCAAATCCAAATACTATGTGGGACATTGGAAATACATCATGAGAAGGCATTGCAGTAGGAGAAGGGAGTCTGAAGAGGCACAGAAAACTTTCCTCAGAGGAGGAGACATAGGAAGTTGTCTTCAAGCATGAGTAAGAGTTTACCACACAATGACTGGAAAGGTCAGCTAGGTAGAGGAGATGGCAAATAGAAGAAAGGGGAATTATGTGGGGCATTGCTACTCAAGAACAATAAGAAGACCTGGCAGGGTACAAGCAGGACAGTGACAAGCAATAAGGCCAGAGTAGCGAGTGGGGCTGGACTCTGAAAGATACGATTTTTAAAGCATGCACACAGTCCAGAGACTGTGATAAGAGAACACCTTTAGTCTCCATGTCTCACGTTTCCCTGCAGAGGAACTTCCAACGTTCTCTCACTCCACCCTGCTCACACTCCTCTCCAGAAGGGAAGCTTACAGGAAGATAGATTTGGGGAAGGAATTGAGCATGCACAGCTCAAACACACATCTCATTTACAGGTGAAGCTCACAGGATCATGTTCTGTCTGCCCCTATTGCCAGTGACTGGGTGGTAAAGCCTAACTCAGAGGTGAGCTATTAGAAAGACCATTTACCCTGAATCTAAAGTTAAATTCCTCAGTCAGCCTTATCAGTAATAAAACTTGACAGTTCTGTGTCCTTCAGTCTGTCTGACTTGTGCATACTTTCTCTCCCCATTGGTTCCTGACTTAGAAGGGGAAGGTTCCTGACTTATTGGCTTTCCTAAAACTCAGTCACACCTGTGGAAGGCAGAATAAATGGCCCCCAAAGATGGGGGAGTATTTACATCCTAATCCCCTGATGTTTATATCCTAATCCCCTGAACTTGTGAATATGTTACCTTATGTGGAAAAGGGAACTTTGCAGATGTGATTAAGATTGAGAATTTTGAGATGGGGAGATTACCCTAGATTATCTTTGATTACCCCAGTCTACTCATAGGAATCTTTAAAAGCAGAGAGTCTTTCCTGGCTAAGTCAAATAGAGATGCAACAATAAACAAATGATTAGAGAGATGCAGCATGGGAAGGATTCAATCAACCATTGTTGGCTTGGAAGATGGAGTAAGGGAGCCACAAACTAAGGAACGGGGCAGCCTTTGGTTGCACAGAACAGTCCCTTGACCAATAGTCAGTAAGGAAATGAGGACCTTGGCCCTAACGCCATAGGGAATTGAATTCTCCCAACAACCTGAATGAGCAGGAAGTCGATTCTCCCCTAGATTCTCCAGGAAAGAATGTAGCCTGACTAACACCTTGATTTTAGCTCAGTGTAGTTTTAACCTACTGAATTTGAGGTAATCTGTTATGGCAGCTATAGAAAATTAATACCACAACACAAGGAGCTAATGGAGGTTTTAACCCAAGAGGGATGACATGCTCAGATGGAGATAGCAATCATAGCGACCAATAGCATCTGAGTTTGAAAATGTTTGTGAGAGCAAGTCGAGAGCATTTGGTGATGAGATTCAGAGCTAGATGAAGGAGAGAGGTCATGTTATGATGTTAATACCATTATCCAAGACTGAGACCTGTGGAGGAGAAACACATTTGCAAGAGCAAATCCTAAACTTGATTATGACATACTAAAATTGGTATATAAGGCCTCTAAGACATTCTGGTGAAGGTTTTCAACAAGTTGTTGGAAACAAGTCCCTAAAGGCAAGCAGAGACATTGTATAGATCATAGTGGGTAAGACAATGCAAAGTGAGAAAGATAACTGCATATCTAATCATGATTGGATCATGAAAAATTTATTTTAAGCAGTTTGTTTATTATTATTATTTTTTTACTACTATACCAGGCATCTACAGCTCTACATAAGGAAAATGTGACCAGGGTAAATTTTGTAAATATAGAGATATTTTTCTAGAAGTCACTACAGGAGTCTGTTCAGTTTCATGCCATATCCTAGACATAGCCTGCCGTTGTTTTTTATCAACACTGTAGTTTTAGACCTTGAAGTCACCAGTAAGAAATTAAGATTTTTCACAGATAATTCCACCACGTGCCATACCTAGAATCATACATTTAACACTGGTTTTGAATCATGTAAGCACTTAACCAGACCATTCTCTTCATCTTTTGATTATCCTTCTACTCTGCATTTCTCTTATGAATTCATACCAAAGAAAACATTGCTAAGTAATTTTCTCTTAGCTTAAAAATTGTTGCCCATGAAACTGCAGTTAAAATCTTACCTTATATCTTAAATCCTATTGTTCTTAGAAAGTCAGTTTAGATAACATTTTCTTTCTAAACTTAAAGTTGAAAAATATCTTCATTTGTTCTTCATGAGACCTCAGCTAGCTTTATATAACCAAAAACATCAACACTTCTTACTTACCTCTGAGTTTCATGATAAGAAACTTCATGATCAGGAGTTCTTAGGCAAGGACAGAACTTCAGATTGGTCATATAACTTATTTTACATAGCTGGATTTGCATAAATGGCTCAAGACACTTGCCTTCCTAAAAACAAATAAAATTTTGAAAGTATTTTTTAAAATGTTTGTGTTGAAATAATTATAAAGCCCCAGGAAATTACAAAAATAGTGCAGAAAGATTCCTATACCCATTTGTTAGCTTCCCCTCATGGGAACATTTTATGTAACTATAATTCATTATCAAAACCACAAGATTGGCCGGGCTTGGTGGCACACGCCTGTAATCCCAGCACTCTGGGATGCCGAGGTGGGTAGATCACCTGAGATCAGAAGTTCAAGACCAGCCTGGCCACCATACTAAAAATACAAAAATTAGCCGGGCATGGTGGCACACACCTGTAATCCTAGCTATGTGGGAGGCTGAGGCAGGAGAATTGTTCCAGCCCGAGAGGCGGAGGTTGCAGTGAGCCAAGATTGCGCCACTGTACTCCATTCTGGGCAACAGAGTCACACTCCATCTCAAAAATAAATAAATAAATAAAAAGTTGACATTGGCATAATAAAATTACCTGGACTATAGATCTTATGTGGATTTTAGAGGTTTTTGTATGTACCCTTCCCCTTTTTTTGTATATGTGTGAGTATAGTTCTGTGAAATTTTATTTCATATATAGATTCATATGAGCACTATCACAATTGAGACATGGAACTATTCCATACTCTTTACAGTTTCACCTCCCCCTTCACCAATGCCTTTAACCACTGATTTGTTCTCCATTCCTATATAGCTCCATCATTTCAAGAATGTTATATAAATGAAATCATGCAGTATGTGACATTTTTATGTTGGCTTTATTTATATTCAATAAAATCACCTTGAAATTCATTCATATTGTTGCAAATATCAATAGCTTGTTCCTTTTTATTGTTGCCTAATGTTCCACACTATGGATTGCTTTCACTCATTGCAGGACATTTGGGTTGGCTTCGCTTGTTCTAGTTTTGGGCTATGACAATTAAAACTACTGTGAATGTCATCTACAAGTTTTTGCATGAACATAAATTTTCATGTCTGTAGAATAAAAGTCCAGGAGTGTGGTCATTGGATCATATGGTAAATGTATGTTAAATTTTCTAAGTAACAACCGAACTCCTAGAGTGGCTGTACTGTACATTCACAACAGTATTTCATAGGAAATCCATTTCTCCACCTGCTTGCCAGCTCTGGCACAGTCAGTATTTTATTTGTATTATTATTTTAACCATTCTAATAGTTGTGTAATGGAAAACATGAACTTTTAATGGTATTTTGAAAATTCTATATAGATAGTTGAATGAACTCTCTGAAGTGAACACAATTTCCTATGTTGTGTATGAATATATTGCCTTAGTGAAGAAGTAAAAGGTCAGAAGTTTGGATCTTAGTCCTCTATATTTGTAAGTAAAAATGACACAAAATCATGAAAATGCAAGACCATCAACAACCACAAAGCCTGTTTATTTGTAATAGATTCCCTTTGGAATCCTTGTGGCCAATTTTAAGAGGAGAGCAGAAAAGAGGTTCTGGTTTGCTATTTGCCTTGATGGCCTGATTCTCAATGATCAAGTGATAAGAAGCCCTTGGAAGTCTTTCTCGTGAGTTTAGCATGCTTAGACTAGAGAAAGGTGAGACCTGGGGGGTCATATTGTTCTGAAAGCTGACTATTGTTTTATTTAAATTGTTTTATTTGAAAACAAAACCAGGCCAGGCGTGGTGGCTCACACTTGTAATCCCAGCACTGGAAGGCCGAGGCGGGCGGATCACGAGGTCAGGAGATCGAGACCATCCTGGCTAACATGGTGAAACCCCATCTCTACTAAAAGTACAAAAAATTAGCCAGACGTGGTGGCAGGTGCCTGCGTCCCAGCTACTCAGGAGGCTGAGGCAGGAGAATCGCGTGAACCCAGGAGGCAGAGCTTGCAGTGAGTTGAGATCACGCACAAAAATAGCACATCAGGTACTATTGGAAAATGCAGTCAAATGCTACTAATTTTTTCTGCTAAGGAACATTGAACTAGATTAATGAACTAAAAGTCAAATGTTAAGCATTTTTTAATATTATATCACTTTTAATCAATATCTCTGTAGCTGTCCTACTTCTCTATATACAAGATTAATTATTGAGCACTCGAGCTACTTAAACATTACAGCCTACAGAAATCTTTCCACTTGCAAAAGATTGCACCAAAATTTTCCAATGTCTGTTTTAAGAAGTGGTAGTTTCATAGAATATGAACAAGCCCCAAAAGGGCTTCATAACCAACAAAGGTAAATAGCTTCTTTACCGCAGATCCTCTCAAAGTCAATATTAGATGAATGAATGAATGTACAATATGAAACTCCAAGAAGTTACTGAGTACTGAGAACTTCTCCAAAACTTATTTGTCTGTAGAATTCTTTTTAAAACTATCTCAAGGGACTATATTTGAAAACCTTGGATCAGATTGACTGAAAACATAATTGGTACATAAATGATTTACATATTATTTAAATTGTTGTGGGGAAGAGAGCTGTCAGAAATGCTCTAGTCTAAAAATGGGAAAACATTCATTTTTCTTGAATGTGTTTTTATGGCCAACTTGTAAAGAAATCTAGTTCTGATTAGACTGTTAACATCTTTTATCATTCAACAATTGTGCATTGATTGCCCTAGACGTTAAGAAGTGTTGCATCTGACAAGCTGGGCCTAATACTTAGTTGATGGGTAGATAGGTGCAGCAAACCACCATGGCACGTGTTTACCTATGTAACAGACCTGCACATCCTGCACATGTACCCTGGAACTCAGAGTAAAATAAGATAAAATAAAATTAAAACTTTTTTAAAAAAGAAATGTAATTTTGTAACTTTATAGTGCTTGATTATTATTCCTTTAAAGCTTTAACTCTTTTGGTTTTTAAAATTATTTTTTAAAGTTAAAAAAAGCACTTTTGATAGTAATCATCTTAACTGGGTGAGATGATACCTCATTATGGTTTTTGTTTGTATTTCCCATATAATTAGTGATGTTGGCACATTTAAAAAATATATTTATTGACCGTCTGTATGTCTTCCTTGGAGAAATGTCTGTTCAGATCATTTGCTCATTTTTAAATCGGATCTTTTGCTTTTTTACTGTTGAGATGTTTGAGATCCTTGTATATTCTGGATATTAATTCCCTGTTGGATGAATAGTTTGCAAATATTTTCTCCCATTCTGCATGTTGTCTTTTCATGCTGTTGATTGTTTCTTTTGCTGTGTAGAAGTTCTTTAGTTTGCTACAATCCCATTGGTTTATTTTCACTTTTGTTGCCTGTGATTTTGAGGTTTCATTCACAAAAGCTTTTCCCAGACAATGTGGTATAAATTTCTCCTGTTTTCTTCTAGTAGTTTTATAATTTGGGGTCTTACATTTAAGTCTTTGATCTATTTTGAGTTGGTTTTTGTATAGGTGAGAGGTAGGGGTCTAATTGCCTTTCTCTGTATATGGATATCCAGTTTTCCCAGCACCATTTATTGAACAGACTATTCTTTCCACAATGAGCATTCTTGGCATCTTTGTCAAAAATCAGTTAGCTGTAGATACATGGATTAATTTCTGGGTTATCTATTCTGTTCCATTTGTCTATGTTTCTGTTTTGGCTACTACGGTGTTGTGGCATATTTTGAAGTCTGGTAATGTGATGCCTCTGGCATGTTCTTATTGCTCAGGATTGCTTTGGCTATTTGGAGTCTTTTGTGGTGACATACAAATTTTAGGATTTTTCTTTCTTTTTTTTTTTTCTCTATGAAGAATGTTATTGTTGTTTCATTAGGGACAGTCTGGATTTTTACACTGTGGCATCTGGAAATTGATAATGTGAATTTCTTAGATTTTGTATCCAGCCTCATCTACAAAGTATGTCTTTTAAATAGTAAGCTAATTTTCCCCAACTTTATCCCAACTGGTCTTGGAAATAAGAAGATGCAGATACTTTTTATTATGTTATACTTTATTCATCAAAATATCTTTGTTTTAGCTGTAACAGACATTTCTTTTTCCATAAAATGTGACAGATAAAAATATTCACATGTAAATACATTTGAATTTAATATAATTTTATACATAATAAAATTAAAATCCAGAGTTACCAAGGCGAATTACTTGCCTTACTTGCAAGCAATTTATATGCATATAAAAGATTAGAAAACAGTTATCCTAGAACATACTGGAAAGTTTTAGTTTTCCAACTAGTGTTAAATTTCACTGGAGCTATAATTTAGATGGGTCTCATAAATTTTCTCGAGATGTTTTTATTAGCATTTAGCTTTACAGTTATCAAATAGATAACCTAAAAGTATCCTAAAGTAACCAAATTTGTTTTCTGAGACATACAGGTAAATAAACCAGCAAACAAATAGCGTTTTCCTTACTGTAAATACCATCATTCAAGATCACATTACACATATGGTGCTTATGAAAAGGTTTTACTGACTTTTTCCCCATATCATCTCCTAGGACTTATTTTTTAAGCATTATATTATTTTTTACAGGTGAAAAGGTCTGATCCAGCTTATAGCTCTTTTCCATGTAATCCCTGTGTTTTTTCCACGTTTGGTTCTTTTAGTCCTTATAACACATTCTTCTTCTTTTTTTAATCTGGGAAAATGTAGCTTAGGCTCACCATCTGTTTCTAGTGAAGTGCTTGTATTCAGCTTCCCAGATGGGTTGAATAAGAGAAAAAGGTTAAGTGATTTAACTTGAATTCATACAGTGAGTCATCTGCCCTCAGCGCAGGCATGACAAAGTGAAAGATTTTTAGGGTTTTCTCTTCACTATACAAACTTGGAGATCACACAAGTTTCACCAGAGCATTCTAAAAACTGGTCGGAGTAACAGATATACTCAACATGGCTGGACAATAAGTTGGATTTCAAATTTATTCATAATATCCAACATTTAAAAAAAGCTTTGAAAAAGTAAACATTTTCTTTTGACAAGATATGAAAACTTCACTTTTTCAATATTGCCTCCTGTCTGGTATTCTAATCTCTCTTTTCCCTTCAATACATCTTTTAAGCTGGTCCCATATTAATTTTGTAACAATTTCCCTTTTTTCTCATCTCTGGAGAGTAGACAGTTTCTTCCTAATAACAGTGTACAGCCCTCCAGCCCTCCAAAAAGTGCCTAAATTCATATTCTGCAACCTTTTTTTGGTCTGAAGAGTAGTGCTTCAATTCAGTTCTAGATTTTGGATAGCAAAATAAGTTTCATTAAAAGAGAGAATTCAGATAGCAGGGGATACCTGTATTGAAAAAAGGGTGTCCATTAATTAAATTTGTTGCATTTTAATAACAAGAAAAGAGGTCCAAGTTGATTTACTCAACTTTGACAAAGCTCTTATATTGTGTAGAATACTAGTCCAGATACTATGAATGAGGTTCGAAAAAAGTAGATAGTGCTTTCTCTTAAGGAATGTGATTACTAGTAAATGGAAACCTTAATCAAAGTATCCCCATTTAGGGTAGAAACAGGTTATTTTATTAATGAACCAAATTCTATGACAATCAACTTAACCAAAATCTGATGGAATTATTATTTTTTAATTTTACTGAATTGTTCTTTTAGCAACGGAACCAGTTATGCAGTCTGCCATGGACTGAATGTTTATGTCTCTCCAAAATTCATATGTTGATATATTAACCTCCAAAATATTGATATTAGGAGGTTACACCTTTGGGAGATTATTAGGTCAAAAGGGTGGAGCTTCTATGAATGGGATTAATATCTTTATAAAAGACACAAGAGAGCTTGCTTCTTCTCTCTCTGTTGTCCACCAGGTGAGAATCCAATCCAATGAGAAGACAGTCATCTACACACCCTCACTAGAGAGAAAAGGACATTCAACAGATACTGGATCTTCCAGCACTTTCATCTTGGACTTTCTAGTCTTCAGAACTGCAAGAAATACATTTCTACTGTTTAAGCTACCCAGTCCTTGGTATTCTGTTAGGCCAGACCAAAATGACTAAGACAACTCTAACACGATCAAAACATGGAAGTCACTCTGCCTTTAATGTTTTGTGGCAAGATTTCTCAGTCTCTTAGTTTACCATAAAGTTAATAGTTTTATTTGATTAATATGTGGCCATATTTTGATATCATGTATTTGAGGCTATAATGATTCAATATAATTTATCTGCTATTTAAATAATTTGAAAATAAACCTTTACTTTTAGGATCAAGTTTCAAAAAAAAAAAAGTAACTTGGGCATAGAGGGCTTATATTCACTATAAGTTATGTATAATATAACTTATGTGTGTGTATATATACATACATAAACCTAGCCATATGCCTGGCCCATAATTTAGTGGCTATTATTCAGCTTCACAAGAAATATGTACGATGATTTCAACAATCTAGAAAATCAATCTGAATGACTATGTCATACAACACAAAAAGTACTATTAATAAAAACAATATTAAAGTAAGTTTGAACTTTCAACTTTATTTTCATCTATGTGAGGTTTCAGATGCAGTTTTCCTAACACCTCACCAAGAATCATCTTTAAGTTTAATTACTTGTTCAATTTCTATCTCCCCAGCTAGACTGTAAATTCTGGAGGGCAAAAATGCTCTCTTCTTATTCAGAATTGTCTCTGCAGCTTCTAGATTAGTATCTGGAACATTGTAATAGTATTTGTTGAATTGAATTACATTAAAGACCATCTGCCTTCCATTTTAGGAGCTCATAGATAATAGGGGAAGCAACAGTTGAAGAAATAATTTTAATCGAAGTAAATAAGCATTTTCATATGAGTATGCATAGAGTTAGTTATGTGACAAATAAAGAGCTAGAGTGACAGAGTCATTCACTAAGGATGCCACTGTTGACCTGAGTCTTGATAAATGATTGGAGCTATCCAGGCAGAAGGGTGGGCAAGGTGTCCAATCTAAGGAGCAGACTTGATTCTCAATAACTGGAAATGAAAAAAGATCTCCTTTACCTATTCTCTTTCTCATGTAGTCAAAGAGTTGAAAATGTTGAATACATTTCTTTCAATCACATACAATTCAGGAAGATGCCAATATGCCCAGATGGATGGTTTTCAGATTCACACTTTGGAAACACATGGTGTCTCTCTGAGGCAATTGTGTACTGTTTCTTTTAAAATAGCAGAAAGCATATGGGAACAGGATTGGATCTGTCAGCTACTATCAAAAGAATAGTGAAACTTTTAAAATAAATTAAATCAAAACCTATAAAGTGACAAAATTTTTATCATATTTTGAAATTCTGAAGTTTTACATCTGAAGATATATATGTCCATTTAAAAGGAAAAAAAATCTACTTTTTCATATAAACCACAATCTCTACTAGAGCTGCAAAATCTGAGGCAAAAAGGGAGGCAAGGTGAGTGAAATGACAGAATGTGGAGGAATTACATTCATCAACAGTTGAGTATTTCTACTCTTCACCCATATTACAATATTTTTTTCTTAAACAAAGCATATCTAGAATAATTTGTATACTTTCCTCCAATGTCTCTGCTTTCTTTTGTTAAAATAAACATATAAACAAACAAAAAACATCACATTTAATATACATAAAAACATCTGCTTTAGTTTAAGTAATTTGAGTGTTACGATAGTCTGTTGCAGATTTATAACAGCTTTGTTTGAAGGCATTTCTCTCTATATTCTGTTACTTCCTTTTAGCAAGCATAAAGCTGGGTGGGTTCCCATGAATTCTAACCACAGTGCTTTCATGAATGAATTTTATAACCAGGTCAAATCTTCCTAATGCTAGACTCATAACCCTACCCCACACTGTTTTCCATGGCAACCTATTTTTCCCCAAATTATTATTATAGGATTTGGGACGATTAAACATCAAAGAGAATGATTTCATAGAGCTGAACCTATGAATTAAAGGAGCTTTAGATACCAAACCTCTATTTTAAGAAAATATTTTTTTTCAAGGTGGATGACTTCCTTTGCCTTTTATCCATGCAGAGTCCTTGATCCCAGATAAAGTAAACAGTCTGCTAGTGGCTTTGAAGTCATATGCTATCCTTCAATCATTCAGAAATGTGCATTATTCTTTTTGACACCCACTTGCATAGAACTTTGTTTCTAAAATCTGTTACATGCCAATATGAATTTGTCAATATTAATTCTGAAATGCTGATATAGGTTTAAAACTTTATCTGTCATTCTCATTTGTTGACTTCCGGGATAGGTGTTCTGGAGGCATTCCAAGACGAATCAGATACATATCATGCCCTAAAGTTCCCCTGTGTTAGGGAACTAAGTTACACAAGTAACTATATCCCAAGGAATAAAGTGATAAGTACCATAATAAAGACACAAGCGAAATTTACAGGAGTTCAGAAGAGGAATAACTACTCATAGGTGTTTAGCATTCATAGACATTTGGCTGATTTTTCTTTGTGGAGTATTCAAAAACATCCTTTGACACCATCAAAATGTGTTGGTCAAAGTCAGGGTGTTAAATGTCCACAACTAGCACATTAGGTTTTACGTTTCTACATGATATGAAATCGTCATCATTATCGTTATCATCCTCACTTATTTTCAACTATTTTATATACTGTTATAACTACAGGCAAAAGTAGAAAGTGATTAAGAAATCACGTGGACTTTATTTTTTATGGTTTTTAAAATGGAATTGCATGCGTTTTAAGTCCTATTTGTATGTAGCTGAAAATCCAATAAAAGCATTTTTAAAAATTAATTTTTAATATTGCTTTCAACTTTAGAGGCACAGTGTTCTCAACAAAGAAATAATGTATTTGGGGTTATTAACATGGTTTGGATTTGTGTCCCCATCCAAATCACATGTCAAATTGTAAACTCCAGTGCTGGAGGAGGGGCCTGCTGGGAGGTGATTGGATCATGGGGCGAGATCTCCTTCTTGCTGTTCTCATGAAAGTGAGTGAGCCCTCCCAAGATCTGGTTGTTTAAAAATGTGTAGCAACTCTGCCTGCTCTCTCTTCCTCCTGTGCCAGCCATGTAAGAGGTGCCACCTTCTTTTTTGCCTTCCATCATGATTGTAATTTTCTGAGGCCTCTCCAGCCATACTTTCTGTACAGCCTGCAGAACCATGAGCTAATTAAACCTCTTTTCTTTATAAATTACCCAGTCTCAGGTAGTTCCTTATAACAATGCAAGAACAGACTAATATAGTTAATAATGTATAAGCTCTGTGTTTTCAAATTTACTGTTCTAAATTGAATCAGAAACAGGAAAGCTTAAAACCTAGTATGATAGGAAGCTGCCTAGCTCTTAACATAACTTAGAAATATTGAAGTCATGTTCATTGGCTAGTAATTTATTTGTATTGTAGCAATTTGAGATGTTTCCTAAAGCAATGTTGAGTAGAAAAGAAGCAGCAGAATTATTATCAAAGGAACCAAGATAACAGCTGGAGAAATGAGCTTTGAGACTGCATGACAAAGTAGGAAGGAAATGGAAGAATAAAGCCTGCAGGTCAGTAGTCAAGAGCAAAATCTCTTTTGGTGAGCAGACTGAGAAATTAGTTCAGAATAAGGAAGTTTTAGTTTCTCTCTTTAGATGGTGTCTGACTCATTGACAGGGCAGGCATGGTAACTTGAAGGAGTTGTAAATTTGGACCTATCTTTATTTAGTTTCTGAATAAATACACTACAGTCTTACCACCAAGTATTTATATTTTAAGAAATAATTAATGATCATCCAGTATTAAGGCCAAGTTTAGGCAGCTGTTATTCTATTACCATGACTCTGTAAAGGTGTCATCTCTATTTTCTGAGTTTCTAATTCAAATCACAATGATGAGTAAATCTGCAAGTTGTAGGCACTTGCCAAAAAATAAAATTAGTATTGGTGCAATGAAGATTTGAGATCTAAATCCCAACAGAAAATAAAATATGCACCACAGAAAACATATGGTTTGTCAATTGAAAAACAAAACAAAAAAAAAGGAGCATTTAAATGCTAATTTCTAGCAATTGTGCCAAAAAACAGTTCAGCCATGCATGTTCAATTATGATATATGCATAATGCAATATCATAAAGGAAACATATGCTAATAAATAAGTTTGTTCACCATATGTATTAATTATCTGAGACGTAGATGAACTCACATTCAATAAATTTACCTTAACATCAATGATTTCTTTGCTAAGAATTCTGTTTTTGCCCAGAGTGGTGTCACATTCCATAGGTTTAAGCTCCCATCTTAGAGCAGGACCAGGAAGCCAAGTGCCTTTACTTCCAAACATATTGGCCTCTAGGTAGTAAAAAATAATAAGTAAAATTAAGTAAACCTTTTATTATCAGCAGGATTAATACAGACTTCCAGGGAGATGGTAGCTGAATATTTTGTCCTCTTCCTCCCATTTGTGCATCCCAAAGTCACTAACAGGCTTTGGTGGAAAATCACCACCCCTATTCCCCTGCTGGTGCGACCATTGTGCCAAGACAGAGCCTTGGACACCCAGTGGTCAGTTTGCTGTACCTGCACACCTCTGTCTTCTAAAAGTTTATTTCCTCCTGTGCTTCCAACTGGTTGCCATATCTACAATATAATATGTTACATTGTGGTGAGTAGTGAAGCCAATTTAAATTTCCCTAACTGAATTGTGAATCCTTTGGGAGCCAACTCTATTTCACTTTCTCATTTTCAAGACCCTTAGGAAAGTGCCTTGCATATTGTGAGTAAAACAGGGTAGTAGAACTGCATTACTATTGACCCTGTTTTAAGCATTTGCCAACAGTATTGTTGGGGTATCATGAGGGAGACATGAGCTCATGATGCGAACTTAAAGAATTTCCCACAAAACCTTTGCAGGCTTAGCAAGCTGACTGTCTCTTTTGGGCGCGGAGCTACATTAACCTAGCTCAAGAAACCAATAAATAAAATTAAAATGTCAATATATTACCTTACACTAAGAAACGTACATCTCAGCTCACATTTCTTAGAATGTCTTTCCATCAGATTCAGCTACAACATGGTAGAAAAGTAGAAAGGTACTCATTTTTGTTGTTGTTGTTTATTTGTTTTGTTTTTGTTTTTGTTTTTCATCAGGGTGTCACTCTGTTGCCCAAACTGGAGTGCAGAGGTGCGATCATGGCTCACTGTAGCTTCAAACTCCCTGGGCTTAAGCAATCCTCCCAACTCAGCCTCCTGAGTAGCTGGGACTATAGTCACGTGCCACCACCCCCAGCTAATTTTTTAATTATTTATTTATTTATTTTTGTAGATATGGGGTCTCTATGTTGCCTCGAACTCAGGCAGTCTTCCCACCTTGACCTCCCCAAGCGTTGGGATTACAGGCATAAGCCACTGGGCCCAGCCTCAAGTGTTCTTTACTAGCAAGACTGGCTGGCATTAATAGGAACAGGCAACATATTACTATAATTTAAGTTTAAACTGCATGGTTCCCAGTAATCCAACTCATCTCTTAGGATTGTTTCCAAGGAGACACTATCAATTATGGTTTGAAGGAAACAAAAAATTTCCAAAGAAGAAAAAACTTTTATAGGAATTTCATATTTACTCATTCAGTCTCTTTTAGTACAACTGTCCACCTAAATTAAGGAGATTTGTCTTATTTGTTGCTTAACTGAGATTTTATTCTATTCAAGGAAAGTTAATGATCTGAAGAATGGACATCTTTCCCAACATGATAAACACATGCAGGGTTTTTTTTCCGGATTAAAAAAAGAAATTGTCTTCCACGAAACTGGTCCCGGAGACCAAAAAGGTTGTGGACTGCTGCACTAAAGAACCTTGCTTTAGGCTGGGAGCAGTGGCTCACGCCTGTAATCCCAGCACTTTGGGAGGCCGAGGCAGGTAGATCACCTGAGGTCAGGAGTTTAAGACCAGCTTGGCAACGTAGAAACCCCGTCTCTACTAAAGATAAAAATATTAGCTTGGTGTGATGGTGCACACCTGTAGTCCCAGCTACTTCGGAGGCTGAAGCAGGAGAATCGCTTGAACCCAGGAGGCAGATGTTGCAGTCAGCCCAGATCATGCCACTGCACTCCAGCCTGGACAACAGAGTAAGACTCTGTTTCAGAAACAATAATAAAACCAAAAAAACAGAATCTTGGTCTAATGGCCACAGAGGCTCAGTTTGCAGTTAATATCTGGCCAATCATACTTTCTCACTGCAGCTTCAAACTCCTGGGCTTAAGCAATCCTCCCAACTCAGCCTCCTAAGTAGCTGGGAGTATAGTCATGTGCCACCATTGGCCTGAGTTGGGGCCAATCATACTTTCTCTCCTGGGAAAAATAAGGCTGGGAATCAGAAGTACCAGTCAATCTCTATCAGGGCTGCACTTGACTGACATAAAGTGGGGGCTGTGTTGGCCATGTACATAGCATATCCCACATGTCAGAGATTCCCTTTTAGTGCCTAGCTAAGCACTTGATATACAATAGGAGCTCCTTTTTGTTTTCTTGTTTTTTTGTTTTTGTTTTTGTTTGTTTGTTTAGTGAGTACTATGTGCTAGACAGTGCTAGAAGAGTTATATATATATATATAAACTCATTTAATTCTTACAGCAACACTGTAAGAGATAGGTTACACAGATGAACAAACTCAGTTACAGAGAACTTAAATACCTTGCCTAAGACGAAGCAGCTAGCTGATAAGTGGTAGAGCAAGAACCAGCTCCAAAGTCCAAGTTCTCAACCACTATCCAGCTGCTTTTACCCAGAAGGGTAAGAAGAGAGGAAGAAAAAAAGGGGAGGAAGGAGAGGGAAAACTCATCCAATTTGTTTTAAGTCCCTCTACATCCACAGAGTTAACAATAGTGAATTCCACTACTCGCAAACAATACTGATAGTTCACCCTCTGCAATGACTGAGACTTCACTAAGGCCCAACTGAATGATGTCATGTGGCAGTGCTAGCACCCAGAGCAAGGAAGGGGCATGACCCTATTTCTACCTCAGATCAACTCTTTGGTCCCTCAGTTCTCAGGACTCTAAAACATTTTTTCTTTGTGTAATGACCACCAACTTAGAGACAAAAGTTGGAAAATGTTGGAAAGGAAGCTACTTTTGTGATGTAAGGATAGACATAGAAAACACGTAACTGTGAGTGAAAATGTGATTCAGCAGCAATCCAGGAAGACGTGTGCCCAAACCTTTCAGTATTTGGAAATTTGGTAACTGATTTCCAGACATATTCCTGGAATGTCAAGGGTCTTACCAAGTTATGTCTTATTAGTCAATTAGCTTTGTACTCTTAGCATTTAGAATTCTTTCCTCCCATATAAGACTCAATGCTTTTAACTGAGAGTTTGGCAAACTTTGTAGGTGGAAAACTCAAATTACTTTTTTACTCATTTTACATTTGAAGTTTTCCATTCAAAAAGAAAATAATAAATGGTACAAAAATCAGATCCAAGTAGCCTAAGATTAAATATGAATACTTTTAGAGAAATGATAAAATTATATTAAAATGGATTTCTTTGTTCCGATACTGTTTTATTGTACTCAGTAATTTTATGGCTTTGTGGGGATGCTCTAGGCTAATGTTACAAAGAAACACACAATGCTTTTCAATAGCAACAAGTAATGAATCTGTAAACTAAGAAATGTTTAACCATGAAAAACATTAACTTTCAAATATGTATGTTAACATAATTAAATTTAAAAAGTAACAAAACATATTTACAAGGACACACTAGCCTAAACTCAGTTACTATGAGACAGAACAGTCCCCACCCCACCCCCACCAAAACCGCACCCCCCGCCACACACACACACACACAAACATAGGCTATCACTTGCCTAACACCATGTAAATGTCGAGTGAACCAACTTGTGAGTCTCATAGTTGCACGTCAAGGGCCTGGACAGATATCCATTTTCCTTATGGAACTGGAAGGAGGTGAACATAGAGTGAAAATGCCTGTGTATCCTGATATAAACCGAAGACCAAAGAAGAAAGCTAGGTTCAAAACCCAGGAAGTAAATTTAAAATGTTTTTGTCATGGTAGGACAGTTCTCTGTTGGGCTTCCCTATTGGGACTCTTACAAAAAGCCTGGAGAAATCTCTTTTTAGATGTCAAGAATGTATGTAATTAAAACCACCAAGGCTCTAGTTAATTCTGTGACACTACAAAACATATTTTATCATTAGTGATCATTCCATGTAAGAAATTAAGCTGACAAAGCTCAATTTATGAGAAATGCATCAGAATCATTAAAAGAGTCTTGTGATACAAATTTCCAGGCTACTGGAAAAGGGGAGTTTTGTTTGTTTGTTTGTTTGGTTGGTTGGTTGGTTGCCAGTTTAATCCCTAAAGCTCTGGGATATTCAAAATCAAATTATACACTAATGGTTACTTCTTTTCACATAGGTACAAGGCTTATTTAAGATTTTTATTTGGTAGGGGGCATCCTATAAACCCCCAAAACCAAAGAATAATTTTGAAACTATCAATAAGAATCATGGATCATCCAACTGCAGATGTATTTCCATCTTCCCTGAATTGGATTTGGGCTAATTGACCTCTTCAAGTGTCTCCTAACCAATCTATGCTTCCAGTTTTCAATGACAGTACTGATAGTACACTGTAGCTATTCTAGAAAATATTTTTTTGAAGACTGGCCCATTATATTTTCAAGTTGGAATTTTTTTTTTTTTTTTTTTTTTTTTTTTTTTTTTTTTTTTTTTTTTTTTGAGGCCAAGTCTCTCTTTGTCGCCAAGGCTGGAGTGCAATGGCATGATCTCGGTTCACTGCAACCTCCGCCTCCCGGGTTCAGATGATTCTCCTGCCTCAGCCTCCCACATAGCTGGGATTACAGGCATCCACCACCACACCTGGCTAATTTTTGTATTTTTAGTAGAGATGGGGTTTCACCATGTTGGCCAGGCTGGTCTCAAACTCCTGATCTCGTGATTCACCTGCTTCAGCCTCCCAAAGTGCTGGGATTACAGGCGTGAGCCACCATACCCGGCCTCAATTTGGAATTTTAATATCCAAAGATAGAACTCACCTATATTAAAAAGAGATTGTCTTCCTATACGATATACTTACAGAAATTTGTATCACAGGATTCTTTTAGTGATTCTGATGCATTTCTCATAAATTGAGCTTTGCCAGCTTAATTTCTTACGTGGAATGATCACTAATGATAAAATATGTTTTGTAGTGTCACAGAATTAACTAGAGCCTGGTTGGTTTTAATTACGTACATGCTTGATATCTAAAAAGAGAGTGAGGAAAAAAAGAGAGAAAAAGAGCCTTGTGAAATTATGAAAACACAAAGCTCTTGTTAATTCACATCCTAATGTCTTCTTTCCAGACCATACCTGGAGTTCTAAACAGCTCTCAATTTGACACCTCACTTTCTTGGGTTACAGACAGTTGCATTCCTTAAAACCAGTGGCAGTCACAATGAAAGAGAAAAGATTCTCAGGAGGAAGTAGCTGTCAAGGATGGCTAGACTGGAAATTTTACTTATCTTGACAGCAGTTTTGACTGTAATGGATTAACCTCCAGGATTAGTGTTCACCTATTTTTGCCTTTTCCTACCCTCTCCCCGGTTTAAGCAAATGTCTGGATCACTATGATGTTATTCTGTTGTCTGGATGTGGTTGTCACAACTGGGAGGGGGATGCTAATGGCACCAAATGAGAGGAAGTCGAGAAAAATATTAAACACCTTACAATGTGCAGGGTAGCCTCCCCCAAAAAGACTAGCATGTCACTAGTGCCAAGGTTGAGGATCCCTGTTTAATTCCCACCTTACAAAGAGCAGAGCCTGTTTGTGAACTAAGAACAATGTTTATTTTGTGATTTAATAGAATGCCTAAATTTGTGCTCTTGTCATAATATAACTCCTTTAAACATGAAATAAATATACAGTGTATCTTTCTGTATGTGAAAGATTCTTCTGTGCTTAAAATATTTTCTTCCTGAGTGACAAGTAAAATTAAGAATCTCTGACTCAGGCACGAGGTCAGTGAGTGAAAATTGCTTGCCACTGTTGGATAATAGTAACCTGCAACTAACAGAATCATTCTCAGCCACAGCCATACAGTATGATGACCTGAGGAGATGTGGAAAAGCAGTGGCTCCAGGGCTCCAAGCCTTGGAGATGCTGGTTTAATTGGTCTTAGTTTGGACTTGAGCTTGAGTGTCTTTGGAACTCACCAGGCAGTTTTAACGTACATCCAGGGCAGAGAACCACTGAATCTGGCCTGTGGGCACCATTGCAATGCCCATAGATTTAGAAATTCAGTTGAGGGCTCAGACAGGGACTCATTCTGGTAATTAGCTAGGTAAATAAAGCAATTTCAGGAATTTGCCTTGGTACTCTAATCTTATCCGTTTCCTCTGAGTGACTGAGATTTGGAGGGTGAACCCCAGAATCTCTCCAAAGTCCATCAGTACCTGCTAAAGGCTGTGTGAAGGACTCCCGCAGAGAATTCCAACTCTAAGAATTTGAACGCAACACTATGAATGCTAGGTGTCCACACTGTGCTAGCTTTCCATGAGTGTTTATTCTTTCTTCACATTGTTATTTTTATACTGCATGAAGTAGGGAATGGGACCAGCTCAGCTCTTGCCTATTAACTGCTATCTCAAACAGTACCTTTTCAGCAGGGAAGATGGGATGCTGTCTGAAACCAAAACATTAGGGAAAGCAAATATATTTTAAAGGGCTAATGTTTCTTCTCCTTCTCTTCCCCAAATCCCCTGGAATGAAAAGGATGCCTTTTTCCCTTTGCTTTATTTTCTTCCTTCCGAAGGCAGGCTTCTAGGACAAATCTTAATGATAAATGTGGATATTTTCTCTCTTCATTTGGATGATTCCATGAGGTGGGGTCTTTCTGGCACTGTTGTTCAAATATTAAGACTAGTGTATGTGAGTACTGCAGGAAGGAATTCAATGAAGCAGGGAGTGATCAAGGAACTTAGCAAATACTAGCCCCAGTCTTCACAAAGCCGACCATTTAAGCCCATTCCTTTGCTGTAGGATCAGAGCCCTGTGTAATCCTGCACTAGTTTTAGGTTATAGCTCAGCCTTGAAATGATGCAAAAGAAATTTTACATAAAAGGAAAAATTTTAATGGATTGGTTTTATATCTGTAAAAATAGTATCCTGTAATAAAAACATGTATACATACTGATGTTGAGTTGATCGAGCTCAATAACTGTAAGCAAGCATACTTGTTCATTATCAATTCAGGAAAAGGGCCGAGATATTTAATAACAGCTATTTTATTTGAAACATGATTTATAGCAAGCACAAGGATAACATATGCAAATCTGACATAAAGCAATTCGGAAACATTACTGACTCCTGACAGCCCCAGCGAGAGTGGCTAGTCATTTAGGGCACCATGTTAGGGCAATCAGGCCATCTCAGGATATATTAAAAGTTGAGGGAACCAGCAGAACCAAATGAATGAGAGTATGCAGTTCTCTAATAGCCAGCTGATTCTTATTCCATTATATCCCCTAATTATAAGACAACTGTCATTAGACATCTTAGGGAAAAATAGGGTTATGTAGAAGATTGCATGTTAACTGTCATCAGGCACTTTTACTCCTTCAAGTAATTGTGCTAGTTATACTTTATGGAATATTCAGCTAGAAGAGGTAGTCAACACAGAACATGGAATTACAGAGCTAAGGCTGGGTGCGGTGGCTCATGCTTGTAATTCCAGCACTTTGGGAAGCCGAGGCAGGCAGGATCACGAGGTCAGGAGTTCAAGACCAGCCTGGCCAACATGGTGAAGCCCCGTATCTACTAAAGATTAAAAAAAAAAAAAATTCCAGGTGTGATGGCACACACCTGTAATCTCAGCTGCTCGGGAGGCTGAGAGAGGAGAAACGCTTGAGCCTAGGAGGGAGAAGTTGCAGTGAGCCGAGATAGCCCCATTGTACTCCAGCCTGGGCAACAGGCAAGACTCCATCTCAAATAATAATAATAATAATAGTAATTACAGAACTGAAGGAATCTGGGAAAGTGCTGGTCTATTCGCAGACTTAGCTCTCATAAATTCAAGAAAGAAATATGATTCTGTCAGCTCTTTCTGAAGACCTAGAGAAAAAGGAACATACAAACTCCTCTGATAAACTCATTTCTTGATAACCTTTTAGACGTGATGCATTTGGGTCTTTTTTGTTTTTTATTTGCCAATATCTGCCTCTGAACTGTGTTAAATGAGAATATTTGCAAATCACTATAACTACAAAGGTCAATGTTTTGAAGTCAGACAGATCTCAGTTTAAATAACAATTCTAGCACTTCCTGGCTTTTATCTTTGGCAAGTTTTTAAATACCCGAACCTCAAACTCCTCAACTAGACATAAGAATTGCTGTGAGAATTACAAGCAAGGCACCTGGCACCAACTTGGCCACAGAACTGGCCCTCAGTAAACAGTAGCTACAGTGATGATTCACATGGCATTCTTCCTTACCCCCATGTTTACTTCATCTACCTCCCTTTCAAGCCTTTTCGAGTCCTCTGTTCCAATAATGGAAATGTGGTTTGACCATGCAGAAATCAGATTGAGGCAAATGATCCAACCAGGAGTCATAACAATAATCAGGGAAACTGGAGAGTGAGTGAGAAAAACACTAAACATCTTATTTCATCAGAATAAGAAAAATAAGAGGGTTGCTGGGAACCTCAGATTATGGTATTGAAACTATATCCACACTTAGTCCTTGACTTTGGAGACTGACTCTGCCATTGAACATTTGCATGGTTCTTTAGAAACAATGAAAAATATCAATTTTGAATTTTCAGAGGAGGAAAAAAATATTGCACCTTTAAATGAGTTTGCCTTTTTTAGAATTTATTACTATGATTGGATTTCACTTTCTAGTTTTGTATTTCAATATCGTATGTTACAAGAAGCACCTTTGTTAAGTGAATAAATTCCCTTTCAAATTTGAGATAATTGGTCTTCCAGACTTTATTAATTACACTAGGTTGATTGGTTATTTTATTTCAATTTTTGAGACAGGGTCTATCACCCAGACTGGAGTACAGTGGTGCAATCACGGCTCACTACAGACTTGACCTCTCTGGCTCAAGCAATCCTCCTACCTCAGCCTCCCACGTAGCTGGGACTACAGTCATGTGCCACCATGCCTAGTTAATTGTGTGTGTGTGTGCACGCGCATGCACACACACATGCATGCACATGCATGCACAAAGATAGAGCCTCCCTATGTTGCCCAGGCTGGTCTTGAACTTCTGGGCTCAAGCAATCCTCCCTCTTTGGCCTTCCAAAGTGCTGTGATTATGTATGTGAGCCACCACGCCCAGTTAATTGGTTGATAAAACTAGGATAATGAACTTATCCCAAGCGATTATTGTTGCAAGATTTAAATTAAATATTTAAGCGTATATAAAACCTGGCATGTATTATGTGCTCAATAAATGTTCATTTACTTCCACTGTCATACAATGTTACTCAACATAAGTTTTTATACTTACTACAAATGTTTTGAAGAAAAGGTAAATAAATAATATTTCTTCAAACTGATAGTGCAAATTGTAGGTTTATCTTGCAAACTTTCTTTTAATGTAGAGCTACCATTAACCTAAAGAAAATCTCTTTTAGAGAGACATGGAGCTAAAATGTAGTGCTTTGCAAGTACAATGTGCTTCAGTATTTGGAATTTGCTTTCTCCAAAAGTTCTGAGTACAAGTAACAAAATGTTTGGAAGCCTATTAACGTTGGGTTTGGATTTTGCAAAAAGAAGTAGGTTTCAAAACTACCAAAATATTATAAATTACATCTATTTGGGGGCAAGAAAAAAAAGATCTAGCTAAGTCTGGATTTTATTCTAAGAGGAAACTATTTTTTGCCCTTTAACTTTAACATAAGTCTCATAGGGATCAAAATGAAAGTCAATTTAGAGGAAATCTATTTGGAAACAAGCTGAATCCCACGCTCTGGGAGCAGGCAGTGCAGTCTCCACCAGCCCCGCCCCCAGGGACTGAGTGACCACAGTGTTTTAACCCTTCATGGGCATTGTTCTGGAAACAGGAAAAGGACCCATCTTATTCCAAAAGGCAAGTTGCATATTTTTAATGAATTCAGGATAAGAAAAAAAAAAAGAGGGTTGCCTGTTATTTTTGCATAGAAACTGTATTTCTATGCAAACACTTCCAGCAGAACTTTTACTTTGGGTTTCAAATAAGAGAGAATGACAGAAGCATTGTTGGAGAGACACAGTGAAATTACTGTGGAGAATGTATAATGGCTCTGAGGCTGATTGGGAGAAAACGTGTCCAGTTCCTGGATCAGAAAAGATAATGGTCATCAAAAGTAGTTCCCAATATCTCATATAAGCAAAATGTATCTAAATGCAGGTACTATAGGTCGAGGGGGAGCAATGGGTAAATGTGAATGTCATGTCTTTACTTTAAAATTCATCTTGACTTCTTGGTTTATGCATTTGAAAGAGCATTAGTGGGGTTAAGTACCTTATAAGGCTAGGGGATTGGGACTGAATCTTTTCTCATTCTGTAGAAAATACAATTCCCAGAACATTTAAACATAAAAGTTAATGAGTTAACCATGAGAGTAATAGCATAGAATTTTCTCTGTAATTTTTTATTACAGACAAATTAACAAATTTTTTATTAGAAGTAAATAATTTGTAATAAAATAAAGCATCTGAAAAATAAAGCAGTCAAGCATTGCTTTTTAGCATGAATACATACCTATTCTAAAAACTGCCCTATGTTTGTTAAAATTGCAAAATAAGTATTTTACGACCTTAAGATTATACATAAGAAAAGACTGAATAACATGATAGGGCCATGACTATGCTAAAATGTTGGCTGAAAATAGTAAGAAAGAAAATTCTACATATGGTTAAGGTCTCAACAATCTATTTTTAAAAGATGTTGGAAGAAGCCTGGAAGAAAATCCACTAAAGTGTTCTTAATGGTTGCCTTCAAATAGTGGTGTCATGGTTGAATTTTTCCAGCTTTATATTTCTATTTCCATATTTCATATAATCTGCATGCTTTATTTTTGCAATCCTTAGGGGGAATAAAACAAACTTTCCATGAAATTATAACATAGAAGTATTCATAATTCTATTTCATTAGATATGATATTCTCATGCCAAAAATTTGCTAGCTTTCTCTCCTTTTCTTTTTACTTGCTAATTTACTCTAATCTTACCAGGATTTTTTTTTTTTTTTTTCATTTCTGCTTAATCTCAATGAGAATTTTACTTTGAAAGAAGGAGCTCTAAGTTTTTTTTTTCCTACTCTGAAACAGTGTTTGTACTTTTTTCTAGACTCCAAATTGGATGCCTTCACCAAAGTGATTTCAAAGGCTGTAACAAAAAAGCCTCCATCGAGGCCCTGGCTAGCACAGTCCCTGTTACTTTAAGAGTACCATTCCGCCTCCCCCTCACACCCACATACTTGTCCTCTCTTTGCACAGCAAGTGCCAAGCAGTGACATCTACTATAGTTTCTAGGACACGATGGTCTCTGCTCTACAGGGAAAAAAGAGAGAGAGCAGGAGAGAAAGAAGGCGGGTGGTGAGGGAGAAGGAGCACAAGCCCAGCTATGTTCCCAGAGGAGGAGTCACTTCCTCGCAATAATCCTGAGATGCTGTTTATGGCTGTGCTGCTGATATGAAGCCCGGAGGCGCAGGATGCAGCCTCCCCCTGGCTGTCCATTAATCACGAGGGGCTGTTACAGAGTGTACAGAGTGGGAGTTCTGCCTACGAGTGGCCTCTAACTGTCTCCAGCTCAATGAAATGAACCTGTGTGAAAACTTGTTTTATGAGAGATTGGTTTATTTGTAACTAAACTACTTCCTCTGTTATTTGATAAGCTCAAATATTTGCTACTGATAGTCTGAGAGTGTCACATTTATTATCCTGTTTCAGCCATTGCCTAACTCCTTTGGAACTGACTCCGTTAACTCTTTGAGGGACAGCAGTAGGTTTTAGAGGACCAGTTTCTATTTTCTTTCAGCAAAGCCAATGCTGTCTTTCAGGCATTGAGTCAGCATTATTTTAGAACAGCTATGACATGTGAATCAAAAAGAAGCCTTTCTCTTCCAAAACAGAAAGCAGACAACCATAGAAACAGGAGGCTCTGATAAATTCCCTGGAGGTTCTGAAGCCACCATGAAAAGGAAGGAAAAGTATTCGGACTTACTAATATAAACCTAAAACGGTTTTCCACGTGCTAGTATTTCTGAAATCACACATTTTCAACATGTTCAGGATGACTTTCTATAGTTTGTTAGACCCTCAAATATCATCTGTGTAGGGCGTGATCTCTCTAAATCCGGCAGCATTCTACATCTTGACACTTGGCCTTTTGGAGTCTGAGCTCATTTGCATTTGGCAGGACATGATTTCCTGCTTTGACAGAACGGAGGTAAGGTGGTGGTGAAAGCCTTTACAGTGCTCCCTCGAAGGGCTCAAAGGACTTTCTGGATATATAAAATTATGTTTCCAAGAATTAAATGGACCAGAATGTGGCAGATTTTGTTTGAAACCAGGCTCTGTTACATGCAACACATTCGAAAAACTTACACTGAGACATCTCTCTTGACAGACTCATACTGGGACTGTTTTTCAGTTCTCTCACTCTCTAGTCGACTACACAGAGCTCTCAGTGAATGTAGAAGAGGCTAAGGAAATAACCACTTATGTGTGGCAAAATGTTCCAGCCTTGCAGAGATTTTCCCAAAATCATTAGACCCACCAAAATGCTTTCCATTGGCCAGGTCCACACCTTCTTCATCAGATTTTCCATATTCCTCCAGCCTCCAAGTACTGTCCATTTGTATTTCCTAAGAGAGCCAGTCATTTATAGCTGAAAATGTAACCAAGTTTACTCTCATAAACCAGAGATCTCCTTGACTGTTAACCAGAAAAGAAAAATAGTGCTTGTCCTAACTCATTTCAAGATGATCAGAATACGAAGATCCACACATACCTACTTTCCCCAAAAAAGGAGGTGAATTTGGGGTAGCTACATTCTAAGGGCATACAGAGATGAAAATATAGAGAGGAGGAGAGTCAGGCAAATCTGCTGCTCCATCATGCTGAGTGGAGAAGGGGTTAAGGGTTAATTGCATGTATCCCACCTCTGGTCACTTTTAGACCCTATTCTCAGCAGGTGGCTTTCCTGCCTCACTGCCCCAACTGCTTATCAGTGGAACAAAGACTGGCCCTGAGTAATGGCCTGAATTGTCATCTGCAGTAGATTCAGAAATAGTCAACTAATGGTTTGAATAGATTTTGCTTTTTAGTTCTCTCATTGCTTTCTCCATTTTGGTTTTTCATTTTTTAAAATTATAGAAAAAAATACATAACATGATCTACACTCTTAACAAATTTTTAAGTGTGCAGTACATTATTGTTAACTTTAAGCACAATGTTATACAGTAAACCTCTAGAACATTTTCATCCCGCATGACTGATACTTTATACCCACTGAACAGCAACTCCTTATTTACTCTCCCCGCATTTTCTCGCAACCGTCATGATACCTTTTTCTTTAACGACTTTTACTACTTTAGATATTTCATGTAAGTGGAATCATGCAGTATTTGTCCTGTGACTGGCTAATTTCATATCAAGTAATGTCCTCAAGTTTCATCCATGTTGTAGCATATGACAAGGTTTCCCTGTTTTTATGGCTGAATAGTATTTCATTGTATGTATATAGCCTGTTTTCTTTATCCATTCATTCACTGATGGACATTTAGATTATTTCCAATTCTTGGGTATTGTGAATAGTTGCAATGAACACAGTATTGCAAGTATCATATAGTTGATAAGGATTTATATTTAAATTATATAAGGAGCCCCTACAACTAGTAGCAATCAAACACATAGCCAAATTAAAAAGTGGGCAAGGCCAGGTGCGGTGGCTCACGCCTGTAATCCCAGCACATTGGGAGGCCGAGGAGGGTGGATCACCTGAGGATAGGAGTTCGAGACCAGCCTGGACAACATGGTGAAACCCCGTCTCTACTAAAAATACAAAAATTAGTTGGGCATGGTGGCAGGCACCTGTAATCTCATCTACTCAGGAGGCTGAGGCAGGAGAATCACTTGAACCCAGGGGGTGGTGGTTGCAGTGAGCCAAGATCACGCTACTGTACTCCAGGCTGGGTGACAGAGTGAGACTCCATCTCAAAAAAAGAAAAAAGTGGGTAAAGGACTTGAATAGACATGCCTTTAAAGAAGACATACAAATGGCCAAAAAGTATATGTAACGATGCTCAATGTCAGTCATTATCAGGGAAATGCAAATCAGAAACCACAAGGAGATACCACCCCACACCTATTAAGATTGCCATTAGAAAGAAAGAAGAAAGAAAGAAAGAAAGAAAGAAAGAAAGAAAGAAAGAAAGAAAGAAAGAAAGAAAGAAAGAAAGAAAGAAAGAAAGAAAGAAAGTGTTGATGAGGATGCAGAGAAATTGGAACTCACGGGCACTGTTGGTGTGATTGTAAAATGATGCAGCCACTACGAAGAATAGTGTGGAGGTTCTTCAAAAAATTAAAAATAGAACTACTATATGATCCAGGAATCCCACTTCTGGGTATTTATTCTAAAAACTTGAAATGAGGATCTTGAAGAGATCTCAACTTCCATGTTCTTTGTAGCATCTTGGGGTTGTTTGTTTAGGAATTCAGTCCATGAAGACCTTACATGGTGTAAAAGTGAAGTGAAGTGATGATGGGATGAAAAAGGAATAGAATTCGATTGAGAGACCTAGGCTTAGCTGAAACTGCAACTTTTATGGAAAGTCATGTCCTTCTATTATAAGAATTAAATGAGATAACTTGGATGAGAGTTTTATAACCTGTAGCGCATTATAAAAATTTCATTGTCACTTGAATGAGCAAAACATTAATTCTGCTTAGTCCTTCCCTTTCACAAAATTAAAAAACAAAACACTCCAGAATTTGAGTTTCCTTGTTTTATCAGTTCCGAGTAATAACCAACTTTTCATGCTTTTTTTTTAACCATTTAGCCACAAAGGTATTTTATTGTTTTTTTTTAAAGTGTACAACAAAGTATTCATATGTGTTTATGTGCATAATGTATTAATAGATTATCTTGGATGAATCTTTAAAAAATTCTGTCACATCCTTATGTAATAAGGTGATTTTAAGAATACGTTTCTGTATTAAAAACCTATTTGATAATCACTATTACTTAACCTCAGCCAGTGAGTCCCAAGTTTCAAGATAGAAAACTAATCAAGGTTGAAATTGCTATAAAATGGAACAGAAAGTTCTGCTAATAAGGTTTCCTGGCATTACCTTTCCACTGTTACCACCTGTGCTGGGGAGGCAACAGGAGAGAGGGGAGCGCAGTAAGTTAGTCTCCCAAGATGGTGCCATTTAGTTCCGATTGTAACTTCTGCAGCTCTCTCGTGTCACCCATTTGATCACATTGCTTCTGTAGCTCACCATACCAAGTCACTTCAGTAGCACAACAACGCTCATGGAATGTCAGGAGCCCTTGGGGGTGTAAACTATGTACAGCTGTAGTTAATTTTCTGCACAAGCTCATATTACTTGTTTGCTTGGTAGTTCCTTCCAAGGGCTTCTAGCCATCCCTTGATTCCTTTTACTCACAGTGTCTGATATATATTAGATACTCATAGATGTTGTTTAGTTGTTGTAGTTACTCTTATATTTAACCTTATATTCATTTCTTTAAGATAAACCTGGCATGTCTCAATTCTGCTGCTCCCCACCTATGTGTTCTTTCTGGTCCATGATTATGGAGACTCAGGTTAATTGTTAAAATTTGGCAATAAACTTGACCTAGATTTGAATACTGGCTTTTCTATCTATAGCTCTGTGACCCTGAATAAGTTACTTAATCTTACTGAGCTTTGAGTTCTTCATCTATAAAATGGGAATGATACTAACTACTGCAAATGTTTTGTGAAATTTTATGTAATTAAGTGTAAGTGTCTATTTTTTCCTTCTTTCTAAAACACATATCTTTTAATTAAAAAAAAAAAAACAGGTATTACAAGGAAAGACACAAGATTCTGATTAACTTTAAGATGAACTGGGAGATTTGAAAGAAGTTTTATACATGCTTTGGACATTCCTGAGCTACATCTTCAGAGTGCTACAGATTCATTTTTATTTTCCGCTGCTATTTCAAGGGAAATCTGGGGAAGCACTATATATATTAGTTGGGATTTTTACCAACTGCAAGTGACAGAAACCTCAAATGAAACTTGAATTAAGTAGAAATGTGACTCAATGGTTTGTATTGCCAAAATGTCCAAAGCTAGAATTCAGGCATAGCTGACTCCAGAGTTTAAATGACAGCATACAGTAAGATCTTAATAAATCCTATTATTTTTGCTTAACAATTTTTTCATTTGCTATTTCTCTAATATAGACCAACTTATTCTCTCTATCTCTTTCTCTCTCTCCTCAGACTCTGTTTTCACTAAGAAAGTCCTCTAAGTATACTTAGTCCTCTAAGTGTACATGTAATCTTAGCAACTCTGATTCCCAGATGTCATCTTTTTGAAGTTTGGTTTGAATCCAAACTTTCCCCTACATGGTCCTGCTTGTTCCATTCTCACCATACTAGCACTAATTTAAAAGCACATGAAATTGTTGGAGAGAACATTTATTAACAGTATTGTCACTGGACTATTTATCTGCATACCAGGTATAAGTCTCAAGCTTTAATCAAGAAATTTAGAAGCAGCCGAGGTTCTTGCTTTTCTCTCTTTTCTGTTTTATCCTTACCCTGAGGTCATGAATAGAGGATAGACTTGAGTGGAAAAGAAAACAAAAGTTAGAATTTTAGTCCAGGCATGGTGGCTTACACCTGTAATCCCAGCACTTTGGGAGGCAAAGGCAGGCGGATGATCTGAGGTCAGGAGTTCAAGACCAGCCTGACCAACATGGAGAAACCCTATCTCAACAAAAATATAAAAATTAGCCAGGCATGATGATGCATGCCTGTAATCCCATCTACTCAGGAGACTGAGGTGGGAGAATCGCTTGAACCTGGGAAGCAGAGGTTACAGTGAGCCAAGATTGCGCCATTGTACTCCAGCCTGAACGACAGTGAGACTCGGTCTCAAAAAAAGTTAAAATTTTAAGAATGATCACTATCTTAAAACATTATCCCATCTGATCCAAAATATTTCATCTAAAGAAATTTGCATATATTTACTAACATCACCTCTGCATTTCTCTGACTTTAGAATGAGTTTCCCAAGGTCACAGATAGTGTCTTATTTATTTTTATATTTATTCCTAAGAGTCAGCACACTAGCTGGTATTTAATGGAAGATCACAGAATGTCAACACATTTTATTTTACCCCAAATCATAAATAATATTTTTGATTAAGTTTAGTTACAAATTTCCAAAAGTAATTTTCTAAAATGATCTCTTGTAATTGTGTAAAATGTATAACTTAAAATTTGGAATATAAAAATACAGAAACTTTTTTTGTAAAGAGCACAGTAGTAAATATTTTGGCCTTATAGGCCATGCAGTCTGTTCAACTACCCAACTCTGTGGTTGTAGTGTGAAAACAGCCATAAGCAATATATAAGTGAATAAGTGTTGCTGCATTTTAGCAGAACTTTATTTACAAAAGCAGGCTAGATTTGGCCAAGGTTCATAGTTTGCTGACCACAGTTCTTAAACACAGCAAAAGATTTACAAGGTAAACTCACATTTTCTAGATGACCAATCACCCAGGTTTCCAGGAGAAGGAAATATTAGTTTAAGAAGCAGGGCAATCCTAGGCAAACTGGATTAGTTGGTTACTTTACTTTTTCCTAGATTCTAATATCATTTGTTCATTCAATAATTCATTTAACACTGAGGGTCTATCAACATTCAACCAACACGAAGTTTCAAATTAAAACAAAAGCACTTACATGTTCTGCCATTATCAGACAATTATATGACGTGTTATTTTGGAGTCAATTGTAAAAGGCATTTTTTAACTTTATTATTATTATTAAATTTAGACATACCTTAAAATGAACATACTACAGTAAACATCAGCATAAAACAAGATAATGGAATATTATTCAAAGAAAAAGATACAATATAGCAATATAAACTTTTTCGAATTTATGTCCTATAGAAGTTCTTAATCTACGGCCAGGCACGGTGGCTCATGCCTATAATCCCAGCACTTTGGGAGGCCAAGGCGGGCAGATCACGAGGTCAGGCGATCAAGACCATCCTGGTTAACACGGTGAAACCCCGTCTCTACTAAAAACACAAAAATTAGCTGGGCGTGGTGGCGGGCGCCTCTAGTCCCAGCTACTCAGGAGGCTGAGGCAGGAGAATGGCATGAACCCAGGAGGCGGAGCTTGCGGTGAGCCAAGATGGTGCCACTGCACTCCAGCCTGGGCAACAGAGCGAGACTCCGTCTCAAAAAAAAAAAAAAAAAAAAAAGAAAAAGTTCTTAATCTATTTCACCAACACATTTTGTTCAGGAAATAAATGATTTCTTCCTATAATAAAAATCCCAAATTAAACTTCTTTAAAAGCCGGAAATTTGAAGAGGTTGGCAAATGTTCCCAGGAAAATCCCAGTGACTTCATGATTCATCATTTGTATTGAAAATAAGAAGGTGAGAAAATTGAGAGAAAAAAAATTCTCACTAATAAGGATTTTTAAAAATGATTCATTTCTTAAACTTTTTCAGAGAAGCAAATTATAGCCAAATTATAGGTCTGACAAATCACAATTAAGACATAAGAGGAATTATGGGGGATTGAGAGGTAAGGAAGGCCATGTTTCAACTTAAATATCAATTTCATTTATCACCACTAAGATTAGCTCTTTCCTGCTACAAATTCTTTTAGTTTCTTAAATCACTATTTAATGAAAAGGGAAATGGAATATTAGAGCCTGCATATATAAATCAAATGAGATTAAACATGGGAAGAAATTCATATAAAACATTAAGGAATAATCATACAAAAACATGGGTAATAGTTTTACCTGGAACTTAGAAGGCAGGCTTCAAGTCCAACAATCAGGGAAACATATGCACACATTTCACTTTGCAATTTGAGAACTTCCAGAGAGTTTCTGAAACTGTCATTGCCTGAATGGTATTTATTTTACAATAGTTTTAACATTTGGAGTAGAATACAACATCGATTTTCAACTTCAGCATTATATAGTGAAAATACAGTTTAAAAGGTCTGTTTTGTAGAGTATTTTGACAATGAAATGAATGACCTTAAAAATAAATGTTTAGCTGATGATTAAGACCATATTTTGTCTTACTACTTTCAATTTTGTTGCATATTTTATGAAAATGTCAAAGGAGAGCCATACTTTTTCTCCAATAATTCAGGTATAACCACAAAATAACCTTTAAACTGAAGAGCATTTTTATTTTATTTCATTGCATGTATTGAACAGATACTGTGTATGAAACTGGAAGCTTTAGGTGTGTACTAAATCAGGGCAAGGAGGGTTTGGATTTTTGCTTTAGAATTTTAATTGCATTCATTTGCAATTCGGTAGAGGAAGTAAACAGCATACTAGTAACATCCATCAATGAGAATAGGGTAAAAAGTGATTTCAATAGAGTCTGGATGCGTGAGCCTAATCAAATGAGGCCCGCAATGTTAATACTCACTCCCATTCTCTCAGTCATAACAGTTCATTCACGAAAATCTTTATAATCATTTTATTAGCCATTCTTGTCAGAAGTCTAGTAACTTTAATTTAAGAGTCTTTGACCGTGGAAAAAAATGGAAGAATAAAAATGCAAAGGGGGCACTTAGGTCTGAACATAGGCCATGGAGTTAAGCACATCCCCCTTCTCCTGCTGGAGAACATCCAAAAGCAACAAGGAGAAACGGAAACAAAAATGCAAACTTCATTTTCAGCAGAAGTAGAAGACAGCTAAACCCCCCTCCCAGAGCCCAAAATAGGTGTAAGGGCTGCCAAAAGCAGTGGAGACTGAGCAGGGGAGAGCAGGAGTCACGTGGGAGGAAGCCCAGAGAACATGCCACAGAGTGAATTCCGTAGCAGCAGGCAGAGGGCCAGCTTCTGAGATAGGAGAGAGGGAGCAAAATTCGGCTCTGCGAAGCGAGGGGCCCAGTCTGTTGTTAGATCTAGATCTTCCTTTGCAAGGCAGGATTGGGGCACTTGTGTTGGCCCCAGAAGCAACCCTGGACCTGAGTTGATTTTGAGACAAAGAAGAAGGAAATCTAAATAGGGAATCACACACACACAGCAGCATATATAGAAGGAAGCACATGGTTCAAGATAGTCTCTGCACTGTCTTGCATCTACCTACACCCAGTTGGCTGGAGAGAAGCAGTAGCTACATAAACCAATGTGCAGAAATCCTGCTAACCTGTAACACAGCTCTGGTTCCTCCTTCACATCTGAAACTCCCACAGTAGTCGGTCCAGAAAAACACGCCTTTTTCAATGATGAGTTCAAAAGGAAAAATAAGAATGGGATCTATAAAGAGATACTACCAGGAAAAAAAAAAAAAAAAAAAGAGGAAATAATAAAAAATGAACAACAACTAATACCCTGGAGGCCGCATAGCATAATCATTGATACAATAGAGTCTGGAAGCAGACTACCCAGTTACAATTCTCTATAGAAAGTTAATTAACACCTCTGTGCCTCAGTTTCCTCAGTTTGTAAAATAGAGTTCAAGGGAATATCTACTGCATGGGGTCGTTAGGATGAGTAAATGAACTCATATTTGTAAACTGCTTAGAATAATGCCAAGTACAGAGTAAGTGCTATATAAATGTTAATTTTAAAATATGTAAATCGTGACTAAACATTTATCTTTATTGTGAAAAAACATTTGTCTTTATTTTTAAAAATATTTTCGTGGTGAGGTATTAAATGATGTATGAACAAGATGTCAAGCATAAATACAGCAATTAATGCAAATAATTGAAGAAATGAAAAGCTAGCATTGCTCAGGAAAATGGTGGGGGAAAAAAATCTCAAAAATAAAGGCAACACTAAGGCCGGGTACGGTGGCCCATGCCTGTAATCCCAGCACTTTGGGACGCCAGGGTGGGTGGATCACCTGAGGTCAGGAGTTCGACACCAGCCTGGCCAACATGGTGAAACCGCCCAACTCTACTAAAAATAGAAAAATTATCCAGGCATGGTGGCACATGCCTGTAGTCCCACTACTCAGGAGGCTGAGGCACAAAAATCATTTGAACCCAGGAGGCGGAGGTTCTGGTGAGCCAAAATTGTGCCACTGCCATTTCAGCCTGGGTGACAGAGCAAGACTGTCTCAAATAAAAGGCAACACTAGACAGATCATAAGGGACAATGGACACTGTCAAAAATAAAGTAGGTAAACAAAGCATGTAAATGATTAAAGTGACAAAATAAAATTGAAATAAGAGAAAATTTCCAAAAGAATTGTAAATAAAATGACAATGTTTCACAAAATCAAAAAATTCAAAAGAACTACAACCTAGACTTTAGAGTTCTTTACTCAAAGCATAAAATTAATATAAGGCAACAGAAGAAACATTTCAAAGTGTAATTAAAGAATAAATTCCTGAAATATGATTTCAAATCATTTGAACCTATTATTTGAAGACAAGCATAATATATCAGGGAAAAATTACTCACTGTTGTCAACAGCGAGACATATCCTCATTAGTAACAAATGTTGAAGATAAAGGCTTTCATGGATAGCAAGCCAAAGAATTGGGATACTTACGAGGGGGAAAAATAAGACTAAATATACTTGTTTACAATATTCTTCTATACAGTATCATTCAGTATTGTAAGAGCAGTCCCAGCAAAATATTTTGCAAATAAAAAGTACAACCCAAAGATTTTATGCCCAGCTAACTTGCTATTTGAATATAAAAGCAACAAACTGTATTTCTCATCTATTCACTCAGGCAATACGTAGAATTGAAAGACTAGAGAACCAAAGGGGAACTTTGGAAAAAGACTGATGGTAGTAGTGAGAACTTTATGTCCCCACACAGTGAAGACCAAAGCAAATGTAGACATTAAGGTGACGGAACAAAGGTAAATTGTGGGTGTATGTGTGTGTGGGTATGGGTGTATATAGTTTGACTAATAAAAATATGGAACGTGGCCAAGCACAGTGGCTCACGCTTGTAATATCAGCACTTTGGGAGGCCAAGGCAGGCAGATCACCTGAGGTCAGGAGTTTGAGACCAATCTGGCCAACATGGTGAAACCCTGTTTCAAGAATTACGTGAATCTGGGATGTGATGTGGAGGTTGCAGTGAGCCAAGACTGCACCACCACTGCACTTCAGCCTGGGTGACGGAGCGAGACTTTGTCTAAAAAAAAAAAAAAAAAAAATATATATATATATATATACACACACACACACTCACACACTATATATATATATATGTCTATATATACATGTGGAAGAAAAAGAAAAACAGCAGAAAGTAGAGAATGCTGATTTCTCATCTATATTGATCAGAAATCAAATATTATTTAGATTTAACAAACCAAGTAATAATATTGTAACGGTATTTAATGAACAACGGAAAACACTAAGAAAATGTATGTACTTTACTAAAAGTGTATAGTGGAGAAAAAAGAGAAGGAAAATAACGAAGTATATTATTTTCATCATTATCCATAGTAGGAAAGTAATAAATACTGCCCATGGAAATTAAGGCCTAAGGGTATAATATAGAGTAATAATTACAAAGGTAACTACTATGAAATAATTATATAAAATTTAAGAAAAAATTATCTTCTAGATACCAGAGAAACCCTAGATACCCTAGAAACCAGAGAAAAGAAAAAACTCTCAAGTTTAGAGATTTTTAAAAGCAAATAAAATAGAAAATATGGCATAAAATTATGCCAAACTGAATCTAAGCCCATTTTTATTGCATTAACCTGACTTATTAAAAATTGTTTAAAAGGCTTTCATGTTGGAACACAAAGCAAAACTCAGGAGATACACCAAAAACAGAAAGGTTTTTCAGAAATTTTGAAAGCAAACAAAATATAAATGCTGAGTGAAGGAAGGAAATCACTGAGGAATGCCTACAGCACAATCTCCTTTATAAGAAATTTAAGGTAAGTAACATAGTGTTTTGGGAACCTTCACTGGGGACTAAAAGGTCTTTGATCAAAAAGGCAGGCTAGTGGCACCTCTGAGGGAAGATGAGTTAATGGACTCTGAAGGAGCTGGGAGAACTCAAAAGGGTTGGCTTGTTCTGACTTTAGTGTAAAAAGATGTCCTCATTCTGGAAGACATTTTTTTGTGTGTAGAAAAGTCTCTTTCCAAAATACAGACTAAGACTATGGTACACCTGCAACTCATTAGTGCTTATTTTGGCAGAATATGTGTGTGCGTGTGTTTGTGTGTGTGTGTTTTCTTGTTAAGCTACTCCCCACAAAAGACTAGGTGCTAAGACCTAAAAGAGTACAAAGTAGGTACGGAGATGGTATCTTCAATTCATGTTTAGGTCGTAGATGCTGAGACTTGTACCTACTGAAAACCAAGACTATGACAAGACTATGACAAGAACTGGACAATTCATGTCCCTTGTATAACATTATTCAAAACTGAATAAGACAGATTTTAAAAATCATACTCTCAAAATTTTCTCAGACATATATTTTGAACTGAAGTTCAGGTGACATTCCTGAGGATAAATTTAGTGCTATATTTAGGATTCTGGGCCCTTGGGTAGCTAGCTGGAGCACCAATTTCTAAGGTGGGCTAAACCATCAATAAAACAAATAGAAAAAGGTTTCATCGTGTTATACAATTCCTTTCAGGACCAATGAAGGAGATTTTCTTGCTCCTGACAAAACAGATGTCAACCTTGAGTGAAAAAATATTTTAAGTTTCTTGCCTATAATGTCAAATATGTAAGAATATTATTTTATATTTAAATTATATATTAATTTTCTTCTGAACTTAACAAGATACTTAGTCTTTTTATTAATAAAATAAGTCCCCATTAAATAAATGTGGAATACTTTAAAATATCAGTTTGAAGCCTAGATTTTTGCTTGCTGGGAGTCTAGCCAGAATTTTAGCTTGTTGGGAGTACTGCATGGCTACATGGGATTCTGGTAGAGGTGAAGGTTTCCTCCTAAAGAAATTAGCATGCTCTCTGTCAGTCATCCTGGGAAGAGTGAATTCCTGACAGGGAGGGTAACCTCTAATAACAGGTGTTAGCTGAGAGTGAGAGAAAACTACTTCCCCTCTTCTACCAACTGGTAATGAGTTGGCTTCTCCGGTACAGAGCCAGACACAAGTGTCAATCTTGGGGAGTGCTGACCCCTTCCACATAACAGTGGACTGAGAAGAATGCCCAAAAGAGGACCTACCTCTGTGGGGTCTGAGGACTGTGGATTCTAGCAGCAACTGAAGCTAGCATACAGTGTTTTCTGTTTATCTAAGGCCTTTAGTGATTGTGTGAATATTACAACGACTCAGCTCTTGCTACAGTGAATTACAGAAGGAATCTCTGCCTAAGCTTGGGTACTGTGGTCTAGGGTAGAAGAGAGAAACAGGAGGGAAACTGGGTCTCCAGATGTCAACAAGTTACCTTCCAAAGAGGAGCAGAGGTCCTGACCTATGTGAAAAGGAATACAGCAGCAATTTGAACCCAGACAATAAGACTGCAAAGCCCCTTCTCTGAATCTCTATTCTCTACTACTTCTGAAATTGGCAAAAGTTGGATTCCCAAGTAAAATGGAATGTCAGATCCACTAAGGAGATCTGCTCAGTAGAGCCAAGTGTGACATTACAGGCATGTGAGAAGAAAATAGAAGAAAAACCAAGTCTCAGAGAAATTAAATAACTGGCCCAAACTTGCAAGAATTTGAAGCCAGGCCTGTTGGACTTCAAAGCCCATGCTCTTAATGATTTCAACAAATAATATCTTCACCCATCTCACTCACAGAGGTGTTGTAAAAATCAGAGAAGGGCAATTTAAAATGCACTTAAATAACTATACAATGTGATATAAATATGTGCTATTATATTTACAGCTACAACCTGCTGGGCTTCACCATAGAGAGAAGGAGAAGATATCTAAATCAGAGTAGGTACAAATTGGTGAGAATGCAATTGAAGTTTTCCTCTTCCTGCCTTCTTGAGGACAGAGACAATTTCAGTGCCAAATCATTCCCCAAAGATCAGCAAATTCATTTAAGGTCCTGTGTCTTCCCTGTTCCCCTGCCCCAAACCTCCTTGCCTCTCAAAATCATATTCACATGATGAAACTGACTTCAAATCTCACTTCCCCTGGAAAACTTTTCCTTTATCTTGATTTTTTAAGCTTATTTTTTAATTGACAAATAAAAAATTATATACAGTTATGGCGTAAAACAATGTTTTGGTAAATGGATGCATTATGAATGACCAAATCAAGCTATTTAACATATGTATTGCCTTACAAACTTATTTTTTTCATTTTATTTTATTTTATTTTATTTTATTTTATTTTATTTTATTTTGAGATAGAATATCACTCTATCGCCCAGGCTGGAGTACAGTGGCGCGATCTTGGCTCACTGCAAGCTCCACCTCCCGGGTTCACACCATTCTCCTGCCTCAGCCTCCCAAGTAGCTGGCACTACAGGCACCCACCACCATGCCCGGCTAATTTGTTGTATTTTTAGTAGAGACGGGGTTTCACCGTGTTAGTCAGGATGGTCTCGATCTCCTGACCTCGTGGTCTGCCCTCCTCGACCTCCCAAAGTGCTGGAATTACAGGCGTGAGCCACCGCGCCCGGCCCCTACAAACTTATTTTTTGTGTGTAGTGAGAACGCTGAAAATCTGCTCTCTTAGCAATTTTCAATTATACCATGTATTGTAATTGACTATAGCCACCATGACATATGTTTTAGTCTGTTTTCACACTGCTATAAAGAAATATCCGAGACTGGGTAATTTATAAAGAAAAGAGGTTTAATTGACTCACAGTTCCACATAGCTGGAGAGGCCTCAGGAAACTTACAATCATGGCAGAAGGTGAAGAGGAAGCAAGGACCTTCTTCAAATGGTGGCAGGAGAGAGAAGAATGAAGGAGCAGGGAAAACTGCCTTATGAAACCATCGGATCATGTGAGAACTCACTCACTATTATTAGAACAGCATGGGGGAAACCGTCCTCATAATCCAGTCACCTCCTGCCCTTGACACAGGGGGATTACAGGTCCCTCCCTTGACACATGGGGATTACAGTTTGAGATGAGATTAGGGTGGGAACACAGAGCCAAACAATATCAACATATATTCGATCTCTTGAAATTATTCCACCTAACTGAATTTTGTGTCTTTCGACCAACATCCCTCTTCCTCCCAACCCCCAGCCTCTGGTAACTGCCTTCTAATCTCTGTTTATATAAGTTTGACTTTTGTATATTACAAATACAGCTATAAGTGAGATAATGCAGAATTTATCTTTCTGTGACTCCAGAGATTAAACAACTGTGCTACCACTCTACTGATTCCTACCTCTAACCTCATGTATTGTGATGTCCCTTTTCTTTTTCCCTCCACTAAACTATACACTCTTTTGAGGACAGAGACCAAGTCTTCTCCTTCATTAGACAGCCAGGCCAGAACAATGCTTCAAAAACCAATTAGACATTTAATCATGGTTGAACAGACACATGGCTTTGTCTAAACTATCTGAGCATATGTGCAGGCATACCTGATTTTATTGCACTTCACAGATATTTTTTTACAAATGAGGATTGGTGGCAGTCCTGGATTGAGCAACTGTCTTCATGCCATTTTTCCACATGCACGTGCTCACCTTGTGTCTCTGCCTCACATTTTGGTAAGTCGCACAATATTTCCAATGTTGTCATTATTTTTATATGTATTATGGTAATCTGTGATCAGTGATGTTTGGTGTTACTGTTGTAATTATTTTGGGGTGTCATGACTCACACCCATAGAAGATGGCAAGCTTAATCAATAAATGTGTGTGTGCTGACTATTCCACCAAGCAGGCATTTCCTCATCTCTCTCCCTCTGCCTGGACCTCCCTAATCCCTAAAACAATAACAATATTAAAATCAGGCCAGTTAATAACCCCTCAATGATCTCTAAGTGTTCAAGTGAAAGGAGGAGTTGCACATTTCTCAGTTTAAATCAAAAGCTAGAAATGATTAAGCTTAGTGAGGAAAGCATGTTGAAAGCTGAGTGACATTGAAAGCTAGCACTCTTGCACCAAACAGCCAAGTTGTGAAGGCAAAGGAAAGGTTCTTGAAGGAAATTAAAAATGCTATTCCAGTGAACACATTAATAATAAGAGAGCGAAATAGACTTATTGCTGACAGAGGTTGAGCATCTCAAATCCAAACATTCAAAATGTGAAATGTTCTAAAATCTGAAAAATGTTGAGTGCCAACATAATACTCAAAGGAATGCTCACTGGAGCATTTGAGATCTCAGATTTTTGAATTTGGGATGTTCAACAGATAAGTATGATGCAAATATTCCAAAATCTGAAAAACTCTGAAATCCAAAATGCTTCTGATCCCATGGATTCCAAATACGGGATACTCAACTTGTATGGAGAAAATTATAGTGGTCTGGATAGATGAAAGGAACCACGACATCCCTTAAGTCAAAGCCTACTCCCGAGCAAGGCCCTAACTCTCTTCAACTGAAAGCTGACAAAGAAGCTGCAGCAAGTTACCCAACAGATCCAGCTAAGATCATTGATGAAGGGGCTACACTAAACAACAGATTTTCAGTGACGATGAAGCAGCCTTATATTGGTAAAGATACCATCTAAGACTTTGTAGCTAGAGAGGAGAAGACAATGGCTGACTTCAAAGCTTCAAAGGTCAGGCCAATTTTCTTGTTAGGGGCTAATACAGCTAGTGACTTTAAGTTGAAGCTAATGCTCATTTAATATTCTGAAAATCTTAGGACCTTAAGAACTATGCTGCCTCTACTCTGTGCTTTATAAGTGGAACAACAGAACCTGAATGACAGCACATCGATTTACATATAAAACAAAACATTCATTCTATGATATAAGTGAAATCCATTTGGAGTTCCTATCTGAAAACAAACATTCTACTAAGCACTACAAGAGACAGAGAGAGAAGTAAATACATAGGCAAGCACAGGTTAGAATTAAAATGACTATTGTATAAGAAATGAAAATGTTTACATAAGTCACCATAAGGCCATTAAAACAAAATAATATTTTAAAGGAAGGGATTTGAAAAAATAAATCCAAAACTAAACCAAATGCTATGGAGAATAAAAGGAAGGGTAGATTATAAATAATTGAGGGAATGTTGCAAGGCTGCATAGAGGAGGTGGTTTGGGATGGCCTTAAAGGATAATTAGAATTTTATTTTTCTTGTTGTTGTTGTTGTTGTTGTTGTTTGTTTGTTTGTTTGTTTTTAAATGTCCGTAGGTTTCTATTCTCACCATTTTTCTTTTTGTTACAGGCAACAGGAATTTTAGAGAACTTTTCTAATCACAAGTTCTCCAGAGTCCACCTGCAATGCCATGTATTCACTAGACCTGATCCTGAACCTATTAAAAGTTAGCATACTGCCTAGAAAGACAGTGCTCATCAGTTTGACGCAAACTTCTCAGATTGGGCAGCTACAATTAGAGTAAATACAATTGTTGTGTCCTAGAGACCAAGGCCAGCTCCCTATGACTTTCCGTTGGTGTTGCCACAACTGCCAAATAGGAATGATTACAAATCTTGCTCCTTCCCACAAAATGACTCTTATGAACTATAATGATAAAATATTAACAACACATTTTTGAATTTGTGGTTAAGATATTCCTGGAATATCTCAATGAATGCAGAGTTTTGGGTTTAAAGATCAAAGAATGAGGTCTAATAAATGATGTATTTTCAGTTTAAGGCTTAAATTATATCTTTCAGCCTCTACGATTCCTGGAATTATTCTTTATATTCAGTTTTCTGCTAACAACTATTTGTGTGGTAGTTTTTTGAGAAACCATATTACTGGATTCTTAAATATCTTGTAAACTATTCTCTGCCTGTGAGTAAAGTTCTTCAGTGGTGATTGGATTAGATATGTCTGAATATTTAATATCAGCAATACCCTTCATCGGTGGTAGTGAAATGCAAGGCAGGAGAAAAAATCCCTCTCACTGACTATACAACTAAGTCTTCTGACTGGTACCAACTGCACCAGTGAAATAGAAACTCAACAGATCCTTGGTAATCTCCATCTTTCTATAATATCAACGAATATATCTTAAAACTTAGATAATTCGTATATGGTTTCTTTCACCCAAATAGCCATCAGAGAACTAGAGGCATATCTTGGAGATATTTAAAGTCCCTTTCCAGTCCACTGGAATAAAGCAAATATCACAATAAAGCATCAGACAAATTTTTATTTAATTCTAACCTCAGTAGAGCCTATGCTTGCCTATGTGTTTACTTCTCTCTGTGTCTCTTGTAGTGCTTAGTAGAATGTTTTCATAAAGGAACTCCAAATGTATTTCAACTATATCATAGAATGAGTGTTAAAGGATTTGGTCTGTCAATCAAAAAACAATTCTCAATTATGTTAATTCATAGTAATTAACTCCTTCTAAGGAGCTGAAAATTTTAAATAGTCTATAAATAATGTTATTAATTTATTTACTTATTCAGCAGATTTTCTTGAACATTTATATAAGCCAGACAGTGGGAATACAGCAGAGTATAAAAAATAAAAGGTGGTTTTGTTTTGTTTCGTTTTGTTTGTTTCCTTGGGTAATTAGAAATCCTAACGTAGTCAGTCCAGGGCTGTTCTATGGAGTAAAGCCTTATCTAATTCAAACTTATAAATCAATGCTGTAGCTCAATGTGTACCATTCATTAGATCGATGATTTGGAATGTCCTAGGTAGAAACAAAATCTGATAGTATTTTAGCCATTGTGAGGTGTAGATTTTCAATAGGAAAGGCATAACTTAGCAGTGACATCATAAATGGTTCCTAGGCAGAAAAGAAAAGAAACAAAATGACTTTCACCAGTCTAGTCTATGTTTTTTTTATTATGAAAATGATAGATTTCTTGGAAGGTCCTCTCAAGAATATTCCAGTATATCTCATTGCCAGAAATGGATCCTATGGGAACCTGATGTGGCTAAAAGGTTCTGAGGAGATAATAAATTTTCATTGAGTATGTGATTATTCCAAACAAAATTTACTTTTGTTTGTTTTGTTTTGTTTGTTTTAAGAAAGAAAGGGAGTGGGTAGGGTACAGGTTAAGGTGCTATAATTGAAAGCCTCAAAGTGCAGTGGTATAAAAGTCTAGAGTTAAGTGGATACTCTAAGGCTAGTGGCATATCTATCTTCTTTAACTTATGGCCCCTACTTGTAGACCTAAGGTGGCATGGCATTTCAGTCTAATTCTAAGCATCTGGAAAGGGAGAAGAAATCAGTACACAAACAGTTATTTTAAGGAAAAATCTCACAAATGACACCCATTAATTTTATTTACAAAGTATTATCCAGAACTTAGTCATATGGCCATTTCTAGCTGCAAGGGAAGCTGGGAAATATAGTATTTAGCTGGGCATCCATGTGTCCAGCTAAAGCACTGTTAATTTGGAAGAAGGAGAAACATGAAGATAGGGGGTGGGAGGACCAGAAATTTTACCAAAGACATCTCTTTTCCTTTCATGCACTCAGGGATCCTGCAGTCAGCAACCCCTAGACAAAATCATTCAACAGTCCAAAACACGATTGTGTTGGCACCTAGCTTCTGGTTCTCCGTCTTATACAAATAAATACTCAATGAGGAAAGAATAAGCTCATTTGCTCCTTATAGCTAATCATTAAATACTTACCTAACCCCAAATTCCCAGCTAAAACCCAAAGAACCAAGGTCTAAAGAGGAGAACATTGCAGAAAGATGAGCATAAACAGCACATGAAGGTATGAAAGGTCAAATGAACTCAGAGGAGGATAAAATTGGTTTGAGGTCTCCCATGGGGAAAAGACTTAAAGAAAGATTAAAAACAGCTGTGGGCCAGGTGCAGTGGCTCACACCTGTAATCCCAGCACTTTGGGAGGCTGAGGTGGGTGGATCACCTTCAGTCAGGAGTTCAAGACCAGCCTGACCAACATGGTGAAACCCCGTCTTTATTAAAAATACGAAAATTAGGCCGGGCACGGTGGCTCATGCCTGTAATCCCAGCACTTTGGGAGGCCGAGGCGGGCAGATCATGAGGTCAGGAGATTGAGACCATCCTGGCTAACATGGTGAAACCTGTCTCTACTAAAAATACAAAAAAAATAGCTGGGCGTGGTGGCGGGCGCCTGTAGTTCCAGCTACTCAGGAGGCTGAGGCAGGAGAATGGCATGAACCTGGGAGGCGGAGCTTGCAGTGAGCCGAGATTGTGCCACTGCACTCCAGCCTGGGCGATAGAGCAAGACTTTGTCGCAAAAAAAAAAAAAAAAAAAAATTAGCCAGGCGTGGTGGTGCATGCCTATAATCCCAGCTACTTGGGAGGCTGAAGCAGGAGAATTGCTTGAACCCAGGAAGTGGAGGTTGCAGTGAGCCAAGATTGCACCACTGCACTCCAGACTGGGCAACAAGAGTGAAACTCTGTCTCAAACAAAACAAAACAAAAACAAAACAAAACAAAACAAACTATGGAGTTGCAATTTATTTCTTTAAGCTCTACAAAGCTATAAAAACTTTATAAATATGAGACAGCATTATCTGAACATGTGTTTTTGGAAGATTACCCTGCCAGTAGTGCAAATATTTGCTGCTGAGTGGAACTGAGGTTGAGCAGGGACTCATAGCATTACAATGATCCATGTGGGAGGTGATGAGGGACTGCAGTTGGGAGGAAGAAGGCAAAAGTGGGAGATGCAAATATACCAGAGACAGAACTTAGCAATTCACTCTATCTGAGGAAATAGGAGAAGATGAAGCTAATCAGACTGGCTAATCTGTGTGACCTGGGGTCTGGTACTGATACTGAGTAGAAGGTAGAAACACAGAAAAAACAGGTGTATGGCGAAAATGGTGAGTTCAGTCTTTAAGTTTGAGATCTCGTGAGGTGTGTGTGCAATAACTACAATATGTAACTAATAAAAATTAGCATTTTATGCTATTTCACAGTTTGTAGCAACTGTGGGTATTCTCACATGGTTCTGGGCAAGTCTCCCAACTCAACATTTGCCTGCAGTCATTGTAAGCCCTTGAGAGTCATTCAGGAAATTCCGTGTGCTTATGACTCTACTTTAAAGTGCACACCCAGGAAAAGATATGTCATAATTCACTTTGTAAAGTCAGGGCTATACTATGCTGACAATAGGCCTGAAGAAGCCTGCAGCCCTCCAAGGACTTGCTCTAGGATACACCATATGTAGGCATAGATTCCGTGAGGAATACAAACAAACCTAAGGGCAAATTTGGAACTTGTACCCAACAGTACAGGATATAGTGACATCCAGGTGAAAGAGAAAAAGGAAGGAAGGAAGGAAGGAAGGAAGGAAGGGAGGGAGGGAGGGAGGGAGGGAGGGAGGGAGGAAGGAAGGAAGGAAGGAAGGAAGGAAGGAAGGAAGGAAGGAAGGAAGGAAGGAAGGAAGGAAGGAAGGAAGGAAGGAAGGAAGGAAGGAAGGTCAAGAACACATCAAAAAGTCAGCAAGCTAGTTGTGTCTCTAGGAACCCAGTGGATAGTTTTATAATAATACTGCATCAAATTTCATTAAGCTCAATCGATATGGAATCTGAGGCTGGGTCCAGTGGCTCATGCCTGTAATCCCAGTACTTTGGGAGGCTGAGGCAGGTGGATCACCTGAGGTCAGGAGTCAGAGACTAACCTGGCCAACATGGTGAAACTCCGTCTCTACTAAAAATATGAAAATTAGCCAGGCATGATTGTGGGCGCCTGTAATCCCTACTCAGGAGGCTGAGGCAGGAGAATCGCTTGAACCCTGGAGGCAGAGGTTGCAGTGAGTTGAGATCATACCACTGCACTCCAGCCTGGGAGATAGAGCGAGACTCCACCAAAAAAAAAAAAAAAAAAAAGATGGAATTTGAGACTCAGCCCCTAAAAGTCAGGAACACTGAACCTATACATAAATGTGTACCATAATAGAAGACCAACATCAAAGAGGATTTATCCTAAATCAAACTTTCTCTTCCTTCATATGTCTTCACATACCGTATCTGACAGGTTATGTTCCTTTTGACATTCCCTTGTCTATTCTTCGGTTTTTCCTATCCCTTTCCAACTTAGGCATTTCTGTTTTCCCTTACAGGTAGAGTGGCATTCTAGCTCGTCCTGTGTCTCACTTAAATTTTTAATTGTTGACATCTCTAAGTTTGGAAGTAATTTTGTCAATAATGTATTAGAGTTATATAGCTAGATTTTTCTACAGTAAGTCTATGGGGTATACTGAGTTTATTTTATTCAACAAATTGTATAATAAACACAGATCCAGAAATGGTGTTGAGCGATGAAATTATATTGATGACAAGACACAGTGATTGCCCTCAAAGAGATCATAACCCAATGTGACAATATTTAAGAATTGCAATACATTGTGTTAAGTTTCATAATAGGAGTTTGCAGTTTTTGTCACCTTCTCACCTTTCTCACTTGCTTCAGATAACAGACAAAACATAGTCTCCAGTAGATTCACTATATTTGTTATAATTGATTAGAAGACTTGATAATGACAGAAGTCCAAACATGCTACTTTTCTTGAGCTTTGTTTTTCCAATTAAACATGCATCATACTATATCAATGACTAAACCAGCAATTTTTAATATTTTTTCAGAGGCTGGGTGCAGTGGCACATGCCTATAGGCCTGGCACTTTGGGAAGCTGAGGTGGGCAGATTGCATGAACCCAGAAATTAGAGTCCAGCATGGACAACATGGCAAGACCCCATCTCTACAAAAATACAAAAATTAGCTGGGTGCGGTGGCTTGGGCCTGTATCCCAGTTACTTGGAAGGCTAACACAGTGGGGTACTCTGAGCCAGGGAGGTCGAGGCTGCAGTAAGCTTGTGCCACTGCACTCCAACCTGGGTGACAGAGTGAGACCTTGTCTAAATAAAATAAAATAAAGTTTGTTCAGGAACCTCAGTAGGTGTGGGGAAGGGAGTCTTCCAATGTATTTGAGAGGATCTTCAGATCAATACCATTTTCATGATCAGACTTTTTTTGACATTTTCTCTCTCCTCCTTAGTGCCATGTTTATTCAACAAATTTTATAATAAATACAGATCCAGGAATGGTATTGGACAATGATATAAACCTGATAATATGTAGTGGTTTTCCAGAGACCATGTGAAGTGTGATATTGTTAAAAAAAAAAAAAAAAAATGCAGAATAGTTTTGAGACATTACCTATTAGCTAGACAGTAAAGAGATTTTTCAAAAATGTTAATAAGCTTGTTTTCACGTAAGGGAAGGAGAGAGAATAAAATTATATTTCTTGACAATCTGGAAAAACTTCCAGGAGGAGGTGAGGACCAGATTCTTTGACCTTTGGTATGTCACTAACTGTATATTATAGTTTATATATATCTACTTCCTTGGAATCAACAGTGCAACATAAGAAGTTTCTAAAATATTAAGTAGGAAGCAAATGGAGATTCCTTTAAGTTCAACAGTCAAAGGGCAAATAAGAGGTCAATGCTGACCCCCCAGGCAGAGCCCCAGTGAGATGCTTTTTGATCTGAACAATAACTCTATTGTAATTAACACAATTGCTCCATATATTCTTTTCGCAATTTATGGGCACAAGTCACATGAAGTTAAGGGACTTCAGTGCATGTGTCAAGGGAATATCATAGTAGCCTGAATTATTAACATATATATTTATCAAAGCCTTTTTACAAAGGGCTCTCTATATTTTTTTAAATTTGTATAACTTTGCAATTTTATATTTCAAATAAAAAGTTTTATTTGCACCTATCTATAATAAGAAACACTGCAAATTCTTTTGAAATGAGGTTGTATATTGACAACATTCAGAGTATGCTGAATTTATGCATTAACTCCATAATTGTTCCCAAGAAATCAATAAACAGATATTGCTCTTACATGAAACAGAAATTTCTCATGAAAGCCAGAATGATTTTAGCATTCGAATAATGAAAGTTTCTATTTAAATGCCATATTGCAGTTCAAATAGCTCTTTAAGTCTGTAGAAAAACATGTACATGAATATTCATAGCAGCTGTATTCACAATAGCCAAAAATAGAAAATGATCCAAATGTCCATCAACAGGTGAATGGGTGAAATATACATCCATATAATGCAATTTAAAAAGTATCGCTGTTACAACAAATAAACAAATTTCAAAGTCATCATGCTGCATAAAAAGAGCCAGACACAAATAGTACATATGGTATGATTTCATTTATATAAAATTCTGGAAAATGTAAACTAATCTATACTGATAGAAGATTGGTGATTTCACGGGGGTAAAGGGAGGAGGAGCAGAAGGAAGGATAAACTGTAACGGAGTACAAGGAATCTTTTGGAGTGATGAAAATATCCTATAACTTAATTATGGCAAGAGTTTCACAGGTGCAGACCTTGTCAGAACTCATCAAATTATGCTCTTTAAATGGATTCAGTTTATTGGGCATAACTTTGTATTAGGCCATTCTTTCATTGCTATAAAGAAATACCTGGGACAGTAATTTACAAAGAAAAGAAGTGTAATTGGCTCATGGTTCTGCAGGCTTTACAAGAAACATGGTTGCTGGCATCTGCTTGGCTTCTAGCAGGCTTTCAATCATGGTGGAAGGCAAAAGGGGGAGCAGGCACATAACTCAGAGAAAGCAAGAGAGAGAGAAAGAGAATGGTGGGGGGAAGTGCCACACACGTTTAAATGACCAGAACTCATGAGAACTCACTCTCAGGAAGACAGAAGCAGGCCATGAGGGATCTGCCCAGATGACCCAAACACCTCCCAGAGGCCCCACTTCCACCCAGCACTGGGGATTACAATTCAACATGAGATTTGGGCGGGGTAAATATCCAAACTATATCAACTTATGCTTCAATAACGTTGGTTTCTTTAATGCACTTTAACACAAATAAACTCATTTGATCATCTAAACAATCCTGTGACATAGGAAAGAAAAATTGTAATCTTATTTTGTGAATAGAGAAACTGGGTCTTGAGAGATGCAACAGCTTGGCCATGGCTAATAACTCTCAGAGTTTCAGAAGATAGTTGTAAGAGATGGTGACTTTTAAATGTTTTCATGTGAATTTTTTCTTTTTGTTATTTTTGTCAAGTGTAATATTCTATAGAAAACCATTGTATAAAACAGGAAAAGCTGGGCTGCTCTAATTGGAGCAGAGATGGCTATGAGTGGGGCTGGAAGTGCTGCCCCTTCCAGGGGAGGCAGGGCAGGGATGGTGCCACAGGGTCCTACACGATTTGAACTCCCTGAGGTGATGGAACAAACATGGATTCTGCTCACAGACTTCTACTCTGTTGCTTTCTAGCTGAAAGTCTATGTTTGCAAATGAAGTAAGTGTATTCAGAGGATTAGTCACAGAATTTTTCAGTGCTTATGCCATTTTCTTTTTTCTTTCTTTTCTCTTTTTCTTTTTTGAGACAGAATCTCACTCTGTTGCCCAGCCTGGAGTGCAGTGGTGTGATCTTGGCTCACTGCAACCTCTGCCACCCAGGTTCAAGCGATTCTCCTGCCTCAGCCTCCCGAGAAGCTGGAATTACAGGTGCCTGCTACCACACCTGGCTAATTTTTGTATTTTTAATAGAGACAGGGTTTCACCATGTTGGCCAGACTGGTCTTGAACTCCTGACCTCATGATTCAGCCACCTTGGCCTCCCAAAGTGCTGGGATTAGAGGAGTGAGCCACCGTGCCTGGCCACTTATGCCATTTTCTTAGTTCCTGTTTTATATAGTTTATGTGTATTATTTTGTCATTCTGTTTTAATTTACTGCTTAACATAATATAATAGTATCTAAGCGTTGGATATTTTGAATACTCCCAAGAATACTGGAGATAAAGAAAATCCCACTCAACAATGTTCCATGAAACTAATTACCTGGGAGAATTCATGAAAGTTGGGCCAGTGGTGTTACATCAGCAACAATAGGAAAATCACTAAGCAAAATCCTGAACCATATCTTTGACTCCTATGTCTCCCATGTCTAGTCAGTTACTGCAACAAATTCCCCCAAGTGATTTTCACTTAAGTAGTTCAAATTGTCTTTATCTCCGTGGTCATCACCATCATTCAGACCAACCAATGTCCTTCTTCTCTATGACAGCCAAGGTCCAACTTCAATCCACATACAGTTTACTCCCTACAGTACAGCCAAAATAATCATTCCAAAAATGCAATCAATTCCTGCTGGTCCTCGTTGTAGAATCTTCTCGAGGCTCTCAATTCCCTTCAGGAAAATCTCCAAGCATTTTCTTAGAGTTTGCAAGGTCCTAGTGAATGAGACTCTACTTACCTCTCAGCAACATCTTTTTTTTTTTTTTAGACAGAGTCTCACTCTGTCACCCAGGCTGGAGTGCAGTGGTACCATTTCGGTTCACTGCAACCTCTGCCTTCTGGGTCCAAGCGATTCTCCTGCCTCAGCCTCCCAACTAGCTGGGACTACAGGTGTCCACCACCACGCATGGCTAATTTTTGTATTTTTAGTAGAGACAGGGTTTCACCATGTTGGCCAGGCTGGTCTCAAACTCCTGACCTTGTGATCCACCCACCTTGGCCTACCAAAGTGCTGGGATTACAGGTGTGAGCCATCATGCCCGGCCTCAGCAACATTTTTTATCACATGCAACCTTACACTTTATCCTTCTGGCAAAATGAAACCTTTTTGTTTCCTTAAACATGTGACTTATTGGCTTCCCAACATGCTACTACTTCCTCCCCAAAACATGCCACCTACCTCCTCTTCATCTGGCCTATCTCCTCTTCATCACCAATTCATGCTTCACCTTACCTCTCACTTCTTTTGGAGGCCTTCCTTCCTGCCCTTTATCTCAGCCACAAGCTCTCCTAAGACTGAATTCTTTTTTGCAGCATAGTATTTATAGCCATATTGTAATTAGCCATTTGTTAATTATAATACTCTTTGTGCCCATGTTATCTCCCTCAGAATTATAAACTCCTTGACAGAAACACATCTTGCTTTTTCATCATTTTCTCCCCAACATCTAGCGTAGAGCCTGACACAGAGTAAGCACCCAATAACTCTTTCTCGAGTGAATTGACTGAATAAGCCATACAAATGGCCAGAGTGGATGACCCTAGACTGCTTGATGGTGCCAGATTTAGCTAACATACGTGCTGTAGAAGGGCTACATTGCTTTCTTCCAAAATGAAGGTAACTGAAAATAAGCGTGGGTTCATGATTCAACATCTCTTCTGGCTGAATATTACATGGAATCAGTAAATCTAGTTCAAACCCCAAAGTTTTAATCCTTGTAAGAATATACAGAAACAGTGTCATTTTCCAAGATATTCTTTCCCTGACAAGAAGGATTTTCTGGCACTTTAAGCCATAAAGCACCTCTGTGATTAAGTTTCAGATTCACTGTTGGTGAAAAAGGCCCTATCCAAGGAGACTAATGCACCAAGGTTAAAAACGAAAAATACTGGTTAAGTTTTAAGCATGTTAGGATAATTGGGCTCAACATGCGTAAATTGCTTTCATATGAAAGGCTTTGAGCAATTGTTAAATTATAAACATTGAAAATACATTTTCTGCATCCAATCTAAAAAGAAAAGGTTTCCATTTGTACAGCAAATTAGATTCAGGTATTTCTATAGGTCAGCATTTTCTTTTCTTTTTCTTTTCTTTTTTTTTTTTTAAGCAGGGGAAGCTCTTCTGGTACTTGCTGTGTCTGATTCAAAGATGGAAAGGATTTGGTGACTGCGGAAGCCTTTGCCTTGCACTTGTCCCACAGCAATTACGTTGGAAGGGGTCCTAGACTTGTGGAGTGTGGGATGTGGGATAAATTTGGAGAAAGACCACAGTATGTAAACAAAACCTGCCGGTTTTCCAAAATACCTAACCACAAGACTTCACATTTTGGCAGCTTAGAAAGAGTCAAATATGCTTTATTCTGAGAACAAATTTTATTCTCAGCAGGGAGAAATATGAATCCCAGTTCAAGCAAGAAACTACCAATAACCAAAATGAAAGGAATTTAGAAATATAGCCTAAGTAGAAAAACTTACCAAGCCCACATAGTGAGACAATATTAATCAAGAAACTGACGACAGTAGAATCCTTGAAGTGTGTGTAGATGTTCAAAATCCTTTAGGCTAAAATCTATGGAAGAAGAGCTATTTCTGGACAGATTATTAGCATTAAGCTGGTTACTTTATGTTAATGAAATCTTCTAAATTGCAACATAAATCGAATGACAATGTTTGAGTCTTTAATATGATTTTTAAGTTTGTAATGTTCTTAAAAGATTATATGTCATTGTTATATGGCTTGACCCATCAGACACTTTAAAACAATTAGAAAGTCAAAAATAGATCATGTATTTGAAAACATGATTATATTTTCCTAGAATTTTAACATTGGGGAATGCTGGTTAGGGAAAACAACTGGTTCAAATTCCAAATAGTTCTAAAGTTGTAGGATATCCATGCCCATAGGTCTTATTGACAACCCATGTTTCAAGATGGCCAGGGAAAATGTTCGTCTCTGCCTTTTGAAAGGAAATGGGCTGCAGGTTCTTCTTCCTGAGCTGGAGTTATCTTCCAGAGTTATCTTACCAAGTCTGGAGATCCAAGGAAAGGTAAAAGTTCAGTTGACTTTAGGCATACTGATGGCATTGCTGTGATTCATTTTCAGTCAGAGAAAAGGGGAAGTATGGACTAAGTGGTGTATGGTACCTTTGCTAAACTTTGAGGTTCAGAAGGGGATCCTTTAAAAATCCCATGAAACAATCAGAGGGTAGGAGCATCTCCAGTTACTATCTCAGGAGGGACTTAGGAAGTATAGGTTAGGAACTCTATAAATAGTATAGATTTCTTAAAATCCTATAATGATTAGAGATAAAATGCTTTTTTAAAATAGTACATTCATTCACTGAAATTCCCAGTTATTCAAGAAATATTTGCTGAATACTTACTATCAGCCTTTGCCTGGTGTTAACTCATCTGGCATTGAGGATACAACAGTGAACAAGAATGAGACATTCTCTACCCTTGTGGAACTAGTCACTGGTTTTTTGTTTGTTTGTTTTCTGTTTTGAGACAGAGTCTCACTATGTCACCCAAGCTGGAGTGCAGTGGCACAATCTCAGCTCACTGCAGCCTCCACCTCCCAGGTTCAAGCCTCCCACGTAGCTGGGATTACAGGCATGCACCACCATGTCCAGCTATTTTTGTATTTTTAGTAGAGATGGGGTTTCTCCATGTTGACTACACTGCTCTCAAACTCCTGGCCTCCAGCCATCTGCTCACTTTGGCCTCCCAAAGTTCTGGGATTACAGGCGTGAGTCACCATGCCCAGTCTAGTCACTGTTATTGATGGCAGATGTGTTATATACATGCATGAGTGTATGTAGATAAAGATTTAGAGATAAAGAAACACAAACTCAGAATTTAAATGCCCTCTCCTTTTTGGCAGAAAACCTCAAAGTGTTGACGAGGAAGAGAGCCATGCTTCCCACCTTCCCACTATGAAAATTAAGGGGAAATAATCATTCTTTTCCCATCTCCTGGCACCCAAGACCAGACATGCTCTACTCAAGGAATTTGAGCTTTGAGAGTGTATGACAATAGCTCAGAAGCAATAGAAACTCTTCAAGAATTTTGGTACTAAAAGAGTTCTGAAATCAGCAGTCTCAATGGTGAGGTTCTGAACTGACATGAACCCTGGTGTGGTCTGGCTTATCTTGCAGCTGCCTAGACTTGGGCTTTTTGCCAATTTCCCTTCCTTGAATTCTCGGCAATTTCATCTGTCTCTCTCCTATACCTTTTAATGCTTCAGTTTAACAAAGTTGCTGTTTGATGTTTGCCACCAATAATAGTGACTAGTAGAAGGAGACATTAAACAAACAGTGATGGCAGTATTAATTAATTCTAACAGTCATAGTGCTATGAAGGAAAGGTGTTTTTTGTTTTGTTTTGTTTTGTTTTGTTTTTGGTAGCAAGCAAGAAGATATCTGAGAAGCCTGAGACCCATGCCACAGAGTGGCTGGAGGAAAAGTTTCCCCAAAGGAGGAAGGGAATGCTGGAAGTTACTGAAGGAGAGCAAAGCATGTAGAATCCCTGGATCCAAGGCAAAGGAAGAAAGAACAGCATTAGAATTCAATCTGAGTCTGCAAAAATGGACCACAGGAAGACCTAGATAGGGTTTGGCATCCCTATCGTGGTAACTTTTGCTACTCATAAACAGCAATTCACAAGCACCTCAGGAAATATTTGTATTGTTCCCTTAACTTCTACACCAAATGCTGATAGCTTATGACTCCTCCATTCACATGATCATAGCCCAGTGCAGGTCCCATCACTTCTCCTCTGGAATCCCATCCCAGGTCCTGGCCTTCCACCTTTCAAATATCTCCTTCTTTTTGCTAACCAAGAGATCACTCTAAAATACCTAGTATGTTCATGTATGTGATCATGTCAATGCTCTTTCTTAAGTTCTTCAGGGCTTAAGAAATGTATATTTGGCCTTGACGTGTAATTCAATCACCTAAAGAAGTTCATGCTCCCTAACAGACATAAAAGCACTCCCTAATGTGGTCCTCACTGCCTCCCCAGTCTTGCTTCTACCTCTCACCACCTGCAACTTTGCATTCTAGCAACATTGCACTGCTTGAAATTCTTCAACAAGACCAGGTGATTCCATGCCTCTGTGCCTTTGCTCACGTACTAGATCAGATCCTCTGGACCGACCTGAAACACCCTTTCTCCTACCCGTCTCCCTTCTCCCAATGAATTCATCTTTAATGAGTGAGTTCAGATTTCATCTTTTCATTCAAGAACTTTCTTGGAGCCCCTGGGTTGAATAAAGAGCTCCTTTAATAACATGTATATACTTCTATCATAACACCACATTTTATTGACAGAATCTTTTTATGTCTTGGACTTACCCATTAAACTATTAGTTCCTGAGGCAGTGGGGGGGGGGGAGGTTGTGCCTAATTTATTTTGATATTTCCAGCACCTAGCAAGGTTCCAGCTGAAAATTAGGCTCTTATAAAATATGCTAAACTAAATTATGTATATAATGTTCTCATTAATCTCAGCTACCAAATTATAACTTCTGGCTTCACTGAAGGACTTGGCTTACATAATACAGATTCTTAGTGTTTCTTCAAGAATTGTCTCTTTCCCCTTATTCTTTGACAATTTTAATGATCAATAGGATCTTCCTAGAAAAGTTAGGAGACAGAATTGATGGAGAAAATAGCAAGACAAGAAAAAGAAATATGAGGGAGTGAAGCTGCTGTAAAAAAAGATGAGTCACAGATGGAGACATTTGCAAAATGCAGAAGGAAAGAGTAGGAAATGAGGAGGCTTAATTATGGTGCATGATTCAACCACAGATTAGACTGCTGTATCTTCCTTCCAGTTTTCTTCACTTCTATTTAAACTATATAAATCTGACTTCCTGATGTAATCTATTTCTAGTAATGTATATTTGGCCCTGACGTGTAATTCCTGTCATGGGCCACATCAACCTGTGAAAGACAAAAACCAGATTCCTGACAAGGTTTGGCATGGGAGCCCCTGCTGAATTCCCTGGGCCACCAGCAAGTAAGCATCACAAAGGCCCTGGAAGAGGAGCAGGTCCCCAGCCAGCCACAAATGCTCAAGACTCAACTCCTTTCTGCACAAACTCTGCCAATAGTCCTCTATCTCTAACAGAGGAGGAAGGATTGAAAATCCAATAGCAGAGGGTTTTGATACTAGATGTCCCAGAGTTAACCCCACTTCCCACTTTGCATGACCTTGAGTATGTTGTTTTACTTCTCCAAGCCCAGTTTCCTAGTCTCAGAAATAGGGAAATAACAATGCTTAATTCACAGGGGCTTTTTTAGTGACAAGTGAACGCTGATGTATTTGTGCTGCTCTTAGCACTGTGCCAGGAACCTAATGAGTGCATTCAATAAATGATACACAATCATTAATTCTTTCCAGCTGAAATAAATTCATTTTGGCTCATGATGACCCATTAGGCCTTGTAACATGAGGCCTGACCCCAATACCCCGCTTTTGTGTACTTTGTACTGTGTCTTTCAAGTAACCAAGGATGCAGCAAGCTCCTCTGCCCTGCCCTACTCATCTTCCCAGAGATCATGATTCTCTCACCGTCTGGCCCACAGTATCACTGCCCCTCTGGAGCACTGGAATGATCCTGCTAACACCTAGGAAGATCCTTCTCTAAAGTATGCTAGACTTACTGCACTTGCACTTTCAACCTTTGAGAGTTTGTATGCAGCTATGTGTGATGCTACATGGCTCATGTGTAGAAGCAAGTAGTTAACCAGTGAGTAAGCCTGACTGCCTGTTCAACCTCTACATCTTAATTAGTATTTGTGAACTTATGCATTCTGGAATGTCTCAAAATGTTTCCTTTGCAAATGTCAAGGGTACCATGTATGTAGAGCCCAACCTTCCAAAAAAGCTCCATATGTCAACTACAAACAAATGTATCTTAACTAAATGAAGCTTGGAGGTGCCTGCATGAGGTTTCCACAAATGGGTTGTAGAAGGTCTTGGATTCTACAAGGTCTTGGTTTCTCTTAGGAGACCTTGGTCTCCTAAGGTCTTGGTCTCTCTGGCAAAGTTAGTCCATAGTCATGACCCATTTATGCTTCCTGCTATTGGCAGATGTCATAGAAACCTAGTAAACAGTCAAATAGCATACTACCAAGACTGCCAGAGTAGGATTTATTTTTAAAATCCAACATTTCTGGGCACATTGCAAATGTCATCTCCTCTGTGAATGTGAAGTCCCCTCGGACTTTTCCCTTTTCTTTTTTCCTCTTTCTTTCTTTCTTTCTTTCTTTCTTTCTTTCTTTCTTTCTTTCTTTCTTTCTTTCTTTCTTTCTTTCTTTCTTTCTTTCTTTCTTTCTTTCTTTCTTTCTTTCTTTCATTTTTGAAACAGAGCTTTACTCTTGTCACCCAGTCTGGAGTACAATGGCATGATCTCGGCTCTCTGCAACCTCCACCTCCCAGGTTCAAGCAATTCTCCTGACTCAGCCTCCTAAGTGGCTGGGATCACAGGTGCCCACCACCACGCCAGGCTAATTTTTTTGTATTTTTAGTAGAGACAGGGTTTCGCCATGTTGGCCAGGCTGGTCTCGAACTCCTGACCTCAGATGATCCTCCCACCTCAGCCTCCCAAAGTGCTGGGATTACAGGCGTAAGCCACTGCGCCCAGCCAAACTTTTCTCAAATGGTGTTTGCTATTTCATCCTCTGTGCTTCCAGAGCACTCCACACACAACCCATTCCAGCATTATGGGCATTTTAGCTCTGGGTCTTTTAGTCGGGGCCGTCCTAATAAAGACCACAGTGAGTGGATTATAAACAACAGAAATTTGTTTCTCACAGTTCTGGAAGCTGGAAGTCTGAGATCAAGGTGCCAGCATGGTTGGGTTCTGGTGAGGGCCTTCTTTCAGATCTCAGCCTGCCATCTTCTCATTTATACTCATGCTGGGGAAAGAGAACAAGAGAGGTCTCTAGGGTTCCTTTTACTAGAGCTCTAATTCCCTTCCTGAAGGCTCCACCTTCATGACTAATTACTTCCCAAAGGCCCCATCTCCTAATCACATCACATTGGGAGTTAGGATTTCAGCATATGAATTTGGGGGGAGCACAAACGTATAGTCCATAGCAGTCTCCTTCACCAGCCTTAGTTACTTGATAACAGAGATTCTATTTTAATCTTCATATCCCTAGTGCTTATCTTCTACAGTTTTTGGCATGTGGTTATTTCTTAATAATTTTTTGTCCCATAAGAATGAGCCAGGGAAGGGAGTACTCACACTGAGCTAGCAATTCTCCAAGTCATACTTCTATGGAGTTGGGTAATACCTGCTAATTCCATTGAACAAAAAGTGGATAGATTACACAGCCCTAAGTTTAGCTGCAGAGAGTTTTCCTAGACTCCTCTGCTATCATATAAGGGGATTCCCCCTAACCTTTCCTAGTGCCCCCTAGATTGACATCTCCTAATATCTTAGTTTCTCTGGCAAAGTTAGTCCACAAGTCATGCTCTCATTATACTTCCTGCTGCTGGTAGATGTCATAAAAACCTAGCAAATGGTCAGGTAACACACTGCCAAGACTGTCAGAATAAGATTTATATTTTTAAAAAATTCTCAAAGATAGGAGCAAAAGCAGGTGTGCCATCCTCTCGTGGCCTGTCACATCCGAGGGCAGCACACAGAGACTCCCAGAAGTCTAGTCTCCAGAGGAAGAGCCTCAGACCTTTAAACTGAGTGACTGGGAAATATCAACCCCTCCTCTGGCACAACCAGGGGCTGAGATCTCATAGCCACATGATGGACGAAACCTTTGATCCAACCCCGGTCCATCAACCAAGCACTTACCATTATGGAAGCAAGTATTCTGGGGTCCAAACTGTATGGCTGCAGATATACAATATGGCAGGTCAGTGGCATGGTTTGTACTGCAGCATTCATGGCTGAAATAGCAACAGCCCCTCCTCTGGCATAATCAAGGAGCTTGAGATCACAGCTTACATGATGTGGTAGGCAGGTGACCTTTTTGGCCACTTCAAGGTTCATGACCTGAATCACTCAACTGTGGCTGCTTTCACATAGCTTTGCAGGAGGAAAGCCCAGGGGCGATTAGTACTGGACAAGTTAAACCCTGGTCGTTCAATGGACTTAGTCAATCCTTGTACGGTCTTGACTCATTAGCATCTGCTAATCCCTCTGAGTTTCAGTAAAATTAATCGGTCAAATTCAGATTGAATTACTTCTTAAAAACAAAGTTATTAACACTCCTGTCTCTAAAATTAAAAGTGATCGTTAAGCCTGCCAGGGCAGCAGCACCAACCTAACAGCCCAATGCATCCCGAGTGCCTGTGCTATTGCTTTTGTTGAGTGAATGAAAGAATATTTTTAATTATGGGAATTAGACATCATTTTGGTTTGACTTTAAATAAAATGGGATTCAGATGTGTTTGTTATTTAAATGATCCTGACAACTATAATAGGGAGTAGTATTTAAAAAGGTCATCATTTTTATATCCTACCTCTCTATTCACCCCAGCTATCAAATAGTACCCTAATATCTACTTCCTCCTGTGTGTTAAGTTTATGTAGAATAAAGGGCCATGTATTTAGTGAGAATCTAAGAAATGGCAGGAGCACGCAGGTCCTGCTTCACTAAAGAAAATTCATCTCCAGGCTGGGCGTGGTGGCTCACGCCTGTAATCCCAGCACTTTGTGAGGCCAAGGCGGGCAGATCACTTGAGGTCAGGAGTTTGAGACCAGCCTGGCCAACATGGAGAAACCCTGCCTCTACTAAAAATACAAAACTTAGCCAAGAGTGGTGGTGGGTGCTTGTAATCCCAGCTACTCTGCAGGCTGAGGCCCAAGAACCTGGGAGGCAGAGGTTGCCATGAGCCGAGGTCGTGCCACCGTATTCCAGTCTGGGTGAAAGAGAGAGAGACTCAGTCTCAAAAAACACTGAAATTCACCTTCAATCATTGGAAGCACCACTGGAGGGCTTACTTAGGGTAGGAGCCTGCAAAGGGCATTTTCCAGACCTCCTGTCCTGACAGCATGTCCTTATAAGGTGGCACATTAGAATCAGTTGGAGATTTGATAAAAACAGACAAACCAACAAACAACAACCAGATTTAGACCCCATTCCTAAAGATTCTAATTTAATTGGTTTGGGGTGGGGTGGGGGTAAGACTGTAATCTGAAGGCAAATCATGTGTAACGGTGAATATGGTTTGTGCTGCTGCTGAGAATGACACAACACAAAGCATTGCCTCCGTCTTGATGCCAACATGGGAACTGATTTTCACTGTTTATACAGAAATAAGGGAAATACAGACACCCAGAGCCTTTAGAAATTTTTATAGCAAACTTACAGTAATTTATGTCTTTTAAATCTAATAAGATATCAAATATTATATTTTCTAGTCTCTTATGTTTCATGTTATTTCATTTTTCTAGCAACAAAATTCCTTTGTATTGTATTTAAAACAATACCAATTCATAATGGATTGAATATTAAAAAACAAAAAACCTAGCCCTTCACCTCAGTTTGCTCTATCTTTGTCTCTCTGTTTCTCTCTCACTCTCTGTCATACGCACACACACACACACACACACACACACCCCCACCCACACCCATACAGCAGAAATAGCAAGGGAGAGCAATAGTTGCCAGCCTTCCTTGAGAATTTAGTCTGCTCTTTATTGCTCTGTCCCTGACTCCCAGCAAAAACTAAAAAGGGGGAAAGAAGAAAAATAAAAGAGGAACAAAAGAAAAAAAAAAGAAATAAAAGCAAGAAAGGAGAGGAACAAAAGGAAAAGGAAGGAAAAAAGAAGGAAGGCAGGAAGACAGGAAGGAAGGAAGGGAGGGAGGGCAGGGGAGGGAGGAAGAGAGTCATCGCACATTGATTGTGGCAATGCTGTGTAAATTGATGTTACAGGCGTTTCTTCTCACAGCCAGGAGGAGTTGGAGTCAATCTGCATACAGCATTTTTAGGGTTCTTATCTTCCCTTGCTCTGCACTGTGTTCTGATAGTTTCAAGTTATACTCCAATATGGTATTGACTCAAAGCATTGACTCGGAGAACAGGATTAGAGGAAGTACATTGAACTGGGAACTGAAAGCCTTAAGTTCCAGTCTCACTTCTGCCATTAACCAGCAGTGTGATGTGAGAAAGCTGCCAGATTGGTGAACTCCAGGTTTTTCATCAGAAGATGAAAGAGTAGGGATGACCCTTTTTAAGCATTGTGCCACAGCTGTATTTTGTTCCAAGCTTTTACTTACCTTTTGTTTCTTAAATATAACTAATTACAAAAAAAGAGCAAGATTAAAATCTAATATTGGCCTTCTGCTTTTAATTATCTAGAATGAGACAAAGGCGAAGTTTTTGTTTTTGTTTTGGTTTTTACACATAGTCTTGGCCTCTTGGAATATAAATATAGTGCATATCAAATCCTATCTCTTAAGCATTACTAAATGAAAGAATAAGTATGCAGTCAGCAGAGTAAGTAGTTCTCAATAAGTGGAAACTACAATTATTATTCCAAAACTTAAAATATTGATTAATTTAATAAAGATTATTTATAAATGAAAAGCATCTAATAGATACCTGTTTTCCACATTTGCATGGTTCTTTATTCCATTAAAAAATTCGGAAGTGGCTGGGCATGGTGGTTCACACCTGTAATCCCAGCACTTTGGGAGGCTGAGGCAAGCAGATCACCTGAGGTCAGGAGTTTGAGACCAGCCTGACCAACATGCAGAAACCCCGTCTCTACTAAAAATACAAAATTAACCAGGCATGGTGGCACACACCTGTAATCCCAGCTACTTGGGAGGCTGAGGCAGGAGAATCTCTTGGACCCAGGAGGCAGAGGTTGTGGTGAGCCGAGATGGTGACATTGCACTGTAGCCTGGGCAACAAGAGTGAAACTCTACCTCAAAAAAAAAAAAAAAAAAATTAGAATCTCAATGATGGTTGAGGTTGTAGTAATCTGGGAGACACAGCTTTGATTTGAGTTTTCAAGAGTTGTTTTGTTGACAAGAATGTTTTAATAATGATTTTCCCATTAATCTTTCTAAATTGTTCATATAATAAACATTGTTCCCATTGAATGTCTAACCAAAAGCCCATTAGTTCTCTGACTACTCTTTAAAAAAGTCCTTTAGCTGTCTTAAGAGAATTTTACAGTAGAAAAATATATTCCTATCTGTGCAAGACAGTTTGGTCCTTGGGGGAAGACATCTTTCAAAGGCAAAACCAGAAACTTTACAATGTTATAGTGAAGACTAATTAACTCAATATTTTTGTCTTTGTTGTTTTTGAGATGGAGTTTTGTTCTTGTTGCCCAGGCTGGAGTGCAATGGTGCGATCCTGGCTCACCGCAACCTCTGCCTCCCAGGTTCAAACAATTCTCCCTGCCTCAGCCTCCTAAGTTGCTGGGATTACAGGAGCCCACCACCATGCCTGGCTAATTTTTTGTATTTTTAGTAGAGAAGGTGTTTTGGCAGGTTGGCCAGGCTGGTCTCGAACTCCTGACCTCAAGTGATCCACCCACTTCAGCCTCCCAAAGTGCTGGGATTACAGGCATGAGCCACTTCACCCAGCCAATTCACTCGATTTCTAATACAATTGTCCAATACAATGAACCAGGGCTCATTGGAAAAGTAATTTATTATAGGGTTATGGTAGGAAATAAACACAGTAAGCCTGGGGCATTGTGTGGTACCCAAAAGTAAGGAACTGCTCAAAAAATAAGAGGATGAGGACATGTCAAAGAACACAGAAGCCAACTTGGAAGAGCCCCCGGTCTCCAAAGCTGTAACAATTGGAGTGACAATAACATAATAATGGATATCTAGCCCAAAATATAGATAAACATATATCAATTCTACAAATAACTGATTAAATCAATAAATGGAAGAGACCCATCTTCCTTACAGAAGAATTCCAAATAATATATATATAGATACGCCCTCTTCCCAGAAATGGAGCTTCATTACTCCTTATCCCACTCCCTTGAGTATGTGTTGGACTCATGAATCATTCAGTAAATAGAATATGGAAAGGGAAAAATAGTGACTTTACAGTGGAGAACACTGACAAACATTACCTTAACCAACTAATCAAGATTAACATCACCAGCGATTCAGCAGTTTGATACCATATCCTCTGTCTTTGTTTGGGCTGCTATAACAAATCACCATAGACTAGGTGGCTTAAAATACAAACATTTATTTCTCACAATTCTGGAGGCTGGAAATCTGAAATCATGGTGCCAGCACAGTCAGGTTCTACTGAGGCTTGTCTTCCAGACTGCAGACTGCACAATGGCAGAAAAAGGGGTAAAGAGCTCTCTGGAGCCTCTTTTATAAGGGCACTAATCCCATTCATGAGGGCTCCACCCTCATGAGCTAATCCCCTCCCAAAGGCCCCACCTCCTAATTCTGTCACATTGGGTGTTAGGATTTCAACATGAATTTTGAGGGGACATAAACATCTAGCTCATAACACCCTGTGATATACCGTTGTGAGAAGGGCACATCACTTCCATGACATTATCTTCAGAACTCAATAACCTCAGTTTATGATAAAACACTGGACAAATACACATTGAAGGACATTCTACAAACGTCTCCTCAAGACTCCTAAAAAATGTCAGGCACAATGGCTCACTCCTGTAATCCTGGCACTTTGAGAGGCTGAGGCAGGCCAATCACTTGAGTTCAAGACCAGTCTGGCTAACATGGTTAAACCTTGTTTCTACTAAAAATACAAAAATTAGCTGAGCATGGTGGGGTGCACCTGTAGGCTCAGCTACTCAGATGGCTGAGGCAGGAGAATCACTTGATCCCAGGAGGCGGAGGTTGCAGTGAGCTGAGATTGCATGACTGCACTCCAGCATGGGCGACAGGAGCAAGACTCCGTTTCAAAAAAAAAAAAAAAAGAAGAAGTCAAAAGTCATTACAAATGAAGAAAGTCTGAGAAACTAACAGAGCCAAGAGGAACCTGAGGAGACGCGATTAAATGTAATGTGGTAACCTGAAGCAGAAAAACAGACATTAGGAAAAAACTCATGAAATGCAATGAAATATGGAGTTTAGTTAACAGTAATGAACACATATCTGATTCCTTAGTAGTAATAAATGTATTATAGTAACATAAAAGGTTAACAATAGGGGAAACTGAATTAAGGGTATACAGGAACTCTTTGTCCAAGTACTATGTTTTCAACTTTTCTGTAGGTCTGAAACTATTTGTAAAATAGTTTACTTACTTTTTTTTTACAGTGCTACTTGATAGTTTGTGTAAAGGTGTTTATTAGCCACTTGACTGAGAGCAGGCAGGAACACAGCACTGAAAACAAGGCTCATATATAGTAAGCAGTCAACAATCTCTATTGAATAAATTTAATAACCATCAAATATTTATACACAGTATAAGCTACAAGCTATTTATTTGCAATGAAAAGGAGTTTTAAAAATTCTTAAATTTTAAGGTTATAGAAGAAATTACTAAAAAGGAGGAAAAAAAATGTTTTCATTTACTGAAAGTTTCCAAAAGATATTCAACCAGGGATAATTTAAGGAAAGTTACAGAGGAGGTGGCATATGCAGTCAGTTAGGGAGCTGCCCAGCCAAATGGAACATTGCTGAAAGGGAAAATGGAGAGGATCTGATTAAAAGTAGGTATGTTTTCTTTTGCGAACTTTAAAAATTGTTACCATTTCCTCTTCTGCCTCTTGTTTGTTGTGGTGAGCTCTAGGCTTCTTCCTTTCTCTTGTTTCTCTTGCCTTTTTTTCTTTTCTTTATATGTATACGCATATTTTATAAATACATAATATTTATATATTTAAATATATAAAAATGTATAAATGTAAATATAAATATATAACTATAAACTATTTTAAAATATAAATATATTTATATGTATTATATAATATATAATATTGATTGACTTATATTTGATAATACTTGTCAATTGATTGACAGGTAGAACTTGATTTAGATACTGGCTGTGTCATATAATGGCTATGTAACCTTGGACCAGTTTATATATATATATATATATATATATATATATATATATATATATATATATTTTTTTTTTTTTTTTTTTTTTTTTTTTTTTCCTTGTGGTCTGTCTCACATTTCATTTTTTTCTTTCTTACTCCTCTGATTTTCTTTGGTCTCTCCTTTCCCCTCCTTATGACCTGGCAGCCCCAGGCTGAAGCTTGCTTCCCTTTCATGTGAATTACTTAGCCCCTGTCTTCTGTTCTGAGGCACCTGGTTTGGGCCGTTCTTTGCTTACCAGCATTTTCTTTAAGGACACTTGCATGCATTTATGAAGTATTTTGCGATTCGCTCTTCATATGTTGTCTACATCTGAAAACAGATGCAGCTCATCCGTCTTGTTAATTCAAAAATCTAGAAAACATTGTAGACTTCAGTGACAGAATTTATTTTCTAGGAGTAAAGTGATATAACTTGTCCTTATTTAAAATATGTGAGAGCAGAATTATTAGGAAAAGAAAATTACTCTGCCAAATATTTTTACCCTTCTTTTTAGAATGTATTTTTTAAAGCTTCATCAGTTTTTACTTCATTTGTTCACCCCCAAAATCAGAAAACCTGATATCTGGTCTCCTACCAGGGAGATTCTAGACAAGTCATATAGTTTTTCAAGTCTCCAGGTACCTAGTTATAAAATGGAAATCATCTATAACACCCTACATGGCAGGAGAGACAGTCAATCCCAATTAACTAGATGGCCCTTCCAGATAGATATAAAATCTATGATTCTAAGTTGGAATTAGAATTTGATGGGCAACTCTATGTACATTTCCATTTATAGGCTATGAAGCAAAATAAAAATGCAAAATATAATCTCTGCCTTTCAGGAATTTTCCATTTGGTTTGGTATATAAGGCATTCACATAATATAGCAAAATACATCGTGATGAATTATATAGTTGAATGTATGAGTTCCACAGATAGTAAATGCTATAAAATTTGGAGAAGTTAGAGATCACTGAGGACTGAAATGGTTCCTGGGGATCTTTCGGAAGTTGAGAAGCCATCATGTTACATAGCAATGTAAGCTTTACTCTCAAGTAGAATTAGATTCAGCTACTGGCTCTATCATATAATGGTTATGTGACCTTGGACGAATTACACTTTTCTTACCTTCATGGAAATACAGATAAAGTCTTAGTGTGTAGAATTGTCATAGGATTAATTAAGAAATACTGTGATAGAACACAAGATTGTTTAGCAGAAGGACTAATAAACACGCTCTCTAGTTGGAAGTGGAGGATGATAGGAGGAATCAAAGATAAAACAGAGTAGTGTAGATGCTTTTAATGAAAATGGGGAATCTTAAAGAAACATTCAATTAACAGAAAAGGAGATGAGTTTGATTTTGTCTATGGTGAATTTTAGGAAATAATAGGCATCCCAGTATGAGTTTGTCTGAAAAGAGCCAGAGAGATAATTCTGGGCTTAGAAAGAGAAACTCAAATTTTCACTTCATCTAAATTAATTTGAAATGAAACAAATATACTGGCCAGGCACAGTGGTTCACAACTGTAATTGCAGCACTTTGGGAGGCCGAGGCAGATGGATCACCTGAGGTCAGGAGGTCAAGACCAGCTTGGCCAACATGGTGAAACTCCGTATCTACCAAACAATACAAAAATTAGCCAGGCATGGTGGCAAGCACCTGTAATCCCAGCTACTCGGCAGGCTGAGGCAGAGAGAATTGCTTGAACCCGGCAGGTGGAGACTGCAGTGAGTCAAGATCGCGCCACTGCACTCCAGGCTGGGTGACAGAGTAGTCTCAAAAAGACTCCATCTCAAAAATAAATAAGTTAATTAATTAAATAATATATATATACTAAATAGAAGTATTCTCATTTGTAAACTAAAAACTACATCCATCATGCATTTACTAAAAACTGAATCTATTAGGTATTTCTGAGTCTGAGCATTTTCTGACCATTTATAAATTGTTTCTGTTTTCATGGTACTTTCTGTCTTTCACCTCTCTCTCTCTCTCTCTTTCAGTCTCTTTCTCGCTGTCTCTCTCTCTCTCTCCTCTGTCTTCATTCCTTTCTTCTGATAGTGTTCAAGACATGCTACTTCCAGATATGGGATGTTGGCCTCTGAAAAAAGCACAGAAGCAGGAAGGTAACCTTCCTCCACCCTTCTCACCTGAAGTCGGTCTTAAGAACCTCATTTGAGAAGTATCCTTCCTAGCCCAAGTAAAGAATATCCTTCTTTCTGAAGGCACAAGAATGCAGGGAAGATTCTGAACAAAAGGGGCTTGCTAAGTTTTCCCCCAGTTTATTTATATTAGCTCATATTTTATTATCCAATCATTTTTGTACATGACTACCTACTTTTAAAAAATCAAACCTAGCATTAAAAATAGAGGGTTTACCCATTTCTTCAGGACTTCATTCCCTTATGAAGATAGTGCCTGTGTTACATAAAACTTACACTAAATAGGCCGGGCGCGGTGGCTTACGCCTGTAATCCAGCACTTTGGGAGGCCAAGGCGGGCGGATCACCTGAGGTCAGGAGTTCGAGACCAGCCTGACCAATATGATGAACCCCCCCCATCTCTACTAAAGACACAAAAATTAGCCAGATGTGGCTGGGCACGGTGGCTCACGCCTGGAACCCCAGCACTTTGGGAGACCGAGGCGGGCGGATCACGAGGTCAGGAGATCGAGATCACCCTGGCTAACATGGTGAAACCCCGTCTCTACTAAAAATACAAAAATTAGCCGGGTGTGGTGGCGGGCGCCTGTAGTCCCAGCTACTCGAGAAGCTGAGGTAGGAGAATGGCGTGAACCCAGGAGGCGGAGCTTGCAGTGAGCCGAGATCGCGCCACTGCACTCCAGCTTGGGAGACAGAAGGAGACTCCGTCTCAAAAACAAAAAAGAAAAACAAACAAATGAAAAAATTAGCCGGGTGTGGTGGTGGGCCCTGTAATTGCCAAGATAAACCTAAGTCAAAAGGACAAAGCTGGAGGCGTCACGCTACCTGACTTCAAACTATACTACAAGGCTACAGTAACCAAAACAGCATGGTACTGGTACCAAAACAGAGATATAGACCAATGGAACAGAACAGAGTCCTCAGAAATAATGCCACACATCTACAGCCATCTGATCTTTGACAAACCTGAGAGAAACAAGAAATGGGGAAAGGATTCCCTATTTAATAAATGGTGCTGGGAAAATTGGCTAGCCAGAAGTAGAAAGCTGAAACTGGATCCTTTCCTTACCCCTTATACGAAGATTAATTCAAGATGGATTAGAGACTTAAATGTTAGACCTAATACCATAAAAACCCTAGAAGAAAATCTAGGTAGTACCATTCAGGACATAGGCATGGGCAAGGACTTCATGTCTAAAACACCAAAAGCAACGGCAGCAAAAGCAAAAATTGACAAATGGGATCTAATTAAACTAAAGAGCTTTTGCACAGCAAAAGAAACTACCATCAGAGTGAACAGGCAACCTACAGAATGGGAGAAAATTTTTGCAACCTACTCATCTGACAAAGGGCTAATACCCAGAATCTACAAAGAACTCAAACAAATACACAAGAAAAAAGCAAACAACCCCATCAAAAAGTGGGCAAAGGATATGAACAGACATTTCTCAAAAGAAGACATTCATACAGCCAACAGACACATGAAAAAATGCTCATCATCACTCGCCATCAGAGAAATGCAAATCAAAACCACAATGAGATACCATCTCACACCAGTTAGAATGGCAATCATTAAAAAGTCAGGAAACAACAGGTGTTGGAGAGGATGTGGAGAAATAGGAACACTTTTACACTGTTGGTGGGATTGTAAACTAGTTCAACCATTATGGAAAACAGTATGGCAATTCCTCAAGGATCTAGAACTAGATGTACCATATGACCCAGCCATCCCACTACTGGGTATATACCCAAAGGATTATAAATTATTCTACTACAAAGACACATGCACACGTATGTTTATTGCAGCACTATTCACAATAGCAAAGACTTGGAATCAACCCAAATGTCCATCTGTGACAGACTGGATTAAGAAAATGTGGCACATATACACCATGGAATACTATGCAGCCATAAAAAAGGATGAGTTTGTGTCCTTTGTAGGGACATGGATGCAGCTGGAAACCATCATTCTTAGCAAACTATCACAAGAAGAGAAAACCAAACACCGCATGTTCTCACTCATAGGTGGGAACTGAACAATGAGATCACTTGGACTCGGGAAGGGGAACATCACACACTGGGGCCTATCATGGGGAGCGGGGAGGAGGGAGGGATTGCACTGGGGAGTTATACATGATATAAATGATGAATTGATGGGTGCTGACGAGTTGATGGGTGCAGCACACCAACATGGCATAAGTATACATATGTAACAAACCTGCACGTTATGCACATGTACCCTAGAACTTAAAGTATAATAAAAAAAAAAAAAAAAAAAAGAAAAAATTAGCCGGGTGTGGTGGTGGGCCCTGTAATCCCAGATATTCGGGAGGCTAAGACAGGAGAATCACTTGCATCCGGGAGGCAGAGTTTGCGAGATCGCCCCAGTGCCCTCCAGTCTGAGCAACAAGAGCGAAATTCCATCTCAAAAATAAATAAATTAATTAATTAAAACATATTAAATAAATTTGTATTCTTTTCTCCTATTACTCTGTCTTTTTTTACAGAGGTCTCAGCCATCAGCCATGAAACTAGGATGGGTGAGAAAAAAGACATTTCTAAACCATTACACTTCTTTCCTTTCATCTTAAAGAAATATAACTCAGGAGAGTAAAGACACCTGTCTTATTCCATTAAGCCCCCTAGTACATAGCATATTACCTTACACATGGTAAGCACTCAATAAATTTCAGTGAATAAAGGAATAAATAAATGGATTGTTTATTTTTTGACAAGCTGTTCTTTGACAGGTATGCGTACTAAATATTGGAAATTTCAGCAGGCAAGAAATGTGAGAGAGAAGGTTCCAGCCTTCCTGACGCTTATGTACAGCACAGGCAAGAAAATAAGCATGGTTCGGGCAAGTGTGAAGTTGACAGCTGGTTTGAAAGAGCAGCACGAGTTCTGGGGAGATACAGGAAGCCTTGCTCTGGGAGACGAGGTAGAAGGACTGAGCACACTTCAGGCAGAGAGGCGACAGGAGGAAAGGCCCTGCCCTATGACACAGAATGGCACATTCCAGAATCTGAAACAAAGTCAGTGAAACTAGAAATGAGAGAATGGGAAGAGTGTCACTTGAAAAGGCTGAAGAACTAACTAATCAGGGGACAGATGAATTGCTTCAGGACACATGTTGCTAATTTTGCACTTTTTCTTACGGACAAAGAAAAGCCACTAAATTGTTTTTAAAGAAAGAACAGACTCTGGAGTCAGACTGCCCAGATTCATGGATCTGTCACTACATATTAACCGTGGAACATGGAGCAAATCACTTCCCTCATCTTTTCCTCAGTGTCCTTATATGTAAAATGGGGATAATATTAGTACTCTCAGCAAAAGGTTCTAAGAGTTCAATCAGTGAGAACACACAAAAACCCGAGTTCCTGGGTATCATGAGCACTATATAAAAGTTGATGTATACACATGCACACAAGCACACACACACTCATACACATACTCATACATATTTGTATAATTTATTTTTCTTTTTTGTTTTTTTTTTTTTTCTTTTTGAGACGGAGTCTCGCTCTGTCGCCCAGGCTGGAGTGCAGTGGCGCAATCTCGGCTCACTACAAGCTCCGCCTCCCGGGTTCACGCCATTCTCCTGCCTCACTGGCTGGGACTACAGGCACCCGCCACCACACCCAGCAAATTGTTTTGTGTTTTTAGTAGAGACGGGGTTTCACCGTGTTAGCCAGGATGGTCTCGATCTCCTGACCTCGTGATCCGCCCGCCTCGGCCTCTCCAAATGCTGGGATTACAGGCATGAGCCACCGCGCCCTGCCATAATTTTGTAACAGAGGTATGATCACATTTTTATTTGTAAAGACACTACTCTGCTCCTGTGGAGGGATCATATTGGAGGCAGGCCTGAGTGGATGCAAAGCTAGGCAAGCATCTAACGGATTGGTCCAGGGAAAGGAGGCTGCTCATTGCTAGACTGGGGTGGGTACTGGAGATGGAGAGAAATAGACTGAAGACTTATATACTGGTAAAACACAAAGAGCGTGTGATTGAATTGCTATGTTGCAAGGGAAGGGGAAATCATAGGGAAACAATCAAAACAAAGGTGACTTGCAAATTTCAAGTGATGCCATTGTGATGCCATTTCTGTTGGGAATGAGAGGGGAAAAGCAGAGTTTTTGAGGAAAGTCAAGTTCAGTGGACAATGGAGATATAGATATAATATAGATATAGTTAGATGGATATTTGGAGCTTAGAAGAAATTATCAGGCTAGAGATATAATTTGAGGGCCATTAACCATATTAAATATACTAGGAACTGAACCTACAAAAGCAGATGATGTCATGTAAGTAAAAAATGAAGAATGAGAAGAAAAAAGGGCCTTCCCCTTGTGGGACTCCAACTACAAATGGTCCAAGAGAGGAAAAAGGGTCAGACTTGGCAATTGATGTTAGTGTCTGGATCTTGACCTCACTAATACAGGATTACCTAAGGAAGGCAGTGATCACCCACCATGCACAAAATTATTGGGCTGTCTCTGTTATCACAAGAAACAGTATGACTTTATCAAGGCACCCAAAGGCAAACTGCTGATGGAAGCTTCAAATTAAAGCAAGAATCGTGCCCCAATTGTATTAGCTATACACCATGTGCGTTCCTTGACAAAAGGCATTTGTACTCTCAGTTCCATGCAGAAAATCCAGGATCCAAGTAAAAACCTGTTGTTGCTCATTGAAATCTGGCTGACTCCTAGCCCTAATCATAATTTTCAACTCAGTTCATAGATTTATTTTTGCCTCCTATAAAAACAAATCTTTAATTTCAAGACTTCTGTCAATGGAAAACAATGTAATTTGAAAGGTAAAATCATTTTCTCTAACATAACATCAGGCAGTCAGAAAAAAATGTAAAGTGTAATTCAAGACCCACAATTATACAGGTAGCTCCATCTAATATGGCATCTAATTGATAATTTTAGCATTTTGGAAACCAAATGATAACTGAATTCTTTATGCATTCTTTCTTTCATTTAGCCAATGTTTATAACGTTATGTGGAGGCTAGGAAGAGAACTAATACAATGGCCTCCAGGAGTTTACAAAGTCAAGTTAAGGAGTAGGTAGGTAAATGAGATGTAATAACATAAAATGCTAATAGAGATAGGAAAAGGGAACTTTGCCTAAGGCCTGGGAGAAACTGATTCTGCCTGAAGCTGTCTGAAAAGAGTTCCTAGAGCAAAATCTTTACATCTCAGTAGGCAAATAGATAGGAAAGAACGTTCCAGAGATAAAGAATAGTAACGCAAAGTCACTAAGAATAAAGGGTGCAGCATATTCAAGGAACAAGAGAAAGTTTGTTGCAGTTAGAATTTGAAGTGAGAGGAAAGGACAGCAAAGGCCTGGGGATATGGGCCAATTTGTAAAAGACCTCATAGACTAGGTTTAAAAAGTTGTGGCTTTTTCTTTTTAGAACGGTTGGCAGCTAGAGTGATGTGATCCAGTTTGTCTTCAGGATGACAACCTGAACAGCATTTGGGAGAGTAATTTGCAAGAGGAAGAGAATATCGGTAGAGGAACTAGTTAGGAAATGTGTAATAATCCAGTTAAAAGCTGATGTGATGCCCATCATGGTGGCTCACACCTGTAATCCCAGCACTTTGGGAGGCCAAGGAGGGCGGATCACATGAGGTCAGGAGTTCGTGACCAGCCTGGCCAACATGGTGAAACCCCATCTGTACTAAAAACTATTAGCCAGATATGGTGGCGGGCACCTGTAATCCCAGTTACTCAGGAGGCTGAGGCAGGAGAATTGCTTGATCCCGGGAGGCAGAGGTTGCAGTGAATTGCTATCGAGCCACTGCACTCCAGCCTAGGCAACAAGAGCAAAACTCCATTGCAAAAAACAAAAAAACAAAACAAAAAAAAAACTGATGTGGCCTTTTCTAAGGCAATGCCACTATGGGTAGAGAAGAAGCATATTTTCCAGAAAAAGTAGGATTTTATGTTCAGTTAGATAAAGAGGAGTAAGTAATAATTGGGAGATTCAGGGAGCTTCAGGGCTCCACGCAAATTTGATACACTTAAAGTGATGATACAGGTGTTAGGACATATCATCCTTGGCCTACTGCTCTGTGCATTTCCTGAGACCAGGTTTCCATCTTAGTGAAAGTATTAAACCTTGTACAGTCATAGATCACTTAATGACAAGAATACAGTCTGAGAAAGGCATCCTTAGGTGATTCTGTCATTGTGCAAACATCGGAGTGTACTTACACAGACCTAGATGGTCTGCTACATACACACCTGCTACATAGACACCTAGGCTACAAACCTGTATAGTGCGTGACTGTACTGAATAATGTGGGCAATTGTAACACAATGGTGTTTGTGTACCTAAACATATCCAAACGTGGAAAAGTTTTAAATACAATATTATAATCTTATGTGACTACTGTCATATATGCAGTCCATTGCTGACTGAAATGTTATGTGGTGCATCACTGTACATGATTATGTCAACTCACTGCTGATCCACCTTGTTCTTTACCACTGCCTAACTTCTGCACAGGAGAAGGCACTTCTATCTTTGGAGAGAGAAATGTTATTAAGAGTAATAGTGAGTAAGAGAAGGATTTGAGAGGCAAGGTGTGGTGAGGAGAAGGGAGAGAGATGCTCTTTTTTTTTTTTTTTTTTTTTTTTTTTAGCTATGCCCTCTCTCTAAAGTCAAGCACCAGTTCAATTGGAGACGGGGCTGACTTGTCAGTGACTATAGACAATGTGATCGTATGTCTCTGAGTCTCACCTCCAATCTGAGTCTAACCTTTGTGCTGATTAGCAATTGATATATTGGAGTCTCAGATTTTGAAAGACCAAAATGTATGCTCAAATAGCAAGTGCAAATTCAGTTTTGGTCATTTCATGTAATTTACATTACTATACTGACATCAATCTAAACAGAATATTCAAGAACCATTTATTTGTTTTGTTGTTTTGCTTTTTTGTTTTTGTTTTGTTTTGCTGAGACGGAGTCTCACTCTGTAGCCCAGGCTAGAGTGCAGTGGTGCAATCTCGGCTCACTGCAACCTCCACCTCCTGCCTCAAGTTTCCCGAGTAGCTGGGAGTTCAAATGATTCTCCTGTCTCAGTCTCCCAAGTAGCTGGGATTACAGGCATGCACCACCACACCCAGCTCATTTTTATATTTTTAGTAGAGACGGGCTTTCACCATGTTTGCCAGACTGGTCTCGAAGTTCTGACCTCAAGTGATTCACTCGCCTCAGCCTCCCAAAGTGCTGGGATTACAGGCGTGAGCCACCTCCTGTAATCTGTAAACTGACCTGAACCATTTATTTGTTACATTGATATTTGCATAATAAAGTGACTACTCTTCTCTTTTATTTTCAGTCTCCCTCCCAAGCAGCTCTGAGGGTACACGGATAACACTTACAATCTCACAATGTGTGATTAAGTCAATAAATAGTATTTTTAGCAGTCTGTTTCATTTTTAAACAAAGTGGTAATTTCTTACACATATTTATTTTGGATAGTAAAGTATATAACTAACAGTTGATGCAGTAGAAAGTGGAGAAATGTCTCAATGTTATTATTTCTTCTGTATGCACAAAATGACTATTTTATTTTCGTCCTGCTGAGGCATACTTCTTCCATCCCCAAAGGAGAAATGATCATAATATATTACTTTTCCTCATTGGACTTACTCTTAAGTGTTATTTGATTCAGTTCCCATGCTAATCCTGTGATAGATGGAACAATGCTATTACTCCCATTTAAAATAAGAGGGAGTAAGAATTTTATCTAGAAACAAGTGATGGGAAAAATTGGAACCAACACAAATATTTAAACTTAAAGTAGTAGTCCATAAATGATGATGATCCATTTATTGGAATACTACACAGCCATTAAAGAGTAGTTCATAGAAACGTATTTGCGACTAATGTGTATTTGATATTGAGAGACAGGACTAGCTGGATTTCCTAGGCCCACTAAGAATCCCTAAGCCCAGCTGGAAGATGACCGCATCCACCTTTAAACACCGGGTTTGAAGCTTAGGTCACACCCGACCAATCAGGTAGTAACGAGAGCTCACTAAAATGCTAATTAGGCAACAACAGGAGGTAAAAAATAGCCAATCATCTATGGCCTGAGAGCACAGCGGGAGGGACAATGATCAGGATATAAACCCAGGCATTCAAGCTGGCAAGGCCTACCCTCTTTGGGTCCCCTCCCTTTGTATGGGAGCTCTGTTTTCACTCTATTAAATCTTGCAACTGCACTCTCTTCTGGTCCATGTTTGTTATGGCTTGAGCTGAGCTTCCACTTGCTGTCCACCGCTGTTTGCCACAGTGGCAGACTCGCCGCTGACTTCCATCCCTCCGGATCCAGCAGGGTGTCCGCTGTGCTCCTGATCCAGCGAGGCGCCCATTGCCGCTAGGGATGGGGCTAAAGACTTGCCATTGTTCCTGCACAGCTAAGTGCCCCGGTTGGTCTTAATTGAACTGAACACTAGTCACTGGGTTCCACGGTTCTCTTCTATGACCCACGGCTTCTAATAGAGCTATAACACTCACGGCGTGGTCCAAGATTCCATTCCTTGGAATCTGTGAGGCCAAGAACCCCAGGTCAGAGAACAGGAGGCTTGTCACCATCTTGGAAGCAGCCCCCCACCATCTTGGAAGCGGCCCGCCACCATCTTGGGAGCTCTGGGAGCAAGGACCCCCGGTAACAATATGGAAAGATGTTTTCAATATATTGCTTAGTAAAAGGCCAGATAATAAAATTATATGTCCCGAATACCCTATCTTGAAAATATTCACTTATGTATAGGTATATATGCCTAGAAATAACTACCTGGAAAGGTGTATTGGGAAATGAAACAATACAGCAAATAGATTAAGAGCATGAGTTTGCCATAAAACAGATTAAACTATAATATCCAGGCCAGGCGCGGTGGCTCAAGCCTGTAATCCCAGCACTTTGGGAGGCCGAGACGGGCAGATCACGAGGTCAGGAGATCGAGACCATCCTGGCTAATACAGTGAAACCCCGTCTCTACTAAAAAATACAAAAAACTAGCCGGGCGACGAGGCGGGCGCCTGTAGTCCCAGCTACTCGGGAGGCTGAGACAGGAGAATGGCGTGAACCTGGGAGGCGGAGCTTGCAGTGAGCTGAGAGCCCGCCACTGCACTCCAGCCTGTGCGGCAGAGCAAGACTCCGTCTCAATAAATAAATAAATAAATAAATAAATAAATAAATAAACTATAATATCCAACTTCACTACATAATAATTTACTACATAATTTTAAATTAGTTACTTGTTCACCCTAAGCCTATGTTCTACCTTGTAAAATATAGATAACAGTATGATACCCTCACAACAAAGTAATACAGTGAGGGTCTAGTGAGATAATGCATGCAAAACCTTAAGACTAGTTTTCAGCACGTAGCAATCTTTTAGTAAATTTTGCAATGTTAACATATATCCCTGGGTCACTGATTATGAATTATTTTAACATTGCTTTCCTTCTATGCATTTTCTTATTCCTTAATATGGCTTTGAAACTTTTATCTTGTTTTGGCATTGAAGAACACAATCAGAATGAGAACTGTGCATCTTGGCTCTGAGTGTAGTTTTATTTCCATATCATCCTGTATTGTTCAAGTGCAAATATGACTAGGGGCCTGGGCAGTGATGAAGAGCTTGAGCTGGGGACACACCTTGCCTGGGTTTTAATGATCACTGCACCATTCTATCTGTGCAACATTAGGCATGTTACCTTACTCCTATAAGCCTCAGTTTGCTTATCTTTAAAATGGAGATAATAGTAATCCTATCATACAATTATTAAGAGAATGGAATGGGATAAGACATGTATAGTGCTTAGTTGAGTGTTTGGCATATGGTAAATATTCAATCGAGGTTATGATTATAGTATTTATCTGGGTTCGTAGATGAACCATGGGAATCTGTGCATCTTCTGAAAGTCTAGGCAGAATGTAGTATGCATATGACTACAGTTTTATATTTACATATTCAGAGGTCAAGGGTGAATATTCAATGATTTTTCTTTTCTTTTCTTTTCTTTTTTTGAGACAGAGTCTTACTTTGTCACTCAGGCTGGAGTGCAATGGCCTGATCTCGGTTCACTGCAACCTCCACCTCCTGAGTTCAAGCAATTATTCTGCCTCAGCCTCCCGAGTAAATGGGACTACAGGCATGCGCCACCATGCCTGGCTAGTTTTTGTATTTTTAGCAGAGACAGGGTTTCACCATATTGGCCAGGCTGGTCTCCAACTCCTGACCTGGTGATTCGTCTGCCTCGGCCTCCCAAAGGGCTGGGATTACAGGCGTGAGCCACTGCGCCCGGTCAATTATTTTTGAAAATCAATGATTTTTCAAAATGTTTCGTACACCCAGAAAAAACTAAAAACCATTGCTCTTAACTGTGGTATCCACAGGGGAATGGACGTAATTTTCTCTTCATATTGGGAGAGTCAAGTGTCACTACATTAGGTTGCTCTTAAAAACACAGAGTCCTGGCTGGACACGGCGGCTCATGCCTGTAATCCCAGCACTTTGGGAGGCCGAGGCAGGCAGATCACGAGGTCAGGAGATTGAGACCATCCTGGCTAACACGGTGAAACCTCATTTCTACTAAAAATACATAAAAATTAGCCGGGCGTGGTGGCTGGTGCCTGTAGTCCCAGCTAATTGGGAGGCTGAGCCAGGAGAATGGCATGAACCTGGGAGGTGGAACTTGCAGTGAGCTGAGATTGCAGCACTGTACTCCAGCCTGGGTGACAGAGCAAGACTCTGTCTCAACAACAACAACAACAACAACAACAACAACAACAACAACAAAACGGAGTCCTGTGAAAATTTAATAAAAAGCAAAAAGTAAAATGTATTATTTAATCTTTGCATCATTCCTATTACTTGTAGGCCCTGGGCAGATGTGTCTGTGCAAACTTGCACGTCTCCTTCCAGGGCTCCTCATTTCCTGTACCTTGTGGCCTGGTTCCCTTTAATCAGAGAGTTTCTTTTGGCAGAAATGGCTGAAGCATGCACAGAGGTCTTAAGGGTTTCCAGAACCCCTGCCTGGGAAGGTTTTATGTAATTTCAAATATTATGTAATTCAGGGTTTAAATAGCGTACATTTTGATTCCAAAAGATGTCTAAAGTCTGTTGAGTCTGAATTTGAGTATTGTAACATTATTTTACTCACTGGTAGAAAAAACAAATTTTAAAAACTGGCTTATATAGCTTTTTGTCTATGAACTGGATGCTTCCTCATGTCCTGCTGCTAAGTTAGTCTTAGTTTTCATAAGGATGCACTTAAACAGAGGGTAAGCAGCATCCCGGATATTTAGGTAACCTGGACATAATTAAATATATGTATTCATGAGCTTCTCTATTTTCACTTTTCTTAGGATAAAGCCCAAACCGCATAGCATTTATTAGAAAACCTTTCCATCTTATCCCCCGCCACTATGCCACATGCAGATCACCACTCCTCCAGCCACCTCCAAAGCTCCAACTATGAGATTCTTCAATATTCTCCAGGCTCCTTCTTGCTTCTGGGTTTCTATACATATTCCCTCTATCGCGAACACCTTGTATTCGTTTGTCTCACCCCACATTCCAACACAAAGCAGTGACACCTGTGTATGCACAGGTCTCCACTTAAATATCACTTCCTCAGGAAAGTCTTCCTAACCCCAAGTATGACCTCTCTCCTTATCTGGATCTACACTAACCTATAAATAATGATGGCAGGGTCTGTATCTATGCCACAGTTGCACATGCCGCTATTACAGCACTTCATGTCATTTTAGGAATCCAAGGAATGAATAGTTATTGGATGAGTTATTTTTAGCTACTTATTTTCCATTGGTTCTTTGCTGGATAACAACATTTCTGGTGGGAAAGAAAGAAAGAAAAGAAGAGAAGAGAAAAAAGAAAAGAAAAAGAGACAGCAAGGAGGAAGGGAAAGAGGGAGGGAGGATGGGAGGGAGGGCAGAAGGAAGGAAAGAGGGGGAAAGAAAGAGGAGTAAAGAAAAAGAAAAGAGGAAGGAAGGAAAGGAGGGAGGAAGGGAGAAAAGAGGAGAAACAGAAGGTGGGATGGAGAAAGGTCAGTTATGTACGAGATTGTTTTGTAAGCAGGACAATTCCTTTTTGAAATATTAGGCATGAATTCCATTAAATTGTACTAAATGCTTTCAATGAAAGAATCAAGTACCGTTAATTCATCTTTGCTTCTCATATATAGAATGACAATTCTATAACTAGCTAAAATACTGGTTATATTGAATGTAACAGACTCTCAAAGTAAAAATGATCAAATAAATACATTTTATATTTTATTTATATACCTCAGAACTGTTGTATAAAGTCTTTGAAGAATAGATTGATATTTCTTCTCCATTGAGGACTATTTTGAAGAGTCTGTACTGTACATAAATGTGTTCATATATATAATTTTTTACAGCTGTCTCATATTTGAAAGTGAACCATTTCCTTTCAAAATTAGACATCTATTCAAGACAGACAATTATTTTTAGTGGTAACAGATTTTGGAGTTATTCTAAAGCACTATTAGTGCATTATTGATGCATGACTTGTGAGAAACTATACAAGATTGTTGAAAACACCAAATATCCATTTCCAAGTATAGGCTTTCACAGAACACAGCCTTGCTTTTATTACTAATGACACTTACATTCATCACTGAGACTTTTAAGAAGGTGTCTTTTGAGGAGATCTATGGGGCTTGGGAGTGTACTTCTTTATTGGGAGTTTAAAAATGGAGGATTTAAGAAGTCCGTTAATATAGTTCTATAACTAGGGACATATTTTAGGTAAAATTGTGAAAAATTGTAAATTGACTTTGGTGCTCTTGCACTTCTCTTGCAGATTTAGTGTCGCTCCTAAGTGCTCAGGGTTTCTGGATTCTACTCCAACCCTGCCCCTGGGACCACCTCCCCCAGTCATGATCATATACTTCCCCTCTCCACGGCTAGTCCCTCAGCATCAAAGCTGATGCTCAAAAAAGAGCTACCGCTCATTATCTCCCACCCCTGTAAAGACAGTAAAATTGTACCAGTGACACTAGTAATGCCCAAGTGAGGTGTACTCTCATCAGTTCCTGCCACCACAGCAAGCACAGAGACTACGAGAATGAGACAGAAACTGGCCTCAGTTACAGGGATCTTTCTGGGTTCTGGCACCTCATATTTGTTCTCTGAAGATCTTTTTCCTACTTCAGTCCTGTATTTTTCTCTAGGTTCCTTACTGCTCCCTTGGACTTCAAGCCACCAGTGTTTGGCCCTATTTCTTGTCTATCCTTGACTCTGACGATACTAGATATTGTAATTTGCCCCTTCTGTGCATATCTCTCTCTTCCTGTCCCATGACCTTAATCAAATATCTGGACTTTATTTCTCAACCCTTGAGTTACACCTTGGCTATCAGTACTTCTGTTTTTATCCTATTTTCCTTATTAGTAACAGGATTAAGGTTGATTCCTTGCCCTGTAAGCCACACTGATTACATTAGGCCAGCTAATTTGATGACCTGAGTTTTCTTTTTTTTTCTTTCTTTCTTTTTTTTTTAAAGAGATGGGGTCTTGTTTTGTTACCCAGGCTGAAGTGTGGTGGGGCAATCATGGCTCACTGCAGCCTCAAACTTCTGGGCTCAAGTGACTCTCCCACCTCAACCTCCCAAGTAGTTGAGACTACAGGCACATGTTACAGCATCAGCTAATTTTTTTTTTTTTTTTTTTTTTTTTTTTTTTATTTTGCAGACCGGCTGTAGTGGCTCACTCCTGTAATCCTAGCACTTTGGGAGGCCGAGGCAGGTGGATCAGTTGAGGTCAGAAGTTCGAGACCGGCCTGGACATCATGGTGAAACCCTGTCTCTACTAAAAATAGAAGAATTTGCTGGGTGTAGTGGCACACGCCTGTGGTCCCAGCTACTAGGGAGGCTGAGGCAAGAGAATCACTTGAACCCAGGAGGTGGAGGTGGCTGTGAGTCGAGATTGTACCACTGCACTCCAGCCTGGGTGACAGAGTGAGAATCTGTCAAAAACAAAGCAAACAAAAAAAAATTTGTAAAGATGAGGTCTTGCCATCTTGCCCAGGCTGGTCTCAAACTCCTGGGATCAAGCAGACCTCCCACTTTGGCTTCCCAAAGTGTTGGAATTACAGGCGTGAACCACAGCACCCCACTAGCCTGACTTTAGTATTTTCATGAGGCAATGCTTCAATGCTAACCTCCAATATAATGTCATGCGTATTTTCAGGAAATACATGATGTTTTGCTATAAATAAGTCATTGGTGTTATCTGTTTCTACTTTGCATATAGGGATGAAGAACCAGCTGTTGTTAGAAAGGCAAGGTGACTCAGAGGAAGGACAAAGATAAGATCCTTAGTCTCTGGTATTCAGAGCAGTTCCTCAATTTATGGAAATAGCGACATTGTTCCATCTTTCCCACATCTCAGTGAAAGTATTCAAGTGACTGTTTACATACAACTGGTGATGTTCACAGTTCTCAATGTGTTATGTCTATAAGAATTCATAAGTTGAAAGTTAGTAAGTGGAGATGCTTTTGTATTGAAATCCGATTTCTATCAACCAAGCAAAGAGGAAACTGAAGGTCTATTTATTCTAGTTTTAGACACACTCCTAAAATGTTTGGCTATCTGTTGTGCTCACAAAACTAAAAACTAACAAATAAGTAGAAATAGTGCCTTAGAGGGAAATAGTGCCTTAGGGGGAAAGATCCAGAAAAAAAAAAGGAATAGAAGTTTAGGGTCATTTTGTATAAAGACAAAAAGTCGACTACGTCTCTCAAAAGACAATTATAACTTTCAAGTATAATTCCAGGACATGGAAGCATTGCAGGACAATTCAATAACTGAGAGTAAATTAGGTTCATACTCTGAGGAGACAGGCAAGTTTGCAGTATATTTGAGACTCTTTGCAGCCTTTCTTCTTCCAAGTCCCTCCTCCACCCTGAAACCAGAGTCCTATTTCTAAGACACAAATGTCACCCTGTCATTCCTCTGATTAAAACCCTTCAATGATTCCTTCTCTTTTGTGTACAGTATAAAAATCTCAACTTCTTGGCTTGATGTACAAAGCTCTTCAAAGCCAGACTGTAATTTATATTATTTTTTAGCTGAACTCCTACCACCTCTCCACATGGCTTAGCCTGCTATGCGTCACGTTGAAGACCTAGAGAAAGCCTTAGAATAATAATCATACTTACATCCATTGACTGTTTGCTGTGTTCCAAGTATGAGGCTAAGAATTTCTTGAACACCATCTCATTTATAGAATATTTAAATGATAAATATTTATTGATTGTTTTACAGATAAGGAAACTGCTGCTCAAGTTAAGGTCAAAGTTAACTGACACGTGTCCTATTTTACAGCTAGTAAGCAGCTAAGTTCAACGTTACAGCCAGCCAGTCTGATTCCTAGTAGGTAGACCTCAGGCTTTTGCCTGAGAGCCCCACGGACACCAGCAGTCATTCTCTTATAAAAGGATGGCTCCCACCTTGCAAGTGTACATCAGGATTTCAAAAAACAAAATTCAGTAGGAGAGATTAAGACGATTTCTGCATACTTCTCAGTAAAATTTAAATTTCATAGAGGCATTAGATAAATGTGTAACAATGTGTGATATATTTTTGATGGGATAGACAGAAAATAGAGGTTTTGATCCACTTGGGGTAATTAAAGAGTCCGTGACACATCTTAAAAGTGAAGAGGTATGAATTCCGGGGCCCTGGCCTAATTCCAAACCACATAATTATATCTTCCTCTTATACCTAAAATTTTTCTCAGACTTTCAGCTGAAAAATAAATTCTTTACTTCCCCTAGTAAATGTTACCACTCAAGCAGAAGCTTGTAAGATATCCTTAGGCCCCTTTAAGCAGGCCCTGCCTCTATTTCATTGAGGAGTCAAATTTCCTGGGCAAGATGGCCCAGAATAAAAGACACTGTTTTACATAACTTTCCATATTTTGTTGGATAAATACGGTAAGCATAACCAACATATTTCAGGAAGGAGGTATAGGTTGACAGACAGATATAGACATTAGAAATATACTAAAATCAAAGTAACAGAATAATAAATATTGAACTTATTTGAATGACTGTTTGAATGCTTTATTTAACCTACAACTCACCTCTTGCAAAAATGGTGTTTCTGACTCCCAGGGATGTTTGTAGACATGATGAAATAAAAGCAATGTTTTAACTTTAACTTAACAAAATAAAGCTCAAGGGTCACTTCCATGTGTCTCTCTGAACTGGATTATGCTTTGGATTTCAAGTATAATTGAAATTTGTCACAAGTAATGATGCTGGAAGTGTTGTAACAAATAGTAATTGAAGTGGGTGTCTCTTTATTAAAACTGATGGCACACTTTTTTATTACCACAAACATTCAGTAGAAATCCTTGCTAAATATTCTTAGAGATGAGGTACAGAAACAGAAAAAAAGGAATTAGTGTTGATCAAACTTTCATTTCAAATGAACCACTAATCAAATTTATTATAATTACATACTTTATTGAATTAGTGAACTGCTAACGTTTATTGAATAATCTCCTCATCACTATGCTAAGTATTTTACATTCATCATTCCAGGAAGAACACTGTGAGCTTCCATGAACTACTAAAGTGAAGAAACTACCTGGAGCACCCATATATTTTGCTCTCCAGGAGAAAGACTAAAGTTATTCCAACATTATTTTTTGAACTAACTGTTAAACATATTGTATAAAGGAATGACTTCAAGTTTTAAATTAATTTTTGGATAAAACACAACATTTCAGAGGAATTTTGCAACTGTAATGAGACTTAGTAGATTAAGAAGAGAAACAGATGGTCAGAATAACCACAAGTTGAATGACTGGTCTGTGTATAATAATTTCTTTAATAGTATAAAGCCATATCTCTTTTCAGGTCAAAAAATCTCTAGGCTTTCAATTTTTTAAATCTGAAATATTGAAGTGTTCTAATCCATAGTTAATAGAGTAATCCTGTTAACCAAAGTAAAACTCCTACTTGGTAAAAATAGCTTACTCTCTATAAAGCAAACTAAATGGATATATTGGAAATTAAACTTATAATCTAATAGTTATGTAATTATGAGTTCGAGGCCAGCCTGAGCCACAGAGCAAGACCTTCTCTCTAACAAAATAAGTAAAACAAACAAATACAAATTTTTTATAAAAGGTCTACTCAGTTCCAGTTCATTATAAACATATGGCAATGCCAGATCAGACTTTTTTTGTTTTTTTTTTTTTTTTTGAGACAGAGTCTCGCTCTGTTGCCCAGGCTGGAGTGCAGTGGCCGGATCTCAGCTCACTGCAAGCTCCGCCTCCCGGGTTTACGCCATTCTCCTGCCTCAGCCTCCCAAGTAGCTGGGACTACAGGCGCCCGCCAACTCGCCAGGCTAGTTTTTTGTATTTTTTAGTAGAGACGGGGTTTCGCCGTGTTAGCTAGGTTGGTCTCGATCTCCTGACCTCGCGATCCACCTGTCTCGGCCTCCCAAAGTGCTGGGATTACAGGCTTGAGCCACCGCGCCGGGCCTTTTTTGTATTTTTTAGTAGCAATAGGTTTTGCCAAGTTGGCCAGGTTGGTCTTGAACTCCTGACCTCAGGTGATACACCCGCCTCGGCCTCCCAAAGTGCTGGGATTACAGGCTTGAGCCACCGCGCCTGACCGCCAGATCTGCCTTTTTAAAGAGAAGCCAGGATTTGTATTTTTTCTTAAAGTAACCAGGTTGGCAACGTTTTCTGATATTATAAATCTACTTTAGGCCAACAGAATATGGCTACCGCCCATTTTTGGTGCATAAATTGCAAATTTGCAATCTCTCATTTATGTCTTCTGTTCTTCCCTCGTTTATAAATTTGTAAATAAATGTTTCCTGATAATTACTACTTCCATTGGCTAAGACAGCTAGTGTTCATTTAAAAATCAAGGTTATAACCAACTGCTTTTGCTTTATTCCTTTCCCGTTTTTTGGTTCAATTTTAACTTCCATCTCCTCTCATCTCCTCCACTCATGGGGTTCATTTGGCAAGAAATGGCTGCTATCATTTAGCCCCAAATGGGCTCATACTTTAAATGTCTTCACCTGATTTGAGATCAGCCTGAAACAGCTACTTCCTGTCACCCTGGGTCACACTAAAGGTGATCAAATGCATGCACCAACCTGATAGAATACCTTCCTCTCCAAGGTTAAGATATTCTCTCTCATCCTATGAGTCATATCAGTAAGATAATGTTTAACTTTCACAAAAGCCACATCACGCTCTCATTTCACCCCCATCACTCAATTTCAAGGCAATTCATGTGGACTTAAAATGATTTCTATTTTACCTTTTAAACCTTCATTCTCTTCCTTTGGGGGGAAAAATCTGTGACTAATTCTAATCAACTTTGCCCTAACTCATGTTTGTATTAAAAAACATTTTTCTTCCTTTCACAGATTCTTCGCAATTGGCATTGGCTATGAACTCAAGGTTCTAAGCCTAATTTCTATTAGGTATCACTCTAAAATAATGACTACATCTCTGCCTGAGTGGTAGCCCCTGCTAACCCCTCAAAGCATGTCTCTGTTCTTTAGTCCTGGCCTTGAAGACAAAAATGGCCTCTTCAGTGAGTCATTTGCCCCCACTGACCGCAGGTACAGCAGTTACTGTCAGCATTGTTCATTCACTAGTCCTCTCAAACATTGGCTGAGTTTATATCTTTTTTTCCCCAGCCCTTTATTTCTTTTCCGAGACAAGTCATATGATACATTTTGTTGTCACTTACATCCCAGGCTTCCTTTATTCCACTGTAAATCGGTTAGCTTTACTGTTGATTGCCTGAGAAATATTTGTGGATTTTGATTATCTAGTCCCTGATACCGAAAACTGTCTGTGATGATAACGTTGTTTCCTGTGCAGGACTTTCAATGATAAAACTGGGTAGTCCCAGGCAGATGGGGAGAGTTGGTCACCTCACTGTCAGGGAGTTTATTGAGAGAACAGACTAGCAAAGAATGCTGAGAAAGCTTAATAAGGCCTCAGAAAAAAAATCATCAAATGAGTTTTATGGCCCAGCTTCCTGACCCTCTCTGTGTCTTTCTTTCATGGTGTTCTTTTTCTTTTCCCTTCCCTTCCCTTCCCTTCCCTTCCCTTCCCTTCCCTTCCCTTCCCTTCCCTTCCCTTCCCTTCCCTTCCCTTCCCTTCCCTTCCCTTCCCTTCCCTTTCCTTCCCTTCCCTTCCCTCCCCTCCCTTCCCCTCCCCTCCCCTCCCTTTCTTTACTTTCTTTACTTTCTTTTTTTTTTTTTTTGAGACAGAGTCTCACTTTGTCACGCAAGCTGGAGAGTGCAGTGGTACAATCTTGACTCACTGCAACATCTACCTCCCGAGTTCAAGCGATTCTTCTGCCTCAGCCTCCCAAGTAACTAGGACTACAGGTGAACGCCGCCATGCCTGGCTAATTTTTGTATTTTTAGTAGAGACAGAGTTTCACCATATTGGCCAAGTTGGTCTCGAACTCCTTACCTCGTGATCCACCTGCCTCAGCCTCCCAAAGTACTGGGATTATAGGCGTGAGCCACCACACCCCGGCCTTTGGTGTTTTTCTTCGTTTATCAACTCCATTCCCCTCTGCCCACCAACCAGTTTTCCTTGTTTAATCTTTGTTTCTCTTCCTGTACAACTTCATGCTAAAAGCCTGTCTTTAGAGGGAGGATACAGATTTGAACTCCAGGTGAGCCATGTACAAGCTATTCTTAGATCCGAATTAGCCATAGCCAGAGGTGGACAGAGAAGTAAGGTCATGTGTGACCAAATACTGGAATTTTGGAGAGCGTAGCCTGTTAGTTTGGACATATTCCTCAGATGAAGGTGTGAGTAGGACAAGTTTTTTCAATCTGTATCTGACATACCATTCTCACTACCACTCACCCTTTCCTCCATCAGTTCAAGTTTAGTCTCAGATGCAAGTTCATGTACAAGTGTGAAATGCAAGTATAGAAATTCTCACTTTGTAGCCAAATGCCCTTGATAGACCTTAACACAACATAGCATATTCCTCCAGTAGACACGTTCAAAGCATCTGTAGCCTTCCTCGTGTCTCTTGCCATCTTGGTTCCAAACTTCATAATCTTCTCTTAGAGGCTTTCAAACTGCCCTTTTAGAGAAGAAACGTAACATCAGAGTCTGTCCCAAGTTTCGTAATTCATTCATAAGACTTACTCCTTTACCAATAGAGTGACATCATCTGACTTGTTCGTACATCTTAAACTTCTGATTTTATCAAGTAGAAGGATATCATTTCCATAAACTTTGAAAAAAGAAAAGCAACATAGCTTTCAACAGCTAAGCTTAAAACCTTGCATTACTCAAATTATCTCTGTAAAATGTATGATTCATCACTTAAATACTTAAAGGCAAGTGGGACGGGGGGGAAACACAACTAGAACACCACAATAGAAACTTATGACTTGGTAGTTCTTTCTGTATTTGAATTATGTAATTAAACCATACAACAATTTCTCTTTTAGCTGGAGAAGTCTCTTTGTTACTTCTGTCTTTGAATAACGGGATTACCTATCTTTTTCTGCCTCTCATCCTAGGGTTTTCATTTGCTTTTATTATTACATGGATTGATATAGTAGAATTAAATTTAGAAAATATTATTTTAATAGAAATTTATTTCCTTTACATATATATAAGAGACCGTCTGTAAAAATAAAAGCATTCTCTGGGCTGGGCACAGTGGCTCATGCCTGTAATTCCCCGACTTTGGGAGGCAGAGGTGGGTGGATCACTTGAGCTCAGGGGTTCGAGACCAGCCTGGGCAACATGGCGAAACCCCGTCTCTACTAAAAATACAAGAAAAATTAGCTGGGCATGGAGGTGCATGCCTGTAATCCCAGCTACTAGGGAGGCTGAGGCAGGAGAATCACTTGAACCCGGGAGGTGGAGGTTGCAGTGAGCTGAGATCGAGCCACTGCACTCCATCCTGGATGACAGAATGACACTCTCTCTCCAGGAAAAAAAAAGAGAAAAGTGTTCTCCATAATTATATAATCGACAGATTTGATCTTTCATAAATATAAAAATTAATGACACCTTTCTTCCAAAGGGAATCCTTTAAATACATTTAAATTTCCATTTATCAAGAAAATTTACCCCTATAGAATAAGCTGGATCCTTGTGCACTTCGTGTAAATTATAATTTCCTGGATTTCTACTGCTTTTCTTAAATAGCCATTGAAACTTTAATAAACGTATGACTTATATTCTGGTCTCCACTTAGAACGTATTAAACTAAGAGAGCTGACGTGACTCATTGATTCACAGAAGAAACCGTCGGAAATATTTATTTTATAATCAGCTTGATACATTCAACCTTTGCATGTACTCATCATTAATCACTCAAAAGGGGATATAATTTTTAAAAGAACCTTTATTTATGATAAATATGAACATTCATCCATGTGTTTTTGATGCAGTTTTATAAGCTTAAATTCACAATTTAAAGTAAAAAATTTTCCTGAGCTGATAAATGAAAATCTCCTTTATTTATACAACCGTTTTGTCCTGTTGAAATTTGGTTTCGCTTTATAATTAATATGTGTATGTTTCTCATATTTTTCTCTTCTTCACAATTCTTACAGCGTTCCTGGTATGGACCTTCATCACTCTCGATTAGATTATTTCCCTCCTAAGTAGTAAAATTCTTTACCATTCCTTGCTTCTATAATTCACATAGTATATTCTGCCATGTCAGTCTTCTTAAAACTGTGTTTTTAATCTGTAATTCCTCTACCAATGGTCTCTCATTTTATGTCAAAAAAAAATCTTGAAATAGCAAAATTATGAAATTATAAACATCTTGGATTAGAAAATATCTTAGCAATATTTAGTCCAGCCTCCCAAATCATTCATAGTATGTGATTTGTTCATCTATTTCACAAATATTTATTGTATACCTACTGTATTTCAGACATGGGAACAGGCTGTAGAAATAATGACAGTGAAGATAAAAATACTACAGTTGCTCTCTTAAAATTCTAAGTGACAGAATGTTTTACATTCTAAGTGAGAGAGAAAAAAATAAACAAGAGAATAGACAAAAGAATCAGGTAGCGATGTGTCATGAAGAAAATAAAATGGGCCGGACGCGGTGGCTCAAGCCTGTAATCCCAGCACTTTGGGAGGCCGAGACGGGCGGATCACGAGGTCAGGAGATCGAGACCATCCTGGCTAACACAGTGAAACCCCGTCTCTACTAAAAAATACAAAAAACTAGCTGGGCGAGGTGGCGGGCGCCTGTAGTCCCAGCTACTCGGGAGGCTGAGGCAGGAGAATGGCGTAAACCTGGGAGGCGGAGCTTGCAGTGAGCTCAGATCCGGCCACTGCACTCCAGCCTGGGCGACAGAGCGAGACTCCATCTCAGAAAAAAAGAAAAAAAGAAAGAAAGAAAAGAAAATGGTGATGGTAACTGCATGACTACTTTAGACTGGATGGTCAGGGAAGGTGTGTTAGTTTCCTAGGACTGCCACAAAAAATTTTTCACATACATGGTAACCTAAAACAACATAAAAATATCCTTTCACTGTCCTGGAGGCCAGACATTCACAATCAAGATGTAAGCAGGCTTGTGCTCCCTCCAAAGGCTCTGAGGGAGACCCCTTTCTTGTCTCTTCCAGTTTCTGGTTGCTTAATGCATTTCTCAATTTGTGGCTGCCTGACTTCAATCTCTGCCTCTATCTTCACATGGCCTTCTCCTCAATCTGTGTCTCTTCTCTGTGTGTCTCATAAAGACACTTGTTATTGGATTTAAAGCCCACTTGTGTAATCTAGGGTCATCTTAATATTCTTAATTACATTAGCAAAGACTTCTTTTGAAAATAAGGTCACATTCACAGGTTCCAGGCATTAGGACGTGGACGTATCTTTTTGAGGACCACCATTTCAACCCACTACAGAAGGATTCTCTAAAGAGGTGACATTTCAGTTAAGACCTAACTTTGAGGGTTTCAGTTGACATGTGAAAAAGACCACAGGAAGGCCAGGTGTGGTGGCTCATGCCTGTAATCCCAACACTTTGGGAGGCCGAGGTGGGTGGATCACGAGGTTAGGAGCTCGAGACCAGCCTGGCCAACATGGGGAAACCCCATCCCTACTAAAAATACAAAAATTAGTCGAGTGTGGTGGCCAGCCCTATAATCCCAGCTACTCAGGAGGCTGAAGCAGGAGAATCGCTTGAACCCAGCAGGCAGAGATTGCAGTGAGCCAAGATCACACCACTGCACTCCAGCCTGGGTGACAGAGCAAGACTCCGTCTCAAACAAACAAAACAAAACAAAACAAACAAAAAAGCTGTTCATGTAAAAAATTCAGGCAAGAGTCACAAGTGGCCACAGGTGACTTTAATTAGGGAGAATAGTGTACTGATTCAGAATATATGTTACAGACATAGTTGATAGGATTTGCTGGTTGATTTCAACTAGACAGATTGAAGCCAGACGCGGTGACTCAGGCCTGTAATCCCAGCACTTTGGGAGGCTGAGGCGGGCGGATCACTTGAGGTCAGGAATTCATGACCAGCCTGGCCAACATGGAGAAACCCCACCTCTACTAAAAATACAAAAAATAGCTGAGCGTGGTGGTGGGTGTCTGTAATTCCAGCTACTTGGGAAGCTAAGGCAGGAGAATCACTTGAACCCAGGAGGTGGAGGTTGCAGTGAGCTGAGATTGCGCTACTCCACTGCAGCCTGGGCAACAAGACCTAGCCTTTGTCTCAAAAAAACAAAAAGGATGAGGAAAAGAGATGAATCATGATAGACCTCTGCATCTTTGGTAGAAAGTGCTACAATTTCCTGAGATGAGAAAGATGGTGAGAGAAATCTGAGGTGGAAAAATCAAGGGTTTGGTTTTGGCCATCTTCCATGTGGAGATGTCAAATAATTGGATATAGGAACCCAGCAATAGAGCAAAATGTAAGAACTGCAGACATAACTCTGGCAGTTCTCTTACCTCTACTTAGGTAGTATTGATGACGATTTAATTTTCAGGAAGTCAATTGTATTGTTAAATTTGTAATTTAGAGCCAGTTTATAAGGCATGAACACTCATTGCTCTCCTTAATGACTGCACACCCCCTGTGCCATGCTGTTCCAATCAACAGGCACCACCAAAAGAGTATTATGCTAATTTGCCTAATTGATTCACTTTGTATATTATTCTTGTTTTCACTGAAATTACAAGGGTTCTGAAAGAAATTCCAAAAGAGGAATTCTAAATAGTGAGAATTATAGTGTTATAGTCATAATGGCTTATGTGGCTTCCCAAGACATCAAACTCCTCTGTAGAGAGCGGCACTCATTTGAATATTTTGTAAGTTTTAGAGTATCTTTTAAACTAGTCTTGTGTGTGTGTGCGCGCGCGCGTGCGCGCGCCAGGGTCTCACTCTGTCACTCAGACTGGAGTGCAATGTTGCGATCTCAGCTCACTGCGACCTCTGTCTCCAAGGTTCAGGTGATTCTCCTGCCTCAGCCTCCCGAGTAGCTGGGATTAAAGGAATGTGCCACCTTGCCCAGCCATTTTTTTTTTTTTTTTTTTTTTTTTAATTTTTGGTAGAGATGGGGTTTCATCACATTGGCCGGGCTGATCTTAAACTCCTGACTTCAAGTGATTCTCCAGCCTCGGCCTCCCAAAGTACTAGGATTACAGGCATGAGCCACTGTGTCCAGCAGAAAATATTCTTTACATTCATATCTTACATAGATTTATATCTATGTATACTATGTATATGTGGTATGTATACATATGTAAACACACATATACATGTATATGTAAGGCATGATCTAAATGTGCATGTAACAGATAATAGATATAGGTGGAACAGAAAAAACACATCACTGCTTTGAATGAGAACAACGTAGTCAGCAACGTGAAGAGCTTATAGCCTTGCTGCAAGAGTAACAAATGGCTCTGAAGGTTTTCTAATGACTAGAAAGTATGCACATAAACAAACACAGAAAACTCACAGTGCAAATTATGTGCTCTGTTACATGCTCCTGTAACTGCTACTCATTTTTGCCCAGCTTAACCAACCAGAAAACAGTTAAAAGTTCTATTCTAGGCCGGGCGCGGTGGCTCATGCCTGTAATCTCAGTACATTAGGAGACTGAGGCAGGTGGATCGCCTGAGGTTGGGAGTTCGAGACTAGCACAGCGAACATGGTGAAACCCCGTCTCTACTAAAAATACAAAAAGTAGCCAGGCATGGTGGGGAGCGCCTGTAATCCCAGCTACTCTGGAGGCTGAGGCAGGAGAATCGCTTGAACCTGGGACGTGAAGATTGTAGTGAGCTGAGATCACACTATTGCACTCCAGCCTAGGCAACAAGAGCGAAACTCCGTCTCAAAAAAAAAAAAAAAAAAAAAAAAAAAAAAAAAAAAAAAAAAAAAAAAAATTTCTATTCTGTGTAGCAATATATTATAGCTCTTTGTGCTAGAGTGCTAAACCTCCCCTCCCCACCCCCCACCCCCACCAACACACACACATCTTTTATTTTTCGCTCTCCCCACATGAAAAGCAGTTAGCCTCAGGGCAAAACCATGACTTGGAGTTGAGGATAAAATTAAGTTTAGTGATTAAGCAGTCTCTGTTATCTGATTTTGTCTGAGACCCTTCAGTTCCTATTTTTCTCAGAAACTATGGGATGCCTTGTTTCTAGGATGGGCAAACTGATCATCTAAAATTGCCCAGAAGACTCTGAAGTACTACGGCCGGGCGCGGTGGCTCACGCCTGTAATCCTAACACTTTGGGAGGCCGAGGCGGGCGGATCACGAGGTCAGGAGATCGAGACCATCCTGGCTAACACGGTGAAACTTCGTCTCTACTAAAAATACAAAAAATTAGCCGGGCGTGGTGGCGGGCTCCTGTAGTCCCAGCTACTCGGGTGGCTGAGGCAGGAGAATGGCGTGAACGCGGGAGGCGGAGCTTGCAGTGAGCCGAGATCGCGCCACTGCACTCCAGCCTGGGCGGCAGAGCGAGACTCTGTCTCAAAAAAAAAAAAAAAAAAAAAAGACTCTGAAGTACCGAAGTAGAGAATACTCTGTTATAGAAACAAATAGCCCTGTGTAATTTTGCTGCCCCAGAATGATGACTGGGGTTGGGGGAGAGGCAGTTGCAACCTTCAGACCTACCTTGTCTCTCTGAGACACCCTGTGGTATTTGGACTTTCAACCAAAACACCTGGGTTTGAATCTGACTGTACTACTTAGTCATGTGTGACCTTATGGAATTTGTTTACATCTCTGAATCTTAATTTGTTTTCATCTGTAAAATTTTAACAATGCCTCCCCATGGGGGGGGGTTGGCAAAAGTGATTTAAAGTATATTTGTATTGAATGTTTCTTAATTACCTTCAATATTAAAACCAACTTTTTTATGTTCTTAGAGGATTTGAATACACTGACATCAGTTTTAGGAATATTGGTCAAAAATAACTCTGGGAAGTTTCAGAGGTGTTGACATCACCCAGTCCTTGCTGTCAGCCTGGGGTTTCATGCAGCATAAAGTCAGTACACCCCAGAACCACCTCAGCTGCTCCAACTCTTGCTGATTTTTTTTTTAAGTTGAAAATCATATACATTTTCTTTCAGCTAGCATTTTTAGTGAAATAATTCCAGTTTATATTTAAGCTTTTTGATTTTACATGCAAAATATATAATTACAACCATTAAAAAATATTTCATGTAAAAAAATAAATAAATAGAATGACTGAGAAGCATGATCTAGGGAAAGGTGTTGGATCACAAAGGAAGACTAAAAGCCCTCCATAGGGGAGGAAGAGATGAGAACTGTTTGGGACCTTCAGAAGACAAAAAATGTGAACCTTGAGAAAAGAGAGAGAAAATAAAGAGTTTTAGTGTTAGTGTTAACTACCCTTATTGAGGGTAGTAGCCCTAGAGTGAAGTGGACCACTAGAAAAACAATATATTGAGAAGTTTGTAAATGAAAAGTAAAGTAGCACAAAAAAATAGTAATATCAAAGGTGAGTTAGGAAAATGAGAAGATGTAGACTTCTCTAAATTGATCAATGTTTTCGACATCATCAATTTATTTGCATAAGTTGAGATGTGTGCTTTACACTTACTTCAAGTATTTCTGATACTTACCACAAGAATTTTTCTCCACTAGATAGACTAGTTGTGAGTTTTTCACTGGCTAATTGTATATTCTGTAAGATAAGAATACCGTGGGCCAAAGGTACTGCTGAAAAAAAGAAACAGAAAAATGGTGCAAATTAAAGATTATTATGGAGATGACATTGTCCTGATTCTTCATAGCAAGGGATCAACCAAACAACCACGGAAGCTAACTTAACTCTCTTCTGTTTGAAAGACTACCCAAAGGAAGAGTAAGGAAGGCAACTATTCACAGGAAGGAAAATAAAGAAGTTGCTTGAATGGGGCAACACATTTTTGGCTCCCAAATCTTTCATTGATCTGTTGTTTTGCTATCCTTGTCTCAGAGGGGAAATCATGAGTGCCATCAACTAAATTCAGTGTGAATGGGGGAAGTAGTATTGTGTGTGTTTAAAATTTTAGTGTGCCAGTGCTCCACATCCACTCAATTGAAGTGGAGCCAGTCCTGTCTCAGAAACAGTTCAGCAATTCGAGAAAGGCCAGATGAAGTTTCAAGTGAAATGATGCTCACCGAGGAAGAAGGATGAAACAGATTGTGGCCCACAGACATGCAGATGGGGGTTATTTTTAAAATACCATCAATGAATTCTGGATGCTTATACATCTGAATTGTGCATCAGCTACTTACCTCCAGTTAATGCTCTGCAAATCATTAAAGAAGGAAAGAAAGTAATCAAATTAATTGTTCATTCATTAGCCCAAGAGCTTTTAAATTGTACAAAATGGCTATAGAATATCAGCCTGATTGTATCAGCAGTGGGTTATGCCTTTGGTACCAGGGACTGCAGTCTTCATACTCCCAAGGCTAGATAGAGCCTGCCTTCCCTAGAATGCCTTCTGGGAACCTAACTTTTCTTCTTTCTTACCTGAGTTGCTCTCCTCTTGAGGGAAAGCATCCATCTCTTCCTGGGATGTTGTTCAGTATCCTGATTCATGCTTTCACCTGGCGCCACATCCCAAAGTAACTTGAATATTACTGTTTTTGTCACCTCTATTAATTATCATTTAACTTTGAATCCTGTTTCTGTGCCTTACTACCTATGTGGCCTAGATTAAATCACTTCTCCTTCTCTAGGTCTAAATGGACCTTTTATAGGTGGGCTCTGCTGCTTTTATCCCATAGGTGCTCTGTTAGTGATTGTTTCTTTGCTGTGTGGCAAGAACATTGCTACCAGTGGAGAAATTAGAAATAAGATGAACATTGTCTCTGAGGGGAAATCATGAGTTAAGGTTTGGATATGCTGGGATTGAATCAATATGAATTTAACCCATTGGTGTCTTTACTCATGGCTGATGCTTAAGGATCTAAAGCTGGATCCTTACTACCCCTGGGATGGTGTGTACATAACCTGAACTTGTTCAATTTGTTCAATGCAGAGTGCTTTAAAACCTTCCATTACTCTCTGCTTTCTTCAGGCTAACATCCAAATATGACACAATTTTTTTTTTCTTTGAGATGGAATCTCGCTCTGTCACTAGGCTGGACTGCAGTGGCACGATCTCGCCTCACTGCAACCTCCGCCTTCCGGGTTTGAGCAATTCTCCTGTCTCAGCCTCCTGAGTAGCTGGGACTATAGGTGTGTGACCCCATGCCCAGCTAAATTTTGTTCCCTTAGGTTGTGTTAGTAATGTAAGATTTTAACAACTTTTTAGTGGAGGTATTTCTTTTTATCTGAATCTTCCATCAAATGCCAAGTGCTTTATGGGGAATCTAAAAAAGTCAAACTCATAGAAACAGAGAATAGAAGGGTGGTTACCTGGGGTTGAGGGATTCAGAAAATGGGGAGATTTTGGACAAAGTGTGCGAAATTGCAGTTATAAAATAAATAAGTTTGGGAGACTTAATATACAGCATGGTGACTCTATGTAACAATAATGTACACAAGGCTGGGCGCAGTGGGTCATGTCTGTAATCCCAGCACTTTGGGAGGTGGAAGCAGAAGGATTGCTTGAGCCCAGGTGTTCAAGACATGCCAGGGCAATATAGTGAGACCCCATCTCTACAAAAAATCAAAAATATGGCCAGATGTGATGGTGCATGCCTGTGGTCCCAGCTACTTGGAAGGCTGAGGTGGGAGGTTCACTTGAGCCTGGGAGGAGGAGGCTGCAGTGAGCCATGATAACACCACTGCACTCCAGCCTGGTGACAGACAAAGACCCTGTCTCAAATAAATGAATAAATAAAATTATAATAATGTATACAGAATACTTGAAATTCCTTAAGTGAGTAAATCTTAACCATTCTTACTACGCACACACAAAAAGGCAACCCTGTGAGGTGATGGATATGTTAATTAACTTGATAATGGAAATCATTTCACCATGTATACACATATCAAAACATCACATTGCACAGCTTGAATATATATAATTTTTGTCAATTATACTTTAATAAAGCTGGAGGAGAAAAGTCAAGTTCTATTTTATCATGAGGAGATATTACCTATTATAGGGGAAAAAAGATGTGAAAACATGTCTTTGTTTAAATAACAGAACAGCCACATTGTTAAACAAAGCAATAGTCTACAGGATATTTATGATCTATGTAGAGTTAGTATTTCTATTCCATGTAGAATCTTGCTGCAATTCTACATCTATTTCAATCCTGCCTTTCAATAAAATGCTAAACTGTCATATTTGTCTTTTTTAACCTAATCTTCATACATTTTAAGAAAGCATCAGCTAACTTGATCTTAAAATCTTGATCTTTGCAGCATTCGAATATTGGTACAGATGACATATAGGTTCTACAATAATCTTATTGTGGTTATCTTCATTATTTAAAACCAAATTACATTTAAATGAATTCTGAAATCTTTGAGTACAGGCTGAGAAATAAAAAATAATCTTGTCTGGGAGAGCATTGTGATTTCCCCCACAAATAATAGGAACCTCAAGTATGTGTTCAGGTCATTTAGGTAGGCTGTGTGTGTGTGTGTGTGTGTGTGTGTGTGTGTGTGTGTGTGTGTGTTTCATAAGTCCACTTGACATTGCAGGAGTCTTTATTTTCTCTTTTAACATATTGACCCTAAATTTGTTTTGAACTGCCTTATATTTACAACACTCCCATTAATATTTTTGACCTGGTCTAGTATTTCAGATAAATTCTTTACCCTGATACAAATCAATAATGAAGTGCAGTTTAGTTAAGGCTTCCATTAGGTCTGATTTTCTTAGGGATAATATGTGATATAGTAAACATCTTGCTTTTGCTTATGTGGTACTTCTGGGAGCGGAACAGTCTGCCCTCGGGCAAATGAATCCCAAGCCAAGGAGGGATGCACCCTTCATATTCTGTTAATTGATTGAAAGGGCAAATGATCTATAGGAAAAGTTGTATCATTAACTTAATTGAGGGCAAAGCCTAATTAGAGGGGAAATGGAGTAGACAGAGCCAGAGACACAGCAGGCCTTCATCTGTGATGTCAACAAACAGACCTTGTAACTAGAACCAGACAGAGACTGCAGGCCTTCATTTACATCTTCAGTTTCAATGTGAAAACATTCACTGTGTGAGTGTATGTGTGAGTGTGTGTGTGTGTGTGTGTGTGTTTGGCCAGGGGAAAAGCAAAAGTTTACATACTTAGATAGAAATCAGTTCCTCCCAGGTGGAACTGCCTAGTGGGAATCAATATGTTTTAAACAAGTTAACTGAATTGTATATATTTGAGAGGTTAATCTGAAACACATTTAAGCTCTAAATCTGGAGGGAAGTGGGGGAGTTCCTATTCTTACTTATAGAGTGAATGTAGAAGTAAATCAGCCAAACATAAAGATTTTTTTTTCCAACTTGAGTATGGACAAATTACAATGGGGATTTATTTTGAACACGATTATATTACTGTAGGAACACATACAAAGTATTTGAACAATTTAGGTCAACATCAATTTATCCTATAATAAGTAGCCATTCCAAAATAGGTATAAAATTATACAGAATTACAAAAGATAGGAGATATTGATTCCATTATAATGCATGTTGCAAGTGAAGATACCTAGGTTGCCCTATATTTTGTAAGTGAACTGCTTTCTAGCAACTCCTGGCTCCTTGATTGTCTTCTTAGAATCAGAAGCCACTGTATCATAAACAACAGTGATACATTTAGATGCCTCTTAAGTGTTTTAAACTTTGGGTTCAAATCTGAGCTGAGACTGAGACAGGTGGTGATGGTCAGAGCATGTGCTTTTTATTCTTTCAGAAAATTCCATGCCCAACTCGCCGATGAGTGCATTTTTCTCTGACTATAGCAAAACAAACAAAACCTTTTACAAGAAATTCCACTTATGAGAAATAAAGAATGTAAGCAGACATGTTTTGGCTACAGCACTAGTTGTTAAAATACATGGGTATTCTTTCAACTGTAGTCATTCATTGACTTTACAAAAGCTGGGCCCCATTTCTTACTTCTTATGAATACACAGATTTCTATATCTAAATTTTTAAAAGTATAGCAATCTTAATAAATAGAATGAATGGATACTGAAATATTTCAGCTAAGAGAGACAAAAGTCGCACATTAATTAACTAGAATTTTATTTGATTCAGCATACCAACTAGGGGCTATATCTGAGAAATAAAATAAGCCCTTTTGTATATAAGAAAAAATTCCAGTGACTTTGGGCAGGAAACTAGTATTAACATTGTATTAATAGGTTGTCTTATTAGAGATCTGGATCAGTTCATTGTATTTTCAAATTTAGTTAGGAATATTTTTCTTCTATCATTTATTTCTCTGAATATTTATATCTCTGCTTCTCAAGTTTGATTTATCTGCAAACTCCTAAAGACTTTTTTTTCCTTCTTTTTTGAGACAGAGTTTCACTCTTGTTGCCCAGTCTGGAGTGCAATGGCGTGATCTTGACTCACTGCAACCTCCGCCTCCTGGTTTCAAACCATTCTCCTGCCTCAGCCTCAGCCTCCCAGGTAACTGGGATTACAGGTGCTTGCTACCAAGCCCGGCTAATTTTTGTGTTTTTAGTAGATATGGGTTTCACCATATTGGCCAGGCTGGTCTTGTCCTGACCTCAGGTGATCCACCCACCTCAGCCTCCCAAAGTGCTAAGATTACAGGCATGAGCCACCATTCCCAGCCAAGAAAAGGTGACTCTTATTGAAATTATAATTCAGACCTCTGCTAGAATTATGGTTTTGGATTAACTAACTGGTTCTACATCTATACTGCATTTGCTTCTGGGGAACATGGCTGAAGGCCTTTGTCACCTAAAGGGCCTTGGAGCAGAATAAAAAGTCCAGGTCTATATCTGAACTGGTAATAAACACTGCCTGGGACTGGTAAAAGAAGAGAACATGACACAGGTGTTCCAGTCTTAAGACTCAAAACCCTCCCTGTCATGGGTTCCATAACTATAGAATCCCAACACCATTACCAGCAATGCATAAAAATCCATACCTTACATTTTTAAAAACCTCAGATAATAATCTTAGTAATTTGTCCATATAGTGTTAAAATCTGTATAATTAATATTTTTATTTTCTTCTAAATGTTTAATATTAAGTACTTATTATGTTTATCCTCATATTAAGTCCCTATTCTTGGATCTTAGAGGGAAAAAATTGTGATTTTTTTATTAGAAGGATCTGAATTTGAATCCAGGCATCATCACTTACTAGTCATGTGATCCAGACATGTCACTAAAGCTTTTCTTCATTTTCACATGAAGAACTGGAATAGTAATATTTCATTTGCAGGATAATTGTAAAACATAATATAAAATTAAAAGAGACAGGAGGAGTAGGGGGATTGAGGGATCAACATTTTCTTTTGAGCACAAAGTAGGTCTCTCTTAAGTCAAAACCCTTGCCCCCAGACCACATTAAAATGACTCAAAGGAAGTGGGAAAAAGAATAAACTGATAACAATAAAGGGAAGGGAGCGAGTAGGCATATTCGCCAGCAGACAAGAGACTTCAACAAATTCCGGGTGGATAGGAGCAGCTGAAAGCTGCAGAGAAACAAAGGGCAAGAATCCACATTCCAGAGAATGCCCACAAGGAAGTTTAGCGGGCCATTCCCTTGGCAGTAGCACTCTGGGCTCAGAGTTGACAACTAGGAGAGCAGGAGTGAGAAACGAAGCAAAAACAAGGGGCTTAAGACAACTTTCACCTACAGCCCCCTCCGCCCCTCCTGCAGGCAGAAAAACTGACACCACAGCCCAGCATTTATCTCCAGGCTAATCACTGTAGGGCTTTCTTTTCTTCTTCTTTTTTTTAATCTTTTATTTTTTATTATTATACTTTAAGTTCTAGGGTACATGTGCATAACGTGCAGGTTTGTTACATATGTATACTTGTGCCATGTTGGTGTGCAGGGCTTTATTTTCAAACAGCGAGCAAGCTTCCTGTTTAAAGCTATTCCTTCACTATGGACCAGGAGGATAAACTCACCTCACTCTGCAGTGGAAGGTCAAGCTGCTTTCTGGTCCTCTGCAGGTGAAGTCCGTCACTGGAGCTGATATACCTCCTTTGCAGCCTGAGCCACTTTGGGGAGTGGAGGGAGGCAGGGAGACATCACTGTGGAAGCTGACTTATGTACAGTACAGGTACCCGTATCCACACTGACCACCTGTGATATAGGAAGCCTTCATTTTTCACTAAGAGCAGTTAATCATGAATCACTAGATCAATGTGGAAAACCATTAATTATAGCTATGATTTCTTAGTACTTCCTATATAGCAGATTTCATTCAATGTCTTGATTTTGTTGTTGTTGTTGTTTGTTTGTTTTTTGAAACAGAGTCTCACTTTGTTGCCCAGGCTGGAGTGCAGCGGCGTGATCTCGGTTCATTGCAACCTCCGTTCCCCGGGTTCAAGCTATTCTCCTCTTCAGTCTCCCAAGTAGCTGGGACTGTGGGCACACGCCACCATGCCTGGCTAATTTTTGTATTTTTAGTAGAGATAGAGTTTTCCCATGTTGGACAGGCTGGTCTGGAACTCCTGACCTCAGGTGATCTGCGTGAACTCCCAGAGAGCTGGGATTACAGGCATGAGTCCTGGCCAACATCTTGATATATTTAATTCATTTAATACTACTAGGATTAAAATATGCTAAGCAGGTACTATAATTATCAATGTTTTATAACTGAGGAAACTAAACCACATAGAAGTTGAATTACTTGTCCAAAACTACATAGTTAATAAATGATAGAGCTGAAACTGAAATCCAGAAATCTGAGTCTCAGACTCTACATTCTTGAAAGCTATGCCATACTACCTTATATTTATTACTTTAAAACAAACAAACAAACAAACAAACAAAAACAAACCTTTTAGTTTCAGGAGTACATAGGCAAGTTTGTTATATATAAACTCATGTCATGGAGTTTTGTTGTATACATTATTTCATCACCCAAGTACTAAGCCTAGTAGTCATTAGTTATTTTTCCTGATCCTCTGTCCTCCCACTCTGCACCCTCCAAAAGGCCTCAGTATGTGTTGTTTCCCTGTTTGTGTCCATGAGTTCTCATTATTTAGCTCCCACTTATAAGTAAGAACACTCAGTATTTGGTCTTCTGTTCCTGTATTAGTTTGGTAGGGACAGTGGCCTCTAGCTCCATCCATGTCCCTGTAAAGAACATGATTTCATTCCTTTTTAAGGCTGCATAGTATTCCGTGGGTGTTCCTGTTCCACGTTTTCTTTATCTAGTCTGCCACTGATGGGCATTTAGGTTGATTCCATGTCTTTGTATAGTGCTGCAATAAATACATGTGTGCATGTGCCTTTATGGTAGAACAATTTATATTCCTTTGGGTGTATACCCAGCAGTGGGATTGCTGGGTCAAATGATAGGTCTTTTTTTAGCAATTTGGGGAATGGCCATACTGCTTTCCACAATAGATGAACTAATTCACACTCCCACCAACAGTGTATAAGTGTTCCTTTTCTCCGTAACCTCGCCAGCATCTGTTATTTTTTGACTTTAATAATAGCTGTTCTGACTGGTGTGAGATGGTATCTTACTGTCATTTTGATTTGCCTTTCTTTCATATGCTTGTTGGCTGCATGTATGTTTTCTTTAGAAAAGTGTCTGTTCATGTCCTTTGACCACTTTTTAATGGGATTGTTTGTTTGTTTTTTTCTTGTACATTTGTTTCAGTTCCTTATAGATGTTGGATATTAGACCTTGGTTAAATGCATAGTTTGCAAACATTTTCTCCCTTTCTTGTACTACCTTGTATTTTAAACAAGAAAGCCTTTTTTAAAAAGCAAGATAAAGAAATAAACATAATTCAGAGAACAGAAAAAAGTGTTTTAATTACTATGCTCGAAGAAATTTGAGAGCTTATGTCATGAGAGTTATGAAAATAGAAGCAGAAAAAAGAATGAGTTCTTAGAAATTAAAAATAAAATTGCCAAACTTAAAAGAAAAATCAATAGAATGAGTGGAAGATAAAGTTATAGAAGAATTACAATGTTTTATGAAGTAAAACATTGAAAGAAAAAGATATGAAGCATAGAGAATCATTCCAAAAAGGCTAAAATTCAATTAATGGAAGTTCCAGAGAGATAGGAAATAGAAAATGGATGAGAGGAAATTATATAAGATATATTAGAACACTTGAAGTCTTGGTATTTGGTATTAAAAGGAAAAGGGGGGGGGGGGAAGATACACTAGAACAAAATGTCCCAGTACTGAATGTACAACTTTAGGTTGAAAAAGTCTGTCATGTCTTGAGAAAAATGAATTTTAAAATCCATATTCAAAATATATCTTCATGAAATTTTCAGCACGTTAAGTCTAAAGTGACGTGTTGAAAAGTTCTAGGGAGAAGGGGAAAACAGATGAAGGACCACAGTGCAGACAGACAAGAGATTTTCCATCAGCTTTCCTGGATGCTAAGGAAACTTTGGGTCCAGCCTTTTCAAGTGCCGAGAAGTAATTTTCTCAAGGTTGAAATGCAGTGCCAATTCAACTATTAAGTCAAGGATGGGGACAAAAGGGAGGCATTTTCACACTGAAATTGATCAAACAAGGTATAATGGTATAAATACAAAAACATTATTTGTATTTATGTATGTAACCACCAGAAAAACTAAACACATCAATAGTTGAAAGTGTAGGCCTGGGCAACATAGCAAAACCCCATCTCCATAAAAAAATAGAAAAATTTGCTGGCCATGGTGGTGCAAGCCTGTGCTCCCAGCTATTCAGGAGGCTGAGGTGGGAGGATCAACTGAGCCCAGGGAGGCCAAGGCTGCAGTGCGCTGTGGGCTGTGGTCGCACCACTGCACTCCAGCCCGGGCAGGAGAGTAAGACCCTGTCTTTAAAAAAAAACACAAAAAAGGCATAATTCTAAGAAGTAAATATGGGGATGAGAAAAAAGCATGAGTCAGGAAAGTATTAATTTTTATCGCATGCCATTTTGTACTCTGATTTTTTAAAAATAATTTTCAAGTGTTAACTTGCATTTCTTTATTAAAATTGAAAAAAAAAAAAAGTATCTAAGGCACCTAGTCATTAAATGCTGGTAAACCATTCTGTATCAAGGTTCCATGTACTAAGTCTCGCTCTACCACGTTTTCTCTGTAAGAGTTTGAATGAATTATTTAACTTTCCTCTGCCTCCATTGTGTCTTCTGTAAAATTGGAGAAAAGTAATGAGCATTGAACTTAGGTGTGCCTAGAACCTACCCACCATTCAATGTACAATAGGAATTATTAAAGTTATCTTAGATCATATTAGTACTATGTACTAAACTGGCTCTCTTCTTTATGATTTTATAGAAATTTTACATTAGTTCATTGTTTCACAACCGAATTTATAATAATCCTTATCAGGCTGGGCGCGGTGGCTCACACCTGTAATCCCAGCACTTTGGGAGGCCGAGGTGGGTGGATCACGAGGTCAGAGATTCGAGACCAGCCTGACCAACATGGTGAAACCCCGTCTCTACTAAATACACAAAAATTAGCCGGGCATGGTGGCGGGCGCCTGTAATCCCAGCTACTCAGGAGGCTGAGGCAGGAGAATCGCTTGAGCCTGGGAGGCTGAGGTTGCAGTGAGCCGAGATCATGCCACTGCACTATAGCCTGGGCAACAGAGCGAGACTCCATCTCAAAAAAAAGAAAAAGAAAAAAGACAAATCCTTACCAGATGTGCAACGAGGTCTAAACTCAGAAGATGTTCAAATGTTAAACATAACCTACTTATAATTTCAAACAAGTTGAAACTATTTAATTTAAAATGTGAGTGTACTCTGATTATTCAAAATTTTATATTCATACCAATATAAAAATTCCATATTTGTTTTATAATTATAATAGTCCATTATTAAAAATTTCTGAAATCAAAATCACTGTATTTGCTTTGTAATTTTCCTAAAGATTGTCCCACAGGTGTGACTTTTTTTTTTTTTTTTTTTTTTTTTTTTGAGATAGAGTCTAGCTCTGTCACACCCAGGCTGGAGGACAGTGGCACGATCTTGGCTCACTGCAACCTCCGCCTCCTGGCTTCAAGCGATTCTCCTGCCTCAGCCTCCCAAAGAGGTGGGCTTACAGGCACCTGCCAGCACATCTGGCTAATTTTTGTATTTTTAGTAGAGAGGGGGTTTCACCATATTGGCCAGGCTGGTCTTGAACTCCTGACCTCAGGTAATCTGCCCGCTTTGGCTTCTCAAAGTGCTGAGATTATAGGCATGAGCCACTGCTCCCAGCTGGGATGACTATGTTTTACATAAAGGTTGGCACATTGTGGTTTTAAAGTTGTGCTCAGAGGTACATGTCAACTTTGGAAGAAGTTTCATCACGGGAAACATTTAACGTGGGTCTGCTATATCACTGCTTCAAGGATGATGGTTGAAATATAATGCTGAAGACATGCATGATCTGAAAAAAGGACAAACCACTCGTCTCCAACAAAGTATTGGTAATTAGGAAAATCAGATGCTGTTACTTCCTGAAGTTTGTATTTGAAATATGACTCCAAAATTCATTGAAGTCATTACCAAAAACATACCATTTTGTCTGAGACAACAGCATACTAGCTACAATGTTTTGGTGTAATATTGCTCAGTCTCATTGAAATTTGCTTGTAAGAGGATACAGTAAATGTGTTAGCTTGGTAACTTATGCTACCAAGTGCCATACATATGAATGGTAAATGTATTAGCTGCTGTAACAGATTACTACAAACTTTGTGACTGAAAACATTAATTTTTTATTTTACAGTTTTGGAGATCAGGAACCTGAAGTGGGTGTCACTGGGCCCAAATTAAGGTGTTGGCAGTGCTGATCTCCCCTGAAGGTTCTAAGAGAGAATTCGTTTCTTCACCTTTCCAGCTTCCATAGGCCACCCTCATTCCTTGACTAGCAGCCCCTCCCTCCACATGCAAAGTTCATCACTTCGACTTCCACTTCCATTGATTGCCACATCTCTTATCTGCCGCTCATCTTCCTGCCTCCCTCTTGTAAGTTCCCCTGTGATGACATTGGGCCCAACCAGATAATTTAGGATAATCTCCCCATTTCAAGATCTTGAATTTGATCACATCTATCAAGGGCATCTTCCTGTGTAAGGTAATAATGAGTGCAGGAAATGCTACCCCAAAATATGACACTTTGGCATACTGAGTGAATATTTTAAGCTGAAAGAAATTCAGAAAACTACAGAAGCAGAAAGGTCATTCTCTGACTTTCTTTGCCTTTCTTCCCTGAGGCCATAGAAAGAATTGTTTTACCTACTTCCCCTGTTAGTATGTTATAAGACCCTCATTCCAGAGGGGTCCTGCCCTATACCTGGAGGTCAAGGAGAATCTGAGCAAAGAAGCCTTGGTAAATTTCCCCCAGTGTATTACCATTAGGTCAATCCCCCTTTTTTGTCCAATCATACTTCTACATGACTTTTTTTTTTCTTTTTTTTTTTTGAGATGGAATCTCACTCTTGTCGCCTAGGTTGGAGTGCAGTGGTGCAATCTCGGCTCACTGCAACTTCCACCTCCCAGGTTCTGGGATTGCGGGAGCCCTCCACCAGCCCTGGCTAATTTTTGTGTTTTTGGTAGAGATGGGGTTTCACCATGTTGGCCAGGCTGATCTCAAACTCCTTACCTCAGGTGATCCACCCACCTCGGCCTCCCAAAGTACATGACTTTTCAATCTTCATCAAACCTAAGCATACAAATATACAGTTTTCCCTGAGTTTGGGAGGCTTCTTTTCTGAGGGCTCCCATTTCCATATTTTTGTTGTTGTTGTTGCCCAGGCTGGGGTGCAATGGCAAAATCTCCGCTCACTGCAATCTCCACTTCCCAGGTTCAAGCAATTCTCCTGCCTCAACCTCTTGAATAGGTGGGATTACAGGGGTGTACCACCATACCTGGCTAATTTTCGTATTTTTAGTAGAGATGGGGTTTGACCATGTTGACCAGGATGGTCTGGAACTCCTGACCTCAGGTGATCCACCCTCCTCAGTCTCCCAAGGTGCTGGAATTACAGGCACCCAGCCCCATAAAACTTTTGTTAAGTAAATTTCTTGTACTTTTCTCTTATTAATTTGTCTTTCATTTTAGGGGTGTCAGCCATGAACCTTGTGTTGAGTGAGAAGAATTTATTAATTTTTCTCTCCTACAAAAACATACTCAAAACTTTTAGAGATTAAGATGTGGATATCTTTTAGGAAACCATTATTCTGTCTACCACATTGAAATATGAAATTAATCTCAATAGCCAGCCAGGCGTGGTGGCTCACACCTATAATCAGCACGTTGGGAGGCTGAGGCGGGTGGATCACGAGGTCAGGAGATCCAGACCATCCTGGCTAACACAGTGAAACCCCGTCTCTACTAAAAATACAAAAAAATTAGCCAGACGTGGTGGCGGGTGCCTGTAGTCCTAGCTGCTAGGGGGACTGAGGCAGGAGAACGGCGTGAACCTGGGAGGTGGAGCTTGCAGTGAGCTCAGATCTTGTCACTGCACTCCAGCCTAGGTGACAGAGCGAGACTCGTCTCAAAAAAAAAAGAAAGAAAGGAAAAAAGAAAAATAAATTAATCTCAGTAGTATAGTAATCTAAGCACAAAAAAAAATTGAAAGAAACCAATAAACTTAATCAAAATGAATAAACCAATGATATGCATTGAACCAGGCTTATTCTATTACTAACACCAAGAAGAGAAAACTCTACTTGACATATAGCTATTATATTTGATTGGCATAGTGACTCAGGAGTTCATGTTTTTAAAACTACTTTTACCTTCGTGAATGCAATGCATTAATGAATACATGGGAGGTAGGAGGAGGATGAGGAAGTTGGAGAAGGAGGGAATAAAGCACGAGGCATTTATCATTTTATGTCAAAATGACTCATGAAAGTCATTTTGACATAAAATGGAAACTTTATTGTCCAATGAAGTCCGTAAAATGGAACCTCTGTTATCCAATGAAATAATTGAATTTTATATACACAAACCAAAGTAAAGGTCAAGGAAAAAAAATTTTTTTTTTTTTTTTTGAGACAGAGTCTTACTCTGTCGCCCGGGCCGGAGTGCAGTGAGCAATCTCAGCTCAGCTGCTGAGTAGCTGGGACTACAGGTGCACGGTGCCACATCTTTTAGCAGAGATGGGGTTTCACGGTGTTGCCCAGGCTGGTCTCAAACTCCTGAGCTCAGGCAATCCGCCCGCCTCGGCCTCCCAAAGTGCTAGGATTACAGGCATGAGCCACTGTGCCTGGCAACAAAGGGAATTTTAAAATAATAGATAGTGGAAAGAGAAGTTTTGGATCCAAGCTCCATCTCTTACCACATGAACTTGATCAAGTCACCTAACCTCTCTAAGATTTAGATGTGTTTCTGTGAAGTGGAGCAATAATAGCTGCCTTGTAGTCTGGTATACCTCCATCAGTCTCATAATGAACAATGAGTTATCTATAGTCTTCCCAAATCACAAACAATGCATTCACCTTCAATGTGTGATATAAACTTTATATCTCATAAATTATGTCTCCAGATAACTACATCAGATATTCTTCTAGTTCAGGAGACAGTAAACTGAAGAGCCATCTTTATTATTTTGTATGGTGTTGTTGATTCTCAACAGACATGTCTCAGGTTAATTCTACACAACCACCTAAGATTAATGTGAAAGCGTGTTGACAGATTTGACACATATGTAACTTTATTATATTTCTGTTTGCAGTGGTTGTGCCCAAATTTAGGACGAAGTGATTTTAAATATCTGAATGGCATCATCTTTTCTTCTGTGAAGTACTTTTCATCATCATTTCCAAGACTCCTCACCAGTCCTCTCATGTATGCTAATAGTTACTTCACTATGATACTATACCTACTATATGTAATGGAATCCAAAGTACATATTGTCTACCTTTTTTCTCTGTTTTCTTTTTTTTTTTTTTTTTTTTTTTGAGACAGAGTCTCATTCTGTCGCCCATGCTGGAGTTCAGTGGCACAATGTCGGCTCACTGCAAGCTCCACGTCCTGGGTTCATGCCATTCTCCTGCCTCAGCCTCCTGAGCAGCTGGGACTACAGGTGCCCGCCACCACGCCCAGCTATTTTTTTGTATTTTTAGTAGAGACGGGGTTTCACTGTGTTGGCCAGGATGGTCTCGATCTCCTGACCTCGTGATCCACCTGCCTTGGTCTCCCAAAGTGCTAGGATTACAAGCATGAGCCACCGCGCCCGGCCCCTTTTTTTCTCTTTAAATTTTTGAGACAAGTATTTACTTTCTATATACCACATATTAGTTGCCCTGTATCATTGGTTTTGGCCCCAGAATCTCAACCAGATATTCAAGAAAAATAAATTCACATGAAATCATAGAATCTAGGTATTAGAAGTGCTCCTGGCAATCACTTAGTTTCACCTTTTAGCAATGTTTAAACTTGCCATGTGTTAATGGCACAGAGTATCCTTTTTTTTTCTTCAGATGGAGTCTCGCTCTGTTGCCAGGCTGGAGTGCAATGGCGCCATCTCGGCTCACTTCAACCTCTGCCTCTCGGGTTCAAGTGACTCTCCTACCTCAGCCTCCCGAGTAGCTGGGACTACAGGTGTGCACCACCATGCTCAGCTAATTTTTTTGTGTTTTTAATAGAGATGGGGTTTCACCATGTTTGCCAGGGTGGGTCTTGATCTCTTGAACTCACGATCCACCCACCTCGGCCTCCCAAAGTGCTGGGATTACAGGTATGAGCCACCGCACCCGGCCCGAGTATCCATTTTTTAATAAAATGCATGATGATCAAGGCTTGTTGGAGACAAAAGCTTCCGATTTTGTCATCTAACACACAGAAAATGTGGCATTTTTAAACTTGTCAAACCATGCTCAACAGATGACATAGCATCTATGTGCATGTTTCAAAACTGTAAACTGGGGATTGGGAAACTATGGCCCCAGGATCAAATTCAGCCTGCCACCTTCCTTTATATGGCCTGTGAAACAAGAATGGGTTTTACATTTTAAAATAATTTTTTAAAAGTCAAAAGAAGAATATTTTATGTCACATAAAAATTATGCAAAAGTCAAATTTTAGTGTACATAAATGAAATTTCTCGAAGCACAGCCACACTCATTAATTTCCATATTGTCTATGGCTGCCTTCCCATTACAATGGCAAAGCTGAGTAGCTGTGACAGAGTCTGTAAGTGGTACCCCATTCACTTCACATTGCTGTTAAGCACAGTACTAATAACAATGTCATAGTCATAACTCAACAGATTTTCAAGTGTCATGTATGTCACTGTCCTGTGACATTTTATTTTAACGTCCAGTTAAACATGACCAGTGCAATTCATGTCAAAACAAGAAAACAAAGCAAAAGTAGACTTTGAGTGTTACACCTTTAAGGAACAGTTGAGTGAAATTAGATGGCAAAGCATCATGTTTATTATGCAAAGACTTTTAGCTGTGCTAAAAGAATACAATATACTTAACATCACTGGAGCTAGCACTCATCGCAGTATCTCCAACTTGTGGGAGAGCAGCAATGAGGAAAATTAGGAAAGTTAAGACAAAATATATAGGAGAATTTCTTCACAAAAATAAAGAATTAAGCTGAAAACCAAAAAGGTTTTATTTGTTAGTTGTGCAAGGAAACCTGTTTACTAGTGGTGATGTAATTAAATTGTGTTTGACACAATTGTAAAGAAATGTGCCCAGAGAAAATAAATTTACTTAAGACTATTAGCCTCTGGGTGAGAACATTTGCTCAAAACGTTGAGGACATTGAGAGCAGCATGAATGGTCAATTAAAATACAAGGCAAATCATGTTGAATAGTTTTCCTTGGCTCTTCATGAACTGATGGATGTCAGAGATACCACTTGGTTGTTACTTATTCAAGGACACAATGCTAAGTTTAAAGTGATGAAAGAATTAGACTCTATGAACAGTCTGCATGTAGTAACTACGGACAAGAATATTTTCAAAGAGGATGAAAGAACACTAATTCAATAAAATATGGAAGGAAATCTGCTAAGATATGTTTAAACTGATAGTGTTAAAAAATACATATGGGGCAGGAAAACATTTAGTTGAACAAATTTAGGAAGTTTGTGAAAATACAGTGTTTACAGCTGGTAATTATTTATTATATTATTCACCAACAGGTGCTTTGCAGAAAATAAATTAATCTACCACGTGCTTTTGAACTAGTAGTATAAATTTCATATGCTCTTGTGAGCTAACCATGATGAGTTCCATAATTTTATTTGGTCAAAAATAGAGCTAAATATTCCGACTTGCCCTACCACCCAGGAATTTGATGGTTTAGCAGTAAGAAAGTTTTACTGCGATTTTTTTGTAAAGCCCAGGACCAAGATTGATTTTTTTTTCTGCAAGAAGAAGCACCCTCAAGCACTATTATGAAAAACTGAATAGCTTTGGAAGTTAGCCTTTGCTGCAGACTTGAAGATGTTTCTTAATAAACTCACCCTAACACTGCAAGATCAAATAGCACTACATAAGAAGTTTATACTTCAGTAAAGACATTTTGACAAAAACTAATATTGTTTAAATCACCAGTAGTGTTAAGTTACTTTATACATGTCCCATTCTGTCAAAAGTCAAAATAAAGAGCAAGATCTTTATTCCTGCAAAAATATGTAGTGCATGTATGTTTTGACCCCCTACTGCAGTTCCAATAACATTTTCCAAACATAGTACAAGTATGAAGGAAATTTCTATGCTTCAAAAAATACATTTAAATATATAATTTGGGAGCTTCTGCCTAGTACTCAACTTGAAGTTAATAATCTGCGATGTAATCACATGCTAAAATGCAAATATCAGGAAAAAAGGTAATACAATTCTTATATAAATGATTTCCAAGTGATAAATAAGCTCAGTTAAAGTCAGATGCTAAAAATAAACACGTGTCTGTCTAAAAGTACCTTTTCCAAGATGAAATAGATAAAATATCATACATGTTTTACAAATCAACATTAACAGACAAACATGTGCAATCAATTTTGATCATAGGAAACACTAATTTTGAACCCCGATTAAATAAAATATCCCCACAAAAGAATTGTATTCTTCTCATTAGTAGATATATGTTACACAAATGTTATACTCAATTATTACTATGATGTTTAAAATTTGATCAATAAAAAATTCATTAAAAATTTACTTTTTTATTATTCAAGAACAATTCTTCCCTCAGTATCCACAGGGGATTGTTCCAGGACCCCCGTGGGTACCAAAGTCACTGGATACTCAAGTTCTTGATATAAAAGGACACAGCATTTACAAATAATCTACCCACATCTTACCATATGCTTTAAATCCTCTCTAGATTGCGTCAAATACCTAATACCATGTAAATGCTACGTATTGTAGTCTGTTTTGTGTAGCTATAAAGGAATACCTGAGCCTGGGTAATTTATGAAGAAAAAAAGGTTTATTTGGCTTACAATTCTGATATCTGGAAAAGTTCAAGATTGGACATTTGCATCTGGTTTAGGGCCTCAGGCTGTTTCCACTCATGGTAGAAGGTGAAAGGCAGCCAGCGTCTGCAAAGATCATGTGGTGAGAGGCACAGTGGAGGTACGAGGCTCGTTTTAACAATTAGGTCAACGGATTGGTAACCAATGGGTAAGAATGGTCTCGTAATTATACAGAGATTTGCAATGAGTTGAGAAAGAACTTTTGATTGTTATGATGATGATAATTGTTATAATTTTGCTACAGTGTTATATAAGTTACTTTAAGTTACTCTTTAATACTCTTGGAAATAAACTCAATATAAATAAATAATACAAGTAATTACAAACAATTTCTAACAAATTAATTATGCCAACTTTTCCATTAAGGGTTTGTAGATACAACGAACATATGGATGTTAGAACATGCTTGTTTGTTTGCTTATTTGTTTCATGCAAGAATAAATTGTTTTCATCAAGCCTAATTTTAACACTGCATTTTAAATAAGCTTATTTTCTGATATATGTTTTTATTTCTAGTGGAAAATTGTATTCTAAAAAATCAAAGTAAAATTAAATCATATTGTTAAGAATAATGTCATTTCCTTCATTATATTTACATAATAGATTAAGCACAATTAGGCCATTTGAAGTACTTGTAAATTATCTGTTTCTCTTGTCTATTTTATACCTATCTCTCTCTCTATTTTGTAACTGCCTCTCTCTCCATCCCTGCTTCCACCATTTTTTTCTTTAAAATCTTATTATTTTTCCTTGGAAATGATCTCTGAATCACTCTGATTGTACTCAATAAAGTTTTATTAAATGTCCAATGACTAAATCAGAACTGGGTCACTGTTGGAAGCACAATTATCAGGCTGGCTTCCCTCATTCCGTTAACTGAACTCCCATCCATCCAAATATACAAAACGACCTTTCTAAAATCCTAAACAAATCTTGTCACTCCCTGATATAATAATCTATTTTCAGTGCCTTCCATTTAAAACCGTATGTCCTTAACATGACACATAAGGCCCTTGTAATACCCAAGCCTACTTCAGCCTCATTTCCTGCAACTCCTGCATGTTTCCCCTGTAGCCATTCTCATCAAAATCCCCAAAGCATCAGGATTTTTTTTTGTTTTTTCATTTGGTGTCTTTGCTCATGTGGTTCACTCTAGTTTTATTCCGACCCTCTCTTTTTCCCTTTCACTTTTTGAATAACTCTTCTTTATTTTTAAAGGCCTTGTCATCTGAATAAATTTCTCTCTGTCTATGCTCTCTGCCCCCAATTTAAGTGATTTCTCGTGGCTCATATTACACTAATGCATAAGCATGTATTAACTCATCTGGCTCCTTTACCAGTTCATAGGCTCCTAGAAGGCATCCAGTTACTCTTTCATTCATCCATTTATAAGTATTATGTCCCTACAGTTATATAGTTCCTGGAATATAATTAGTTCTCAGGTAAATATTTTCTCAGTAAAAAAATTGTAGTGAGTGAGTCAGTGGACCAAAAAAGTAACTAATATTTACCCCAAACCTTCTCTGCTTAAAAAAGTCTTTTCACAGTTTATCTTCACAGCAACACCATTAGATAGGTAGCATTGCTCCCATTTTACCAGACGAAGTACTCAAGTTGAGTGGTGGACTCAAGGTTACTTAGCAAGGGAGTGTTAGAACCAGGTCCAAAGACGGGTCTGCCAGTCCTACCTTTCTGCTCCCACAAATCCACACACTTGAGCAATGGGCTTTGACGAACCTGTTACTTTCTGCCTTGGTTCCCAACTTCCTAAATCTGGCTAATTTCATGAACTCACTTGGACCATGATGTTCATGAGCTTATCTGCTGCCACTCATTATCATTTTCCAGAGAATATGTTTTATCCCCAAGGAAGTATTCTAGGGTAGCTATTTTGAGCCAAATTGGGGATATATTTGGGAGTCGTCATAGTCTTTCAAGGTTCTAGGAATTAGGAAAGAAGCTGCCTGGTTCAGTTAGCAGGAGTCAGGTGTGTGATCTTACATAAAAATTAACTCTAAGATTAAACATTGGCAGGGCATAGTGGCTCATCCCTCTAATCCCAGTACTTTGGGAGGCAGAGGCAGGAGAATTGCTTGAGCCTAGAAGTTTGAGACCAGCCTGAGCAACATAGTGAAACCTTATCTCTACAAAAAATAATAAAGTAGCTGGAATGGTGGCACATGCATGTACTCCCAGCTACTCGGGAGGCTGAGGTGGGAGAATCACTTGTGCCTAGGAATTGGAGGCTGCTGTGAGCCATGACTGCACCACTGTACTCCAGCTTGGACAACAGAATGATATTCTGTCTCAAATAAAAGAAAATACAGATTATATATTGACATTCTTACTAATAAATTGATGGTAACCATGAGGAATAGTACACAATCTATATAGCAGGCCCAGAATAAAGACAAGGACCACATCCTCAGACATTTTTGCTAACGCTTCCCCCAGAAGTAAACAGAAACATTTTACAGAAAAAAAAAATTATGGTAACTGCCATTTCTAATATTAATGTCTACTTCATTCCTTATTTATTGAGCACTATGTGCTAGGTAATGTGGTAGGCATTTATTTTTTACATAAACCTCTACAGGAGGTACTATTTTACAAATTACTTTGAACCTTGGAGTGGGCAAGTTTCAGTTTTAAAGTGTGTAAAATTTGTATAATAACACGTCTACCAGGCCAGGCGCTGTGGCTCACACCCGTAATCCCAGCACTTTGGGAGGCTGAGGTGGGAGGATCACAAGGTCAGGAGATCAAGACCATCCTGGCTAACACAGTGAAACCCCATCTCTATTAAAAATACAAAAATGTATCTGGGTGTGGTGGCAGGTGTTTGTAGTCTCAGCTATTCAGTAGGTTGAGGCAGGAGAATGGCATGAACCCGCGAGGCAGAGGTTGCAGTGAGCCGAGATAGTGCCACTGCTCTCCAGCCTGGCAACAGAGGGAGGCTCTGTCTCAAAAAAGAAAGAATAATTATACCTCTACCAGAGGATTGTGTGGAAAAGAAAGTGCCAAGCTTCACAGTCGATGCCTGAGTTGTTTCCAGAATTCCATGTTACAGGGTCTTAGCCTTCCTAGAAAATGAAGCACCATTGATTAGAAATTTTGCACCATGGGAAGAGAAATGGAAGGGAAACGTATGGGTGTGCATGCATGTGTATATGTTTAGGTGGTGTGTGTGTGTGTAGGGGTGAAAAACTACATCATAGTCAGGAGCTCTGGAAGTAATGGAATGTCTGATGGTGGTCCTGAGATGAGGCGATTTTACCTCTAGTTAACCTGCCTTCCTCTAGGAGGCAGGTGAATGTGGAGGAGACACTCACATACCCTCAGAGAGTTCCTTGCTATGGTGGAATGCAGCCAATGCTCTCAGTACCTCTTTCCACTTTTTATTAGAGAGAAATAAGAAGTTAGGTCCCTGTAGGCTGGGCACTGTGGCTCACGTGTATAATCCCAGGACTTTGGGAGACCGAAGCAGGCAGATCACGAAGTCAAAAGATTGAGACCATCCTGGCCAACAGGGTGAAACCCCGTCTCTACTAAAAATACAAAAATTAGCTGGGCATGGTGGCGGGCGCCTGTAGTCCCAGCTACTCAGGAGGCTGAGGCAGGAGAATCACTTGAACCCAGGAGGCAGATGTTGCAGTGAGCCAAGATCACGCCACTGCACTCCAGCCTGGCAATAGAGTGAGACTCCATCTCAAAAAAAAAAAAAAAAAAAAAAAAAGAAAAGAAAAGAAAAAAGAAAAAAAAAGAAGTTAGGTCATTGCAGATCAGTTTCCACAGAATACCTCAGAGAGATGCAGTGCCCTCAGAAAGCACCCTCTTTCGGGTTTCTAATACAACAGAATCAATGTATTTTTTTTTTTTTTTTTTTTTTTGGTTTTTAGATACAAGATTTTGCTACATTGCTCAGTCCTGGGCTTAAGGGATCCTCCAGCCTCCCCTATACCTGGGACTACAGGTGCACACCACCAAGTAGTGGCACACAGCTTGGTGCCCAACCAAGAACCAATATATTATTGAAAAAATAAAGGATTTGTTGACAAGCATCACAGACTCACATCAAAAATTTGTAGACTTAGGTCATATATTTTTTAACCTTTTTGTTGTACTCCTCTGCCTTTAATTATAATTTTTAAAAATACTAAATGAATGATATGCTTGGGAAGAAAGGCAAATACTACCTAACTGTGTAAGGCTAATGATGAAAATGGCTGCACCACCTTCCTCGTTCCTATCTCCTCACCTACCACATCCTCAGGAATGGCCACTGCTCATGAGCTGGTCCATAGTTCTCCAGCACACCTCTGTGTGTGCATGAGCTTGCATAGATTTTTTTAAATGATACTATTCTATACATATTATTTGCTGCTTGATCTTTTCATTCAAAAATGATCACAATGATCTTTCCTTGCATATAGATCCACCTCGTCTGTTTCTCTTTCCTTTTTCCTTTTTCTTAATGTAGTGCAACTTATTTAACTCTCTCTACTGATGTTTGTTTTATTTGTCTACAGCAGTGGTCCCCCACAGTTTTGGCAACAGGGACTGGTTTTGTGGAAGACAATTTTTCCATGAATGGGGGCAGGAGCATGGAATAGTTTTGGGATAGTTCAAGCACATTACATTTATTGTGTACTTTATTACTATTATTATTACATTGTAATATATAATGAAATAATTCTGCAACTCACCATAATGTAGAATCAGTGGGAGGCTTGAACTTGTCTTCCTGCAAAGAGATGGTCCCATCTGGGGGTGATGAGAGACCCTGACAGATCATCAGGCATTAGATTATCATAAGGAGTGCAAAATCTGGATCCCTCACATGTGCAGTTCACAATAGGATTCACTCTCCTATGAGAATCTAATGCCACCACTGATCTGACAGGAGACAGAGCTCAGACGCTAATGCAAGCAATGAGGACCAGCTGTAAATACAGATGAAGGTTCGCTCGCTAGCCCACCACTCACCTCCAGCTGTGCAGCCCAGTTACTAACAGGCCACGGATCACCACGAGTACATGGCCTGGTTTTGGGGACCTCTGGTCTGCAGTATTTTATAATTTTAAAAAATCTGAACAGAACCTGTTTGAGCTCTGGATTTATCTTTGGATAAACGTTTCTAACAGGATTTATTGCTAAAAACAAACTTTCATGAACAAAGGACACTTGCAATTGAAATAAGATTTTCAAAGGTTTTAATACACATCTACATAAATGTTAGAAAAGGATCTCTGAGAAAACTTTTAAGTCCACAAGGATTATTTCTGTAAATGTTTACAAATGTAATTTTGATAAATATAAGAAACGTGAATAACAAAGATGTGCATGTAACCATTAGAAACAGAAAAAATATAATATATATAAACAGAAAAATAAGTCCTTGTTATTACCCTCATTTTTCATTGTCATAATCTATTTTGCTTTTATAAACCAATAGTTTTTATAAACCTTTAAAATTTGATATATAAATCTGAGACTATCTTTAAATATAGTGGCTATATTCTTGAATTGAGTATCACAAATAAAGAATACTATATTTGTATTTTAGAGACTTAGAATAGTATAAGCTATATTTAAGAAGACATTTCAGACAGTTAACAGTATTTATAATTTTATCTGGAGGAAACATTATTTTTAAGGTATTTATTATGAAATTTACTTAAAATGCTCCCAACATAAAATATTCTAGAAAAACCTAGTCAGGTTTCTACAGAAAGTATTTAGTTTATACTGTAGCTACTATGATGGTTTGCACATTACATTTATTTAAGATCACATCCTTACTGAGATGTAAATTGCTGTCACACTTTTTTTGGTCTTATTTATTTTTGCCTCTCCCAACTTCCAGCACTGAATGAAATCAAGGCATCAAACACTGGTATATTTTTTATAACAAGAACTGTAGAAATTGTGTATGATGAAAAGGTCTTAACTACTGTTTAAAGAGAAAAAGAAATTGTGTGGCTTATTTTTAAAGTGTGCACTCACACGCACACAAAGTAGTGGGGTTGAAAGGAGAGAAAAAAGAGTAAAAGTTCATTGGAACCCAATGATTTATTGGGAAAGGCTCAGCGAGCTCACATAAAAACCAAACGGGGGAAGTGGTCGGACATTGGGTCAAATCTCCATTCACATGTTGTGTAATAAAAGGCTGACTGTAGCCTTTCAGCCTTGCTTCTAGTCATAGACAATGGCAATTGCAGAGCAAGACTAATAACAGGATTTAGCATAAATCCACCACAGGAAGTGAACAGTTGTACTGGCAAATAATTAGCCAGGAAACATTTTATAGCAGCATCAGGATGCGTCCGTGAGCTTTCAAACTCTCAATGCATTTGTGATCATGAAAACATAATTAGTTCTCAGTGATTGTAATTTTTGCGTGTGTTTGTTGTAAGATGGTTCCTTTCCCCTCCTTTCTTTTCACAAGCAGGCCTTATTTTTCCTATCCTAATTTAGCAGCCCCAGTGAGGGTTTTGAAGTCTCGAGGGAGGGGTTTAGAATGTTCTCTTTTTTCTCCTGCTGATGCTTTTTTATTGCAAGGTGGATGGTGTTTATTCTGCACAGCTAACAAGTGAGTTCAAAGCAATACGTTGCTCTTGAACTTTTGCCAGATTCCCAAAGCTGAAAGCTCCCCTGCGTGGTAGAACCGACCTGTACTATCAAAGCCTGACTAATTTACAAAGGAATGTCAAAATGACTGGTGCACTGCATTTTCCACCACCCGCTTCATTTGACACTTAAAGGAAAGCTAAGTGGGAGTGTAAAAGGAAGGAAATTCATTCAAGGAAGCGTACCTATAATGTGTGAACTAATGTCAGAAGAGAATGGGAACTCATTGCTGAGTACTTGCATTTTCATCTTCTGTGCTCTTTGTTTTAGTTACTGTTTTTGTAAGGGTTGCTAATAAACATTATTCTCTGTTCTCACATCATCCATATTAGGAGGAAACGCTGTCATTAGACTTGGCTTTGAAATCCTTTGTGTCAAAGTGTCTACATGAAGCTGCTTCATCTGATTTAGTCACACCAGTCAAAGAGCAGCCTCAGGAAGACAAACACTTGGTCCAGGGCGATATTTTTCGCCTTTCAACACTCCAAAAAATCATTTCCTCAGAACCAAGAGAACTACATATATGGACAAATATAAATTGTTTTTAGAGAAGACAAGACTGATAAAGTCCTAAACTTCACATTTAAAAGCATAATTCAGAGATATTTGAAAATGGAATTCAGTTCACCTAAAAATTACGCTGAAACAAAGGTCACAGAGAGTCAGATCAAAATAGGAGACTTTGATTTAATTTAGTCTAATTCTAACCTCTGTGTTCTAATAGAATTTTATAATCTCGAATTTTATTTAAAACTTATATTGAAAATACAACATTGACATATTCACCCAAGTAAGTTCATCTGCAAATCATTTCTTGAAGCATTGACCCTAAAATTTCATTACTATTTCTGATTGTTTTCCCAAGGAGTTTGCCGTGATTTATATAAATTGCCATTGTCATCACTCAGGTGAACAGAAATCTCACCTTCAAAGATTGTTTTCCTTGCCTGAGTTTTGACCATGCATTTCTTAATGTTACCTTCTACCTAACACTGAACTCCGTATCTCAACATGGCTTTGACCACTAAAAGTGTACCTTATCTCTGTTACCAAAATCTGAGGTAATCTGGCAATGTGTCAGTTGCTTGGAAGTGAGCTACTAAGGTACAGTCATAACGTAGTTGTCTAAAAAGTGAATGAATGTCAAACTGAAGGCCATGCTGCTAAAGGATGAAGGCCAGAGTCAGATGGATCCAGGTTTGCATTACAACTTTAGCACTTACTAGTTCTGTGGCCACTGCTAATTAATGAACCTTTCAAAGGCTTAGCTTCCTCATGTGTAAAATGAGGCTAATTTTACCACCTAACTTGTGGTTTATTGTCCTCTGTACTGTGAATGTCAAACAATAAACACTTAATAAATGCTAGCTATTACAAAATCAAAGCAGTTTGGAAATAATATGCTGCAAGAATCAGGAATTCCCTCAAGTGGGCTTAAAATATAGGAAATATGGCCAAGCTTGGCTCACACCTGTAATCCCAGCACTTTGGGAGTGTGAGGCGGGTGGATCACCTGAGGTCAGGAGTTCAAGACCAGCCTGGCCAAGATAGTGAAACCCCATCTCTACTGAAAATACAAAATTCGCCACATGTGATGGTACGCTCCCGTAATCCCAGCTATTTGGGAGGCTGAGGCAGGAGAATCACTTGAACCAGGGAGGTGGAGGTTTCAGTGAGCTAAGATCACACCATTGCACTCCAGCCTGGGCAACAGGAGTGAAACTCCATCTCAATATATATATATATATATATATATATATGAACAAAAATCTGGAGGTGAGGTAAGGAAAACTTCGAGTTTGGTATCATCAAATTTCCAGCTTTGTCTTGCAGTGTTCTTGGTCTTTCCTGAGTTAGTTTTGTCTTCAGAATAGTGCCTCTCATGGTTGCAAAATAGCTGCCAGCAACAACCAGAACAACCCATGTCTTTGTTCAAATCTACCAGAAGAGAGAGGGGAGGGAAGTGCTCTTCAACCATAAAATAAAACTCCGTGCAGTATGGCTGAGAAAAACTTAAGTTCCATACCCGTCATATGTGTCATGATGACAGACACCAGAGAAATATTTTGCCCTGATTGTCTTAAGCTTGGTTTTCAGAGCTAGTTCCTAGCATGGGAGAAGAGATTTCTTTTTTCTTTCTTTCTTTCTTTCTTTCTTTCTTTCTTTCTTTCTTTCTTTCTTTCTTTCTTTCTTTCTTTCTTTCTTTCTTTCTTTCTTTCTTTCTTTTTTTTTTTTTTTTTTTTTGTTTGTTTTGAGACAGAGGCTCGCTGTGTCGCCAGGCTGGAGTACAGTGGTACCATCTCGGCTCACTGCAACTTCTCCTTCCCGGGTTCAAGCAATTCTCCTGCCTCAACCTGCCGAGTAGCTAGGACTAGAGATGCCCACCGCCACATCCGGCTAATTTTTTTTTTTTTTTTTTTTTTTTTATATTTTAGTAGAGACGGGGTTTCACACCATGTTGCCCAGACTGGTCTCGAACTGAGCTCAGGCAATCCGCCCGCCTCAGCCCCTCAAAATACTAAGATTACAGGCGTGAGTCACTGCACCCGGCCAGGAGAAGAGATTTCTTTTTTTTCTTTTTTTTTTTTTGGATGGAGTTTAGCTATTGTTGCCCAGGTTAGAGTGCAGTGGTGTGATCTCGGCTCACTGCAACCTCCACCTCCTGGGTTCAAGCAATTCTCCTGTCTCAGCCTCCTGAGTAGCTGGGGTTACAGGCTCATGCCGCCACGCCCGGCTAATTTTTGTATTTTTAGTAGAGACGGGGTTTCATCATATTGGTCAAGCTGGTCTCAAACTCCTGGCCTCAGGTGATCTGCCCTCCTTGGCCTCCCAAAGTGCTGGGATTACAGGTGTGAGCCACCACGCCCGGCTATGATTGATCTATACCATTGAGGATCTCACTGTAGAGCTGAATTGAAAGTCATCTTCCCCTGAGTCACATGGGCTAGATACAGAAGGGTAGATGCATAGACAGAGTTAGGATGTTGTTAGGAAGATTGAAAAAAATTGTGGGAGTCTATTAGTCAGGGTCGCAGAAGAACAGAAATGGTGCATTCAAACTGAATAGTTCAATACATTTCTAATCACAAAGGTAAGGGCAGAGTTACTTCTTTTAGCAACAACAGCCAGGAACTGTTACCAAGCCTAAACCTGAAGGGGTAGGGGAAGTAGTAGTTAGCACAACTCAGGAATAAAATGACTGTGAATGAGGCCACCTGACAGGATTGTGACCTTTATCAGGGGACTCAACCAGTCCCGCACTCATCCTAAATAACTTTACAGGGGTATTTCAAGGATTGCTGGGGTATCACTCTCCTTCCACCCTCTAATTTCTTCCCGGTGCCTCCTGTTGGTGGAACACAACCAGAAGCCAGAGGGCATGAAAGCCTGCTGGTGGAGTTCAGGGAGGTCAGCATCCCAGGCACAGAATGAGATGGGAGAAGAAAGGAAAGATAGCCAGAACGAGAACCCAGGACAGTCCACTTCTGGGTAAGCAAACAACAGAGTGCAAAAATATTCTCTAAGACATCACAGAAATAGAAAAGAGAGAAGGAGGGGGAAAACAAAAAATAGAAATATTAAAGAAGGGTGGAAGAAAAAGAAAGTTTTTCAGCAAACAGAAATAGGTTGGAAACTCAAGATTTAAGTGTGATTGCAAATGTGCAAAGATTGCACATTTTGCTAAGGAGAAGGGGATTAACATTTTCAGAAGCTGGAGAAGGCAATCAAAGACAACCTCCCTCGAAAGTAATGCATTAATTCATCTTGCAAATATTTTTAAGTGCCTACTCAGAAAGGCAATATGGAGGGAAAGAGTACTTAAAAACTGGAATTTGGGGCTAGTTTTTCTGGTTTTGCATTGTGAAGTCACCACTTACTAGCAACCTCAAGCAAATTACTTCAACTCCCTGTGTCTCCACTTCCTCATTTATCAAACAGTGATATTAATGATACATTTCTGCTGGGAATCTTTGAGAATTAGATGATCTAAAATAAAACATGTAAAACACTTTGAACCACCCAGTACATACTAATTGTAAAATAGATGTTAGTTTTTCTTATTACACTGTGCTGGCCACTGTGCTAGGTGTTATTTTAATCTTACCACCACAAAGTTTACTTTCTAGTAGAGACATATAAGACCTATAAATAAGTATCATGACATGCTATAGATGGTATGATAAAAATGTGGCCGTGTACAGTTGGGTCAAAGAGAAAAAAGTGGTCAAGGAGTTTGGATAAGAGGTTTATTCAGGGAGTAATCTCTAACTTGAGTCTTGAATGAAGATTGAGAATTTGCTAAGCAAGTTAGACCGGAGAAAAAAGCACTGTAAACAGAGGACATTACATGAAAAAAGACATAAAGACTTGCAATAACATGGTTTATTGGAGCAACTGAGTACTGAAGTTGGAGGAAGAAGGAATGATTCTTTTTTTTTTTTTTTTTTTTTTTTGAGACAGTCTCATTGTCGCCCAGGCTGGAGTGCAGCAGCATGATCTCGGCTCACTGCAACCTCTGCCGCCCGGGTTCAAGTGATTTTCCTGCTTCAGTCTCCCAAGTAGCTGAGATTACAGGCATGAACCACCACACTCAGCTAATTTTTGTATTTGTATTGTGTATTACAAAGTAACTAGAAGAGAATAACTTTAATTTTCTCAACACAAAGAAAAAAATGAATGTTTGTGGTAGTAGATATCCTAATTACTCTCATTTGATCATCACACATTGTATACATGTATCCAAATATCACATGCACCCAAAACTATGTACAACTATTAATATGTCAATAAAAACTTTTTAATTCCAGGAAACAAAGATGATGGGTGGTTTAAAAACAAACAAATAAATATATTTTGAAACGACAGCATTTTAAATATTGCACAGCCATTAAAATTGGGTGTCTATAAGAATATTTACTGATATCACATACATTGTAATAGCTAATTTTAAAAGTAAAATATAAAATTACATATATGATGTGATCCTTGTTATTAAAAATACATAAACATGTCCACACAAAGGTAATTCCGAGATAAATTTAATATCGTCACTTACTCTAGTTGGTAAAATTTGGGGTTGTTTTCATTTTCTTTAAACGTGTCATGTGTCACATAACATTTTGGTCAACAATGGATCCCATATATGGCAGTAGTTCCATGATGTCACAGGATCCTCGGGGTGTCACTTTTCCAACTGGAAACCTCTTCGGCCAGTGACTCCTTTGCCTGAGTTTTGCTAGGGCCCGCTGGGCCCATTTCACCCACTCAGCCTGACAGGCTGAATTGGGCTCACACTACTGGCCTGGAAACCACAACTGCCAAGGGTGAGCCAGGTGTGGAGTGGTGAGGGATGTGTGACAGCCACTGAGCACCACCAGGCAGCTCCAGGTGCTGGTATGGGCACCTGTTCTCTGCAACGCTGTGGCTGGACCAGGAGTACCACAAGCAGCTTCCACGGCTATCATAGGGAAACACAGTGGCGCCTGCAAGCCTGGAGATGCCAAAGAGGGTGTCACAGAGCCCCAAAGAGCCCCAAAGAGGGTGTCGCAGCCCTGGGTCAGAGAGCTCCTAGGTCTGGGATCCCTGAGGGGCCACAGTTCTTCTCTCCTTTCCTTCTCATTGCTTGCAACACGGTAGCACAACATTGTGTTAATGCTGGTATAAACAAACCTATGCTCTCCCAGTAATATAAAAGTATAGCTCATACAACTATGTACAGTACATAATACTTGAAATGATAGTAAATGACTATTACTAGTTTATGTATTTGCTATACTATACTTTTAATTATTATTATTGTTGTTGTTGTTGTTTGAGATGGAGTTTCACTCTTGTTGCCCAGGCTGGAATGCAATGGTGCCATCTCAGCTCACTGCAACCTCCACCTCCCGAATTCAAGTGATTCTCCTGCCTCAGCCTCCTGAGTAGCTGGTATTACAGGCATGTGCCACCATGCCTGGCTAATTGTGTATTTTTAGTAGAGATGGGGTTTCTCCATGTTGGTCAGGCTGGTCTCAAACTCCCAACCTCAGGTGATCCGCCCGCCTCAGCCTCCCAAAGTGCTGGGATTACAGGCATGAGCCACCATGCCCAGCCTAATCATTATTTTAGAGTGTTCTCCTTCTACCTATAAAGTAATTAACTGTAAAACAGCCTCAGGCAGGTCCCACAGGAGATATTCCAGAAGAAGTCTTCATCATAATAGGAGATGAGAGTTCCATGCATGTTATTGCCCCGAAGACCTTCCAGTGGAGCAAGATGTGAAGGTGCAAGACAGTGATACTGATGATCCTGACCCTGTGTAGCCTAGGCTACAGTATGTTTGTGTCTTAGTTTTTAACACAGATGTTTAAAAAATAAAATAAAATATTTAAAAATAGAAAAAAAGCCTATAGAATAAGTATATAAAGACTGAAACTATTTTTGTACAGCTTTACAGTATGTTTGTGTTTTAATCTAAGTGTTAGTATAAAAGTTAAAAAGTTAAAAAAATTTAACTTTATAAACTATAAACTTTTACTTTATAAAGTTGATAAAGTAAAAATGTTACAGTATAATAAAGTTAATTTATTATCGAAGAAAGGAAAATATTTTAAAATAAATTTAGTGTAGCCCGAGTGTACAGTGTTTATAAAATCTACAATAGTGTACATAATGTCCTAGGCCTTCACATTCACTCACTATTCACTCACTCATTCACTCACCCAGAGCAAGTGCCAGTCCTTCAAATTCCATTCATGGTAAGTGCCCTACACTGGTGTAGCAGTTTTTATCTTTTATAGCATATTTTATGGTATCTTTTCCATCTTTAGATACACAAATACTTACCATTGCGTAACAATTGCCTATTCCCTTCAGTACAATAACATGCTGTACAGGATTATACCCTAGGAGCAATAGGCTATACAGATAGCCTGGGTGTATTGCAGGCTATGCCATATAGGTTTGTGTAAGGACACTCTGTGATGTTCCCACAATGATTAAATCACCTAACAAAGGATTTATCAGAACATATTCTCATCGTTAAGTGGTGCATGACTGTGCATAATTTCTAAGTTTTCTACAGTGAATATGTACAATTTATAACCACAGAAATGATGAAAGTAACTTTGTAAAGATTAAGTTTCTGTTCTTTTATTTGGTTTTCATTTTTTGTAAAATTGTGTGTGTATGTAAGTACACATATATGTAAATTGATATCATGTTTTCTCCTTATAATGTTTCTAAAATAATGAGAAAAAATTTTTCTTCTATTCAGTTTATAAAAAAATTAAAAGTCGCTGATTCTATTTAAGAGACATTTCAAGAAATGATTAATATTATAAATCACCAGTTACAACTTAAGTTTCAATTATTTTTAAAATTTATGTAGGTGCAATGGCTCATCTTTATGGTGAGTGATGAAGTGTGATGTAACTGTGGATAACAAACAGATAAAGTATAATTTCACAGTCTCACATTAATTAATTTCACTTGGCCCAACTTCACTCAGTAATAAAGGTGTTTTTAACTGGTCTCCTTTCTAGTTTACCTCTTTTTTCTTTAGACCATTGCAGGGGCTATTTCTCTCATGATTCTTGGTTCTTGGGAAAGGATTAACATTTCTGTATGGACCTCTAATAATCAGAGCTGGTCTAAATTGTTCTCCTCATAGCTATCAAATACCTAAGTTAACATTTCTTTTCATACACCCATCCACAGAATTTTACTGAGTTGGTTTCTGCCATATTCAATTGAATAAGTAATGATTAGATTTTTTATGTTTCAGCCATGGAATAAAGGGATAAACAAAACAATGCAATTATCTTTAAAGGGTTCACAAACATGTGAACAAATGTGAACACATAAGTCGATGTGTGTGTGTACACACACACACACACACACAGTGTTGAATTGAGACTGGGATGAGAATTCAGGAGTCAGAGAATGTTTCAGAACACAGATGGCATCAGAGTGGTACTTGAAGTCTGAGTAGTAGCTCATCCTACAAACAAGGTGGAGAGGGATATTTTAGTGAATGCCAACAGCTTGAACAAAGATGTAGAAGCAGTAAAAGACACGATGTGTGTAGGAGATAGTGGTAAATTTGGTAAGGACTTGGGCACATGGGAAGGTGTAATTTGAGATGAGTCCCATTGTATTTGATGTTACAAAATCAGACCGCTACACTGTAAGCAGTGAAGAGGCATTATCTGTCTTTAACCACCAAATCAGATGATTATTTGTGGGCCAGATTTTTGTCACAGAAATAAAATTTTGGTGGTGCTAGAGGAAGAAACTGGGGGCAGATACAATTGTCTAGAGGCTCTCGGGAAGAGGGAGATAAGAACCTGAATCAGGATCCTGGCATGTAATTATGTAATAAATAGGACACATTTGAAAATGGTTCTTGGCGAACAGACTTATGAGAAAGGACAAAAGAGAAGTTAAGGGCAACACTGCTTTGTCACTGGATCCGTGCTGTCTAAGACATGTCCTCCACTCCTGAGGTCAGCAGTCATATATCTGTTTATATCTCCCAGACTTATGTCTTCAGGACAGACACATATTATCTAGTGTCTACCAGTTATAACCACCTAGACCTGTATAGCCCATAAGCATTTCAAAGTTAACAAATTGAATTAAAGCAAACATTATAAACTTCTCCTCTAAATAACATTTCTCGACTACACTCCGTTGCTCAAAAGGTGGCATCTTCCTGGAGTAATTCATGAGTTCTTTTACTCACCTCCACCACTCATCCACTTAATTACTAAGTCTGGTTGATTTTTATCATTGGAATTTTTTTTTTTTTTTCAAATATGCCCTTGCCTTTCTCTCAATACTTTTCTCTACCTCTGAGTCATCAATTTCCCTGAAAACTACTCCTACCTTTACTCCATCCAATTCATTAAAAACCCCTGCCAATTTTACCTCCTAAAGGTTTATGTTAATTCTACCTTTTTTCAGGCCATCACCATTTCTCAGTTTTATTAGTCAATTGCTTTACAACCTGTAATCAGTTCAGTTCCTCAGAAATATTCGCCTGACCTATTAGTGCACCTTTAACGGGCTTCTCCACTTCCCATTCAGTTCAACTTCCACCCCTTCCTCCAAGCATGTCGTCAGACACAGATCTGCCCACTTCACACCTCTGCTTATAAACTTTCATTGCCTCTCTGTCACCAACAAGATAAAGGCTAAGATCATCAGCAGGGCTGACAATAAATTTCCTCTCAGCCGCCATTCCCTCCCCCAACCATCAATTCCCACCACTCCAGGTTTCACTAAGTAGTTTCTAATTACATATATTAGAATAACCATAAATACAACTTACCAAGATCGAGGCTATTTAGTCATTTCCTGTTCTTTTATGAGCAACCCGTGGTTCTTCAATACCTCTAATTATTGAATTAGAATATATTACAACATTCTCCAAAGGACACACAGTAGTCAAGTAGTCTCAGATAATACTTACAAATGTAGTTCCAGAGCTCTGTATTAAGATATTGAAATTTTAATAGCATTTCCTCAATGGAATTACAAAACAATTACTGTAACTCAAACTAATCTAGTTTATTTTTAACCCTAGCAAATAAAAATAACAATAACAATGATGATGATAATGATAATGATAGCTACCATTTATTGAAGACCAACAATCTCCCAGATGTTGATAAATGTTTCATCTGCATTAGAGGTTGAGTATCCCATATCCAAAATGATTGGGACCAGAACTGTTTCAGATTTTGAATTTTTTAAGATTTGGGGATATTTGCATATATATCATGAGATATCTTGGGGATGGGACCCAAATCTAAATATGAAACTTATTTATGTTTGACATATGCCTTGTACACATAGGAGGAAGGTAACTTTATACAATTTTTTTTTTAAGATGGAGTTTCGCTCTTGTCTCCCAGGCTGGAGTGCAATGGCACGATCTCAGCTTACTACAACCTCCGCCTTCTGGGTTCAAGTGATTCTCCTACCTCAGCCTCCCGAGTAGCTGGGACTACAGGTGTGCACCACCACGCCCAGCTAATTTTTGTATTTTTAGTAGAGATGTGGTTTCACCATGTTGGCCAGGATGGTCTCAATCTCTTGATCTTGTAATCTGCCCGCCTCGGCCTTCCAAAGTGCTGGGATTACAGGCGTGAGTTACCACACCCGACCACTTTATACAATATTTTTGAATAATTATGTGCATGAAATGAAGTTTTGATTGCATTTGGCTGAGGTCAGGTGGGGGATCTTCCACGTGTGGCATCATGTAGGACTTTGGAGCATTTTGGATTTCAGATTTTCAGAGTAGGGATACTTAACCTGTATCTCAGCAACTCTCAAACTGTGTATCACTGTTGCCATTTTACAGATGAATATACTAAGTCTCAACAAGACTCAGGGTCTTCCCCAAAATGTTAATGCTAGAGCAGAGAGTCGACCCAAATCTTCTGATTCCAAGGCTCATCCCCTTGCTACCATGACATGCTACTTAATAAAAGTGTATTAAATGTATGAATATGTACATTAATGTTAAAAAGCATACCAAGTTATCTTTCATTCTATGCTTAATTTCATGCTTCATATTTACTTATTTTGTAAAAGCTTATAACATTTACAATCATGTTCAAAGGTAGCAACATAGTATCTTTAACTGTGCACTTGACACTTGACTATAGATATTCCCACTTGAATTAATTGCATATCAAAAAAATCTTTTTTTTTTTTTAGACAGAGTCTTGCTCTGTCACCGAGGCATGATCTTGGCTCACTGCAACCTCCGCATCCCAGGTTCAAGCAATTCTCCTGCCTCAGCCTCCCGAGTGGCTGGTATTACAGGCATGTGCCACCATGCCGGGCAAATTTTTTGTATTTTTAGTAGAGACAGGGTTTCACCATGTTGGTCAGGCTGGTCTCGAACTCTTGACCTTGTGATCCACCCCCCTCCCCTTGGCCTCTCAAAGTGCTGGGATTACAGGTGTGAGCCACTGCACCCGGCCCAAAAAATATCTTAAATATTCTTGTGCATCTAACTATGCCAAGCCTCAAGTAAGTCTGAAACAATTAAAAACTCAGGGAAGACTTGGTTAACTTTCCTCTCCCCACACACATGAGATTAGATCCCCCTTTTATACGACGTTGCAACACTAGATCTTCCTCTTTCATACCATTTTTAGCAATTATAAATTTAATAAGCTTTTTTTCTTTTACAGTTATTTCTTCAGGAACTTCTTCCACAGAGAAATTAAGAAGCCCACTGGAAGCAACAACTTGTTTACCTTCTTCACATTTTCTCCTATCATCTAGCCCTGTGCTTGGCACAGTATTTGTGCTTTGCATCTATCCGATGAGTAAATGCATTCATCAAAGAAGCAAGAAATACAGATATGTAAAAATACTCTCAATGTTAGGGGTCATCAAATATGGATTACAGGTATTGAGGAAAGGGAGTTACTGAGAGAGGTAAAAATTCAATTCCAGAAAACCATGGATGACATGAATAAGACTTATAAACACTAATTAGTAGGCAGTACAATGAATAAAACAGTTTATTGAGTCTTATGATATAAAATGATAGATGATTAGTTTGATTAAGTTCCTAGTTATCTGAGCCTTTTTAAAATAGCTTGACAACAATTTGAAAATTTTCCTGATAATTATCACATATTTTTTCATCTACTGGTTTGTCGATTAAAATCTTAAGCAAATTTAAGCTCTGAGACAGCATTCACATGGCTCTCTCATATAACTTTTCTAAATCTCTACACCCATGAAATGAAAGGGCTTTGCAATCACAACTCTTCATCTCATAATTCCTGGCTGATATATAAGACAAGACTGGGAACATACAGACATCATGCGGGAGGCACCACATTCTCTAAATAATGCCATAGTTCAATGTACAGTTGACAGGAATGGTACATTTGCAGTGGACCTCCTTTTAGTAGCTTGGCTTTTTAAAACTTATACACTTTTATAATCATGTAGGAAGCAATGATTATAGAAAAAACTTGTAAAGAGCAAGAGATTCCGGTAGAGTGGAAAATTTACTGCCACAATTAAAGCTACAAAAGTATGGCTAAGAGCTATAGCAAGTCAGTTGTTTCCCAAGTTCTCAGTTATCTTTATATTATTGTGGTGGCCTCCAAGATGGTTCCAGTGATCTTTACCATTTGGTATTCACATGCTTATGTAGTCCTCTCTCACACTGCACCAGGTTGGTCCATGTGTTCAATAACATACAGTAGAAGTAATAATATGTCACTTCTGATATTAGGTTACAAAAAAGACCGTGGTTTTTTTCTTAGATTCCTCTCCTCTCCTCTCCTCTCCTCTCCTCTCCTCTCCTCTCCTCTCTCTCTCTCTCTCTCTTTCATACACACACACACACACACACATACACACATACACACACATAGAGCTGGGGTCACCCAGTTGACAATGACATTGTATCAGTCAATAGGGAAGTCATATGGCAAGAAATGGAAATCTCTGGCCAATAGAAAATGAAGTGAAGCCTGTCAGTAATGATGTTAGTGAACTTGGAAGCAGATCCTTCAGCCCAGTCAAGTCTTGAGATGACTATAACCCTAGCTGATATTTTGACTGCTACCCCGACCCTAACTCAGAACCAACTGGGTAAGCTACTTCCAGATTTTTGACTCTCAGAAATTAGGAGATAATAAATGTTTTAATGTGCTAAGGTTAGGAATAATTCTTTTTTTTTTTTTAAGACGGAATTTCTCGTTGCTCAGGCGAGAGTGCAATGATGCAATCTCAGCTCACTGAAATTTCTGCCTCCTAGGTTCAGGCAATTCTCATGCCTCAGCCTCCTGAGTAGCTGGGACTACAGGCGCCAGCCATCATACCCGGCTAATTTTTGTATATTTTGTAGAGATACGGTTTCACCCTGCTGGCCAGGCTGTTCTTGAACTCCTGACCTAGATGATCCACCCACCTCGGCCTCCCAAAGTGCTGGGATTACAAGCGTGAGCCACTGCGCCCGGCCGGAATAATTCTTACACATCACCTACTTCACAAAATTGTGATGAGGGTAAAATAAAAGAAAATGCTCAGAAAACTGATGTTTTAAAAAGTACTATCCAGAGGTCAACATATCGTCATGTGTAATTTCATCTCCCACTAACTCTGATAGTGGGCGTCTAAAGAAAGACTTCAGCATAATGAATTCAGCTATAAAAATGTTCTCAAATTTCAGTAAAATAAAAGAACTCTGAAATATCACAAGCTGTGTTCATTATTATGGATAACCTCCAATTCACTTTGTCCTACCTCACAATGAAAATTGAACTACAGTAATTTGCTTTCATAAGAAATTTTTTAAAAGAAATATTTAGTTTTCCTTATGGAGATATTCCTCTTTAACAGTAAGAAGATAATTATCTTGTTGGGATAAAAAATGTCAATGTTACATTCATAATTTCAGCACTCAGTTTAAAATAGATTCAATGTGTGACCATCACATATGCATAGCCAGAAATATTTCCAAGAGATATCTGTCTTTTAAAGTAGCTAACATTTTGGCATGATTCTTCCAAACTGAAACTGGTAATATATTTAACAGTCACTCTGTAGGGAAAAAAATGCTGTCATTCTCTAAGGTAACTTTGAGATGAAAAATTATAACAGCAGTTAATGCTTTATAGCTTTAAATTCCAGGATTAATATGCTTCAGAAATGATTTAACCTTCAGGATTAATATAATTCTAAAAGTAGTTAAAAGAAAACCATTACTGGCAAAAGATGGTCTACAATAATATATGCCTCATTTATGACTCATTTTCCACATAAAAAATGTTTTGACAAATAGATTTAGATGAAGCAAAACGTAATAAATAAATCAAAGAAAAGAAAGTCCTTTATGAAACTGTAAAACACCATATAATAACAAGTGTTATAATATTGGCAATGTTATTATGAAAGTAAACCAGAAAATGGCATGTGGGGAAAAACGTGGACATCGAGAAAATGAAAGCTAGATGAAAGAATGAGAGAGGAAATTTGGACTATCATGTCAAGAGCAATGTCCTTCTTAACCCCTGGAAAAAAAAAAAAAAAAATTTCCATTAGAAGGGTAGACTTAAGTGGTTTCACATTGGAAGAGCATCATATTCTGAAGAATGGAAATCCATGAAAAGATCTATGAATAATAAAGGAATTGAAAATAGAATAAAGGGTGGAGAGAGGACAAGGAAGAAAAAACTGAGATAAAGGATGCTTCTTAACAATATGATTTGAATTTAAACCCAGAACATCTGCTTTTTGTAAAAATCTGTGTATTAGCTCATAATAAAGGAACTTGTTGACTTGCATCTTCAATTGCAAGAAAGAAATAAAAAGATTATTAGAAAAAAACTCGCCATCTTGAGGACAATACAATTTCTCTGACTGAAAGGGAAGCTTCTTACAGGCCAATAGCAGCTGTATGTGCATCTTTCAAAGGACACTCTTGTGAAAGAATTTAAATCAGATTTAGTCCATTCATTTTTGGTAATAAAAAATTGCATCTATAAAGTGACGTTTGTTCTTCCTTTTCAATCCTACCATAATTTAAGAACCTAGTGTGGCAAAAAAAGAAAAAAAAAGAATTCTTACTTTTAAAAAGTTAATTTTTGAATTAGCCTCTCCAAATGGGCATTAAGAAATATTTAATCCTTCTTAGTCAGCTGAAAAACGCAAATCTAGATTCCAAAGTTTGTGAACTTCAGTTTTCTTCTTCACTCTAGGCAATGAATTCTTTCGGTAGTAATTGATAATAGAGTATTTTATTTCTATAAAGGCAAATTTTAAACCATATTTTCTGGGAACTGTGTAATTTAGTTTCATTAATTTCTGGGAATGAAACACATTACTATAAACTTCTTTAAGTTCCGGGGAAAAAAGTACCTAAAATAATGTTTACTTCCCGAGAAAACAGTTTTTCCCCTCAGAAAATTCTATTAGCCTCAGATACTTACTGGTTTTCTACATCTGGTTATATTTATCTTTGATTTTGCATCTAGAAAAATTATTATTTTCAAACTTGGTTTTACAAATTACTATTTATATGTTTGAATCCCCTTCCATGTTTCAAATGATTTAGAAAAACAGTAATCTTTCCTAGCATTTGAATATCCTGTGACCACATTACATCTCATGTGCATCAGGTTAGCACGTCCTGGAATAAAGAATCTCACTAAAAGGATAGTGCAGAATAGGCACAAGGTGTAGCAACCCAACCCGTCAGTTGCAGGTGCATTAAAGTTTTGCAGTTCTTCACTGGCACCATTCCAGCCAGGCCTACAAATTTCTAGCTACCCTAAGTACTGTGATGGCTTCGATTGTCTACTTTACTGTCCAAATGACTGGCTACTTGCCAAACCACAACTTTGCTTTAGAAAGAACTCCTCAAGTGAAGTGGAAAGTTAAGACAATCATTGAGATAATTCAGTCCAAAAGAAATGCATTGTGAAAAACCTACCTTTTTTTGACTTTATCAGGATTGGTATTATCAACATGGATGAAACTCATTGTACAATTGTATTTTGCCTCCAAAGATGCTTTCTTTGTGTAGAGGAGACCCGACTTCATCCCGCCATCTAATACTGAGCAGTTCTTAATTTAATTGCCTCTTAACAAAGTTTTTCAGAGGTATATCTGTGTTAACACACAAAAGAGGTGGCTTTTTTGCTATCTACATAATTCATTATGAAGTATTTGATGGAGTGGTTTTTCAGAAGCCAGAGTAGCTTGGTTGACTAAGATAAAGGCCAGTTATTTTGTTTATATTATATAAAGATTATTTATTTATTTATTTATTTATTTATTTATTTATTTATTTATTTTTGAGATGGAGTTTTACTCTTGTTGCCCAGGCCACAGTGCAATGGCATGATCTCAGCTCACTGCAACCTCCACCTCCCGTGTTCAAGCAATTCTTCTGCCTCAGCCTCCTAAGTAGTTGAGATTACAGGTGTGTACCTCCACCCAGGGCTAATTTTGTATTTTTAGTAGAGACAGGGTTTCACTATGTTGGCCAAGCTGGACTTGAACTCCTGACCTCAGGTGATCCACCTGCCTCGGCCTCCCAAACTGCTGGGATTACAGGCATGAGCCACTGCACCCAGCCTTATTTATGGTCTTTTACAAGAAGAGTTAACATTCCATCTACAAAATATTTGGCTCACTCTCTCTCTCTCTCTCCCTCTCTCTCTCTATATATATAGTAATAATTCTATATTGATTTTATGTTTTATATATAAATATATTATATATAATTTATATATACATTTTGAATTTGTATGTGTGTGTGTTCTCAGAGTGGCAGAATTGATGTTTCTTCTCCAAGCTCTATTTCATCAAAGAAAGGAAGGCAATGATTTCTTAAATTTGAAAATGGAATAGGGATAGCAACAATTTTATAAATATGGATATGAGCTGGAAATAGAATGATATAAATAAAATATAAAAATTTTACATAAGCCTTCCAGAGGCTATATTAGCCAAACATTGTCTCTATGTAAGTTATTAGTTCTCTAAAAATAATTATAATATAAATTGATTATTTTTTAAATTTTAATTCATATAATAGAGCTTACTCTATGCTTAAGTGTTATACAAATTTTCACAACAATCTATGAGGTAAGGGCTTTTATTATTGCTTGTTCCTTCCTCAAACATTCATGGTAGTCACTAGAGATGTCCACAAATATTCTGATGTTTCTCCCTCTAAGCACACGGTAAGCTGGAAACAAACAAGTTACCTGTTTGGCCACAGAAATATGCGCAGAAGTGGTGTCTGTCATTTCCATGAAAAAAAACTGAAATATTTCTGTGTGATTCTCAACATCCCCTTCCCAATGCCTTGATGATTGTAGAAACACTTCTCAAGATGGCATTTTCATGAACCTAAGTACCAGAGTAACCAACAGTAAAGTAAAACCCACATGCGAAACAGCTAGAGTAAATTTGGAAATAAAAATGTGTTGAGTGACTGAGATTTTGGAATTGTTTGTTGCTGCAACATAACTGAGTTTTTCCTGACTGATGCACCAATTATTTCTTCCAACTTGCTCTTCTTAGTCTAGAATAGCATAACCCTAATTTGTCTGTTTGTTTTAAAAAATGAATGAAAGGAGGTGATGAGCTAAGGAATGGAGAAAAAGAGAGAGAGAGATACCTTTGGCTGCTGTTGTTAATGCTTCTTACCTTTTTCTTCTTTGATTTTTCCATTTCCTACGATAAACACTGAGCCCCAAAATGGAATTTTACAGAATCAGGGTCAAGAATTGGGGCAGGTCATCTCTCAATACAGAAAATAAACATGGAAGCTTCCCATTTCAAGCTCAGTATAAGTATTCTTCTTTGCTATGGTGGGAAAACTCAGCTGATTCTAGGATATCAAGTATCTTCTCTTGTTCACTATTAAAAACTCTGAAGATTTAACCTGCATCCTGTGAAATTATCATTTTTATTAGTCAAAATGGGTGAATAGTGATAAAACATTTTCAAGATAGTCACCTTTGGCCCCTTCGTATAACATTGGAAAGTATATTAATTTCATAAGATACACTCACGAGTTACCTAGACTGAGAAGCTGTGTCAAGGGCATACTATTTCTGTATACATTTCCTGTTTCTATAATATTGATACCTTCATAGAGGCCTGTTGTCTCACTCCATTGTCACAACAACTCTGTGCTCCATGTAGGACAGGGATCAGTTTCTCCCTCTCTTAGTGTAGAAACTGAGAAAGATGACTAGACGAAGATTAGAGAGTAGAAAGCAATAAAGAACCGAGGTCATCAGTGCTAACACACACGACACCTGTAATAAAAGGTTGCATGCTTTCTGATGCAACGATGTGTTTTATTTTAAACTATACATGATGCCAAAGTAACTATTTAATGTAAGCAGTCTCTTCAAGAATAAGAAAATAAATCAATTATTTAAAGTCTAGCTGTTCCAGTGAATTAACTAATTCAGTGCTAGTGATACTGCCACTTAGATACCATGTCAATTTCAGAAAACGCCTCCCCTTCCTGAACACTTCTAAACTCTCCCTGAAACTGCTTCATAGTTCAAAATTTCCATTTTAATTTTAAAGTCTCCAGGTTAACTTTAAGTTTATGAGGACAACCTAGACCAGGGTCTGGTAACTTTCTTTACTGACGTCCAGGAGACATGCTGTCTTGATTCTCCTCCTAATTCAAGGCTAGTATTCTTTGCTAGTTCATCTTTCTGACCTTTAAATGTTGAATGATCCTAAAGCTCAGTCCTAGAATCTTTTTTTTTTTCTATCTGCACTCATTCTCTAACTGATCTGACACATTCTCGTCTCTTTATATATTACATATAGACTTACAAATTTTAGCTGCCATTTCAACCACTCCTCTGAACACCAAACTTATGTATCTAGTCACTTACTCGTCTTTAAAATTTGCACAGTTAATAAGTATCTCAAAATTAAGATGTCAAAAAATCAACTTTCTGATTTCCCACCAAAACCTGCTCCTCCTACGTGCTTTCCTATGCCTCCAGTTGCTCAAGCCAAAAGCCTCAGAATGTGCCTTGACTTGCCTCCCCCATCTTATATCCCAAGCCATCAAGGAATTCTGTCAGTTACACTGAAAAAATTAATCCAGCATCCTACCATTTTAACAACCCCTCTACTTTTCCATCACTGACACTCTGAATCACATCAGCTATTATTTGGATGTCTGTAATAGTTTCTTACGTCCTTGTCAAACAAGGTTTGGTATGTGTAGCAGGGGCCTGGGCATTACCTGGGAGCTTGTTAGAAATGCAGAATCAGTTCTCATCTTAGGCCTTTGCAAATAGAACCTTTATTTAACATGATTCTCTGTGATTTGTATGCACAGTAGAATGTGAAAAACTTTATCCTAACTGGTCTTTCTGTTCCTTCTCTAGAACCTATATATCTCATTTTCAACATGGTGGCAGCCAGAGCAATTCTCTTAAAGTAGAAGCAATACTCTGTTTCTCTTCTGCTTAAAACCTTCAGATCTTCCTATCTCACTAAAAGTAACAACCAAAGTCCTTGCAGGGGCTACATGAACACCTGCATCATCTGGAGCTTGCTATGACTCAGCCCTCAATGTCTACAATATTCATGCATTAAGAACATATTGAGTGGGTATGGAAAGTCTCTAAATCTCCCGGTGCACTCCTTAGCAAACATCTCTCAATACATTCTACTTCTACAGATGAGTAACTTCATTCCTGATGTTTTGTTTGTACTGATTTCGGTTTTTCACTGAGAAATTGAGCTTTGCTTTTTCTTGTCTTTAATTTCTGGAAAACACCCACAAAATTACCCAGACACTAACCACATTCCCCTAAATACTTGAAAATCTGTAATTTTTTTAGAGACCTTAACTTTTACAGAGTTAATACTAGAATATTTGCAAATGTCACTATATTATGGCTACGATTTGTATCGAAATAATGGAGGTAGAGGTTCAGGAGTAGACAAGGGAAAAGACGGAACAAGACTGGCCATAGGGCAGCTAGCTGTTAAGTACAGGAAGATTGCTTATGTTCTCCCATCAATTTTTGTATATGTTTGAAATTTGTTATAACAAAATATATTTTTTAATATTTTACAAACGTGTTAAAATAATTTTCTTCTTTCTTTTGATATCTGAATAAAATTATATGATGTTTACACTTCACTTTGATGGTAAAAATGAACAACTAAGCTGAAATAATACCTTTTTTTCCTCTTTTTTTCCCCCTTTTTTTTTGAGATTGAATCTCACTCTGTCACCCAGCCTGGAAGGCAATGATGTGATCACAGGTCCCTACAGCCTCAACCTCCCAGGCTCAAGTGATCCTCTCACCTCAGCCTCCTGAGTAGCTAGAATCACAAGTGTGTGCCACCTGACCTGGCTAGTAATTTTTTTTGTAGAGACGAGAGTCTTACTATGTTGCCCAAGCTGCTTGTGAACTCCTGGGCTCAAGCAGTCCTCCCACCTCCACCTCCCAAAGTGCTGGGATTATAGGCATGAGTCACCATACCCAGCCTGAAGTAATACTTTAATAATTGAGCTTTATGCTTATGACTTTGTGTCTCCCTAACCTTTCCTAGATTATATATCTTTGATAAAGGCTGTTTCTATTAGGTTTTTTCAACAGCAGAATATCTTAATGGAAAAGTTTGTCCTCCATAGAATTAGGAGAAATAAATAACTGTGACTACTGTTAGCGCATTCTCACACTGCTATAAAGAAATACCTGAGATTGGGTAATTTATTTAAAAAAAGGAGGTTTTAATTGGTTCACGGTTTCATAGGACAGGAAGCATGATGTTGGCATCTGCTTGGCTTTTATGAAAGCCTCAAGAAACTTACAATCATTGCAGAAGGTTAAGGAGAAGCCAGCGCTTGACATGGCCAGAGGAGGAGAAAGAGAGGGAGAGTGGGGAAGTGCTACACACTTTTAAACAACCAGATCTCATGATAACTCTATCATGAGACAGTACTAAGGGGATGGTGCTAAACCATTCAGGAAGGATCCACCCACCACGATCCAATCACCTCCCACCGGGCCTCATCTTCAATATTGGAGATCATAATTCAACATGAGATTTAGGTAGGGACTACAGATCCAAACCATGTCACTCTTTCAGGTAGCACTAAATTTTGAGGAAAATTACTATTTACAGTTTGTGAAAGAGTAATGATATCCTACCATTTAATGGAAAACATTGGACTTTATCATTCACTTATTAGATTGTTTTCCTGGCATAGAATCTAGCACATAGTAGGCACTAAACAAGTATTAGTTGAATAAATTTTTAAAAAGGAATAAATGAATAAGTGAGCAAATTAATGTTGATGACTGTGCTAAGAAATAAAATTTAATCGAATCTTTCCTGGTGTTGAAATTGTATCATGGCCAAACTGAATTTTCTCAAATGATTGCATAACAAAGGAAATTTACATTTCTCATCTGGTTAGGATGGCAAAGCAATGTTTGTTTTAGGTTGTATTCTCAGAAAAAATATTTTTAGATGGAAATTTGCATAGAAGAGGTTGGTTGGAAAGTATAAAAGAGAACAGCACCTGTTAGAGAGTAAGGGAAGCAGGACTGGGCAAAAGGAGATTTTGTACTGTGAAACAGTTGTGCCAGAGGCCTCAGCCACTCCTACCTGGAGTTCTGGAGCTGGAGGGCACTTCAGTTGTTCCAAATCAAGAAAAGGGAACCAGGACTTTGTATCCCTTTCATAGAGCAGTAATTATGTGTGGACTGCCCCTGAATCTCTCCTCCAAGTGCAATGCCTGGAGAGATGATGAACTGTGAGCCATCTGCAGCCAAGCTACAATGTCTACTATAATCATCATTTTCATACCCAGTAGAGGAAATTTCACCCAAAAAAGTATCCTATAATTATTTTCTTTTTGGAAAAACAACTTCAGCTTTTATTTTAGATTAAGGGGGTACATATGCAGGCTAATTAAGAAAGAAAATAATTATTTTCTTTCCAAGTATTTCTCAACGTGACCTATTCCCTTGCCATATGCTAAATCATTTCTGTGTAAACAAATATTGAACTTCTTCCAAAAAATGTTCTTCTTCCCTTAAATCTATTATTGTTTTTCCTTTCTTTTAGACCTCTTGTTCCTTATCCTTATATATTATTTTTTGTTTTATTTTATTTTGTAAACTTTTTTATTATAGCTAAAATATACTCAACATAATATTGTAGTATTTATCCTTTTTTTTTTTTTTCTTAAAACAAGGTCTTGCTCTGTTACATAGACTGGAGTGCAGTTGCATGAGCAGGGCTCCCTGCAGCCTCAACCACTCAGGCTCTAGCGATTCTCCCACCTCAGCATCCTGAGTAGCTGGGACTACAGATATTCACCACCACATCTGGTTAATTTTTTTTTTTTTTTTTTTGTAGAGACAGGGTCTTGCTTTGTTGTTCAGGCTGGTCTTGAACTCTTGGCCTCAAGTGATTTTCCTGTCTCCGTTTCCCAAAGTGCTGTGATTACAGGCAGAGCCATTGTGCCTAGACTGTTTTACTTTCTGACTATGAATTTGCCTATTCTAAGTACCTCCACTAAGTGGAATTATACAAACTTTTGCTTCTGTGTTCTATGCCTGGCTTATTTCACTAAGGAAGATCCATCCATGTAACATAGTTTGGCGGTTCAGACAACACCTTCCCATAACTTTCCAGCATTGTGCTGCAGCATGGGAGACAGAGTGTGGAAAGTGTTGTAGAAGGTTACTAGAGATGACAGAAGAAACAGCATACTAGAAAAGTCAAAGTTAAAGATGTCGAAATGCCAATAGAGATTTTTTTTTTTTTTTTTTTTCCAGGCTGAGTCTTGCTCTGTCACCCAGGCTGGAGTGGAGTGGTGCTATCATGGCTCATTGCAGCTTCTACCCCTCAGGCTTCAGCAATCCTGCCACCTTATCCTCCCAAGTGGCTGGGACTACAGGCATGCGCCACCACACCCAGCTATCTTTTTCTTTTTCTTTTTTTTTCTTTTTTGAGATGGAGTCTCGCTCTGTCGCCCAGGCTGGAGTGCAGTGGCGCAATCTCAGCTCACTGCAAGCTCCGCCTCCTGGGTTCACACCATTCTCCTGCCTCATCCTCCGGAGTAGCTGGGACTACAGGCGCCCGTCTCCATGCCCGGCAAATTTTTTGGATTTTTAGTAGAGATGGGGTTTCACTGTGTTAACCAGGATGGTCTCGATTTCCTGATCTCACGATCCGCCCGCCTCGGCTTCCCAAAGTGCTGAGATTACAGGCGTGAGCCACCGCGCCTGGCCTTTTTGTATTTTTTCAAAAGACGAGGTTTCACCATGTTGCCCAGGCGGGTCTTCAGCTCCAGTGATCAATCTGCCTTGGCCTCCCAAAATGCTGAAATTGTAAGCATGAGCCACTGCACCGGGTACCCAGTTAAGAGATTATTAAAGTCAATGCTGGGAATAAGAGGCTACTCCTATAACTTCATGGATCAGAGCCCTCTGCTCCCCTGAACTACCCACCATCTTGTGATTTTTGCATGGGAGAGGCAAGTCACTTTTGTTTATTTTGTTTTCTTTTGTCTCTGTTAAAGCAGTCAATTCAATAATTTATTCAGGCAAGAGTGCTGCTGCGTCACGGAAATGGTGTAAAGGTAATTAATGGGAAGAAACAGCTAAAATTCAACCAGCGTGGGATTGTTTTTTCTTCTTATTTTGAAATAGAAATGGAAGGTGAAAGCAATCCACTTTAAGAGTTACATAAGTTGACACATGTTCTCACTTATAAGTGGGAGTTAAATGCTGAGTACACACCGACATAAAGATGGCAGTAATAGACATGGGGAACTACTGAGTGTGGGGGATGGTGGGATGGGGCGAGGGTTGAAAAACCACCTATTGGGATCTAAGTTCACTACCTGGGTGGCAAGACCATTCATACGACAAACGTCAGTGACACACAATATACTCGTGTAACAAACCTGCACATGTACCATCTGAAACAAAAATAAAAGTTGAAAAAAAAAAATTCTTAAAAGTTGAAAACAACCGCCTGGGTATGGTGGCTCATGCCTGTAATCCCAGCACTTTGGGAGGCCAAGGTGGGCAGATGACCTAAGGTCAGGAGTTCGAGACCAGCCTGACCAACATGGAGAAACCCCGTCTCTACTAAAATACAAAAATTAGCCTGGCGTGATGGCACGCACCTGTAATCCCAGCTACTCAGGAGGCTGAAGCAGGAGAATCACTTGAACCTGAGAGGCGGAGGCTGCAGTGAGCCCAGATCGTGCCATTGCACTCCAGCCTGGGCAACAGAGCAAGGCATCTCAAAAAAAAAAAAAAAAAAAAAAAAAAAAAAAAAAAAGTGTTGAAAACAGTCTTCCTATAAATCATCTGCAAAATTGTTGCTAAGACATTGATTCAATAGCAGTGGATTTGCCAAGTCATGAGATTCATAACGTGCACTGTCAATCTATTGGACTGCTGAACTGATCTACAGTGTCTCCACCTCCAAGGAGAAAGGTGCCCTATTCTTCAAACAACAGAACAATCACATCCCAATCACTGCATTCCGTTCCTGATGCATTCTTTTAATGAGATATTGACATGTTATGGATCCAGAGGACACTAATGGGAGAGTACAAAGGAGAAAACAAAGTTTTTCAGCTTAAACCAAACATTTTTGAAAATATTTCAATCACCTGGCACATGGAAGAAGAAAAGGATTTGGCTCTGTTGCAATAGGGGATTCTGAATAATTCATATAACTTTAAAAATCACATTAGGTAGCTATTTTAATAATATGTAGTAAATAAAACTCAAAAAGTGTGAAGTGTAGTTGTACCTAATAAAGTCAGTCTCTCTATTTGAGCCTGGTTTCACCCTGTGGAAAAATCATCAGTAGTTTCTTGTGTATCTTTACAGAAAATCTCTGTGTTTATATACTAACACATATGTTTACTTCAGGATATAAATGGTGAGCATATTATATACACTGTTTTATGTCATGAGTTTTCACTTAAAAATACAGTTTGGCAAGCATTTAATATTTGTATACATAAAATTTATCTCGTCGGGCATGGTGGCTCATGCCTGTAATCCCAGCACTTTGGGAGGCCAAGGCGGGCGGATCATCTGAGGTCAGGAGATCGAGACCAGCCTGACCAACATGGAGAAACCCTGTCTCTATTAAACATACACACTTAGCCGGGCATGGTGTGCATGCCTGTAATCCCAGCTACTTGGGAAGCTGAGGCAGGAGAAGAATCGCTTGAACCCGGGAGGTGGAGGTTGCGGTGAGTCAAGATCCCGCCTTTGCACTCCAGCGTGGGCAACAAGAGTGAAACTCCATCTCAAAAAAGAAGAGAAAAATATTATCGCCGGGCGCGGTGGCTCAAGCCTGTAATCCCAGCACTTTGGGAGGCCGAGACGGACGGATCACGAGGTCAGGAGATCGAGACCATCCTGGCTAACACGATGAAACCCCGTCTCTACTAAAAAATACAAAAAACTAGCTGGGCGTGGTGGCGGGCACCTGTAGTCCCAGCTACTCGGGAGGCTGAGGCAGGAGAATGGCGTAAACCCGGGAGGCGGAGCTTGCAGTGAGCTGAGATCTGGCCACTGCACTCCAGCCTGGGCGACAGAGCGAGACTCCGTCTCAAAAAAAAAAAAAAAAAGGAAAAGAAAAGAAAAAAAATTATCTCAAACTTTTTTTTTTTATTCTTTTTGAGACAGAGTCTCACTCTGTCGCCCAAGCTGGAGTACAATGGCATGATCTCAGCTCACTGCAACCTCTGCCTAAATTCTCCTACCACAGCCTCCCAAATAGCTGGGATTACAGGCGCCCACCAACACACCCGGCTAATTTTTAGTATTTTTAGTAGAGGCAGGGTTTCATAATGTTGGCCAGGCTGGTCTCCAACTCCTGGCCTCAAGTGATCCACCCACCTTGGCCTCCCAAAGTGCTGGGATTACAGGCATGAGCCACCACACCCAGCCTATATCAAACTTCTAAATTTCACATAGGTTTCCCTCATGGGAATGTGAATCAAAGCTTATTTTTTAGATTGTTTTGAGTGTATTGCTATTATAAGCCATCCTTGTTCATGTTTCCTTGTGAAACTCTGTGAATACACTCTTAGCCTAGATACACAGAAGTGGAATTGCCAAGTCATAATGCCAAGTCACATTGCAACTTAGTAGTTTCATTTAAATTATTATTCAAAAAGTCTCATCAATGTATTCTCCCACCAACTTTTTATGAGACTGTTTCCCCACTTCTTCAGTAACACTATATTTTATCAAAATTGTTTAGACTTTACCAATTGGGTAGCAGAAAAATTATGTTTAATTTTTTTCTTTTACTTTAGTTATAAATGATGTTGAACATTATTTCAAGTTTTTTTAAGTGCCCAAGTCCTTTCTCAATTTTCTGCAATTTGCTCTATTTTGTAATGTTTTGTAGAGAAAGATAATTATCTTTCTCCCCTCTCATATACAATGCATATTATTTTCTCTGACTTCATGCTTGTATTTCCATAAATGGTTTTTTAATTGTTACATAGTCCAATTGATTAATCCTTTCTTTTATTGCCTCTAGATTTGGAGGATTTTACTTAAAATCACTTTCTCCATTCTAAAATATTTAGGTTATCTTCTAGTGTTTTTATGATTTCATATAACACTTTGAGTCATTAACAAAAGGAGTAGGATAGGGATCCAACTAAAATTTTTACTGATTAACTCAAATAAAGGAGCTCTTGTTATTATCATATCTAGTTTAAAGGGGAGAAAACAAATTCAGAAAGACTGTATGTCTTGCCCAAGTTCAAACAGCTAGTACTTAAATAAAATAATTAGATTGCGGTAACAGATTTGCCTTAACATGCCACAGTTTTTGCATTTTACCATGATTCTTTCCAATGTTAAACTCATATATATATATATGTTAGTTCTAAATGGGAGAGAAGAAAATCCAAAACTCTCCAGAAATAAAACTGACATCACAAACTAGTGAATTCTCTCTAGGTGGTTTAATTCAAGTGAAAGTTGGAGAACTATTGGTCAAAAATATGAATAAAAAGTTTTTACAATAAAAGGTATGGATTGTGGCATCTTTAAGGTCATTTTCTATTTTTAAGATTTTACACTCATAAGACTCAAAGAAAATGTAAAACTCTTAAGGAAGATGTCTTCTAAAGAGAAAATACACTAGTATCCTGGGATACCTAATAATTTAGCTTTTAAAAAATATCTGTCTAATACACAGTCTTATTTCATGCTCTGATCTCCACCTTCTCACTCCCCTATTCCCAACATCCCAATTACAGTCTACAGTAAGTTCAGATTAGAAGGAAATGGTTTCTTCTCATCCAAGGTATATTAGTTCATTTTCACACTGCTGTAAAGATAGAACCTGAAACTGGGTAATTTATACATAAAAGAGGGTTTTTTTGTTTTGGTTTGGTTTTTTTGAGACTGAGTCTCACCCTGTCACCCAGCCTTAAGTGCAGTGGTGCAATCTTGGCTCACTGCAGCCTCCTCCTCCTGGGTTCAGGTAATTCTTGTGCCTCAAGCTTCTGAGTAGCTAAGATTACAGGTGCCTGCCACTATGCCTGGCTAATTTTTATATTTTTAGGCCACCACGTTGGCCAGGCTGGTCTCAAATTCCTGACTTCAAGTGATCCACCCGCCTCAGCCTCCCAAAGTGTTGGGATTACAGGCTTGAGCCACTGCACCCAGCCACAAAAGAGGTGTAATTGACTCACAGTTCCAGATGGCTCAAGAGGCCTCAGGAAACTTAACAATCATGGCAGAAGGCAAATGGGAAACAGGCATCTTTTCACAAGGTATCAGGAGTGAGAGAAAGTGTCAACGTGTGAAGAAGGAACTGCCAAACACTTATAAAACCATCAGATCTCATGAGAACTCACTCACTATCATGAGAACAGCCTGTGGGAAACAGCCGCCATGATCCAATCACCTGCCTCCCTCAACACATGGGGGTAACAATTTGAGATGAGATTTTGCAGGGGACACAGAGCCAAACCATATTATTCCGCTCTTGGCTCCTCCCAAATCTCATGTCCTTTTCACATTTCAAAACTAATCATACCTTCCCTACAGTCCCCCAAAGTCTTAACTCATTCCACCGCTAACCCAAAAGTCTATTTCCAAAGTCTCATCTGAGACAAGTCCAGCCCTTTCTGCCTATCAGCCTGAAAAATCAAAAGCAAGTTAATTACTTCCAAGAAACAAAGGGGGCACACGCATTGGATAAATGTTCCCATTCTAAATGAAAGAAATTGGCCAAAACAAAGGGGCTACAAGCCCCATGCAAGTCTGAAATCCAGTGGGGCAGTTATTAAATCTTAAAGATCCAAAATAATCTCCTTTGACCCCATGTCTCATATCCAGGGCATGCTGATGCAAGAGGTGAACTCCCATGGCCTTGGGTGGCTCCACCCCTGTGACTCTGCAGGGTACAGCCCCCCTCCCAGCTGCTTTCACAGGCTAGTGTTAAGTGTCTCCATGGCTTTTCCAGATGCATGGTGCAAGCTCTCAGTGGATCTACCATTCTGGGGTCAGGAGGGCAGTGGCCTTCTTCTCACATTTCCACTGGGAGGACTCCACCCATTTCCCTTTTGCACTGCCCTAGTACAATTCTCCATGAGGACTCTGCTCCTGCAGCAAACTTCTGCCTGGATATCCAGGTGTTTTCATATGTTCTCTGAAATCTAGGCACAGGTTCCCAAACATCAGTTCTTGACTTCTGTACACCTGCAGACCCAACACCACATGGAAGCGGCCGAGGCTTGGGGCTTACCCACTCTGAAACAATGACTCAAGCTGTACCTTGGCCCCATTTAGCCACAACTGGAGCTGAAGCAGCTGCGATGCAGGGCACCATGTCCTGAGGCTGCGCAGAGCACAAGGGGCCCTGAGTCTGGCCCATGAAAGCATGTTTTTTCCCCCATAAGTTATTGCAGTACAAATGGTAATTGGCTATATGAGTAAGTTCCATAGTGATGATTTGGGAGATTTTGGTGCAGCCATCACCTGAGCAGTATACACTGCACCATATTTGTAGTCTTTTATCCCTTACCCCCTCCCACTCTTCCCCCAAAGTCCCCAAAGTCCATAGTATCATTCATAACCCTTTGCGTCCTCATAGCTTAGTCCCCACATATCAGTGAAAACATACGATGTTTGGTTTTCCATTCTTGAGTTACTTCACTTGGAATAATAGTCTCCAATCTCATCCAGGTCACTGAAAAATGCTGTTAAATCACTCCTTTTTATGGCTGTGTAGAATTCCATTATATATATATATATATCTCACACAGTTTCTTTATTCACTCATTGAAAGTTCCATGCACCATTGAATAGAATGTATGTTCTGCAGTTGTTGGGTAGAATGTTTTGTAAATATCTGTTAAGTCCATTTGTTCCAAGGTGTAGTTTAAATCCATTGTTTCTTTGTTGACTGTCTTGACTGTCTTCATTTTTTCTGTCTTGATGACCTGTCTAGTGCTGTCAGTGGAGTATTGAAGTCCCCCATATTATTATGTTGTTTTCTCCCTCATTTCTTAGCTCTATTAGTAATTGTTTTATAAATTCAGGAGCTCCAGTGTTAGGTGCATATATGTTTAGGATTGTGATATTTTCCTGTTGGACAAGGCTTTTACCATTTTATAATGTCCCTCTTTGTCTCTTTTAACTGCTGTTGGTTCAAAGTTTTTTGTTGTCTAATATAAGAATAATTATCTCTGCTCACTTTTGGTGTCCATTGCATGAAATGCCTTTTTCCACCCCTTTCTTTTAAGTTTAATGAAAAGAAACAGCTAAAATTCAACCAGTATGAGATTTTTGTTTCTTCCTATTTTGAAATAAAAATAGAAGGTGAAAGCACTCCATATTAGGAAAAACTACCTATCGGGTACTATGCTCACTACCTGGGTGTGCTAGGTGAGTCTCCTGAAGGTAGCAGACAGTTGGTTCATGAGTTCTTATCTATTCTATGGTTCTGTATCTTGTAAGTGGAGCATTTAGACCATTTACATTCAATGGTAGTATTGAAATGTGAGCATTCATCATCTTCTTTGTTGCCTGTGTACTTTGTTTTTTTTGTTTTGTTTTTCCTTTTTAACTTGTATTTTTATTTTATAGGTCCTATGTGATTTATGCTTTAAAGAGTTTCTGTTTCTGATGTGTTTCCAGGATTTGTTTCAAGATTTAGAGCTCCTTTCAGCAGTTCTTGTAGTGGTGGCTTGGTAGAGGCAAATTCTCTCAGCATTTGTCTGTCTGAAAAACACTGTATCTTTCCTTCATATACGATGCTTAGTTTCACTGGATACAGAATTCTTGGGTGATAGTTGCATTGTTTGAGGAGACTGAAGATTGGGCCCCAATCACTTCTAGCTTGTTGGGTTTCTGCTGAGAAACCTGCTGTTGATCTGATAGGTTTTGCTTTATAGGTTACCTAGTGCTTCTGTCTCACAGCTCTTAAGATTCTTTTGTTCATCTTAACTTTAGATAATCTGAAGACAGTGTGTCTAGGTGAAAATCTTTTTGTGATCAATTTTCCAGGTGTTCTTTGTGCTTCTTGTATTTGGATGTCTTGGTCTGTAGCAGGGCCAGGGAAGTTTCCCTTGATTTTTCCCCCAAATATGTTTTCCAAGCTTTTAGAATTCTCTTCTTCCTCAGGAACACCAATTATTCTTAGGTTTGGTCATTTAACATAATCCTAGACTTCTAGGAGAGTTTGTTCGTATTTATTCTTTTTTCTTTGTTGGATTGGGTTAATTTAAAGACCTTGGCTTTGAGTCCTGAATTTCTTTCTTCTACTTGTTCAATTCTTTTGCTGAGACTTCCAGAGCATTTCACATTTCTGAAAGTATGTCCAAAGTTTCCTGAATTTTTGATAGTTTCTTCTTTAAGTCATCTATTTCCTTGAACAGTTCTTCCTTCACTTCTTGTGTATCATTTTTTGGATTTCCTTGCATTAGACTTCGTCTTACTCTGGTCCTTCCTTGATTAACTTAATAACTAACCTCCTGAATTCTTCTTCAGGTAAATCAGGGATTTCTTCTTGGTTTGGATCCATTGCTGGTGAACTAGTGTGATTTTTGGGGGGCGTTAAAGAGCCTTGTTTTGTCATATTACCACGGTTGGTTTTCCGGTTCCTTCTTATTTGGGTAGGCTCTGTCAGAGGGAAGGTCTAGGGCTGAAAGCTGTTGTTCAGATTCTTTCGCCCCACGGGGTGTTCCCTTGATGTCATAGTTTCTCCCTTTTCCTGTAGATGTGACTTCCTGTGAGTCAAACTGCAGTGATTGTTGTCTCTCTTGTGGGTCTAGTCAGAAGCGTCTACACAGCTCTGGGCTGGTACTGGGAGTTGTCTGCCTAGAGTCCTGTGATGTGAACCATCTATGGTTCTCTCAGCCTTGATTACCAGCACCTGTTCCGGTCAAAGTGTCAGAAGTTGCAATGGACTCCTTGAGGTTTCTTAGCTTTGGTGGTTTAATGCTTTATTTTTGTGCTGATTGGTCTCCAACATGGCACTTTCCAGAGAGCATCAGCTGTGGTAGTATGGGGAGGAACTGGCAGTGGGCGGAGCCCTAGAACTCCCTTTGTCTTTCACTACCAGGGTGGGTAGGGAAGGAATATCAGGTGGGGGCAGGGCTAGGCGTGTTTGAGCTCAGACTCTCCTTGGCCGGGTCTTGGTGCGGCTCCTATGGGGAATGGGAGTGAGATTCCCAGGTCACCGGAGTTGTGTACTAAGGAAGATTATGGCTGCCTCTGCTGAGCCGTGGAGATTGTCAGGCAAGGGGGGGAAAGCCGGCAGTCACAGGCCTCACTGAGTTCCCACACAAACCAAAGGGTTAGTCTCACTCCCACCGTGCCCCTCCCAAAAGCCCCCAGTCCGTTTCCAGGTAGAAAGCAATACAGGCTGGAAAACCTGCACCAGACTACCACCTCCCAGCTGTGAAAGAAAACAGCTTGGTTCTCACCCTACCTGTGGAGTCTGCACACCAGATTTGCTCCCTCCCCCGAGTTCTGGCCAGGAGGCTTCTCACCCCGTTCTAATTGTTACTAAGTTCAGCTAGAGATTTCCTTCTCCTTCTGCACTTTTACCCCCTGCTCCTCTCCCATTGGATCCCTGTGGTGCCAGGCAGGAATGGCCTGCTATGGGACCCAGCAAGCTCTCAGGGCCTTTCTGCTGCTTCCTCTACTCCTGTATTTTGTTCAGCTCTCCAGATTGACTCAGCTCCAGGTAAAGTTGGAAACTTCTCCCACAAACAGACATTCTGCTTCTGCAGTGGGTGTGTGTTCGGGAGAGGAGGGTCTTCCTTTCCCACTTCCACACTTGGGGCACTCACAGTTTTGGGGGGTCTCCCAGGTCCTGCAGGAGCAGCCCACTTCCTTCAAAAGGTCTGTGGGTCCTCTCAGGATTCCTGGTTTTTTCTTGCAGTCTATCTGGAGATAAAATTCACAATATAAGCCCCCACCCGCTGCTCTGCCAGAGCTGCAATCTAGTTCTGCCTCCTGTCCTCCATGATCGCCAGCATGTTCCCCCATGTAACCGTTCTTTGTCCTAGGCCTCTGGGCCTGTGGTGGGAGGAGCTGCCACCAAGATCTCTGATATGCCCTGGAGACATTTTCTCCATTGTCTTGGTGATTAACATTTGGCTCCTTGTTAATTATGCAAATGTCTGCAACCAGTTTGACTTTCTCCTCAGAAAATGGGTTTTTATTTTCTATATCATCATCAGGCTGCGAACTTTCCAAACTTTTATGTCTGCTTCCCCTTTAAACATAAGTTCCAATTTTAAACCATCTCTTTGTGAACGCATAAAACTGAATGCTGTCAGAATAATCTAGGTCACATCTTGAACGCTTTGCTGCTTAGAAATTTCTTCCGACAGATACCCTAAATCCTGTCTTTCACGTTCAAAGTTCCACAGATCTCTAGGGCAGGGGCAAAATGCCACCACTCTCTTTGCTAAAGCATAGCATGAGTGACCTTTACTCCAGTTCCCAATAAGTTGCTCCCTGGACTTTATTGTTTACATCATTATCAGCATTTTGGTCAAAACAATTCAACAAGTCTCTAGGAAGCTCCAAACTTGCCCACATTTTCTGTCTTCTTCTGAGCCCTCCAAATTGTTCCAACCTCTGCCTGTTACCCAGATCCAAAGTCACTTCAACATTTTCAAGTTATCTTTATAGGAGTGCCCTACTCCCAGTACCAATTTCCTGTATTAGTCTCTTTTCACTCTGCTATAAAGTTATTGCCTGTGACTTGGTAACTTATGAACAAAAGAGGTTTAATTGACTCACAGTTCCACATGGCTGAGAGACCTCAGGAAACTTACAATCATGGCAGAAGATGAATAGGAAGCAGGCACCTCTTCACAAGGCAGCAGGAGAGACAGAAAGTATAAAGGAGGAACTGTCAAACACTTACAAAACCATCGAGACTCATGAGAACACATTCATTATCATGAGAATAGCATTTGGAAAGCTGTCACCATGATCCAATCACCTCCTTCCTTTGACATGTGGGGATTGCAGGTCCCTCCCTTGAGACATGAAGATTACAACTTGAGATTCTGATGGAGACACAGAGCCAAACCATATCACAAGGTTTGCAAATATATCTGAAATATTGCAGATACAGGGGTGTGTGTGTGTGTGTGTGTGTGTGTGTGTGTGTGTGTGTGTGTGTGTCTATAGAACTGCAAAAGGAATATGTTTTTCTAGTAATTTTTTGTAGGCTGTAGATATAAGTAAAATAAAAACAAATTAAATTGAACAGATTAGGCCAGGCAAAGTGGCTCACGCCTGTAATCCCAGCACTTTGGGAGGCTGAGGTGGGTGGATCACAAGGTCAAGAGATCAAGCCCATCCTGGCCAACATGGTGAAACCCCATCTCTATTAAAAATATAAAAATTAGCCGGGCATGGTGGCAGGTGCCTGTAGTCCCAGCCACTCGGGAGGCTGAGGCAGGAGAATGGCTTGAACCCAGGATGTGGAGGTTGCAGTGATCCGAGATCATGCCATTGAACTCCAGCCTGGGCAACACAGCAAGACGCCATCTCAAAAAAAATAAAAATTAAATTAAATTAAAATTAAAAAATCAAACAGACAGTAATAAAAATTTGATGCTTAGATTCTACATATACAAGTTTCATAATTGGTCATTCCACTATTTTCTAAGAATGTCCTGCACTTATTTAAGCAGGAGTACTTATTGCATACTGTAAATGTTGCTTTCTTCAATAGACCCTGAGCTCTGTGGGCCCACCCAGTAACCTCATAGCATATGTTCTCAAAGAATATTTACTGGGCTGGGCAAAGTGGGTCATGCCTGTAATCCCAGCACTTTGGCATGCCAAGGCAGTAGCATCACTGGAGTCCAGGAGTTCAAGACCAGCCTGAGCAACACACTGAGACTTTGTCTCTTAAAAGATAAAGAAAAATTTTTAATCATAGTTACCGAATTGTTGAGTTAAATTTCACCCTTAATCATGGGCTCCCTAGAAGCCCAAACCTCACCAATTATTCCATATATCCATGTAACAAACCTCCACATGTATCCTCTGAATCTATAATTTTTTTTTCATTTCACTCTTCAGATAACATTAGTTCTTGTAAGTGATATCCTGAAGAAAAAGCTTATAATTGCCTTTCGGTTTTCATACAATTTTATTACTCCTTTATGTAGCTTATGGTGTTTGAATGTTATGACTTTGCTTTGTTTTGTACCAGTTCCAAATCTGTAAAGAGAAATTAGTTACTCATTTCATCAGTTTTGCTATGTAGGAACAAATGAAACAAGATTTCAATATTTCAAATCATCTAAATCAAAGCTACTTAAACATCTCAACAAAGTCCAATCCAACCAAAACTGCTGAGTTCTTTGCAGTTCTAGTTTCAGTACATGCATAGTCATGAAGTGAAAATTAGTAGTTTCATACAACTCTAATTAGTAACAGCGGTTTATAACTTCTTTGCAAATCTTCTTGCAGCAAGTTTTAGCTCGGTAAGTGGCCAACTAAATTTCAGCTTGCAAGAACAGGAAGTCTACACTTTCCTTATAAGCCCGATGGTTCTATCCATGTGTGTTACCTATATTCCCCTATTGATGATTATCATTTATACTTGTTATTTTTAAAATAGATTTGCTGTTTTTGTCTGTTTGAAAAAAAAAAAAAAGCAGTATAAGCTCACTGCAAAACGAATAGGAAAATTCCAAAAAATATCATATTACCAAGAGATGACTACAGTAAAGTTTTGGTGCTTACACATCCAGAGAGCTCACAGTCTTTACCTATACATACCTACATACAGCTTTAAATGAAAGCCGTTATTTTATGCATGCTATCTTGTAACCTCTTTTTTTATTTTCTGATAGTTTATGGATCATTTTGTTCATGTCATTATGGATTAGCATGCCATATCTAGAACTATTATAATAAAAAAGGGATCCTCTGGGTAAGTGTTTCCCGAGTATTTAAAGGTTCCCTGCTAAGAGACCTAAAGCTTCTGTCCAGCCATTCCTTATTTAACACAGTGCAGTCATTAAGATTAACATTCTTCACTTACTTTGTGACCACTGGCACAATTACCTTTTTAAGACCACCTCCTAAAAGTGGAACTGGTGTGTCAAAGACTATAATCATTTAATTTAAGGGGATGCCTTAAATTGTCTTTTCTGAAGGACAACATTTTTTTGTCTTCCAGGAGAATTCACGGTTGTTTTTTGCTTTGCTTTGCTTTGTTTTGTTTTGGTCTGTTCTTTAACCAACTTAGAGTCCCATAAGCAGTCAATGAGAAAACCTGCTTCCCACAACCTTGGCAACTCTAGTATGATTGTCATTGCCATTGCCAATCTGATCTGTGTGGAAAGTGGCATCCTGTATTTTTTAAATTTGCATTTAAAAATAGTAAGTGAGGTCTAATTTTTTTGTATGTGCATGCATGAGATATTTATATATCACATTTTGTGATTTGTTTGTTCATTTCCTTTGATTATGTTTTTAAAAGGAGATAAAATGTTTATTAGCATTTTTTTTTTTTTTCAGCGTCTCGTTCTGTCACCCAGGCTGGAGTGCAGTGGCATGATCTCGGCTCACTGCAAGCTCCACCTCCTGGGTTCACACCATTCTCCTGCCTCAGCCTCCAGAGTAGCAGGGACTATAGGTGCCCACCACCACGCCCGGCTAATTTTTTGCATTTTTTAGTAGAGATGGGGTTTCACCATGTTAGCCAGGATGGTCTCGATCTCCTGACCTCATAATCGACCCACCTCGCCTCCCAAAGTGCTGGGATTACAGATGTGAGCCACTGTGCCCAGCCTTACTAGCATTTTTAAGAGATATAGATGTTGATTTTTTTTCTATTTTTTAAATTTGATCTTTTATACAAATTTCCAGTTTGTCATTAGTCTTTTAACTTTTGTAAGCTTTTTTGTGTTCATCTTATAGAAATTTTTATTTTTAGTCACATACATATTTTTTTTTATGTCTGGCACGTGTTTCAGAATATGTGTGACATTTTCTTACATATTCAACTTACATAATCCCCTCATACTCTTAAGATTATTTTCCATTTATCCATATTAATTGCATACTGACTAAATTGTGAGTTGGAGTATCTAAATATATATCTCCTTTTCTAGAACTTATTTAACTTTCAAATGGCTATGCAGTCATTAACATTTATATAAGCTTTTATGGTAGATTAAATTGCAGAGAGAGACTCTCCCTAAATCATACCATTGCATTGGGATTACTGCGTTTATGCATGTGTCAATCTCCGCTACTACACATAATGTCTACGTTATATTTTGGATTAAAAAAGGTTAGATTCCTATTAAAAAAGATTCACAGGAATAAATGAAAATAGTAGAAATTTTCTATGAATTTGTATGATACTTTCTGCCAAAAACTCACTGCATTTTTTTAGTGCATTTAGTTTATCTACTTTTAAATATGCCAAAAATTACTAACACATGATAAAATGTCTTTTTTTGTTTTGTTTGTTTGTTTGTTTCAGACAATGGCTCATTCTACCGTCCACACTGGAGTGCACTGGTATGATCCTAGCTCACCACAGCTTCAAAACTCCTTGCCTCAAGCGATCCTCCTACCTCAGCCTCCAAAAGCGCTGCAATTACAGGCACGAGCTGACTAACCCGGCCAAAATCAGTCTTAAAAATAAAGACTACTACCACTGGGTGTGGTGACTCACACCTGTAATCCCAGCGCTTTGGGAGGTCAAGACAGGTGGATAACCTGAGGTCAGGAGTTTACGACCAGCCTGATCAACATGGTGAAACCCCATCTCTACTAAAAATACAAAAATTAGGCTGGACGCAGCTGCCTACGCCTGTTATCCCAGCACTTTGGGAGGCTGAGGAGGGCAGATCACCTGAGTTTGGGAGTTTGAGACCAGCCTGACCAACATGGAGAAAACCTGTCTCTACTAAAAATACAAAATTAGCTGCGTGTGGTGGCACATGCCTGTAATCCCAGCTACTTGGGAGGCTGAGGCAGGAGAATCACTTGAACCTGGGAGGCTGAGGTTGTGGTCAGCCAAGATCGTGCCATTGCACTCCAGCCTGGGCAACAATAGCGAAACTCCATCTCAATAATAATAATAATAATAATAATAAGATAAAAACAAAAATTAGTTGGACATGGTGGTGGTGCCTATAATCCCAGCTACTCGGGAGGCTGAGGCAGAAGAATCCCTTGAACCCAGGAGACAGAGGTTGCAGTGAGCCGAGATTGCGCCATTGCACTCCAACCTGGGCAACAAAGAGCGAAACTCGGTCTCAAAATAAATAAATAAATAAAGACTGCTCTCATTTATAATGCTTTAACGATATAAACAGGACCTAATGTGTTTATTCCAAGCCTATAAACTTAAATTTCTAGTTATATGATAAAAATATGCATTTATTCTTTTAAGAATTTGTCAATTTTACTGGAAAATTCTAAGGATACTGTTTTAATAGTTCTTTAGACCACAGACACTGAAGTTTTTTTCTGAGAAAAATAATAATACGTGCATATTTGACAGAAGACTAAAGTGGGGCAAACTGACACATTTATATTTTCTAAAGACAGAAGGCATCAAATACCAGATCCTTGTAGCCTTTTCCTTTATCTTTTAAAAACGTTAATTCATTGAGTTGGTTACGGTGTCTCAAGTCTGTAATCTTAGCTACTGGAGAGGCTGAAGTGGGAGGATCACTTGAGACCAGGAGTTCAAGAACAGCCTGAGCAACATAGTGAGATCCCCATATCTAAGAAAAAAAGCAATTAATTTATTACTAATCATTTAGGAGGCCATTGTGTTATAAATTAGATTTCTTCAATACATGAAAGAGAATTTAACTGAGAATTTCAAATGAGACCTCTTATAGGTAACAGCCTAATTTGTCATTTGGAAATTCTTGTCACCCTTCTTCCCCTAAAAAGTCATTGCTACACCTTGGGCTTTCTGCAAAGCTTGTGTAAACTGAGGCACGCTGTTCAAGACTCCTCAATCTTACTAAATGTTTTGTAGATATCTTAGCCTTGGATATTTTCCATTTTAAAGTAATATCAGTAATTTAAAATATCAGAAATATTGTGGAATCTTAATGGTAGTGTACCAATTGCACTCAGAAATGTTTAATTCTGCCTTAAGATTTGAGTACTTATACTTCAATGAATTTCTTTATGCTTGTCCATTATGAAGTATTTGCTTAGAGTTTAATTATTTTAGTTAGAGTCCTAGGAGGAATTGGTTTGGTTTCTTTTTATCGTTTTAAAGGTGTTATTCCATTTTTTTCTGGCTTGCCTAGTTTGCTATTGTCATTCTCATCTTTATTCTGCTGTACATATTTCTTTTGCATCCTGCTGATTTGAGATTTTTTTTTTCCATTGTTACTGGTTTTTAGCAGTTTAATTATGAAAAAAACAATTAATCAATCAATTGATCTCTCTCTCTTTTTTTTTTTTTTTTGGAGACAGAGTCTCACTCTGTCACCGAGGCTGGAGTGCAGTGGTGTGGTCTTGGCTTACTGCCAGCTCCCCTCCCGGGTTCAGGCCATTGTCCTGCCTCAGCTTTCTGATTAGTTGGTACTGCAGGGACCCGCCACCATGCCCAGCTAATTTTTTGTGTTTTTAGTAGAGACGGGGTTTCACCGTGTTAGCCAGGATGGTCTCGATCTCCTGACCTCATGATCTGCCCGCCTCAGCCTCCCAAAGTGCTGGGATTACAGGTGTGAAAGACACCGTGTCCAGCCTATTAATTGATATTTCTTTTCTTTTCTTTTTTTTTTTTTTTTGAGATGGAGTCTCGCTCTGTCACCCAGGCTGGAGTGCAGTGGCACTGTCTCGGCTCACTGCAAGCTCTGCCTCCCGGGTTCACGCCATTCTCCTGGCTCAGGCTCTCGAGCAGCTGGGACTACAGGCGCCCGCCACCTCGCCAGGCTAATTTTTTGTATTTTTAGTAGAGATGGGGTTTCACCGTGTTAGCCAGGATGGTCTCGATCTCCTGACCTCATGATCTGCCTGCCTCAGCCTCCCAAAGTGCTGGGATTACAGGTGTGAAAGACACCGTGTCCAGCCTATTAATTGATATTTCTTTTCTTTTCTTTTTTTTTTTTTTTTTTTGAGATGGAGTCTCGCTCTGTCACCCAGGCTGGAGTGCAGTGGCACTGTCTCGGCTCACTGCAAGCTCTGCCTCCCAGGTTCACGCCATTCTCCTGGCTCAGGCTCTCGAGCAGCTGGGACTACAGGTGCCCGCCACCTCGCCAGGCTAATTTTTTGTATTTTTAGTAGAGATGGGGTTTCACTGTGTTAGCCAGGATGGTCTCGATCTCCTGACCTCGTGATCCGCCTGTCTTGGCCTCCCAAAGTGCTGGCTACAGGCTTGAGCCACCACGCCTGGCCTAATCGATACTTCTTGAAAGGGATTTTCTGTCCCTTGTCTCTATCTTCTACCTCTGAGGCTCCAATTACACCTATGTTAGACACTTTAGATTACTGAAGGGTAAATGATACATTTTGTTTTTCTTTCTTCTATGTATGCTTTATATAATGTCGAACTGGATTTGCATATCAGGGATAAATCCCACTTGCTTGTGGCATATAATTCTTTTTATACATAGTTGGATTTGATTTGCCAATATTTTGCTGAGGATTCTTGCATTTACATTTATGTAAGGCAATTGGTCTGTAGTTTTCTTTTTTGTAAAGTCTTTGGCTAAAAGGTAATGCTGATCTCATAGAATAAATTAGAAAGTATTCCCTCTCTATCTATCTTTTGAAAGAAATTGCAGAGGCCGGGCGCGGTGGCTCAACCCTGTAATCCCAGCACTTTGGGAGGCCGAGACGGGCGGATCACGAGGTCAGGAGATCGAGACCATCCTGGCTAACATGGTGAAACCCTGTCTCTACTAAAAAAAAAAAAATACAAAAAACTAGCCGGGCGAGGTGGCGGGCGCCTGTAGTCCCAGCTACTCAGAAGGCTGAGGCAGGAGAAAGGCATGAACCTGGGAGGCAGAGCTTGCAGTGAGCTGAGATCCGGCCACTGCACTCCAGCCTGGGCGACAGAGTGAGACTCCGTCTCAAAAAAAAAAAAAAAAAAAAAAGAAATTACAGATAATTGGTATTAATTCTGCCTTAAATATTTGATAGAATTTACTAGTGAACCCATGTGAGGCTGGTGTTTTCAGTTTTGGAATGCTATTAACTGCTGATTCAACCTATTTAATAAATGTAGTCTTATTTAGATTGCCTATTTATTTTTGTGTGAGTTTTAGTGACTTTCAAAGTATCTTTAGTATACTTTATATAGTATACTATAGTATCAAAATATTTTTAGTATCTTTCAAAGAATTGGTCCATTTATTTTAGGTTGTTAGATTTGTGGCCATAGAGTTGTTCATAGTATTTCTTCATCTTTATTATCCTATTAATGTTCAAGGGATCTGTGGTGATGTCCCATCTTATTTCTAGTATTAGTAATTGCTGTCATCTTTGTTTTCTTTTAGCCTGGTAAGAAACTTAACTATTTTATTGACTTTTTCAAAGAATGAGCTTTTGGTTTCATTGATTTTTCTCCATTAATTTCCTGTTTTTATTTTCATTGATTTCTATTCTAATTTTTATGGTTTCTTTTCTTACTTTGGATTAACTATCTTCTTTTTTTTCTAGTTTCCTAAGGTGAGAGCTTAGATGACTGATTTTAGATATACTTTTTAACATATGCACTTAATGCTATTAATTTTCCCTAAGCACTATTTTCAATGGATTCCACAAATTTTGATAAGTTGTATTTTTATTTTAATTTAGTTCAAAATATATTTTACATTCTCTTGAGACAACTTCTCTGACCCATGTTATTTAGAGTATGTTGTTTAATCTCCAAGTATTTTGGAGTAATTTCTTGTTATTAATTTCTAGTTTAATTCCACTGTGGTTTGAAAGCAAATATTGTATGATTTCTTTTCTTTTAAATTTGTCCAAGTGTATCTGATGACTCAAATGTAGTCAATATTGGTGAACATTTTATATGACTGTGAAAAGAATGTGTATTCTTCTGTTACTGATAAAGTAGGCTATAGATGTTGGTTATGTCTGGTTAATGGTGCTGTTGAGTTCAACTGCCTTACTGATTTTCTGTCTAATGGATCTGTCCAATTCTGATAGAGAATTGTTAAAGTTTCCTGCTATAACAGTGGAGTCATCTATTTCTCTTCACAGATCTATCAGTTTTTACCTCATGTATTTTAATGGTCTCTTTTCAGGCACAGATACATGAAGGATTGTTATATCTTCTTGGAGAACTGACATCTTTATCATTCTGTAATGAACTCCTTTATCCCTGACAACTTTCCTTGCTCTGAAGTCTTCTCTGTATGAAATTATATATTAATATATATTAATATATATAATATATACTATTAAAAATATATATACACACTATATAACTTATATAGTTAGGAACAGTGGCTCACATCTGTAATCCCAGCATTTTGGGAGGCTGAGATGGGCAGATGACCTGAGATCAAGAGTTTGAGACCAGAGGGCGGAGCAAGATGGCCGAATAGGAACAGCTCCAGTCTCCAACTCCCAGCGCGAGCGACACAGAAAACCGGTGATTTCTGCATTTTCAACTGAGGTACTGGGGTCATCTCACTAGGGAGTGCCGGACAATCGGTGCTGGTCAGCTGCTGCAGCCTGACCAGCGAGAGCTGAAGCAGGGCGAGGCATCGCCTCACCTGGGAAGCGCAAGGGGGAAGTGAATCCCTTTTCCTAGCCAGGGGAACTGAGACACACAACACCTGGAAAATCGGGTAACCCCCACCCCAATACCGCACTTCAAGCAAACGGGCACACCAGAAGAATATATCCCTCACCTGGCCAGGAGGGTCCCACGCCCACGGAGCCTCCCTCATTGCTAACACAGCAGTCTGCGGCGATCTAACCGCAAGGCAGCAGCGAGGCTGGGGGAGGGGCGCCTGCCATTGCTGAGGCTTAAGTAGGTAAACAAAACCTCTGGGAAGCTCGAACTGGGTGGAGCTCACAGCAGCTCAAGGAAACCTGCCTGTCTCTATAGACTCCACCTCCGGCGGCAGGGCTCAGCTAAAAAAACAACAGGGGAAGCAGCAGAGGCCTGAGCAGACGCGAACGACTCTGTCTGACAGCTTTGAAGAGAGCAGTGGATCTCCCAACACAGAGGTTGAGATCTGAGAACGGACAGACTGCCTGCTCAAGTGGGTCACTGACCCCTGAGTAGCCTCACTGGGAGACATCCCCCACCAGGGGCAGTCTGACACCCCACACCTCACAGGGTGGAGTACACCCCTGAGAGGAAGCTTCCAAAGTAAGAATCAGACAGGTACACTCGCTGTTCAGCAATATTCTATCTTCTGCAACCTCTGCTGCTGATACCCAGGCAAACAGGGTCTGGAGTGGACCTCAAGCAATCTCCAAAAGACCTATAGCTGAGGGTCCTGACTGTCAGAAGGAAAACTATCAAACAGGAAGGACACCTATACCAAAACCCCATCAGTACGTCACCATCATCAAAGACCAGAGACAGATAAAACCACAAAGATGGGGAAAAAGCAGGGCAGAAAAGCTGGAAATTCAGGAAATAAGAGCACATCTCCCCTGCAAAGGAGCGCGGCCCATCGCCAGCAACGGATCGAAGCTGGTCAGAGAATGACTTTGACGAGATGAGAGAAGAAGGCTTCAGTCCATCAAACTTCTCAGAGCTAAAGGAGGAATTACGTACCCAGCGCAAAGAAACTAAAAATCTTGAAAAAAGAGTGGAAGAATTGACAGCTAGACTAATGAATGCAGAGAAGGTCATAAACGAAATGACAGAGATGAAAACCATGACACGAGAAATACGTGACAAATGCACAAGCTTCAGTAACCGACTCGATCAACTGGAAGAAAGAGTATCAGCGATTGAGGATCAAATGAATGAAATGAAGCGAGAAGAGAAACCAAAAGAAAAAAGTAGAAAAAGAAATGAACAAAGCCTGCAAGAAGTATGGGATTATGTAAAAAGACCAAATCTACGTCTGACTGGGGTGCCTGAAAGTGAGGGGGAAAATGGAACCAAATGGGAAAACACTCTTCAGGATATCATCCAGGAGAACTTCCCCAACCTAGTAGGGCAGGCCAACATTCAAATTCAGGAAATACAGAGAACGCCACAAAGATACTCCTCCAGAAGAGCAACTCCAAGACACATAATTGCCAGATTCACCAAAGTTGAAATGAAGGAAAAAATCTTAAGGGCAGCCAGAGAGAAAGGTCGGGTTACCCACAAAGGGAAGCCCATCAGACTAACAGCAGATCTCTCGGCAGAAACTCTAGAAGCCAGAAGAGAGTGGGGGCCAATATTCAACGTTCTTAAAGAAAAGAATTTTCAACCCAGAATTTCATATCCAGCCAAACTAAGTTTCATAAGTGAAGGAGAAATAAAATCCTTTACACATAAGCAAATGCTTAGAGATTTTGTCACCACCAGGCCTGCCTTACAAGAGACCCTGAAGGAAGCCCTAAACATGGAAAGGAACAACCGGTACCAGCCATTGCAAAAACATGCCAAAATGTAAAGACCATCGAGGCTAGGAAGAAACTGCATCAACTAACAAGCAAAACAACCAGTTAATATCATAATGGCAGGATCAAGTTCACACATTAACAATATTAACCTTAAAGGTAAATGGACTAAATGCTCCAATTAAAAGACACAGACTGGCAAACTGGATAAAGAGTCAAGACCCATCAGTCTGCTGTATTCAGGACACCCATCTCACATGCAGAGACATACATAGGCTCAAAATAAAGGGATGGAGGAAGATCTACCAAGCAAATGCAGAACAAAAAAAAGCAGGGGTTGCAATCCTAGTCTCTGATAAAACAGACTTTAATCCATCAAAGATCAAAAGAGACAAAGAAGGCCATTACATAATGGTAAAGGGATCAATTCAACAGGAAGAGCTAACTCTCCTAAATATATATGCACCCAATACAGGAGCACCCAGATTCATAAAGCAAGTCCTTAGAGACTTACAAAGAGACTTAGACTCCCATACAATAATAATGGGAGACTTCAACACTCCACTGTCAACATTAGACAGATCAACGAGACAGAAAGTTAACAAGGATATCCAGGAATTGAACTCATCTCTGCACCAAGCAGACCTAATAGACATCTATAGAACTCTCCACCCCAAATCAACAGAATATACATTCTTCTCACACCACATCGCACTTATTCCAAAATTGACCACATAATTGGAAGTAAAGCACTCCTTAGCAAATGTAAAAGAACAGAAATTATAACAAACTGTCTCTCAGACCACAGTGCAATCAAACTAGAATTCAGGACTAAGAAACTCAATCAAAACCGCTCAACTACGTGGAAACTGAACAACCTGCTCCTGAATGACTACTGGGTACATAATGAAATGAAGGCAGAAATAAAGATGTTCTTTGAAACCAATGAGAACAAAGATACAACATACCAGAATCTCTGGGACACATTTAAAGCAGTGTGTAGAGGGAAATTTATAGCACTAAATGCCCACAAGAGAAAGCAGGAAAGATCTAAAATTGACACTCTAACATCACAATTAAAAGAACTAGAGAGGCAAGAGCAAACACATTCAAAAGCTAGCAGAAGGCAAGAAATAACTAAGATCAGAGCAGAACTGAAGGAGATAGAGACACAAAAAACCCTCCAAAAAATCAATGAATACAGGAGTTGGTTTTCTGAAAAGATCAACAAAATTGACAGACCGCTAGCAAGATTAATAAAGAAGAAAAGAGAGAGGAATCAAATAGATGCAACAAAAAATGATAAAGGGGATATCACCACCGACCCCACAGAAATACAAACTACCATCAGAGAATACTATAAACACCACTACGCAAATCAACTAGAAAATCTAGAAGAAATGGATAATTTCCTGGACACTTACACTCTCCCAAGACTAAACCAGGAAGAAGTTGAATCCCTGAATAGACCAATAGCAGGCTCTGAAATTGAGGCAACAATTAATAGCCTACCCACCAAAAAAAGTCCAGGACCAGATGGATTCACAGCTGAATTCTACCAGAGGTACAAGGAGGAGCTGGTACCATTCCTTCTGAAACTATTCCAATCAATAGAAAAAGAGGGAATCCTCCCTAACTCATTTTATGAGGCCAACATCATCCTGATACCAAAGCCTGGCAGAGACACAACCAAAAAAGAGAATTTTAGACCAATATCCCTGATGAACATCGATGCAAAAATTCTCAATAAAATACTGGCAAACCGGATTCAGCAGCACATCCAAAAGCTTATCCACCATGATCAAGTGGGCTTCATCCCTGGGATGCAGGGCTGGTTCAACATTCGCAAATCAATAAACATAATCCAGCATATAAACAGAAACAAAGTCAAGAACCACATGATTATCTCAATAGATGCAGAAAAGGCTTTTGACAAAATTCAACAGCCCTTTATGCTAAAAACGCTCAATAAATTCGGTATTGATGGAATGTACCTCAAAATAATAAGAGCTATTAATGACAAACCCACAGCTAATATCATACTGAATGGGCAAAAAGTGGAAAAATTCCCTTTGAAAACTGGTACAAGACAGGGATGCCCTCTCTCACCACTCCTATTCAACATAGTCTTGGAAGTTCTGGCTAGGGCAATCAGGCAAGAGAAAGAAATAAAGGGTATCCAGTTAGGAAAAGAAGAAGTCAAATTGTCCCTGTTTGCAGATGACATGATTGTATATTTAGAAAACCCCATCGTCTCAGCCCAAAAGCTCCTTAAGCTGATAAGCAACTTCAGCAAAGTCTCAGGATACAAAATTAATGTGCAAAAATCACAAGCATTCTTATACACCAGTAACAGACAAGCAGAGAGCCAAATCAGGAATGAGCTTCCATTCACAATTGCTTCAAAGAGAATAAAATACCTAGGAATCCAACTTACAAGGGATGTAAAGGACCTCTTCAAGGAGAACTACAAACCACTGCTCAGTGAAATCAAAGAGGACACAAACAAATGGAAGAACATACCATGCTCATGGATAAGAAGAATCAGTATCGTGAAAAAGGCCATACTGCCCAAGGTTATTTATAGATTCAATGCCATCCCCATCAAGCTACCAATGAGTTTCTTCAAAGAATTGGAAAAAACGGCTTTAAAGTTCATATGGAACCAAAAAAGAGCCCGCATTGCCAAGACAATCCTAAGTCAAAAGGACAAAGCTGGAGGCGTCACGCTACCTGACTTCAAACTATACTACAAGGCTACAGTAACCAAAACAGCATGGTACTGGTACCAAAACAGAGCTATAGACCAATGGAACAGAACAGAGTCCTCAGAAATAATACCACACATCTACAGCCATCTGATCTTTGACAAACCTGAGAGAAACAAGAAATGGGGAAAGGATTCCCTATTTAATAAATGGTGCTGGGAAAATTGGCTAGCCAGAAGTAGAAAGCTGAAACTGGATCCTTTCCTTACTCCTTATACGAAGATTAATTCAAGATGGATTAGAGACTTAAATGTTAGACCTAATACCATAGAAACCCTAGAAGAAAATCTAGGTAGTACCATTCAGGACATATGCATGGGCAAGGACTTCATGTCTAAAACACCAAAAGCAACGGCAGCAAAAGCAAAAATTGACAAATGGGATCTAATTAATCTAAAGAGCTTCTGCACAGCAAAAGAAACTACCATCAGAGTGAAGAGGCAACCTACAGAATGGGAGAAAATTTTTGCAATCTACTCATATGACAAAGGGCTAATATCCAGAACCTACAAAGAACTCAAACAAATATACAAGAAAAAAACAAACAACCCCATCAAAAAGTGGGCAAAGGATATGAACAGACATTTCTCAAAAGAAGACATTCATACAGCCAACAGACACATGAAAAAATGCTCATCATCACTCGCCATCAGAGAAATGCAAATCAAAACCACAATGAGATACCATCTCACACCAGTTAGAATGGCAATCATTAAAAAATCAGGAAACAACAGTTGTTGGAGAGGATGTGGAGAAACAGGAACACTTTTACACTGTTGGTGGGATTTTAAACTTGTTCAACCATTATGGAAAACAGTATGGCAATTCCTCAAGGATCTAGAACTAGATGTACCATATGACCCAGCCATCCCACTACTGGGTATATACCCAAAGGATTATAAATTATTCTACTACAAAGACACATGCACACTTATGTTTATTGTGGCACTATTCACAATAGCAAAGACTTGGAATCAACCCAAATGTCCATCTGTGACAGACTGGATTAAGAAAATGTGGCACATATACACCATGGAATACTATGCAGCCATAAAAAAGGATGAGTTTGCGTCCTTTGTAGGGACATGGATGCAGCTGGAAACCATCATTCTTAGCAAACTATCACAAGAAAAGAAAACCAAACACCGCATGTTCTCACTCATAGGTGGGAACTGAACAATGAGATCACTTGGACTCGGGAAGGGGAACATCACACACTGGGGCCTATCATGGGGAGGGGGGAGGGGGGAGCGATTGCATTGGGGAGTTATACATCATATAAATGATGAATTGATGGGTGCTGACGAGTTGATGGGTGCAGCACACCAACATGGCAAATATACATATGTAACAAACCTGCACGTTATGCACATGTACCCTAGAACTTAAAGTATAATAAAAAAAAAAAAAAAAAAAAGAATTTGTGAAACAGAAAAAAAAAAAAAAAAGAGTTCAAGACCAGCCTGGTCAACATGACAAAACTCCATCTCCACTAAAAAAAATACAAAAATTAGTCAGGCATGGTGGTGCATACCTGTAGTCCCAGTCACTGGGGAGGCTGATGCAGGAGAATCGCTTGAACCCACGGGTAGAAATTGCAGTGAGCCGAGATTGTGCAACTGCACACCAGCCTGGGTGACAGTGAGACTCCATCAAACAAACAAACAAATTAATGTAACTTTCTTTTGATTAATGGTAGCATGGATATCTTTCTTCATCTTTTTAAATTTATTTTTATTTATTTTAGAGACAGGATCTTCCTATGTTACCCAGGCTGATCTCAAACTCTTGAGTCAAGTGATCCTCCCACTTCAATTCAGCCTTTCAAGTAGCTGTGATTACAGGTTTGTGCCACTGCTCCTTGCTCTCATCTCTTTACTTTTAATCAAATGTCTTTATATTCAAATATTCAAAGTGAGTTCATTGTAGATAACATACAGCTGAGTCTTGTTTTTTATTTTATTTTATTTTATTTATTTATTTTGAGACAGAGCTTCACTCTTGTTGCCCAGGGTGAAGTGCAAGGGCGCCATCTCGGCTCACCACAACCTCTGCCTCCTGGGTTCAAGCAATTTTCTTGTCTCAGCCTCCCAAGTAGCTGTGATTACAACCATGTGCCATCATGTCGGGCTAATTTTGTCTTTTTAGTAGAGATGAAGTTTCTCTATGTTGGTCAGGCTGGTCTCAAACTCCCAACCTCAGGTGATCTGCCCGCCTTGACCTCCCAAAGTGCTGGGATTACAGGAGTGAGCCACCGCACCTGGCGAGTCTCATTTTTTGATCCACTCTCACAATGTCTGTCTTTTAATTGGTATATTTAGAAAAATTTGTATTTAAAGTGAGTATTGATATAGTTGGATTAATATCCATCATATTTGTTTCTGTTCTCTCTGGCTTGATATATTTCAGGGAAAGTTCATTTATATAGGACAGATAATCAATTTTGGTGACTTAGAGATTTAGGAAAAGCCCTTCTATGGCCTTGGTCTGAATCTTTGCAGGAGAAATTTGGTTAGTTGAAGACCCACTTTAGACTGTATTTTGTCCACCTTTAGACCTGAGAATAACAAGTGCATTGTGAATTTATCTGGAGAAAAACAGTGAATTAGGCCAGGGTCTAGCCATTCCCTTTACAATGGTAAAACATGATACTGCAAACAGAAAAGGTTCTAACTCTTCCTAGGAGCAGATTTTCGGGGTTGACATCCTGCAACTCCTCCAACCAGGATCATACACATCAAAAAAACTGGTCCTTCATGTTTCTTCTCTGTCACAGATGGAACTGGATGAGCTGACCTTAGCTTTGAACAAATATATTGAAGTAGAAGTCGAAACATCCAACTAAAGGTCCAGGGAACTTTAGAACTATGAGCAACATGATAAAAGCATTTTGTCCAAGGCTGTTACTTAACAGAGAAGCAAATTGCATTGAGAATTTGAGCTGTTTGTCTCAAATCACCATTTGGTGGAAATGCAGGAACAAGGCTTTCTGGATTTTAGATCAGGGCTTTCTAGATTCCCAGACGAATCTTGCTCTCTATTTTTGTCACCTAAAACTTCAGGGAATAAAGCTTAGATGAAGGGCTATAGACAAAAATGTAAAGGAAGAAAAACTGTTTATTTCAGTGCTTTCCCTCTCACTCTGGTTACTTTTTCATTTTCAGTACCACTTTTTTATTACTCTGCTGGCTCCTGTGTTTTCACATTGGTTTATCTCCAGGAAGAGAGCCTAAAAATGAATTCCTTCTAAGAATAAGTGACCTTAACTCAAAGGAATGATTTAACCTAAAGGAATAACTTCAGAGCAATGAAGTTTTTGACACTGGGTTACCTGGGTAAATAGTTTTTCAAGAGTTAGATGCTCTCCAAGTCTCCCTATAAATCATAGCACAGGGAAATGACTAAGATTAGCTTGCCCTCAAGGAATTACTCTCTCTTGCTCTCAGCTTGTTAGAGCTCCCACCATTTTTCTAATAGCCCTTGCTTCATATCTTGATATCCTTAAGGAGTAGGACAAAACATATTCCCCATTCAAGTCCTCAATCTTTTCCTAAAGAAGAACTACCTTTGACTTCTACTTGGGAAAAATTACAATGACCATATCAAATACTGACTTACTAATGAAAGGAATGGTGACACAGCCGAGAAGTACCTGGCATCATTATCAAACTTCTAAAAGTGGCAAATCAAAGAGAGATGGCTTCAAAATCAGCAGACAATAATAGGCCAATCTAAGCCCTGCTCTAAACTCTAGATATCTAGATTCGCAAGCTAAACATAGGCCTCCCCTGCTCTAAGCTCTCTTGAAAGGAAATGTCCATTCAAACCAAATGAAAAAATTCCCTTAACTATGCTCCTTTGAAGATATCATCCAACCTTGAACACTGCCTCACTGCTTTAAAAGCTTCTGCCATTTCCCATATCTTAATGTTAAATTGTTTAGTAAAGTTTATGGCATAATTTCTTCAGAGATTATCAGAAGGTTCCCAAATAACCCAGGGTAATTTAAATTCCTCATGCCTTCTCAATTTTGTAAGATATAACTGTGATCATTACAGTGCCTTAGAACTCTTGTCAAAAATAAATAAATTTAAATCTCATTATAATGAAGGCGCCATTTTTCCCATAAAATTTAACTATACTCTTCAAATTTTGATTTTCAAATTTGTATTTCCCCTAAAATTCATATGTATCAGAAGAATAATCATATGAGATTTCAGTCTTTTAATAAACGTGTTTTAAAATTGTACTTAGAACTTGAGAGTTATGCTTAGGGAAAAAATCACACCCTGCTAGCATTTGCTGCCAACTATAAATTTCTACTAACTGCTTCTTTGTGGCAATGACCCAAAGCTATAGTTTTCTGGAGAAACTTTTTAGACTTGGAAACTGTCAACAATTTAGAAACAGATATATCAATGACAAAATTTATTATATTTGTACAATAACTCTCAGCTGTTTATTAAATTTTCTTTCATACCTTGGTTAGTCATTTTAATTGGTGGCTTTTTTTTCCCTCACCAGACTACATGTTACGATAATGTGATATTTTTCTAAGTACTTCACACATTTGATTATTACCCTAACCTTGTGAAATAAATAAGGTAGTGTCACTATCCTTATGCTTTAGCTAAAAAAGAAGAAAGAAAAACAAAACTAGAGTGAAGAGAGAGTAAAAGACTTGTCCAAAGACAGAGGGTTAGCGGGGTAGCAAATACCATCATTCAAAAATAACTGATTTCAAATTTTATTAGTGACATAAAATCTTTATTTCTTCCTAGTTTCACAATATATGTACAGAGAAAGCCTACTGCATAGCTATCCTTATTCCACTTCTAAAATGCGTGCGTTCTCACCCAGGCTGACTCTTCTTTTCTACTTTGCTGTTAGAAAATGGATTCCATGAGAATGAGCCATAAATGCATGTCATTGGACTGTATCAAAAATAAGTGAAAACCATAAAGAACCAGTTTCCATCCATCCCTGCCCCCTTTCCCAATGCCCACCAGGGGGAAAAAATAAAAACAGACGGGCTTGTAAGCACCCAGCTCTGGCCACAGAGCTGTTTGATTGCTTAAGCCGAGTGGCCAGACAATAGGACCAGAAAGAATGGCCGCTTCCTTCCTTCCTGTTGAGTGTTCTGCCTGAGTGAGCAAATTCAATAGCACTTTGCTTCACAGCAACACTAGGCTCTAGCACGAGGAAAATCAACAAAGAGCCATTCTAGGGCATTTCCAACCCCACCTAAGCCAAGCCTCTGAGCTATAGAACCATGGGGGAGGGGGTGTCCAGATTCAGGTGCTCCTGGGGCGTGTGCAAGCACACAAGCATCTAGGTTACTGCTTATATTCAGGGCCACTGTGCATTTGTAATTGTCCAGTTTAGCTGTTATCATTTTCAACTTTCTAATCCGCAATTCACTGCAATGTTTCAAAACTTTCCTGAAAGCTGGCTATTTCCTCGTGGCAACACAGTCAACATTGGTATGGACAACTGTGATGACTGTAACTCTAGAATCATCTTAAATGCTCCTGCAATAAGTCATCCTTCTCTCCCCTCCACTGACTTTTCGATCTATGCCAAGTACGTACAATAATTTGGTCAATTTGGTAGTTAAGAACAGAACCAGAGAAGACTTAAGACTAAGACACATAGTTTTATGGATTACGTGTCAGACTTTCAGTGAACTTGTAACCCTGGGCTGTGAACTTTGCAAGTGCCTCTCTGCTTTTTTCCTCTGCCTCTGATGGGACAGGATAGCTAAATGGGGCTGGAATTGGGTAACTTTTCCCCCCGATTAATTAGGCTACAGTAAAATCCCAATACGTTAGGCTCTGGTAAAATAGTCTCTCTTGAGGGCAAGCCTTGTTAAGAAGAACAGCATGGTCTGGTATTTTTTCAAACTGGTTACCTTTCCTTTCCCACCACAGGAAGCCAGAGGAGATTTTTTCCTTGTTATCCACTATCAGAACCCGGTTGGGCTCTAGGAAATAAAACTCAAACTTCCACTGTGTATGTTCCCCTAGAGTTTTTAACTCAGACTTGTCCACATTGAGTATCCAGAAATTTGTCATTTACAGTTCATGTTTCCCACCCAGTACTGGTTTCTGGAGAGATTTCTGTTTGCGAATTTCTTATGAGTATGAACATTTATTTTATCATCATTTGTTGTTGATTTGGTGATATGGTTCCCGCCACTGTAACATCCATAATGTTTGAATATTTCTGGCAGTAAAAGCGTATGTGGGCTGGGTGCAGTGGCTCACGCCTGTAATCCTAGCTTTTTGGGCAGCTGAGGTGGGTGGATCACCTGAGGTCAGGAGTTCGAGACCAGCCTGGCCAACATGGCAAAACCCCCATCTCTAATACAAAAATTAGCCGGGTGTGGTGGCAGGTGTCTATAATCCGAGCTACTCAGGAGGCTGAGGCAGGAGAATTGCTTGAACCCGGGGGGTGGGGGGACATGGGACAGGGAGGTGAAGGTTGCAGTGAGCTGAGATCATGCCCCTGCACTCCAGCCTGAGTGACAGAGCGAAACTCTGTCTCAAAAAAAAAAAAAAAAGGTATATGTGTATTTTTATACTCAGACATTTCCACAACTGGAATTTGGTGACATTCAACATGGTTATTAGAGGCATTAGAATACATTAAAACCATAATGTGATTAAACTAATTACATTATTCATCTGATTGAGTTGAACTAGCACATATCTTGGATTCAAAATTGAAAATGACAGATAAGAGTCTTTATTAGGCGATTAAAGAACTTATAATACTTTATCTTTCAATATGAAAAATCTCTCTCTACATGCATTCTAATTTGTAGTAATTCAAACATGAACTAAAGCCCTTTATTTTATTCCATAAAAATGAGTGAGGAAAATGACTTCTAATTATTAACACGATTTTTTAACAATCAGAAATTCTATGAAGACCTTTTCAGATTTAAACTTTAAAACAACCCCTTTAAGAAGTTGTTACTATTATAGCCCTTTCATGGAGAAAACACAGGCAGCTCAGAGAGGTTACAAGAGTTACCCAAGCTCACACAGCTAAGATGGGGTTTGAGCTAAGGCAACTTGACTACAAAGTTCCATCTCTTTTTGTTTTTAACAATATAAAGTATGATTTTTAAATTTTAATTTCATATTTTAAATTTATTTAGAGACTGTGTCTTGCTCAGTCGCCCAGGTTGGAGTACAGTGGTGTGATCTTGGCTCACTGCAACATCCTCGACCCTCCCACCTGAAACCCCTCCAACCCCGAATCATTTACTTAAGAATCTGATCTGATGCTCCGACACCACAGCAGTCATCTCTTATCCATAGAGGATACATTCCAAAACCCCTAGTGGATGCCTGAAACCAAACCCTATATATTACTATGTTTAATTCTACACATGCATAGTTATGATAAAGTTTAGTTTATAAATTAAGCACTGTAACAGATTAACAATAATATTAAAATAGAATATTTATAACAAATGTGGCAGCAGCTTCTTCATTGCCAGACACTGCCTTCTCCAGTAACTTCTACATTTTTCAGTCTAAAACTATTCCTGAATCTATGTAACCATCTCTTACAGCAAATGGCTTGGTGTCACTCATTTCAGGGGCTCCCTTGCTGAAGTCTTTGTGCAGGCTTGATGCTTTCTGGTGCAACACATTGCTGTGACTAGAAACACATTTCTGTTCATCTCTTCCACCCATAAATTTAATAATTTTTCCTTCTTAACTAAGCACTTATCACGCCCTGAGGCTGTAAGTTTTGCAGTTCGAGGTGTGACAGCAAAACTGGCACAAATTTATTTTTCCTTCTTAAAAATTTTATAGATAAAAGATTCATTCTTACCATAGATCTTAGCAACCTCAGCATATAATTTTGTTTTCTTTTCTTATTAAGTCAAGAACTTTCACCTTCTCACTTAAAGGAAGCACTTTACAGCTTCCCTTTGGCATATCTAAATTACCAGCATCACTATTCTTGCATTTGGGGACCATTATCAAGTGAAATAAGAATTACTTGAACACAAGCACTGTAATATCGTGACAGTCTACCTGATAACCAAGACAGCTACCAAGTGGCTTATGCGTAGGGTGAGTAGACAGTATGGATATGCTGGACAAGGGACAATTCACATCCTGAGCTGGATGAAGCAAGATAGCGAGGGATTTCATCTTGCTACTCACAGTGCATAATGTAAAACTTATGAATTCTTTATTTTTGGAATTTTCCATTTAATATTTCTGGACCATGATTGATTACGGGTAACTAAAACACAGAAAGCAAAACAGCAGATAAGGGGGGATTACTGTATTTTGTACAAACAAGGAAATTCTCTTGCATAAGCACAATAGAACCATCAAAGTCAGGAAGTTAACCTGATACATTACCACTATCTAATCCTCAGATTTCATTTAAGTTTTTCTCATTGACCCAATAATGTCTTTTTTATGAGAAATGGATCAGGTTCAGAATCACATATTGCTTTTAAATGTCAGCTCTCTTTAATCTCCTTCAATCTGGAATGGTTTCTCAGTTTGCTTAATTTTCAAAATGTTGGCACTTCTGAAAATTATGGGCCAGTTATTTTGCAGAATATTCCTCAGTTTCAGGGTTTTCTGTGTGGGTTTTGATTGGATTGAAGTTATTAATCTTTAACAGGTGAATCACAGAGATGATGCTGTGTTCTCATTGCATCATATCCAGAGGCATACATTTATGTTCATGTTAATCTCTTGATTAAGGCGGCGTCTACAGATTTCTCTGCTATGAAGTTATTTTTGTTCCTTTTTAATTAAAAAAATTTTAGGAGAGGTTATTTGAAGATACGAAATATCCTTTCTTCGTTAAACTTTTAGTTTATTCATTTATTATTTATATCAGTATTATCTCATGGATTTCTACTTTAAGACTTAAAATCCACTACTATTATGATTTATTTCTATGTTTATTTTAGCCAGTGAAAGCTCATTTATGCCGGCTTCTGTGTCCATTTGACATGGTAACATCATTTTTTGGATCACTTTTTTACTGTTTGGTACAGTTGCTTTGAATCAGCCATTTCTTCTAGGTTCTCTGGTTCCTTTGAGTGGAGAAGAATATTTGGAAGCTCAGATTCAAGTGCTAGGTGTGCTCATTACTATTGAGGTTTTGTTCCTATATCTTTTCACAAAATGAGGAATATTGTATATACACTTCCCGAATACCTATTTTCATTTTTACTTTCATCTCTTTACATTGAAATATATCAATTCACACCAACACCTCCATTTCGAATCCAACACCCAGAGTTAACTGTAATTTTTTCCCTTTCCTTATTTGTAACTTCCTTCTCAGAAAGTTAGAGCCTATCTCAGATTATCCATTCTTTTGTCTATTTGATCAATCTGTATGCAATCTCCCATCTCCACCACAATCCCTCTCTTCATTCTATTTATTTATTTATTTATTTATTTATTTATTTATTTGTTGTTTATTTATGTTTGAGACGGCATCTCGCTCTGTCACCCAGGCTGGAGTGCAGTGGCGTGATCTCGGCCCACTGCAAGCTCCGCCTCCCAGGTTCACGCCTTTCTCCTGCTTCAGCCTCCCAAGTAGCTGGGACTACAGGCGCCCGCCACTACGCCTGGCTAATTTTTTTTTTTTTTTTTTTTTTTTTTGGTATTTTTAGTACAGACAGGATTTCACCGTGTTATCAGAACCCAACATTTGCCCTGGAACACGTCTCCACGTGAAAAATCTCTTTATCTACCTCAGCTCCAAAACTTCTCCAGGGCTTTTATCCACATGGATAATTTTATCACCTTGCTTGGACTCTACACCTTACACCAAGCTGAATATTCCTCTTGCCCCACAATATGTAGATGCCCTCATCACCACACTTGGACTAAACAAGCTAGCCAGCCTAACATGAATCCCCTTCCTAAAACTGACACCCAACACCAGTACACCCAGTGTGTGAAAGCCTTCTTCACCCTGTGCTATGGTGTGAATGTTTGTGTCCCTCCAAAATTCATGTTGAAACTTAGTCTCGAATGTAATAGTAATAAGAGATGGAGCCTTGAGAAAGTGATTAAACAGTGAAGGCTCTTCTCTAATTTGAATGCAATTAAGGTAAGAAACTTAGTTGTTTACCCTTCCTTCTTCTGCCATGTGGAGACACAGCAACAAGACGCCTTTTTAGCAGGAGAGAGTAGCCCTCAACAGACACTGAATCTGCTGGTGCCTTGATCTTTGACTTCCTGTTCTCCAGAACTGGGAAATAAATTTCTGCTCTCTATAAATTATTTAATCTCAGGTGTTTTATGATAGCAACACAAATGGACTCCGACAATCATATCAGACCTTTTTGCTGCAGAAAACCTTTTTCACACTAGAGCCTAGTTCTTATCCACTCACATGAGCAAGGAGGAAAATGAGCCTGTTACACTGAATCCACATTCTAATTTCATTTATAAGTATTTGTACCTCGCATGATAAATAAAAGCTGTTATTAAATCTACCTGCCCAGGAAAAGAGAGAAGATTAAGTAATTCATTTCACCCTGATTTCCGAGATACCCTAATCAAAATAAAGCAGGTTACAGAATTCGTTTCCCAGTGATTCCATCTTTCCAATCTTGCCCATCTTTTTGGGGACATGATATCTATCTCTTTGAGTACCTTCTGTAAAGCATCAGGAAGATACAGACTTAATGAGCAGGACAAATTCCATTTTATTCTGACAGAAAATGCTGAAGCATTCAGCCTTTTAGGCTCTTAACTGCCTTAGTCTCTGCTAGCATAGAGGATGAATGCCTTTCGTGGTAAGCTCTGCTCTATACATAAAAAGACATCACTTTTAAATCAGCCTCCAATATTATCATAATAGCTAATTATTTCATTTATGCCACTTTGTGCTCCCAACTAATTTAAAAGGTTCAAGAATCACATTGGATTCATCTTTGTATGTGTAGTGCTGAAACAACATAAGCACTTAATAAATTTTTAATGAATGATTGGATAACTGAGTAAATGACTAAACAGAAGGAGCTATAAAATGAAACTTCTTTCAACCCTCATCATAATGCAAAGCAGTGAAGGCTTCATAACCAGACCATCAGCATACATGTAAATACACACACACACACACACACACACACACACACACACACACACACACCCTATTTTGTTTACCAATACATGTTGCTATAAAGGACAAGCATTCTCATATTTCTTATGAAGGAACCAGGGTGACATGTGAGTCATTATAATTTCAAAGCCTCTTCCTTCTTAATCTTTGAAACATCTATCTATGATTATAAGACAAAGAGTCTCTTTTCATGTCTTCCCCTGTTCCGTATCATACATTAGAGCATATAGGATCATCTTCAAGGTATGAGGTTGTGGATAAGCAAGAATTTATGTTTTTGCTTTAACAGACACACACAAACAGTAGTGAATAGGGATGTGCTAATTCTGATCACCAATCTGTCAACACCTATGATCCGCATTCAGTATATATATAGTTCTAAATCACATAAATCTGTTCCTGTCTATGCAGAATTTTATAATTCTAATACTCACTACTAATATCCAATATAATTTGAATAGCCAGTGAGTGCTGAACACTAAATCTTTTAGGTCAGGTGCTGTGGTTCACACCTGCAATCCCAGCACTTTGGGAGGTCAAGGCAGGTGGATTGCCTGAGCTCAGAAGTTTGAGACCAGCCTGGTCAACATGGTGAAACCCCGTCTTTACTAAAAATACAAAATTAGCTGGGCATGGTGGTGCATGCCTGTAATCCCAACTATTCAGGAGGCTGAGGCAGGAAAATTTCTTGAACCAGGTGGCAGAGATTGTTGCGAGCCAAGATCATGCCATTGCACTCCAGCCTGGGCAACGAAAGCAAAACTCCATAAAAAAAAAAAAAAAAAAAAAAAAAAAAAAAACTATCAGCAAAGATATTACTAGTGAAAAACTTTAAATCAGCTGTCTTAAATATGTTTAATTTAGATAAAAGAAACTATGGACAAAAATCAGGAGAACACTATATTAACAAACAAGAAATGCCAATTTGGAGATAGAAATTTCAAAAAAAGAATTAAATAGAAATTCTGAAACTGAAAAATGCAATCACTGGAATTAGAAATTCACTAGATGGTTGATTTTTTTTTTGAGACGGAGTCTCGCTCTGTTGCCCAGGCTGGAGTGCGGTGGCGCAACCTCGGCTCACTGCAAGCTCCGCCTCCCGGGTTCACGCTATTCTCCTGCCTCAGCCTCCGAAGTAGCTGGGACTACAGGCTCCCGCCACCACGCCCGGCTAATTTTTTGTAGTTTTAGTGGAGACGGCGGTTCACCGTGTTTGCCAGGATGGTCTCGATCTCCTGACCTCATGATCTGCCCGCCTCAGCCTCCCAAAGTGCTGAGATTACATGCGTGAGCCACCACGCCCGGCCCACTAGATGATTTTAACAACAGATTTGAGCAAACGGTAGAAAGAAGCAGCAAATTTGAAGATAACTGAATAAAAATTTTCCAGATTGAGGAGCAGATAGAAAATTTTAAAATGGACAGAATCCGAGAACCTATAAGACACAATAAAACATACAAACATATGGCCAGGCGCCGCGGCTCATGCCTGTAATCCCAGCACTTTGGGAGGCCAAGGTGGGCAGATCACGAGGTCAGGAGATTGAGACCATCCTGGCAAACACGGTGAAACCCTGTCTCTACTAAAAAATACAAAAAAAATAGCCAGGCATGGTGGTGGGTGCTTGTATTCCCAGCTACTTGGGAGGCTGAGGCAGGCGAATGGCTTGAACCCAAGAGACGGAGCTTGCAGTGAGCCGAGATCAGGTCACTGCACTCCAGCCTGGGTGACAGAGTGAGACTCAGTCTAAAAAATAAAAAATAAATAAAAATAAAAAAACATACAAACATATACATCATAGAAGTTCTAGAAGAAGAAGAGAGAAAGAGGCAGAAAAAATGTTGAGGAAATAATGGCCAGTACTTCCTAAATTTGAGAAAGACATGAAAGTCTACCTCCTAGAAACTCAACAAACTCAGGACAGGATAAATGTGAACAGGGCCACATCAAGACATCAATTATTGTCAATTTGTTAAAAGCCGAAGAGAAAGAATCCTAAAAGCAGCAAGAGAGAAGAAACTCATTATGTACAAGGGGCCCTCAATAAAAATCACACTGATTTCCCATTTGAAATCATGGAGGTCAGAAGGCACTGAGAAAACCTACTTAGCATGCTAAAAGAAAACAAAACTGTCAATCAGGAATTCTGTATCTGACAAAACTACCCTTCAAGAATGAAGGACAAATTAAGAGATTCCCAGATAAATAAATGCTAAGAAAGTTTTTGTTATTAGTGGGCCTGTCCATGAAATTAAGGGACACGGCCGGGCGCGGTGGCTCAAGCCCGTAATCCCAGCACTTTGGGAGGCCGAGGCGGGCGGATCACGAGGTCAGGAGATCGAGACCATCCTGGCTAACACGGTGAAACCCCGTCTCTACTAAAAAATACAAAAACTAGCCTGGCGAGGTGGCGGGCGCCTGTAGTCCCAGCTACTCGGGAGGCTGAGGCAGGAGAATGGCATGAACCTGGGAGGCGGAGCTTGCAGTGAGCTGAGATCTGGCCAGTGCACTCCAGCTTGGGTGACAGAGCGAGACTCCGTCTCAAAAAAAAAAAAAAAAAAAAAAAAAAAAAAAAAAAAAAAAAAAAAAAAGAAATTAAGGGACACTAGACAGTAACTCAAAGCCATAGGACAAAATACAGAACATTAGTAAAGGTAACTACTTAGGTATATTTAAGTCTGTATTCTTCTATATTTGGTGAGTAAATTAATTTTTTCTATATGACTTAAAAGGCAAATGCATTAAACAATAATTATAAATCTATGCTAATGGCCACACAATATATAAAGGTGTAATAACAATTTTTATATATTGTTACAATAACAATATAAAGAGGGGAAGAGGTAGAGACATATAGGATCAGAATGTTGCATACCATTAAAATTAAGTTAGTATTATTCAAGCTAGTTTGTTATAAGTTGAAGATGGTAGTTGTAGGCCGGGCGCCGTGGCTCAAGCCTGTAATCCCAGCACTTTGGGAGGCCGAGACGGGCGGATCACGAGGTCAGGAGATCGAGACCATCCTGGCGAACATGGTGAAACCCCGTCTCTACTAAAAAAAATACAAAAAACTAGCCTGGCGAGGTGGCGGGCGCCTGTAGTCCCAGCTACTCGGGAGGCTGAGGCAGGAGAATGGCGTGAACCCGGGAGGCGGAGGAGCTTGCAGTGAGCTGAGATCCGGCCACTTTGCAGTGAGCTGAGATCCGGCCACTGCACTCCAGTCTGGGCGACAGAGCGAGACTCCGTCTCAAAAAAAAAAAAAAAAAAAAAAAAAAAAAAAAAAGATGGTAGTTGTAAAGCCCAAGGTAATCACTAAAAAAGAAACAAAAATAAACAGAAAATGAAAGAAGAAAATAAACATAGTACATTACAAAATATCAAATAAGTGAAAAAAAAAGTCAGTAATGGAGGAATTGAACAAAAAACAGATAGGCATATAGAAAACCAATAACTAAATGTCAGAAGTTAGCCCTTCCTTACAGCAATTACTTTAAACATAAACTCTCCAATTAAAATGAAGAAATTGTCAGAATAGATTTTATTTTATTTTTATTGTTTTTTTTTTGTGACAGGATCTGGCTGTCGCTCAGACTGGAGTGCAGTAGCATGATCGCGGCCCACTGCAGCCTCAACCTCCCTGCCTCAGGTGATCCTCGAACCTCAGTCTCCCAAGCAGCTGGGACTACAGGTACGCACCACCATGTCTGGCTAATTTTAAAATTTTTTGTAGAGGCGGAGTTTCACCAAGTTGTCCAGGCTGGTCTCAAACTCCCGGGCTCAAGCAATCCACCCACTTTGGTTTCCCAAAGTGCTGGGATTACAGGCATAAACCACCACACCCAGTCAGCAGAATAGATTTTTAAAATCTACCTATAAGTATGTTCAAGAGACTTATTTATTTATTTATTTATTTATTTATTTATTTATTTAGAGACAGTTTTGCTCTTGTTGCCCAGGTTGGAGTGCAACGGCACAATCTTGGTTCACTGCAATCTCCGCCTCCCAGGTTCAAGCGATTCTTCTGCCTCACCCTCCTGAGTAGCTGGAATTACAGGCATGTGCCACCATGCCCAGCTAATTTTTTGTATTTAGTAGAGATGGGGTTTCACCATGTTGGTCAGGCTGGTCTCAAACTCCTGACTTCAGGTAATCCACCCGCCTCAGCCTCCCAAAATTCTGGGATTACAGGTGTGAGCTACCACATCTGGCCTAAGAGACTCATTTTAGATACAAAGACACAAAGAGATTGAAAGCAAAAACATGTAAAATGATACTACATGTAGAGTGATGACAAGCGAGATGGAGTGGCTATATGATTATCAGACAAAATAGGTTTTCAAGTCAAAAAAGATTAAAAGAGACAAAGGATGACATTATGTCTTAATAAAAGATACAATCAATCAAAAAGATGTAAAAAATGTTTTTTTGGGCATGTACCTAACAACTAAGCCCAAATATATGTAAAACAATAACTGGCAAAATTGAAAGTATAAATAGATATTTTTACTATAATAGTTGGAAGTTTCAATACCCAATTTCTTTTTTTTTTTTTTTTTTTTTTTTTTTTGAGGCGGAGTCTGGCTCTGTCGCCCAGACTGGAGTGCAGTGGTGCAATCTCTGCTCACTGCAAGCTCCGCCTCCCGGGTTCACGCCATTCTCCTGCCTCAGCCTCCCGAGTAGCTGGGACTACAGGCGCCCGCCACCTCGCCCCGCTAGTTTTTTGTATTTTTAGTAGAGACTGGGGTTTCACCATGTTCGCCAGGATGGTCTCGATCTCCTGACCTCGTGATCCGCCCGTCTCGGCCTCCCAAAGTGCTGGGATTACAGGCTTGAGCCACCGCGCCCGGCCACCCAATTTCAATAATTAATAGAACAACCAGGCAGAAGATCAATAAGGAAATAGAGAATTTCTAATAGGTTTATTATAATTTTAGAGCCTACAGACATACCAAACAGTCTACCCGAAAAAGTACCAGATACATGTTCTTAAGTACTCATGGAACAGTATCCAACATAGATCACATGTTAGACAACAAAACAAATTTAAGTAAATTTTAAAAGACTGAAGTTAAACGAAATATATTTTTAACTACGATGGAATGAAGCTGAATTTAAACAGAAGTGGAAATCTCACAAATATGTGGAAATTAAACAACGTATTCCTAAACAACCAATGAGTCAAAGAAATCATAAAGGAAGCTAGAAAATGTCTTGAGATAAGTGAAAATAACAACACAACATATGAAAACTCATGGGACACAGCAAAAGCAGTACTCAGAGAGAAATTTATATGACTATAATGAAAAAGAAAAATATCTCAAATTGATTCCCTAACTGTATACCTTGAAGTACTAGAAAAAGAAGAGCAAACTAAACTCAAAACTAGCAGAAGGAAGGAAATAACAAAAATTAAAGTGGGAATAAATGAAAAAGATAGAAAAACAATAGAAAATCAATAAAATCAAAAGTTTGTTCCTTGAAAATATCAACAAAATGGAAAAACCTTTAGCTAGAATGACTATTAATAAAAAGAAGATTCAAATTACTGAAATTAGAACAAAAAGAGGAGACATTCCAACTAACTTACAGAAGTGAAAAGGGTCATAAGAGAATATTGTGAACCATTGGCAGCTGCATGACAAGTTAGATAACCGAAACAAAATAGACAAATTCTTAGAAATGCATGAAATAAAGGGACTGTCTCAAGAAGAAATAGATGACCAGGAAGGATGACTTATGCCTCTAATCCCAACACTTTGAGGGGCCAAGGTGTGAGGATCACTTGAGGCCAGAAGCGCAAAAGCAGCCTGGATAACATAGTTAGACCTCATTTCTACAAAAAAAAAAAAAAAAAGCTAGGTGTGGTGATGTGCACCTGTGGTCCTAGTTATTCAGGAATTTAAGGCAGGAGGATCTCTTGACTGGGAGGCTAAGGCTACAGTGAGCTCTAATTACACCACTGCCTCCAGCTTGGGTGACAAAGTAAAACTGTCTCAAAAAAAAAAAAAAAAAAAAGGGAAGAAATAGACAATCTAAACAGGCCTAAAAAAATAAAATCAGTAATCAAAATCAGTAATCAAAAATCTCACCAAACAAACAAACAAAAAAGGGTCAGGACCAGACTCCTTCACCTATAAATTCTACCAAACACTAGAGGAATTAACACCACATAAACTCTTCTCAAACGCTTTCAAAAAATTGAAGAGGAGATACTTTGTAACTCATTCTATGAGACTAGCATTACCCTGATACCAAAACAACAACAAAAACACCACAACAAAAAAAGAAAAGCTATCCTTTATGGATATAGATGCAAAAATAGTTAATGAAACAACAGCAAAGTTAATTCAGCTGCATATTAAAAGGATTATACATCATTATCAAGTGGGATTTATCCCATTATTCATGGTTATTTAGCACACTAAAATCAATGTAATATACTATATCAATATAATGAAGAAAAACAAAAACATGTGATGCAGAAAAAAAGTACTTGACAAAATTCAACACCTTTGTATGGCAAAAACGCAGAATAAACTATTAACAGAAAGAACTTCCTTAAAATGATAAAAGTCAGATGTGAAAAACCCACAGCTAACATAATATTCAATGTTGAAAAACTGAAAGTTTTTCTCATAATATCAGGAACAAGACAGGATGTCTACTTTCACTACATCTATTCAATATAACACCTGAAGGTCTCTACTCAGAGTAATTAGTCAAGAAAAAGAAATAAAAGGCATTCAAATGGGAAAAAAAGTAGTTAAAACGAATTCTATTCATAGGTAGTTTAATCTTGTATGTAGAATGTCTTAAAGAATGTACAAGAAAAAATGTTGAAGCTAATAAATATCTTCAGCAAAGTTGTAAGATACAAAATGAGCATGCAAAAATCAGTTCGTATACTACTGGTGAACAATCCAAAAATGAATTTTTTTAAAAAAAATCCACATACAGCCAGGTCACCATGGCTCACGCCTGTAATCCCAGCACACTGGGAAGCTGAGGCAAGAGGATGGTTTGAGCCCAGGAGTTCAAGACCAGCCTGGGCAACATAAATGAGACTCTGTCTCAAAAATAATAACGATCATTATAATGAAATAAAATAAAAATATACGTACAATAGAATAAATATTCAAGAATAAATTTAACCAAGAAGGATAACAACCAGCATATGAAAGCTATAAAACATTGCTTATAGATATTAAATAAGACCTAGAAAAATGGAAAGACATCTCGCATTCATGAATTAGAAGACTTCATATTATATTAGCATGACAGTATTACCCAAAAAGATATACAGATTCAGCCTGGCGTGGTGGCTCATGCCTGTAATTCCAGCACTTTGCAAGGCCAAGGCAGGTGGATCATTTGAAGCCAGGAGTTCGAAATTGGCCTGGCAACATGGCAAAACCCCATCTCTACTAAAAGTACAAAAATTAGCCGGGCATGGTAGCCCACGCCTGTAATTCCAGCTACTAGGGAGGCTGAGGGAGGAGAATTGCTGGAACCCAGGGAGCAGAGGTTGCAGTGAGCCAAGATCGCGCCACTGCACTCCACTCTTGGTGACAGAGCGAGACTCTGTCTCAAAAAAAAGATACACAGATTCAATATAATATGTATCAAAATCCTAACAGCATATTTTCAGAAATGGAAAAATTCATCTAAAAATTCCTATTAAATTTCAAGGGACCCAAAATAACCAAAACAATATTAAACAGGTGAACAACATTGGAGGCCTCACAATTCCTGATTTCATCATTTACTGCAAAACTAAAACTACAGTAATCAAAATAGCATGGTACTGGCATAAGGATAAACATATACACCAACAGAATAGAGTTGAAAGACCGGAAATAAACTCCCATATCAACGATCAATTGATTTTTAACAATGTTGCTAATATCACATAATTGGGAAAAGAACAGTCTCTTTAACAAAGAGTGCTAGAAAAACTGGATAGTTCTAAGAAAAATAAAGGTAGTTGGACCTTTACCTTATACCACACACAAAAATTAACTCAAAACTGATCAAAGACTTAAATTTAAGAGCTAAAACTATGAACTCTTAGAAGAAAGCATAAGGGCGGGCCGGGCGCGGTGGCTCAAGCCTGTAATCCCAGCACTTTGGGAGGCCGAGACGGGCGGATCACGAGGTCAGGAGATCGAGACCATCCTGGCTAATATGGTGAAACCCCGTCTCTACTAGAAAATACAAAAAACTAGCCAGACGAGGTGGCGGGCACCTGTAGTCCCAGCTACTCGGGAGGCTGAGCCAGGAGAATGGCCTAAACCCGGGAGGCGGAGCTTGCAGTGAGCTGAGATCCGGCCACTGCACTCCAGCCTGGGTGACAGAGCAAGACTCTGTCTCAAAAAAAAAAAAAAAAAAAAAGAAAGAAAAAAAAAGAAAGCATAAGGGCAAATATGCATGGTCTTGGATTTGGCAATAGCTTCTTGAACATGATGCCAAATCTACAGAAAACAATAGAGTGAAAAACACAATCCATGGCTTGGGAGAAAATATTTGCAAATCATATATCTGATAAAGGTATAATATCCAGAATATGTAGACTCCCACAACTCAGAAACAAGATGAATGTCACCCTCTCAACATCTGATGTGCTCACCAACCAGTATGCTCTACTGAGCTTATACGTCCAGAGCTTTTTTGAGGTTTCATTTCTAGGCATGACTGATTAAATCATTGGCTACATGATTGAACCCAATCTCCAGTCTGTCTCCCTTTTCTGGAAGTTCCATTTGGGAATGTCCCAACCAGTTTTATACACATTTCTGGCGTAGGCAGACTCTCTCTTGAAACTCTCAGAAGGAGGCCGGGCCTGGTGGCTCATGCCTGTAATCCCAGGACTCTGGGAGGCCAAGGTGGGTGGATCACCCAAGGTCAGGAGTTCAAGACCAGCCTGACCAACATGATGAAATCCCACCTCTACTAAAAATACAAAAATTAGCCTGGTGCAGTGGCACACACCTGTAATCCCAGCTACTCTGGAGGCTGAGGCAGGAGAATTGCTTGAACTCAGGAGGCAGAGGTTGTGTTGAGCCAAAATCAGGCCACGGCACTCCAGTCTAGGCGACAGAGCAAGACTCCGTCTCAAAAAATAAAATAAAATAAAATAAATAAAAAGGGGCTGGGCGCGGTGCTCACTTTGGGAGTCTGAGGCGGATCGATCACAAGGTCAGGAGATCAAGACCATCCTGGCTAACACGGTGAAACCCCGTCTCTACTAAAAATACAAAAAATTAGCTGGGCATGGTGGCAGGCACCTGTAGTCCCAGCTACTCAGGAGGCTGAGGCAGGAGAATGGTGTGAACCCGAGAGACGGAGCTTGCAGTGAGCCGACATCGTGCCACTGCACTCCAGCCTGGGCGACAGAGTAAGACTCTGTCTCAAAAAAGAAAAAAAAAGAAAGAAAAAGACAGAAAGAAACCATTAGAAGGCTCACTAGGAGCCACTGCATTAGCATAAATTCAGGTATGGTTATTGGACTTTCTTATAAACAACAAATGACACTCCTCTGATTGAGAAGACTCTAAGAGTTTATATGTAAAATCTCTATGCCTGTGCCACCTGAAACCACAACAAAAAACAAATACTTTTATTTTTTCCTCTTTTTTTCTTTTCTCTCTCTTTCTCTCTCTCTCTTTCTTTTTCCTTCCTTCCTTCCTTCCTTCATTTTCTCTTTTCTATTTTTTTTTTTTTTCTGACAATGTCTGGGATCATGGCTCATTGCAACCTCAACCTCCCAAGCTCAAGTGATCCTCCCACCTCACCCCAAGTAGCTGGGACCACAGGCACATGCCACCATGCCCAACTAATTTTTAAATTTTGGTAGAGATGGAGTCTCCCTATGTTGCCCAGACTTGTCTCCAATCCCTGGCCTCCAGCAATCCTCCTGCCTTGGCCTCCCAAAGTGCTGATAACAGGTATGAGCCACCGTACCCGGCCTAGATATTTTTATTATACCACATAGGTACCACATATGTAAGCAAGTACTTGCAACACTATAAACTAATTCTACGTGATAGATTTATGTTCGGAACCCAAGTCGTTCACTTCTGATCACACTTGATAGCTGATAATTTCCTCATCCTCCACCATCTCTGCTCCCCCTTGATGTTTGATCACCCTAGCCTATCTTAAGCAAGAATTGTTAGGTTGGTTTAACCAAAATCCCCCTTACTCTTTTTTTTTTTTTTTTTTTTTTTTTTTTTTTGAGGTGGAGTCTCTCTCTGTCACCCAGGCTGGAGTGCAGTGGCGCGATCTCGGCTCACTGCAAGCTCCACTTCCTGGGTTCACGCCATTCTCCCACCTCAGCCTCCCGAGTAGCTGGAACTACAGGCGCCCGCCAGCACACCCAGCTAATTTCTTGTATTTTTAGTAGAGACAGGATTTTACCGTGTTAGCCAGGATGGTCTCAATCTCCTGACCTCATGATCGGCCCGCCTCAGCCTCCCAAAGTGCTGGGATTACAGGTGTCAGCCACTGTGCCCAGCCAAAATCCCCCTTACTCTTAATAGTAGCTCTTAGTAATGTTCCACTCACTGACCCTCAGTCTGTTCCTTGGCTATCAATTCCCACTTGCACATGCTGTATTTGGAGTTGAGCCCAATTTCTGTCTCCCACTCTTGTGGTCCCTATGTGCAGGATTCTCTAACTGATCCTGAATAGAGTCTGCCTTATACTTACCAACCTTTATGCTTTGATAAGTATAATTGAATAACTTTTACTTTAACAAGGCCCTTGAAATTATGTACAACTGTCTCTAAGACAGTCTTTTTTATTAGACAGGGCTTCATTCTGTTGCCCAAGCAGGTGTGATCACAGCTCACTGTAGCCTTGAATTCCTGGGTTCAAAGGATCCGCTCACCTCAGCGTCCCAAGTAGCAGGCTAATTTTTTATAGTTTTTTGGTAGAGATGATGTCTCTTTATGTTGCTCCGGCTGGTCTTGAACTCCCGACCTCAAGTGATCCTCCGACCTTGGCCCCCTAAAGCGCTGGAATTACAGGTGTGAGCCAATGTGCCCAACCAACTTTCTGGCTGTTTTTGAAAATGATGTTTATCAGGTTAACAGGAGACTTCAGACCTGAGCATTATTTGTCTCCATCTATTGTGAATCCCGGTATTTGTTACCGTACAGTTCATTGTATTAGAAAATGAGACCATCAAGTGTGTTCTCAGGATGAAAATAAGCACAGTTTGGGAGGACAGACAATACTATGTCCAGTTAGTGAAACTGCAGAGAATTGGGAATAAATCAAATAATATGTGTTTTGTACTGTTAGTAGCAAGACAATATTCCCCTTTTTGATACTTTTTTAGTTATTTAAATTTTTTTTTATATTTTTGTTATTCTGTCTGTTAGAGTTAAGCCTAATTTTAGAAATAAAAGAATTGAGACAGAGTTCAAGGAGATGCCAAGTCATAGTCAATGCTTCCTTGAGGAGTTTGTACCAAATAGATGGATACAAACTTCAAACAATGATCTCTGATTTCTGACCTTTTACTTCAAAACTCTGTTTGCTAGTTGCTAGTTTTCTTTATTATTATTAGTAGTAGTAGTATATTTAATTTTATTTTATTGTTTCTTTTGAGATGGAGTCTTGCTCTGTCGCCCAGGCTGGAGTGCAGTGGTGCAATCTCGGCTCACTGCAACCTCTGCCTCCCAAGTTTGAGCAATTCTCCTGCCCCAGCCTCCTCAGTAGCCAAGATTACAGGTGTGCACCACCACACCTAGCTAATTTTTTTTTTTTTTTTGTATTTTTAGTAGAGACAGGGTTTTACCATGTTGGCCAGGCTAGTCTTGAACTCCTGATCTTGTGATCTGCCCGCCTTGGCCTCCCAAAGTCCTGGGAGTACAGGCATGAGCCACTGTGCCTGGCCCTGTTTGCTAGTTTTCTATATGCTGAATTAATGCCTTTTTTCCCCAGGTTTCATTTTTATTCTCCTTCAGAAAATGTGATTAGGATTGCATTTTATTTTTTTTTTTTATGTTGAATGACAGCATTTACTAATTTTCTTTTTTGTTTGTTTGAGATGGAGTCTCATTCTGTTGTCCAAGCTGGAGTGCAGTGGTTCGATCTCCGCTCACTGCAACCTCTACCTCCTGGGTTCAAGCAATTCTTGTGTCTCAGCCTCCCGAGTAGCTGGGATTACAGGCCCCTGCCCACCACGCATGGCTAATTTTTGTATTTTTTAGTAGAGGCAAGGTTTCACCATTTTGGCCAGGTTGGTCTCGAACTCCTGACCTCAAGTGATCCACCCACCTCAGCCTCCCAAAGTGCTGGGATTACAGACGTGAGCCGCCGTGCCTGGCCTACTCATTTTCAAAAAGAGTGACACAACTTCTAACAATTGCTGATCAGATAAAGTCAGGGATGTTCTATACTTTCATTAGAAGGCTGAATTTGGAGAGAAAGCTGCGAGAAAAATGAGATTTTCCTGTAGCTCACTGGCTAATAAATACACCTCCAGGTGGAGGGAGTCACAGTGAGTATTTTGGCACCGCTTTTAGTTAATTAAAAGCTAGACTACACATACTATTTGTAATTGGGCTATCTTCTTTGCACTGCTGTTTACTTAATTGTAAACATGAGAGTACACTGGTATTTTGCTTTACAAATGGAATATCAGAAGTATTGCATTCATTTAGTCTGATTGATTTGTGCCCTATGAAACAGAATGAAACATTGGGTAGAACTAAATCAGGGTATTAATATTTGTCTACTATCTTCTAATTAAAATGATTTTCTGTTAACATTTTGTTTCCCATACTATTAATAGTGAAGGAAAAGACTGGGTGCGGTGGCTCTTGCCTGTAACCCCAGCATTTTGGGAGGTGGAGGCAGGTGGATCACCTGAAGTCAGGAGTTTGAGACCAGCCTGGCCAACATGGTGAAACGCTGTCTCTACTAAAAATACAAAAATTAGCCAGGCCTGGCAGTGGATGCCTGTAATCCCAGCTGCTTGGGAGGCTGAGGCAGGAGAATCACTTGAATCCATGAGGCGGAGGTTGCAATGAGCTGAGATCATGCCAGTGCACTCCAGCCTGGGCGAGAAGTGAGACTCAAAATAACAAGGAGGGGGGGGCGGGGGAGGAGGAGAAGGAGAAGGGGAAGGAGGAGGAGAGGGAAAAAAACTGCTTCCTTTATTTTGGTAAAATGTTTAACACTTTTCTTCTTCCTTCCCCCAGCCCCCAAAAGTCGTAATTCTATCCCTTTCATGATTTATAAGAGCTCTCCTGAGGCATTCATACGCATACTTTGAAGGTCTTCTGTGTTATTGTTCGTTAGTGATTCTTTTTTTTTTTTTTTTTTTTTTTTTTGAGACGGAGTCTTGCTCTGTCGCCCGGGCTGGAGTGCAGTGGCCTGATCTCAGCTCACTGCAAGCTCCGCCTCCCGGGTTCACGCCATTCTCCTGCCTCAGCCTCCCGAGTAGCTGGGATTACAGGCGCCCGCCACCTTGCCCGGCTAGTTTTTTGTATTTTTTAGTAGAGACGGGGTTTCACCATGTTAGCCAGGTTGGTCTCGATCTCCTGACCTCGTGATCCGCCCGTCTCGGCCTCCCAAAGTGCTGGGATTCCAGGCTTGAGCCACCGAACCCGGCCGTTCGTTAGTGATTCTTATAATAATTAAATAATTTTCCTAAATCCAAATTTTACTTTTGACTAACCTATTTGGTTCTAATGTGTATATACACAGGAGTTTTCACAGGGTCCCCTATTCTCAAAATCAGCAACGCTTCTTTGGATGCTCTCTGCAAGAGGCATTCAAGGTTAAAAGTCAGCATGACTCTCCCAGCGAACCTTGTACCTTCATACCCACCCCCATCCCAGCGACGGAGGAGTTTCCTCCTCTCACTTCCCCCAGAGAAGGAAGCTCAACAATATTAGCACACAAATGCAAAATAACCAGCCAGGATTCTTCCTAGGAATACAAATTAGGGGCAGGTAGTTGAAGAGCTTAGAAAGCTGAAATTGTTCACTATGAAAGGATGAATAGATGTGAGACTGAAAGTGGGGTAAAGTGTTCAGCTTTTGTCATTTAAAGTGATGTATTTAACTCTTTGCCTTCTAGAGACTACCCTTTGCCAAATAATAGAGCTTTACAATCAAGAGTTCCTGGGTTTAAAAAAAAAAAAAAAAAAGAGGTATTCAGCTTCCTTTTAAAAATTAGATATTGGTTTCACTAGAGCATAAGTCTGACAAAAAAAGACAGTGGAGAGCCTTATGGCATTGAATAACTTATTAGCAGATCTTTTAATTTTTTTAAAAAAGAGAGTCTATATTAACTGATTAGTGCATTTTCTTTTTTTTCTTTTAGCTGCCACTTTTAGCTAAATGCAAATCATGTTTTACTACATTTACATTTGGCCGAGTTTTAACTTGAGAGGTGTGTTTGGCTGAAAGCTTGAATTTTATTTTCTAATTAGATCTATCTTATTTAGTAGTCAATGGCATAGTCTTGCCACAGTTTTCCTATAATAATTATAAGATGAATGCCCAAACAAGTCATTTTCTAGATTGCTGAAGCTTTGGATATGTATCCTGGATATCCAGAAAGTAACATTGTGGGGAGAGTAATCAGCACTGTGCACGCACATTCTCAAGCTAAAATCTGACTAGTTCAGCATGACGCTGCATCAGTGGCTAAAAACCTAACTTAAGGGCAGGAAGATGCATTAGTGTCTTATTATAAGACAATGGAGGAACACGAACGTATAAAGTTAACTAATAAAACTCAGGGTTTCTACAACAACAGCGTGTTTTGACCTTGAGGTAAAATTGTCGTTTGGTTTGCTTTTATTAAGAGAGTATTTCCTAGCTAGGCATAGTGGCACACACCTGTAGCCGCAGGTACTTGGGAGGCTGAGGCAGGAGGATGACGTGAGTGCAGGAGGTCAAGTAAACCGAGGCAGGAGGATCACGTGAGTGCAGGAGGTCAAGTAAACCATGACTGTACCTCTGCACTCCAGCCTGGGTGACAGAGCAAGGCTCTCTCTCAAAAAAAAAAAAAAAAAAAAAGGATTTCTTCTTTTGTAGATACCAACCTTTGCTCTGATAGAGATCATACATGATGTACTATATTTATGAAATCCCTTCTGTGTACCCTTCGACCAGACTGTGCTCATCTTTGGTAGGACAATTTGGACCAACAAGTTATAATTGCTGAAGAAGATATAATGTCACTGAAGCACAGAGAAAGTATGTAAGACATAAATCCTAAGATATCCAAAATTGGTTTTTTTGGGCGGTGGGGGGAGTGTACGGGGGTGGCGAGGAAAGAGTTTCACTCTTGTTGCCCAGGCTGCAATCCAGTGGTGCTATTTTGGCTCACTGCAACCTCTGCCACCTGGGTTCACGCTATTCTCTGGCCTCAGCCTCCTGAGTAGCTGGGATTGCAGGCGCATGCCACAGTGCCTGGCTAATTTTTGTGTTTCTAGTGGAGATGGGGTTTTACCGTGTTGGCTAGGTTGGTCTCGAACTCCTGGACTCAGGTGATCCACCCACCTCAGCCTCCCAAAGTGCTGGGATTATAGGTGTGAGCCATGGCGCCCAGCCTCAAAATTGTTTTTTATACAATGGTATTGGGGGAGGGTAACTGGGAGATATATAAGTATTAGAGGATGTGGGCAGCCATGCATATAATGAGATTTTACATCTAGTATGGCATTATATTTAGAATATTTCTACTGTATAGGAGGAAAGCCTAGAAAGTTATGGTTTTTTGCTTTACTTTTTCTTTTTTTTTTTTTGTGAGATGGAGTCTTGCTCTGTTGCCCAGGCTGGAGTGCAGTGGCATGATCTCGGCTCACTGCAAGCTCTGCCTCTCGGGTTCACGCCATTCTCCTGCCTCAGCCTCCCGAGTAGCTGGGACTACAGGCGCACACCACAACGCCCGGCTAATTTTTGTATTTTTAGTAGAGACAGGGTTTCACTGTGTTAGTCAGGATGATCTGCATCTCCTGATCTCATGATCCGCCTATCTTGGCCTCCCAAAGTGCTGGGATTACAGGCATGAGCCACGGAGCCTGGCCTTGCTTTACTTTTATAATGACACTTTTAACAAAAGCCAATCCATTACCTTGCACGCTTTTTTCTCCTATTTCTCCAGTGATACATAGTTTTTTGAGGACAAAATGTCCTTTCCTTTCTCAGTGTCTTCAATAGTCCTGTTTATAATATTAGTGCTTAAAAATATCTTTAGGACAGGGTGTGGTAGCTCACACCTGTATTCTCAGCACTTTGGGAAGCTGAGACAGGAAAATAGCCTGAGACCAGGAGTTAGACCAGCCTAGTCAACATAGTGAGACCCTGTCTCTACTTTATATATAAATAAATAACAAAACAAACAAGCAAATAAAATAAAAATACTTCTAGTGGCTTAAGGGTACCACACCAAATCCCTGTGTCCTCATAGATAACACAGAGGTATTTATCTACCATCTTTGATTTCTGCTCTGAAATCTGTCAATAGTAAAATCCACATATAAAATCTAGGAAATGATTATTTATATCAGATACAGTTCTAAGAAAGACACTCTATGAAAATTGTCATGATTTTTGTCGAGGGATTTCCCTAGAAGGCTCCTTTGCAGTCTCCTTCTCTTTAGGTTGACATTGGGATTGGAGAGTAGAAGCCTCTCACCATCCTTCTTGTTTTGTTTCTTGATTACTTTTGACATTTTTAAAGTAACCTTGTAAAATCATGATGAATACAGGGATAATAGGATGGAAGTTAAGCCAATAAAGACTTAAATTTTGGAATCAGATAAAGTTTGAATAGAAGGAGGTTCTGCCGTTTATTACTAGTTGTGTTATCTTCAGCATTCCCTGACATCTTTGAGCTTCGGTATATTATCTACAGATGAAGAATAATAATATCTACTTCACAATAGGTTGTGAGGATTAAATGGAATCCTGTTTGTAGGTAGCCTAGCCTAGTAACTGCTTAGTGTAGCTGTTCAATCCACGTTAAACCATGTTCTTACAGAGAATGAGCAGAATTTGCTTATTGTAGCTGGGTTATTCATAGGGAGGATGACTTTAGGATGGATAAATTCAGGAGCTCAACCTACTATCAATGTGAGACTAAACTGGGTTTTGAGGAGGAAGCTGTTGAAGGATGCACACTGAAGACTGAAATTCAGAAAAGATCAAGGTAGACTGGTTTGAATAAGAGACTCTCTGCTATTAACCCATTTTCTCTCTCAAACCCCTAGTTCTACCTTTCAGTAGACTACAAACTCTTGACTCTATCTCATTCCTGGATACTGAACTTCTATATTCAAGAGTTTCTGGACTCTGTTTGGATGTTCTACATACATCTCAAACCAAACATGCCCCAAACTGAATATATAATACAAAATTACATCTAGAAAGGAGAAATAAGTTCTAGTGTTCTATGGAATTGGAGGGTGACAGTAGTTAACAATTCATTGTTTATTTTCAGATAGCCAGAAGAGAAGATTTTGAATGAAGAAGTGATCAATGTTTTGGGTAATGGATATGCTAATTACATTACCCTGAGTTGATCATTACACATTGTATATATGTACTGAAATATCACACTGTACTCCATGAATATATACAATTATTATGTGTCAATTAAAAATAAACAACTGAATGTTTGAATTTCTCCATCCAAATCCACTCTACATCTTGCATTCCCTAACTTTGTGATTGGTGTTGATATGTAACCTGGAAAACTGAATTGCATCATTAACTTGATCTTTGTCGAGTACATTCAATCGGTCATTGGCTCATGTACACTCTTCTTCTTAAAGTCATTTGTTCTGAACCTTTAACATTACTCATATTTTAAACTCGTTCTTTGATGCACTCCCTAGCTTAGATACATACAATTCTCTTCACCTCAAATGCTACTCACTTCCCTTCTCTACCTCAGGAATAACTAGTCCTATTTCAAAAAGCAACTCCACTGTCCCCTCTGTTAAGCTTTTCTCAACCTGTTCAGTGGCAGCTTGCTCCCACTCTGTGATTCAGTAGCATCCATCTAAAGAGAGGAAATTTAGAATATACTCCATCCTATTATTTATTATTAATTTTTCATAAGTGTCTCCATTTTTAAGTTATAAAACTAATCTTAATAGAAAAAAACAAGAAATTATTCATAATAAATGATTTAGCAATGTATAAAGTAAAAAATAAAAGTCTTGCATATTCATTCCCAGAAAAAATTACCACATCTTCTTCTTTGAAACAGAGTCTCACTCTGTTGCCCAGGCTGGAGTGCAGTGGCACTATCATGGTTCATGTAGCCTTGACCTCCTAAGCTAAATTCATCCTCCCACCTCAGTCTCCCTAGTAGCTGGGACTACAGGCGCACGCCACCACATCTGGCTAAGTTTTGTATTTTTTGTAGAGACAGGGTTTTGTCATGTTGCCCAGGCCAGTCTCCTACTCCTGGGCTCAAGCAATCTGCCCGCGGCAGCCTCCCAAAGTGTTGGGATTATAAGAGTGAGCCACTGTGCCCAGCCAAAATCACCACACTTACCAATTTGGTATGTATCCTTCCACCCTAAATAAAGAAAAACATACACATACACATTCACAGATGTACATGAGTACAAATACACACATATTTGTAAGAATGAGACTTGAAATACAGATGATTCTATTCTCTGGTTTTATATTTTTATATATTGCATAATATTAATTAATACTTGAATGTTTTAACTTACTCATATGGAATACATTTATATCTGGTAGAGCAATTATGTAACGTCTAAAACGTTTTTGCTAATTTTATGTTCTTACTTATTAGAGTTAGTGAATAAAGCTCAACAAAATTGTATTTTTATTGGGATGGAAACAAACTAATAAATAATTCATAAAGAACGCGTATCTTTAAAAAATGTAGGCTTCTCATTCATAAATATGGCGTAATTTTTCGCTTGCTAAAAATCTACTTATACTTTTAGACACTTTGAAGTCTTCTTGATACAGGTTTTATATATTTTTATTGTCAGTGCTCAATTTATTGATATTGTGAATAGAATATTTCTTCCCTTGTTTTGTTCTAACTGCTTTCTGCTTTTATAAGGAGAGCTATTGCTTTTTGTTTATATTTCTTATATCAACATACCTTAATTGAACTGTTACTAAGTTTGAAGGTTATTTATAAGATACACTGATTTTCAGGCAGGGCGCGGTGGCTCACGCCTGTGATCCCGACACTTTGGAAGGCCGAGGCAAGCGGATCACGAGGTCAGGAGATCGAGATCACGGTGAAACCCCATCTCTACTAAAAAAAAAAAAAAAAAAAAAAAAAAAAAAAAAAAAACTCAAAAAATTAGCCGGGCATGGTGGCAGGCGCCTATAGTCCCAACTACTCGGGAGGCTGAGGCAGGAGAATGGCGTGAACCCGGGAGACGGAGCTTGCACTTGTAGTGAGCTGAGATCACGCCACTGCACTCCAGCCTGGGTGACAGCGCCAGACTGTTAAAAGAAAAAAAAAAAAAAAAAGATACATTGATTTTCTTTTCTTTTCTTTTTTTTTTTTTTTGAGACAGAATCTTGCTCTGTCACCCAGGCTGGAGTGCAGTGGCACAATCTTGGCTCACTGCAACCCTCCACCCGCCGGATTCAAGCAATTCTCCTGTCTCAGCTTTCTGAGTAGCTGGGATTACAGGCACATGCCACCACGCTCAGCTAATGTTTGTATTTTCAGTAGAGATGGGAGTTCACCATGTTGGTCAGGCTGGTCTTGAACTCCTGACCTTGCCATCCGCCCACCTCGGCCTCCCAAAGTGCTGGGATTAAGGTGTGAGCCACCGTGCCTGGCCTGATACCCTGATTTTCTTAATAAACAGTCATGTCACCTGCAAATAAATGATATTGCCCCACACTTCCTATCCATTTTTTCCAGCTGAGTACACTGGATAGGATCTCTAGAACAATCTGGAATAAGAAGCGCATTGGCAATATTCAGGAGGGTGCACGTATGCCCTGAGGAAGATGCTGCAGAACTGGCCTCAAGGCCTCTGTGGACGGATATAAAAGGAAACAGGTTTCAAAGGACGTTGCTCTAGGGCACCGTGTGCTCCATGGAAGACCTCCTGTTCCTCGGCTTTGCTGACATTCACAGTTTCAGATATAGCAACTTTCCTAAGAACCATCTAGAAAAATCCCATCATGTTCTTAACCACCGTTTTTGTCCCAGTCACGAGACATTTAAGACCTCCAGCTCATTCTTTATTCCCCAGACTCTAATCCGCAAAGAGTTTGGTAAAACACTTTTTCTGACTTCATCTCTTACTGTTCCTCATCTCCTTTCACCCTTTCACCATGCCGTCTGGAACTCCACATCATCTGTGAAATTTTTGCCTTCTCACTCTGGAACCTAACCTTGTCTTGAAGCCGTCCTTTTCCTAAGGTCCTTGCAAGAGACATCTGTTTTCTCTCTTATAGCCCTACTGTCACTAGGCCTGGTGGTAGATTAGGTATCCTGTGTTCTGGAATAGTTTGAATAACATAGGAATTATAATTTCTTAAAATTGTTTTATATATAGAATAGCCTATAAATCTCAGTACTTGACATGTTTCTAGTTGTAAATCTTTAACAACCTTTTCAATGTTTCTGTGTTGCCCATCTATTCATATTTCGGTCTCCTTGAATAAATCTTGCGAATTAATATATTTTTAGGAAAGTTTCAATTTGATCCAGATTTTTAGATTGTTTAATAAACAACCCCAACTCATTAAAAGTTATGTTCTTTAGGCCAGGTGTGGTGGCTCATGCCTGTAGTTCCACTACTTTGGGAGGCCGAGGCAAGGGGACAACTTGAGACCGGGAGTTTGAGACCAGCCTGGCCAATACAGTGAAACCCCGTCTCTACTAAAAAGGTATGAAAATAGGCGGGGTGTGGTGGTGCATGCCTGTAATCCCAGCTACTTGGAGACTGAGGCATGAGAATAGCCTGAATTGGGGAGGCGGAAGTTGCAGTGAGCCGAGATCGTGCCACTGGACTCCATCCAGGTCTGGGTTACAGAGCCAGACCCTGTCTCAAAAAAAAAATATATATATATATACATATATATATATATAATTATATATATCATGTTCTTTGAGTGCAGCATCATTAGTTTCCCTTTTCCTTTTCCTTTTTTTTTTTTTTTCTGAGATGGAGTTTCGCTCTTGTTGCCCAGGCTGGAGTGCAATGGCCTGATCTCAGCTCACCGCAACCTCTGTCTCCTGGGTTCAAATGATTCTCCTGCCTCAGCCTCCTGAGTAGCTGGGATTATAGGCATGTGCCATCACGCCTGCCTAATTTTGTATTTTTAGTAGAGAAGCGGTTTCTCCATGCTGGTCAGGCTGGTCTGGAACTTCCAACCTCAGGTGATCCTCGTGCCTTGGCCTCCAAAGCGCTGGGATTATAGGCCTGAGCCACTGTGCTCAGTCCATTGGTTTCTCTTTAAGCCGATATCAAATTGAGGGAAACCACCTTGAAATCCCCTGTGTATCATAAAATTGGATTTTTTGCTTTATATACCTGATGAAGAAATAGAAGCACTGAGGTCTTTGAAGGCACGTTTATCGAGGGAGGGGATTGTGACCTATTTCTTTGACTTGTCTTATCACGCGTGTTAGAGGCATTGAACACTCAAAAGGGGACTATATTGACTGTGCCAGATGGAGTCAGAATTTCTTCGTTTCCTGCATAGGCTAGTTGGGTGTCAAACTAGGTAACTCACTTATCTCCTTTATTTTTCCTGTACTACCTATGTTGAGTATACCTATATATCTGTTCAAATCTTGGACAATCCTATATCCTGAAAGTATTAAAACAGGAGTACTTAGCCTTGCTATTATATTAAGACATTAAACCAATTAAATTGAGACCTTAATATGGACAAAATACTATACTGAGAAATATTAAGAAAAATGAGACATGGTCTTTGCCATCCAAGAACTGACAATCCAATTGGGAAAACTTGTGTTGAAGAAGCTCCAGTAAAAGTCAGTTTATAAAATAATTACTGGCTGGGCGCGGTGGCTCACGCCTGTAATCCCAGTACTTTGGGAGGCCTGAGGTGGGTGGATCATGAGGTCAGGAGATGGAGATCATCCTGGCTAACATGGTGGAACCCCGTCTCTACTAAAAATACAAAAATTTAGTGGCACGTGCCTGCAATCCCAGCTCCTTGGGAGGCTGAGGCAGGAGAATCGCTTGAACCCGGGACGTGGAGGTTGCAGTGAGCCAAGATCGTGCCACCGCACTCCAGCCTGGGTAAGAGAGCGAGACTCCGTCTAAAAAGAAAAAGATTATGAAACATCACTATGGTATTATTCTATTCAATGTCGATCCAGTCAGTTTTCACATACCCAGTGCTATACTGGACATTATTTGTACAAAGACTAGTGGTCCTCAAGAAGCTAATGATTTAGCAGAGAATCTCAGATATATAAAATTAGCCACACTCTGATGTAATTTATTCATCTCTGTGATGAATAAAATGCCACGTGAGAGTCCAAAAGAAAGTTGTGTCTCGCTAAGGAAATGAGTGGCTGAGAAGATGATGATAAATTTAACTAACACAGGAAATGCAGGCAAAATAGCTCATTTTAGTGGGATGCTCATTTTAGCAGTTGGAGCTGAAGATTAAATTTTGAAATCAGCTTCACTTTAATAATAACTAAAACACTGGGGACAAATGCCCTTGCCTGGGGAAAGAATCTGTAGTAAGATAAGATTAAAAAAAAAAATTAGGCTAGAATCATGGGAAAAATTCAAGATGTGCTGAAGTTCAAAACGGGTGCTGTGAGAGTCTAAGGAAGGGAAAGTTTCATTCTGGCTGAGATCATCAGGGAAGGTATTTTGGAGGAAGTGAGATTCACAATAGAATTTAAAAGTGCAGATGAGGAGAGCAGTATATTATAGAAGATGGAAATTCTAGATCTAGAGAACTATTTGAATAATAGTTGATGAACTGCTGCTTCAGAAATGTAGTTTATACATAAGAAGAGTAAAGCTGAGGAAAGTTGGAGAGAAATTGTACAATGATTGTTACAGCTGGTTATTTCAAGGCGTCAACTAGTGAGGGATATGTTTGGCTATGGAATAATTTTGAGCAGGAGAGTTTCAGAATCAGTTGTGAGTTTCAGAAAGAAAGCTTTTGAAAAGCTCTCTGTGGAAAAAATAAGACCCTCTATCCTTTTGCAGGCCAGATCTCCAAATGGCCCTTGTGTTAGGGAACCAGGGAGAAATCTCTGTCTTTCCTAGGCAGAAAAAGGAGATGGAAGGATATTTTTTCTTTCTCCAAGATCCTAGGTAATCTTTAACTCAGACCCCTATCTGACCCATGAACTAGAGAAATAGACTTATTAATCATCTAATTATGAAAAATCTGGCTTTTAACTTGAGCAAATTTATAAACTAGTTATGACAAGCTTTCAGAAGAAAAATATCTTTCATCATCCCTATAACTTAAAGAACAGAGTCTTAAACTGTGTATTATTTATAACGTTGAAAACTTGGAAATTGTTCAAAAGTTTGTCACTGATGAATAAATTATTTGTGACTTTATAATTATTTATATTTCAGATATGATATATTTGTTCTTACAAGTAGATAAAAATGATTTTTTATCTATGAAATTCTGTAGCTTCCTTTATTTACATATCTCAGTGATTTATGAAACACATATTTATGCTTTTTTATTAAAGAAGAAGAAGAAGAAGAAGAAGAAATGGTTAAGAATTGTTATTCCTGGAAATAGTTCTGTTTATGCATGGCTTTTAAGTTTTTAAAAATCAATTTAAAGAGGGTCTTCCATCATACTTTACTTTTCATTTCATATTTTACATATTTTTTCCTGAAACACTAACATTGAAATGCTTTCAGTTGTAAATTTCCAGGGGAATATAGAAATGGTATTATTGAAAAGCATAAAGAAGATTAAAAAGAACCAGGAGAGATGCAAATGACGTTTCAAATAAGGATGTCGAAAGCTTCTTCATGTCATTTGCTATTTGCAGGAAGGGTGAGAAGTTTTGCTAGCTAATGTTGACAATTGTTTAGAAAACTTTTTACAAGAATTGGAAGGACACGTGACTTTCCCATGAGGAGAAGAGAGCAGGTATTTCGCCGGGTTGACTTTAACCTCAAGTACCAGAGACAGAAATGAAACTTACTCTTTTGAGAGAGTTAGTAGTGGTGTTCAATGTTTTGTAAACTCTCTCCAGAGTCTGTTGCTAAATTTGTGCCCAGCAATGTTCATATTTTATTCATGCTCCATAAAAGAGAGGTCAAGGGATGTTAGAGTTTGTTGATTTCAACAACCTGAGAATTTGAGTCCAGTGGGATTAAAAGCCCCTCTCACTTCCTTTATGAAGCCACTGTGCTGTTATTTGAATAAGTTGTCTGGGTATCTTTTTATTTCTGTGAGGCACTACAGTAAGGAGAGATGCCATGATGAGAATCAGAACTCACTTATTAAGCACACATTTACTCTGGGCATAGACCTAGACACTGGAGGTTTCTATCAGCCAACTTGAACATTAATATTCATGACATACAGGCAGCAGAACAATATTAAGACAAAATATACATAATCGGAAAGGCAGTTTTCCTAAACTGTGTTTTGAGATATGTTCATATATGTTCCTTGAAAATAAAAGGTAAAATATCCATTCAAAGTACGAGATGGATTAATAGATTTTCTTGTAATTAAGTATGAAAAGTTCATTGATATGATTTTGGATTCTATATTTCAACTAACCCTTAAGAAACTACCAGATGCTAAATTTTGGTACAGTACTACAGAATAACCACAATTTTCTGAAAATGTTATTTAGAAACTCCTGCTTTTTAAACTACATGTAATACCAGATTTTCTTCAACTACTTCATCCAAAACAACATTTCACAAGACTGCAATAGGAGATAGGAGTATTCAACTGTCTACTTTCAAGCCAGACATTAAAGTGATTTGCACAAATGTAAAACAATGCTACTGTTTTCATTGATTTTTGCTTTTTAAAACAGTTTTCATAAAAATATGTTATGTATATTAACATGTTAGGGTATATTTATTGTAGCTATTTTATTTATCTATTTTTATTTTATTTTTTTTTTAAGCAGGATCTTGTTCTGTCATCCAGGCTGGAGTGCAGTGGTGTGATCACAGTTCACTATAGCCTTGACTTCCCAGGTTCCAACAATCCTGCCACCTCAGCCTCCCAAGTAGCCGGGACTACAGGTGCACACCACCCCGCCCAGCTCGTTTTTATATTTTTACTGGATTCGGGGTTTCACCACATTGCCCAGGCTGGTCTCGAACTTCTTGGCTGAAGTGATCTGCCAGCCTCAGTCTCCTGAAGTGCTGGGATTACAGGTGTCAGCCATCGTGTCTGGCTGTAGCTATTTTAAATTAATTAATTAATTAATAGTTTATAAATTTTAAAAATGGCTTTTAGGGTCAAATGCACTTGAGAAATGCAGATAGAATATTGAATGTCTTCAAATAAGAATAAGTCTCAATTGTATTAACAATACAAGAACAAATTGGTTCTTTTTTTTTTTTTGAGATGGAGGAGTCTCAGTCTGTCACCCAGGCTGGAGTGCAGTGGCCCAATCTCAGCTCACTGCAAGCTCCGCCTCCCGGGTTTACACCATTCTTCTGCCTCAGCCTCCCGAGTAGCTGGGACTACAGTCACCCACCACCTCGCCTGGCTAGTTTTTTGTATTGTTTTAGTAGAGACGGAGTTTCACCGTGTTAGCCAGGATGGTCTCGATCTCCTGACCTCGTGATCTACCTGTCTTGGCCCCCCAAAGTGCTGGGATTAGAGGCTTGAGTCACCGCGCCTGGCCAACAAATTTGTTCTTATCGCAAATAGTAAAACCACCATTACTGAATATACCTGATTTTTAAATGAATTTAATGTTTTATGATACAGTGATTTAAAATTTTGATTCTAGATTTACTTAATATTGATAATTGGTTTGGCAGCCCTAAATGTTGGAAAAAAGACACATCACAATTACATAAAATAATGCTTTAGGTGTGTTTCATTGGTAACAATAGTAAATATTTCACATATCTCCCTTCACTCCCATTTCCTCTCAGACTGATCTTTTTCCCTTGTATCATGACTGATAATGAACTTAGGCTTGGAATAGGAATATCAACTGTCATTTTCTTACTTCTCACCTGTGCTTACATTATTAGAATTACAACTTTTGGTCTTTATTTAGACTGTGAGTGTGAGGCTAAGGTCGGTTTAAACTAGTTGATAGAATGGACAAACACGCCTAACCCAGGACACATAACTGTCAAATGTTGGTACATACTGAAAGCAAAGTGGTCAGGCGCGGTGGCTCACGCCTGTAATCCCAGCACTTTGGTAGACTGAGGCAGGCAAATCACCTGAGGTCGGGAGTTCGAGACCAGCCTGATCAACATGGAGAAACCCCATGTCTACTAAAAATACTAAATTAGCCGGGCTTGGTGGCACATACCTGTAATTCCAGCTACTCGGGAGGCTGAGGCAGGAAAATCACTTGAACCCAGCAGGAAGAGGTTGTGGTGAGCTGAGATCACGCCATTGCACTCCAACCTGGGCAACAAGACCAAAACTTCATTTTTTTTAAAAAAGAAAGAAAGAGAGAGAGGAAGGAAGGAAGAGAGGAAAGGAGGGAGGAAAGGAAGCAAAGCTTGAGTAAAAGAGCCATGACCAGCCCCTTTCCTCTCCGTGAGGTGCAGCTCACCACACATGAATGCCTGGCACAAGGACCAGACCTTGTCATCACTAGTAGGTATCCCTATAATAAATATAATGAATGACACTTTGAGAGGCCAAGGCAGGTGGATCACTTGAATCCAGGAGTCTAAGACCAACCTGGGAAACATAGCGAAAACTTGTCTCTACAAAACACACACACATACCCACATTAGCTGGGCGTGGTGGCACGTACCTGTAGCCCATCTACTTGGGAGGCTGAGGCAGGAGGCTGAGGCAGAGTTGCAGTGAGCTGTGATTGCACCCCTGCACTCCAGCCTGGGTGAAAAAGTGAGACTCTGTTTCAAAACAAAATAAAACAAAACAAAAACCCAATTATTTATTATTATTATTATTATTTGAGATGGAATTTAGCTCTTGTTGCCCAGGCTGGAATGCAATGGCACGATCTTGGCTCACCACAACCTCTGCCTGCCGGGTTCAAGCAATTCTCCTGCCTCAGCCTCCCCAGTAGCTGGGATTGCAGGCATGCACCACCACGCCTGGCTAATTTAGTCTTTTTAGTAGAGATGGGGTTTCTCCATGTTGGTCAGGCTGGTCTTGAACTCCCGACCTCAGGTGATCCACCTGCCTCGGCCTCCCAAAGTGCTGGGATTACAGGCGTGAGCCACCGCACCCGGCCTATTTGTTATTATTTTTAAGATAAAAAATAGGTATGTTCTTTCTATATGCCTATGGTTCACTGTACATATCTTTCAGAGGCACACCTCATTTTATAGATAATTTCTCTAGACCATTCAGTCTAAAAGAGAAAACCTGGTCAGAAATATAAGCTTCAATAAAAACAAACAAAATTAACATAATTTTTTTTTTTTTTTTTTTTTTTGAGAAGGAGTCTTGCTCTGTTGCCAGGCTGGAGTACAATGGTGCAATCCCAGCTCACTGCAACCTCCACCTCCCGGGTTCAAGTGATTCTCCTGCCTCAGCCTCCTGAGGCAGGCACGTGCCACCACGTGATTACAGGCACGTGCCACCACGCCCAGCTAATTTTTGTATTTTTAGTAGATCCAGGGTTTCACCATATTGGTCAGGCTGATCTCGATCTCTTGACCTTGTGATCCACCCACCTTGGCCTCCCAAAGTGCTGGGATTACAGGTGTGAGCCACCACGCCTGGCATAAACATAATTTTTGACTGATGAGGAAAACAATTTCATTACCTCTTGAAAATTAACAGCACTTTTGAATCATAAAAGGTGTGGATCACTTGAGGCCACAACTTCAAGACCAGCCTGTTCAAAGCCCCATTGCTACTAAAAATACAAACATTAGCTGGGCGTGGTGGCTCGGGCCTGTAGAACCAGCTACTCGGGAGGCTGAGGCAAGAGAATTGTTTGAACCTGGGAGGTAGAGGTTGCCGTGAACCAAGATCACTCCACTGCACTCCATCCTGGGTGACAAGGCGAGCCCTGTCTCCAAAAAAAAAAAAAAAAAAAAAAAGTTTTTTTATGCAATATAAGTTTATTTTCTAAGTAAGAATTATTCACTTGAGCAAATGTTATTTAAATTTACAGTCAGCCTGTCTTTACCCTTCTTTTAATCATACATATAAATCTGGTGTAATGAACTCCACAGGATATTTCTTCACTCTGTGTTGAAAATTGAGTTTCCTGTGTTCACAGAGAGCACAGAGGGTTGAGAGTACTTTTGGAATGATGGCAGTGGTTGAAAAAATAGAAGAATTGCTTCTTGGTGACTAGATAGAAAAACGATACAAGAGTTTAGCTATTGCCGAGTTCTACTTTTTTTTTCCTTTACTAAAATCAGAATCCATTATTGTTGGAAAAGACTTTAGTGACCATGTAGGGCTAATCCAATTCTCCTACTTCACAAGAGGCAAAAATGAATTAAACGGCTTGCCTGCTGTTACACAGAGTGGCAGAATCAGGATGAGAATCCAGTTTTCCTCACTGTCAGTCCCTGTAATCCACATTCTCTCACTGAGGAAGACTGCCCCACAAGTGCTCTTTTTACAGAGTAATAGTCCTGCAACCAAGGTCCAAACAAAGTACTTGTGCCATCTCTGTTGTATAAGGCACCCTTCCTTGAGGTGACATTTGTTGTCCAGAAATTTTATCTGTAAGCAATGTCTCTGCTGAACTGCTTCACAAAACTCCTAGTTTCCCTGACACACATTCTTATTATGCCTTTCAATGAGCCCTTTATACTCAGAAGCTTCAAACTCCTACAGGTGGTAAAAATGAAAACAGTAGCAAAAAGGAAGTAAAGCAGTGTAATAAAAGGTAATATAAGCAATATACTGACTTAGGATAGGATGTGCTGTAGGAAGAAGTGTTATGATTTAGCTTCCTCATGTTATTGCAGTAGACACAAGTAATGGCAACAGAAGCTAGCATGTGGCAGTGTATAAGAAAACAGGGGCCGGGCGCGGTGGCTCAAGCCTGTAATCCCAGCACTTTGGGAGGCCGAGACGGGCGGATCACGAGGTCAGGAGATCGAGACCATCCTGGCTAATACGGTGAAACCCCGTCTCTACTAAAAAATACAAAAAACTAGCCGGGCGACGAGGCGGGCGCCTGTAGTCCCAGCTACTGGGGAGGCTGAGACAGGAGAATGGCGTGAACCCGGGAGGCGGAGCTTGCAGTGAGCTGAGAGCCGGCCACTGCACTCCAGCCTGGGCGGCAGAGCAAGACTCCGTCTCAAAAAAAAAAAAAAAAAAAAAAAAGAAAACAGGAAAAGCCAATACAGTTATAGAAGCTTCATTTTAGGCTGAATGTTGCAGGAATGAATGCCCACCTGTATTTTATCTGTAAAATATGTCTCTGCCGAACTGCTTCACAAAACTCCAAGTTTCCAGCCGGCCATGGTGGCTCACGCCTGTAATCCCAGCACTTTGGGAGGCCGAGGAGGGTGGATCGCCTGAGGTCAGGAGTTCGAGACCAGCCTGGCCAACATGGTGAAACCCTGTCTCTATTAAAAATACAAAAATTAGCCAGGCATGGTGGCAGGCGCCTGTAATCCCAGCTACTCGGGAGGTTGAGGCAGGAGAATCACTTGAATCCTGGTGTCAGAGGTTGCAGTGAGTCAAGATCGTGCCACTGCACTCCAGCCTGGGCGACAGAGCAAGACTCCGTCTCGAAAAAAACAAAAAACAAAACAAAACAAAAACAAACCTGCAAGATTCCTTGATACACACATCCTTACTATTGTCTTTCAATGAACAATTTGTATTCAGAATTGCTTTGCATGTATGGCAGGTCTAATTGTACTAGAGCCTGGTCAGTCATCTTGATGGAGCATGTCAAGGTCCTGGCCCCAAGTGTAGGGGAACATTCTATTAGAAATGCTTCATTTGTCTTTTTAGGCCATACCATGATGATTACATCACAGAAAGGGAAAGGCTCTCATCAACTGGATTTTGCAGAGACTATGCAGAATATTAGGGTTATTAGAGCTTAGAGAGCTTTTATCCCAGTGATCAGACCTAAATTAATGCTGATGTCCTCAGCATCTCAACAGCTGCTTTCCGAGGTCCACCCAGAGTTTGGTCACAGTTGCCTTCTTGGTAGCTGAGCCACTCAGGGAAATGCTGGTCACTCTGGGAGAGGGAGAAGCAACGAGTGCTAAAAAGAGATAACACATTTCATTACGGTCCTTCCTTCTGAGAAGGTTGAAAGGGGCACTCCTAGTGGGAAGAGAATTAAAAGACACTAACTATTCAGCCAGTGCCTGCTTAACTACAAATCAAAAGCTGACGCACCAAAACCATGGGTATCATGAGAAGCACAAGCTTTCATTTCAAAGGTGAATATGATTGGGAGAAAAGTGGGAGATATAAAGGAAGTAACATTTATCAGCCAGCCACCATGAGCTAGGTGCCATCCTTGGAAATGCATGTACCTTATCACAAATTCTTACAAAACTTGAGAGATAAGTATTACTTTCCCCTACTATAAGGGTGAAGAAAGAGAGGTTAAGACACTCACCCAATGTCACATGGTTTTCATATGGTAGAGCAGGGCTCAAATTAGGTTATCTCTGACTCCAAAGTTCATGTTCTTTCTGGGACGCTGCACCAGTGAATAAGTAGAATAAATAAATAAATGTGACTATTTGTTTTTATAGGATGTAACTCCCTTAGTAAAATAAACAAATAAACCAATAAATAAAATGAGTCAGAGGAGTCTTAGTTATAGGTGAGCTCCCTACCCGCATGTATATTCTCAGCAAAGGATCAACCTACATTGATGACGTTGACATAATCTATGACAAAACCTAAATATAATTTGTTCTTGTTCCACTGTGGAAAAGTGAAAGTGAGGAATCACTCAGTGAAGAAGAGAAGGGGAGAGAGCTAGGCATCTGGCCCTTCCTTCCTACATGCCTTCTTAGGCATGGGCTAAGACACCTGGCAGGGTCACGTCAGAGCATGCTTAGGGCAGAGGCTGCCACTTGGGCATTTCCAGGGGATCCTGCTCTGAAAGAGATCACCTAGAAATTTGTTTTAAAAATTTAGAAGTGATTTTTTTCTGTGACAAAGCTTTTTCTTTCAGCAATTGTGATCATGCTCCATTTAAAAATGAATAAATATGCCAGGCAGGGTGGCTCACACCTGTAATCCCAAAACTTTAGGAGGCTTAGGGAGAATCATTTGAGTCCAGGAGTTCAAGACCATCCTGGGAAACAAAATGAAATCCTGTCTCTACAAAAAGAAAAGAAAAGAAAAGAAAAATTCGCCAGTCGTGGTGGTGTGCACCTGTAGTCCCAGCTACTTGGGAGGCTGAGATGAGAGGGTTGCTTCAGCCAGGGAGGTTGGGTCTGCAGTGAGTCTTCTTTGTACCAGTGCACTCCAGCCTAGGCGACAGAGTGAGACCCTGTTGCTAAAACAGAGACAACAAAAGAGGAAGAAATAAGTAAAATTTTCTCCTCTATAAAAATGCTCCATGTTTTTAATATCTGTGAAATAAACTAGGGTCAAAGATTCCAGGCAATGACTGTGGAACTAGTGGTAATTCACATTTGTTGAGAAAGGGACAAAAAAAAAAAAAAAAAAAAATCTCAAAACTCAGTTACCCTATTTAATGAATTTTGCAATTAAACTCAAAATTGATAAGATGGACCTTTAGGCAAACCAGTCCATTACTTACTCTACTCCCATTTTCTTCTCTACTTTGGTTTAAAATAATACCAGCATGCTCAAGATGTGAGAACTCTGGCAAAAGAAGGCAAGGTAATGACAAGGCAGGATCAGCCTGACATCAATTCCTCTCAGCCCTGTCTAAGAACCACTGGGCAGGAAGAATCTGAGTTCTTGAATTCTGCTACAGTGGCTGAGATCAGTCTTTCAATGTGTCTAAATGGGAGATAAATCATTGTTAACTTAAAATGCAACATGGTGATTTAGCATGATTTTAATTGGATTTGGGCAATAAAAATACCCTTTGCTACTAAAAAAGAAAGGCAAAATTTGAAAATGGTGGTTATGTAACCTCTTTATGGCAAAAGAGCAGTCTTTTGAAAGATTGTCCTTCTCACAATAGAAGCTGATTTTATATTCCTAATGAGGCATGGGAGACACAATCTATTCTTGAAACGTTTCAGCTCTCTTCAGTGTTCCCTATTTAATTAGAATTGCTCCCTATACTAATCTCCCTAGCTAGCAATCTAATAGCCATTAGCAGAATTTATTTACTGTTTAAATTGCTACTTAAAGTTTAGGCTTGCTTCCAAGGATTTAAGCAGGTAACTAAGAGAAGGTTTGGCTTTTTAAGTCAAATCCTTGCCTCATTTCTTCCTTCAAATTATGCATAAGAAAATCCCTGTAAAAATAAATCAATAAAATCATAGCCCTAGTAAAGGAGACTTGTTTATTTTTGGGGGTGGGGGCAGAGGAGATGAGGAGTGAGGGTGCAAGCAGATAGTAATTATATATATCTAAATGCACCTGCAAATCTGTTGAAATTGGAAATGTTTATGTATTTGTTTTCTTTTTTTGGTACGTGCATTTACAGATGTGAATCTTAGAGTTTCATACTATGCGAGACAGCCAACATATGAAAACAATTAAAACAAATCTACCACACTTACCAGGTTAGCATATTTTACTTTCCTAAATGAGAGAAAAGAAAGTTACAGGAGTAACCAACCTAGAATTTGGGAGGTTCATAATGATAACTCCAGTACATTCCTGGGGAAACCTTACATTAGCCAGTTCTATGGAAGTCAAATAGAATGTGAAATTTAGTATTAATAGTTTTGTTTTTAAATTCCCAGCTCTTTTTCTATTTTTAGATTAATCTAATTAGAATAGCCATAAAATAATTACATTCCATAGTTATTAGGAACAGGCATATCAATGAAGATAAAATGATACATTCCTAAATGATAGTTGACCAGGAAATTAAATGGCAAACTTTGTGTAAAACATTAAATAAATTATTCTTAAATTTAAGGAACATGAGAAAACTCCCACAGATTGTTCAACTACTTTCTCACTTGTGATTCATTAAAACGCAACACATAGAAGGGATAGGAAATATATTTTCATGGATCTCCCTTTAGATATGTTTCCAAATCAAGCAATTTATGTATCAAAAATAAGAAGGTTTATGTATTCTTTCATTATTTTATAGGATTAGAATTGCTGAAAAGTAATTGGATATGATCTGCTACTAATCATTGACTTGAAAGAATAGTAACAATGCTAATAACAATTCCAACAACCAAAATTATAGTAGAACTCATACAAGAAGACAGCTTAGCTTAGAATAGCCTAACTTTTATTACTATTTTTTATTTTTTATTTTTTTACAATTTCACTCTGTCACCCAGACTGGAGTTGCAGTGGCATGACCTTGGCTCACTGCAACCTCTGCCTCCTGGATTCAAGTGATTCTTGTTCCTAAGCCTCCTGAGAAGCTGGGATTACAGGCGCACACCACCATGCCTGGCAAATTTTTGTATTATTAATAGAGATGGGGTTTCACCATGTGGGCCAGGATGGTCTCTAACTCCTGACCTCAGGTGATCTGTCCACCTTGGCCTCCCAAAGTGCTGGGATTACAAGCATCCTCCGTGCCTAGCCTAGAATAACCCAATTTTAAATAGTACATGGGGCCGGGTGCGGTGGCTCAAGCCTGTAATCCCAGCACTTAGGGAGGCTGAGACGGGCGGATCACAAGGTCAGGAGATCGAGACCATCCTGGCTAACACGGTGAAACCCCGTCTCTACTAAAAAATACAAAAAAAAAACTAGCCAGGCGAGGTGGCGGGCGCCTGTAGTCCCAGCTACTCAGGAGGCTAAGGCAGGAGAATGGCGTAAACCTGGGAGGCGGAGCTTGCAGTGAGCCGAGATCCAGCCACTGCACTCCAGCCTGGGCGACAGAGCGAGACTCCGTCTCAAAAAAAAAAAAAAGTACATGGTTGCCCAGGTATAAAAATGACAGAACAGAAATATCATCAGGTAACCAAGAATGCATTTAAGAAATATTTCTCTGTAAGCAGAGATAGAAGGAAACAACTATAAACAATCATAACATTGGTCTTGGAATCAAAAGTCTGGGCCTCAGTCAAAATATTTTTATTTGCATGCTATGTGATTTGGAGCAATTCTGTCACCTACAAAAATTCCAATTTCCTCTTATGTAAAATCGGCATATTAGTATCTGTCTTACATGAATCTCAGGGCCAACTGTGAGGATCAAAAGTCAAAATGAGACAATGGGGTGGACATAGTGGCTCATGCATGTAATCCCAGCACTTTGGGAGGCCGAGGTGGGCAGATCATTTGATCTTAGGAGATGAAGTCCAGCCTAGGCAACATGGCAAAACTCTGTCTTTACAAAAAATACAAAAATTAGTTGGGCATGGTGGCACATGGCCTGTAGTTCCAGCTACTTTGGAGGCTGAGGCAAGAGGATCACTTGAGCCCAGGAGTTTGAGGCTGAAGTGAGGTGAGATCACACCACTGCACTCCAGCCTGGGAAACAGAGTGAGACCCTGTTTCAAAAAAAAAAAAGTAAAACATAAAGCTACAAGTCAATAATATGGGACTGTGCCATAAAATGTAAATAATTACTATGATTCATACAAATATAGCCTCAGTTTTCATGTTAAGATCTGAGACTAGAGCTCAGGAATAAGATAGATCAAGGATACATTAATATCCAATGAAGGTTAATCTTAGATGGTTTTATTATATCCTGCTTCACCCTACAATGAAAGTAAAGTGGCTGTCAACCAAAGCTGCCATTTATGTAGTGCTTTGTTCATTGGCATGTACTCATGCCACAAATGTTGCAATTCAAGGCAGTGCTAGATGCTGGGGATAAAATATCCCTTGCCCTGCAGTGGAATATACAAACCAACTTAAAGAAGACAGTAGTAATATACCATAGTTTTAATTATGAGATGTCCTATAAGAAAGTATTTTTAATCCCTCTTTTATATGTGAGTAAATTGACGCTTGCGAAAGTTAAGAAACAACCCCAAGGCTATTCAATAAATGCAGGTGCCATCTATAAAGTTCCAAAGTCAGTTGACTTGGGCTATTATATTTGTATTGTATCAAATCAAAAATTGTTGGTGCTTTTTTAAGAAATCCCTCTAAAGCTCTAATAGACAGTTTATAAGTTTTCCGAAAAAAGTATATTCAATATGCTTGAATATGGTTTTCTGTTTAATAGAAGAGGTTTAGTGTCCCACTTGTTAAAGTCTCACCCACTTATCATCAGCAGGCAGCTAATTTATAATGTCTTGGTAAATCTAAAGAGATACAAAAACATACCCTTTCTTTTGAGACGGAGTCTCTATCTGTCACCCAGACTGGAGTGCAGTGGCGCTATCTCGGCTCACTGTAACCTCTGCCTCTCAGGGTCAAACGACTCTCCTGCCTCAGCCTCCCAAGTAGCTGGAATTACAGGCGCCCACCATCACACCTGGCTAATTTTTTTTTTTTTGGTATATTTAGTAGAGATGGGGTTTCACCATGTTGGCCACGATGGAGACCTAACTATTTTAATTAAGAACCAAGTCTTTCCCTATATCCTTGCTTCCTATGATGATTAATTTTATGCGGCAACTTAGTTGGGCCACGGTACCCAGATATTTGGTCGAACATTGAACATTTGGGGTGTTTCTTTGAGAGCGTGTCTGTGGATGATTTAAATTGGTGAACTTTAAGCAAAGCAGACTGCCCTCCATAATGTAGAGTATCCTCATTCCAGCAGTTGATGGTGTTACTAGAACAAAGACTAAACTCCCCTGAGCAAAGAGGAATGCTGAGAGGAGACATTTTTGGTCTGGTTTATTTTATTTATTTTTTACATGGAGTCTCACTCTGTTGCCCAGGCTGGAGTACAGTGGCACGATATCAGCTCATTGCAACCTCTGCCTCCCAGGTTCAACAGTTCTCGTATCTCAGCCTCCTGAGTAGCTGGGATTACAGGAACATGCCACCACACCTGGCTAATTTTTGTATTTTTGGTAGAAACAGCGTCTCGCCATGTTGGCCAGGCTGGTCTCAAACAACTGGCCTCAAGTGATCCACCTGCCTCAGTCTCCCAAAGTGCTAGGATTATAGGCGTGAGTCACCGTGCTTGGCCCATCCCTGTCTTTTAAAACCTTAGCATCAGTTCAGTGGAAGCATAGATGTGTAAGTAAGAGCAGTAATATGATACAGGTCCCCCACCCAAATGACAATGAATCCAGGACTTTGGAGAAGAAAGAAGGGAGAGGTAAGTTTTTCTTTAACTAGTTCTTGCATTTCTAATTCATTCCACCAAAACAATCATCTGAGTTTTTCAAAATAGCTACTTCCTCATATCCTTCCTTTCTCAGATGCCATCAGTATATCTTTACTTTCTGTTTTGAATTCATTCATTTATTCATCAAATACTTATTGAGCTCTCCCTATGTTCCAGGTGATGGGCGTGATCCTGGGAATCCAGATGTAAATCAAATAATAAAGGTCTAATGGAGACAAAGACATTAAACAAATAATCACACCGATAATTAAACTTCATTGCTAATGTGTCATGAAAGAAAAAGACTGCAGAAGATGACAGCAAACCACGAAGGATTTTATCTAATCTGGACTAGGGGTTGGAAGCAGTTTTCCCGGGGAAGTGATATTTTTACTGAGTTATTGTTTGTTTGTTTGTTTGTTTTGAGATGGAGTCTCTCTCTGTTGCCCAGACTGGAGTGCAGTGGCCGATCTTGGCTCACTGCAGCCTCCGCCTCCCAGGTGGTTCAAGCGATTTTTCTGCCTCAGCCTCCTGAGTAACTGGGATTACAGACACCTGCCACCACGCCCAGCTAATTTTTGTATTTTTAGTAGAGAAGGGGGTTTCATCATGTTGGCCAGGCTGGTCTCAAATTCCTGACCTCAGGTGATCCGCCCACCTCGGCCTCCCGAAGTGCTGGGATGATCGGCGTGAGCCACCATGCCCAGCCTTTACTGAGTTTTAAAGGAAGACTAAAAGTTTATCAGGTGAATGGATGTGGGATGAGGATTAAGGAAGGGGAGTTTCCAGGTAAAGACAACAGTATTCTGAAGGACACGTGGAGGAAAGGGATGAGACTGAAACTAAGAAATGAGACAGAAGGCAGAGCAGCTGTGGTGAGCGTGTAGGGCTGGTAGGAGGATAGTTATTGGCATAGGGAAGAACCGGATCTTTATAGATCTTGAAAGAACTGGAACTTTGTTCAAAGAGCAAAAGGAAGTCATCAAATACATTCTTTTCAAAGGTCTAAATTCTTAGAATATACTCTTAAAACATCCCTCTTACAAATTGATTGAAAAATGTTATGGAAGGGCCAAAAATAGATTTGGGGAGATGCATTAGGATGAAGTCCAGGTTCTTTAGTTTGACTTTCAGGCTCCTTAGAATTGAGGCCAAACCATGAGAATTGCTTGGACCCAGAAGGCAGAAGTTGTAGTGAGCCGAGATCGTGCTACTGCACTCTGGTCCAGCCTGGGCAACAGACCAAGACTTCGTCTAAAAAAATTTAATAAATAAATAAATAAATAAATAAATAAATAAATAAATAAAAGTAAAGAATTGAGACCAAACCTATCTTCATAGTTTTTTTTTTGAGATGGAGTTTTGTTCTTGTTACACAGGCTGGAGTGCAATGGCATGATTTCAGCTCACTGCAACCTCTGCCTCCCAGGTTCAAGCAATTCTCCTGCCTCAGCCTCCTGAGTAGCTGCTATTATAGGCGCTCACTACCACATCCAGCTAATTTTTGTATTTTTAGTAGAGACGAGGTTTCACCATGTTGGCCAGGCTGGTCTCAAACTCCTGACCTCGGGTGATCCACCTGCCTCAGCCTCCCAAACTGCTGCTGAGATTACAGGCTTGAGCCACCGCATGCGGCCTATCTTTACAATCTTAAAACTTTTTCTTTCTTTTTTTTTTTTTTTGTGGCGCGATCACGGCTCACTGCAACCTCTGCCTCCTGGGCTCAAGGAATTCTCCCACCATCAGCCTCCAGAGTAGCTGGGATTACAGGCACGTGCCACCAGGCCCAGCTAAATTTTTTTTTTTTTTTTTTTTTTTTCCCGTAGAGACGGGGTTTCGAACTCCTGAGCTCAAGCAGTCAGTCTGCCTTGGCCTCCCAAAGTACTGGGATTAGAGGCGTGAGCCACTGTCCACCCCAATCTTCTTTATCATTTCACTTTTACATGAATGTGCACTTCTGCCAGCCTGGTCCATTCACTGTCTCCTGAACAGGATTTTGCTCGATCCTGACTTTTGGCTTTCCAGAACACCTCCTCACTACCTATTTTTTAAGACCCAGACAAAATTTTGTCTGTCCTCAGTATCCAGGTTGACCATCATCCCTTTCTCTGAATATCCAAAGTGACTATGTATTTCTACACATTTAAGATGAAACATTGTAAGAAACTACATTATTTTTGAACTACGAAGAAAATAAAAGTACTGCTGATAAATTCATGACAAAATCTCAATGTTAGCCATTTGAGATACATAAATTGGTCATGCCAGCTTATCATTGACTTGAAATTTCTCTCATCTATTCATCTACTGTGGGGCCTCTCCCTTTCTTAGGTCCGACAAAGAGTTTAGTTGGTTTTTTGCAAGAAAAATTGGATTGCAATCCTTTCTCCAATAATAGATATTTGTTTTCTTACTATTAAATTTAAGCCAAATAACATAATATTAAATATTCTTGACTTTGGGCGTATAAGTTTTCATTTGAAAGTATTTTATTTTATGTATTTATGTATTTAATTAATTAATTAATTTTTTTGAGACAGAGTCTCACTCTTGTTGCCCAGGCTGGAGTGCAATGACGCGATATCAGTTCCCTGCAACCTCCACCTCTTGGTGGAGATTCTCCTGCCTCAGCCTCCGGAGTAGCTGGGATTACAGGGGCGTACCACCATGCCTGGCTAATTTATTTTGTATTTTTAGTAGAGACAGTGTTTCACCATGTTGGCCAGGGTGGTCCCGGATTCCAAACCTCAGGAGATCTGCCCGCCTCTTCCTCCCAAAGTGCTGGTATTACAGGCTTGAGCCACCACGCCCAGCCTTGAAGGTATTTTAAACAATTAAAATTAAAATGTGCAAGTAGGTCGGGCACAGTGGCTCATGCCTGTAATCCTGCTACTTTGGGAGGCCAGGGAGGCTGATCACAAGGTCAGGAGTTCAAGACCAGCCTGGCCAACATGGTGAAACCCTCCACTAAAAATACAAAAATTAGCCAGGCATGGTGGCAGGTGCCTGTAATCCTAGCTGCTCGGGGGGCTGAGGCAGGAGTATCGCTTGAACTGGGGAGAAGGAGCTTGCAGTGAGCTGAGATCATGCCATTGCCCTCCAACCTGGGCGATGAGAGCAAGACTCCGTCTCAAAAAAAAAAAAAAATGTGTAAGTAAACTTAAATGTGGTAATGCATATTAACTCACTCGAAGTGGGACAATATGAATACCTGTGGTCAGCTTCAAGCACAACAAATAGTCAAAAGTTATGTCATGACTACCGGTTGCCTAGCCAATGGCAATTATAAAACACCATTGATTGCATGATGCATTCTAATTCCAGAGATGCACAAATGAAAATACAAATGTTCAACCCAGAATTGAATAACTTTGTTATATCTCTAGCACTCAATTGATAATAACATTTTGATGTGTTATTATTTATGCTCCTTCTTCCTTAAACACCTTCCATATACATTTATTTATTTATTATTTATTTATTTATTATTTTTTGAGATGGAGTCTCGCTCTGTCGCCCAGGCTGGAGAGCAGTGGCACCATCTCAGCTCACAGAAACCTCCTCTTCCCAGATTCAAGCGATTCTCCTGCCTCAGCCTCCCGTGTGTGCCACCAGGCCCAGCTAACTTTTGTATTTTTAGTAGGGACAGGGTTTCACCATGTTGGCCAGGATGGTCTTGATCTCTTGACCTCGTGATCCTCCCACCTCGGCCTCCCAAAGTGCTGGGATTACAGGCATGAGCCACCATGCCCAGCCAATACCTTTATTATCTATTGAATTGTTTTCCATCTGGGAACTTATTAATGGAAAGATGTAGTACTTGCGACTATGAATGAATTCTTAAAGTTCTTCTGTTAGTTCATTCAAAGTAGATTAACATTGGATAAAACTAGTCCATAAGTTAATTAACATGGCTATTTGTTTTAGTAGGAACGTTGCAAAAGTCTATATATGTATAGACATACATGTATATACACCCATGCATACATTCTCTGTGGAAAAATCATAATCCATTAAAGAACATAACTATATTATCAATATATCCATTTAACAGTTCGCTTTAATAAGGTACTTTATTTAAAGAGGAATATCTCTTTTAATTATCAGATCACTCATGAAGTATATATTACAACTACCATTTGCAGGGAAGAAACTGAACCACAGAGAAGTTAAGTGATTTGCTCATGAAGACACTTGGCCTACTATTCTATAGCTAGTGTTCTTCCTATTAAGTCATGTTATACATTTTACACATTTAATATTTTGTAGATAGTTGCTATGCTTTGAATATGGTTTTGTCCCCAGCAAAATTCATGTTGAGGTTTGGTTTCCAAAATAACAGTGTTGAGCGATAGTGAAACCTTTAAGAGGCTTTGGGGTCACAAAGGATCCACCCTCATGAAGGGATTAATGCCATCTTGAGGGAAGGAGTTCAGTTACTGAGATCAGTCACCGAGAGAGAGAATAGGTTGTTAAAAAGCAAGTTTGTGGGCAGGCGCAGTGGCTCACTCCTGTAATCTTAGAACTTTGGGAGGTCAAGGTGGGCAGATCACTTGAGGTGAGGAGTTGGAGACAAGCCTGGTCAACATAGTAAAACCCCGTCTCTACTAAAATCACAAAAATTAGCTGCACGTGGGGATGAGGACTTGTAATCCCACCTAATTGGGAGGCTGAAGCAGGAGAATTGCTTGAATCTGGGAGGCGGAGGTTGCAGAGAGCCGAGATCACGTCACTGCGCTCCAGCCGGGGCGACACAGCAAGACTCAATCTCATAAATAAATAAATAAATGCAAGGTTGCCCCTCGTATTGTCTCTTTTGCACACATTCACTCACTGCTCTCTCCTGTGCTCTCACCGTATGATGCCATCTGCCATGTTGTGATGCAGCATGAAGTCCTTGTCAGGTATGGCCACCCAGTTTTGAACTTCCAGGGACAGTAAGCCAAATAAACCTCTTTGCTTTATGAATTGCCTATGAATTGTCCAGTCTTTTTTTTTTCTTTTTTTTTGAGACTGAGTCTTGCTCTGTCGTCCAGGCTGGGGTACAGTGGCATGATCTCGGCTCCCTGCAACCTCCACCTCCCGGGTTCAAGTGATTCTCCTGCCTCAGCCTCCTAAGTAGCTGCAGTTACAGACCATGCCCGGCTAACTTTTGTATTTTTAGTAGAGATCGGTTTTGCCATGTTGGCCAGGCTGGTCTCGAACTCCCAACCTCGGGTGATTCACCCACCTCGGCCTCCCAAAGTGCTGGGATTAGAGGTGTGAGCCACTGCACCTGGCTGAATTGCCCAGTCTTAGGTATTCTGTTAGAGTAACAGAAAATGGACTGAGATGATTGTAATATTCAACAGTAATAGGTCCACACACATTTCTTTTTAGACTTCTATCTTATTAATGGATAATCCAATTTAGAGTTACTTGTCATATAAAAAATTTCATTGCATTGCCAAAGGAATTACCTATGTCTTTTTTCAATAGAAGTGTATTTTAAAGTCAATTACTTAGGTGAGTGGGCAGAAAATAACATGTTAGCACCTATTAACAATCAAAGATGACTGAGGAAAGGAAACAAAGGACTTCTGAATATAACTTTAATCAATAATACAACTTTTAAAAATTGATTGTTACTTATAATGGTTTATACTCATCTGGGTGCAGTGGCTCACACTTGTAATCTCAGAACTTTGAGAGGCTGAGGTGGGCGGATCAAGAGGTCAGGAGTTCAAGACCAGCCTGGCCAACATGGTGAAACTCCACCTCTACTAAAGATACAAAAAATTAGCCAGGCATAGTGGTGCACACCTGTAATCCCAGCTACTTGGGAGGCTGAGGCAGGAGAACTGCTTGAACCCAGGAGGTGGAGGTTGCAGTGAGTTGAGATTGTGCCATTGCACTGCAGCCTGGGTGACAGGGCAAGACTCCATTTCAAAAAAAGAAAAAAAAAAAAGGTTTATACTCATGTTTGCTCTGAAAGTTTTCAAATAACTTAAAATAAATGAGAATATATACATCACAAATTGGAAATTGGCCAGGCGTGGTAGCTTATGCCTGTAGTCCCAGCACTTTGGGAGGCTGAGGTGGGCGGATCACGAGGTCAGGAGTTTGAGATCATCCTGGTCAACATGGTGAAACCCCATCTCTACTAGAAATACAAAAATTACCTGGGCCTGGTGGCACACACCTGTAGTCCCAGCTACTCGGGAGGCAGAGACAGTAGAATCACTTGAACCTAAGAGGCAGACCTTGCAATGAGCCAAGATCACGCCACTGGAGTGCAGTGGCGTGTATATATATATATATATATCTGTACACACACACACACACACACACACACACACACCCCACAGATTAATTAAAAGTAGGGTAGACTAATAATTTTACTTAGTGGACCATTCTAAAAGTAGGGTTTTCATTTGGTGTTTATTTATTTATTTATTTTTATAGAGACTGAGTAAGTCTCACTATGTTGCCCAGGCTGGTTTTGAACTGCTGGGCTCAAGTGATCTTCCTGCCTTGGCTTCCCAAAGTGTTGGAATTACAAGCATGAGCCGTTACGCCCAACCCATTTTGTGTGTTTTTTAGGGAACAAAGGGGTTTTGTGAATTTTATGGGACAGTTGACTAAGTTCTGCTATTCAAAACAAATTTACTTCCAGTAAGAAACATCAGGCCAGGCGCTGTGGCTTACGCCTATAATCCTAGCACTTCCTAGCACTTTGGGAGGCTAAGGCGGGTGGATCACAAGGTCAAGGGATCGAAACCATCCTGGCCAGCATGGTGAAACCCTGTCTCTAGAAATACAAAACTTAGCTGGGTGAGGTGGCACATGCTTGTAGTCCCAGCTACTCGGGAGGCTGAGGCAGGAGAATAGCTTGAACCCAGGAGGCAGAGGTTGCAGTGAGCCAAGATCGCACCAGTGCACTCCAGCCTGGTGACAAAGTGAAACCCTGTCTCAAAAAAACCCCAAAAAGCAAAAGGAAAAGACTGGGCACGGTGGCTCATGGCTGTAATCCCAGCACTTTGGGCTGAGGCGGGCGGATCATGAGGTCAGGAGATCGAGACCATCCTGGCTAACACGGTGAAACCCCGTCTCTACTAAAAAATACAAAAAACTAGCCGGGCGTGGTGGTGGGCGCCTGTAGTCCCAGCTACCCGGGAGGCTGAGGCAGGAGAATGGCATGAACCCAGGAAGCACAGTTTGCAGTGAGCCAGAGATCGCGCCACTGCACTCCAACCTGGGCGACAGAGTGAGACTCCATCTCAACAACAACAACAACAAAAAGAAACATCAATAAATAACATTTATAACATCAACAAACTCTAAAAATGCACATCTCTTTATATATATTTGTGTGTGTGCGCAATTACTAGAAGCCGTTCTTTCAAAACTTAAATCTCTTATAAATAAACATTGATCTGAAATTTATTAATTCTTTTAGCTTCATATCACTTTTTTTCTTTTTTACAAGACCAAATTCCTTTCTCATCCACGCTTGGATGTCTGTGGACTCCTACCTACCACTTCATTTTTGGAAAATCATCCAAGTCCCTTTGTGACATTACCCTAAGAAACCCCTGATCCCACTTACCACACCCAAGATAGTCACTTCCCCTTCATATGTATTTTAAGTCTTTTATCATGTTTCTTACACTCTATAGTAAATACGTATGTAGTTATCCTACAGACACCTTCCAGGAAGGCAGATGATGTCTTACACCTTCAGTATTTAAAACTGTGCCTGACAAGGGGAACTGCTAGGGGGTGGAATTCAACTGAAATAAGAAGTTAGAGTTACTATTTCTTTAGTACTTACTTTGTACCAATCACAAAGGCTAATATTTCATGCACATCTCTTCACCGTTCACAGTAAGCTTTTGAGCAGGAACTATTCTCTCTCAGATGAAGACATTAGGCTTGGGAAAGTTGAGTAACTTGCCTTTGGCCGCACAGCTAATAAGTAACAGAGAAGGACGTTTGTACAGGGGCTTGTCACCAAGGCTAACGAACTTAAAGCACTATAGGAAAGTAGGTGTATTGGACATATATTGATATTTTACAGATACAGGTCATTTTTCTTTTCTTTCTTTTTTTGAGACGGAGTTCTGCTCTTGTTGCCCAGGCTGGAGTGCAATGGCACGATCTTGGCTCACTGCAACTTCCACCTCCCAGGTTCAAACGATTCTCCTGCCTCAGCCTCCCAAGTAGCTGGGATTATAGGCATGTGCCACCACACTAGGCATGGGGTTTCATCATGTTGACCAGGCTGGTCTTGAACTCCTGACCTCGTGATTCGCCCACCTCAGCCTGGGATTTCAGGCGTGAACCACCATGCCTGGCCCCTTTTTTTCATAGAATTTTAGAGGCTTAGGACTTAGAATGGAAATTGCGAAGTTATGGTCACAGTAATCTCCACCTGTCCTTTGACCTCTTTCTCTCTCACACAGTCGACAGCCTTTCTTGCCGTGTATTGGAAGGATATATGAATATATTACATTCTCCTCACTACTCTCTCAGCTTTCTCTGTGGCAGGTTTCTTTTTCTTTTTCTTTTTTTTCTTTTTCAAACAGGGGGTCTTTTCTGTCTTATACTCACCATAACCTCAAATTCCAGGGCTCAGGTGATCCTCCCACTTCAGCCTCTTAAGTATTAGCTAACAAGTAACAGAGAAGGGCATTTGCACAGGGGCTTGTTTCCAAGGCTAATGAACTTAAAGCATTAGAGGAAAGTAGGTGTTTGGACATATATAGATATTTTACAGATATTGATCATTCTTCTGATAGAAAAATTTTTCACGTGTAAGCTTACACTTCCAGTTCAAACAAAACTAAATCAATTAGGCTCTATCTTAATGGTGTAGGTCAGAGTCCAGGTGACATCCAGACCTAAATGCAAATGTTGATTGTGTGGTTGCTCATGTTCCTGGAGTCAGTTACTCACTACCAGAGTCATGGGTCAGAAACAAACATCTCTTGGGGCATCCTAGCCATTAGCTTTGCCAACAGAGCAGGTATGAAATTTATCCAAAGGCTTTGTATGTGCTATTGCTTGATACATGCTAGGCTGCTTGGTCACTACATTTTATAATGTTCACAGTGGCCACTAGATATGCAAACTTCGTGTGTGTGTGTGTGTTTGTGACAGAGTCTTGCACTGTCACCCGGGCTGGAGTGCAATGGCACGATCTCGGCTCATTGCAACCTCCGCCTCCCAGGTTAACACTATTTTCCTACCTCAGCCTCCCGAATAGTTGGGATTACAGGCGCACACCACTACACCTGGCTAATTATTTCTATTTTTAGTAGAGGCAGGGTTTCACTATGTTGGCGGGACTGGTCTCAACCTCCTGACCTGTGATCCGCCAGCCTTGGCCTCCCAAAGTGCTGGGATTACAGGCGTTAGCCACCGCACCCAGCCTAGATATGCAAACTTAAATGCTGTTCTGAACTTACAAAGATGACTTTCTAATAGGAATCTCCGGAGCAGCCTTCTAGTGTGAGTAGCTACAGATATATGTTGGCTATTTTATGGCTACTTTGGAGGAGGAAATCTGTGTTTGAGGCCAGAATGGGTGCACTATGCCTATTAAGAATCTGGAGAAATGAGAGATGATACAAGCATGATATTTATTGGAACCCTGCTTGACTGTAAACACTATTGATCCAAGTCAATAAACTAGATGTTATTTGGAGCAAAGCCCATTCCAAAAATGAAAGTTGCATTGGCCTAGGAACTGGAGAGGGTCACATAAGTTTTGAGAGCCATGTGAACCTGAGCAGCCAGGTCTCGGGTGTTTTTTGGCAAAGGCAGAATTGCTCCAAAGCTCAATCACTTCTTTTCACAACATCATTTACACTTTTCTTTTTTTCTTTTTTTGTTTTGCCCCCCTAACTTATTTCCAATTCATCCTTCTCTAGGTACAGAAGCAAGCTAAAATTATGGTTAATGACAAAAGGTAAATTCCAACAAGAACTGGAAGAACAAGAATAGACAGATCTTTTCAACTTATTTCTTAGTTCTACCTCTTGAAAAAGTCTTTTTTTATTTGTATTTTTTTAAGGGAAGGTTTTAGTGAGCCATGAATCTGAAAATTAAGAATAAACATAGTGAATGGGCGCGGTGGCTCACCCCTGTAATCCCAACACTTTGGGAAGTCGAGGCGGGCAGATCACCTGAGGTCAGGAGTTCCAGACCAGCCTGACCAACATGGAGAAACCCCGTCTCTACTAAAAATATAAAATTAGCCGGGCATGGTGGTGCATGCCTGTGATCCCAGCTACTCAAGAGGCTAAGGCAGGAGAATCACTTGAACCCAGGAGGTGGAGGTTGTGGTAAGCTGAGATCATGCCCCTACACTCCAGCCTAGCCAACAAGAGCGAAACTCCATCTCAAAAAAAAAAAAAGAACAAACATAGCAGCATACAGTTGTTGACATATTCATTAAACACCTCTGCAATTCATTTTAGTAAGTTGCTTTGAGGATGGTGAGCATAGTTTTATTTAATGAGTGATGCTAATTCTGTTGTAACTGTCTCAGCAAAAACTCTTGGGATATTTAAGTATCTGAAACCATTGCAAAGACATGGTGATCAAATCAACTAACGAGAATGTATCAATGTTTCCCTCAATTTCTGTACTCATAGCATTTTGCTTGTGCTTCTGTTATAAGTCCTGTCTTGCATTAGAGTTGCTGCCACTTTCCTTTTGCATTAGATCAACTAGCCCTGTAATTCGTAAGCAGTAGGCATCCAAAAACTAAGTTGAAATGCCAAATTTATATTTCGGTACCCAAATTTTCTTCCAAGACTTAATTTGACTTAGTAAGTCAAATTATTTATTCTTCTCTGTGTATTAGCAACTGTTTTGAGAAATAAATTCATAAGTGATGCTGAAGCCTTACGTGCCTCATCTAGCCAAGCCAGAGGCCAAGGCTTCTTTCTAATCTCCTCTAATAGTTTATTTAAAAAAAAAAAAGTATGAGTTGCCAAATAAGATTGACTTTTAAAAATTATTTAAGTCGGCCGGGCGCGGTGGCTCAAGCCTGTAATCCCAGCACTTTGGGAGGCCCCAAGACGGGCGGATGACGAGGTCAGGAGATGGAGACCATCCTGGCTAATACGGTGAAACCCTGTCTCTACTTAAAAATACAAAAAACTGGGGCCGGGCGCGGTGGCTCAAGCCTGTAATCCCAGCACTTTGGGAGGCCGAGACGGGCGGATCACGAGGTCAGGAGATCGAGACCATCCTGGCTAATACGGTGAAACCCTGTCTCTACTTAAAAATACAAAAAAAAACCTAGCCGGGCGACGAGGCGGGCGCCTGTAGTCCCAGCTACTCGGGAGGCTGAGGCAGGAGAATGGCGTAAACCCGGGAGGCGGAGCTTGCAGTGAGCTGAGATCCGGCCACTGCACTCCAGCCTGGGTGGCAGAGCAAGACTCTGTCTCAAAAAATAAAATAAAATAAAATAAAAATTATTTAAGTCGCTCAAAATGCACTAATAAAAATGTAAAACATTTGCTAGGCATGGACAAAAGTTTAAATGTTAATTTGTTCCTCTTTTGCTATATTTCTATCTCCCTTTTTTCTTTGATTGTAAATTAAATGAAAGTGTTAAGTTAAATTTTGACCAGAGATGCAGTATCATCAGCGGTATTCACATTTTGCCTCTCATTATTCACAAAGTTGTCTCTTGTAGTGAAAGGGGAATAGCAGTGTGGCATACAAATAAAATCTACAGTACAAGACATATACAATCTGACTCTTATCCTCTTGTGAATGGCCAAACCCATGATGAAATACTCCAGATGTATAGCTTGACTCTGATGATCACTTTTAGGTGAAATCAGATAGGCCTTGTTAAAATTCTAATCTGGACTTCACTCAATGGAGACCCACCCTTAGTATGTCATAAAGAAGTGAAGCATTAGACCAAATTAAAATAGAAATTAACATGACTTTTGTCTTAACTGATATTGCAAACCAGAGACTGGATACTGATACAATAACAATAATGATGTGACTAGTTAATAACCTACTATTATGTTTTCTTTGTGAAAATAATGTAAAATGTTCTCCATAAGTTGACAGACCTGTTTTTGATCTGTACAATTTAGCCCATTTTCAAAGTTGAAACTTCTGTGTTTTTCCCCTGGTCCTTGTGCTCATTTAGGAGAGGAAGACAAATGGCCAATTGTGGGTATGACTTCAAGTAAAACTCTAAAACCATTAAACCTTTGAAAATTTTGACCTAAATGCTTAAAAGTTAATAAATTACATCAAACCCATCAACTGCGTATCAAATACCTTACAGCACTGTGCAAGAGCAAATTCATTTATCTGACATCATCAGTACCTTAACTTACATATCCTGGAGTCAAGTAGTCCTTGAGACAGAAGTATACTGAAGAAAGAAGTTATACAGAAAGTTTGGTTGGGATGACTTGCCTGGGTTTTGGCTTTCTTCTCTCATAGACAATCCCCAGAGCAAGCTACAACATGGCAGAAATTTGGCAGGGCCTTCAAATCTCCTCCTCAAAACACATAAATGAATGTTTTAAGTAACAACAATCAAGTTGTCATTCTTAAATGAATCTCAAATATAGAGCATCCACAGGTTTAAAAAAAATTAAAAAGCAAGAAACCACAAAAATGTATTAAAATTCTCCTAAAGGCTTAGCAGTTATGTTTGCATTATCATCATACTTCTACTCTATCACATCAAAATAATGGCCATTGGATTACAAATTTATCATGTTATAATTTTTTATGAACTTAAAATAGAGATTAAGAAATTGAGGTTATTCCTCCACATTTTTTCCCAAGTGAGATAATTTGCAACATTAAAAAAATTATTTTTGGCCGAATGTGATGGACCACCTGAGGTCAGGAGTTCGACACCAGCTCGGTCAACATGGCGAAACCCAACTTCTAATAAACATACAAAAATTAGCTAGGCGTGGTGGCACGCCCCTGTAGTCTCAGTTACTTGGGAGGCTGAGGCAGAATGGCTTGAACCTGGGAGGCAGAGGTTGCAGTGAGCCAAGATTCCACCACTGCACTCCAGTTTGGGTGACACAGCGAAACTCCACCTCAAAAAATAATAATAACATAAAAAATAAAATTGCCGGGTGCAGTGGCTCACACCTGTAATCCCAGCACTTTGGGAGGCTGAGGTGGGCAGATCACCTGAGGTCGGGTGTTCGAGACCAGCCTGACCAACATAGTGAAACCCTGTCTTTACAGAAAATACAAAAATTAGCCAGGACTGGTGGTGCATGCCTGAATCCCAGCTACTCAGGAAGCTGAAATGAAGCAGAGGACTCTCTTGAATCTAGGATGCAGAGGTTGCAGTGAGTTGAGATCGCACCACTGCACTCCAGCCCGGGTGACAGAGCAAGACTTTGTCTCAAAAAATGAAAATAAAAAAAAAGATTAATTATTTTTAATGTAGTGAATGAGTGCCAGTTGTTTTTAATCTATTTAGATGTAAGTATTTAATCTTCCATATTTTGAAAATTAATTCTATGCTGGTATATAGATAAAGCCAACATTTAACAGGTTAGTTGGAAGCTTCTTGAGAAATCCAATTTTCTTTTCTTCTTTTTTTTTTGGAGACAGTCTTACTCTGTCCTCCAGGCTGTAGTGCAGTGACACGATTTTGGCTCACTTCAACCTCCACCTCCCAGGTTCAAGCAATTCTCCTGCCTCAGTCTCTCAAGTAGCTAGGATTATAGGTGCCTGCCACCACGTCCACTAATTTTTGTATTTTTAGAGACGGGGTTTCACCATGTTGGCAAGACTGGTCTCAAACTCCTATCAGGGGCGGGTCCCACCGATATCCGTTCGGGGTCCCTGACTTCCCACAACACCTGACCTCAAGTGATCCACTTGCCTCAGTCTCCCAAAGTGTTGGGATTACAGGTGTGAGCCACCATGCCTGGCCTCCCATTTTCTCATATATCTTTAAACAAAACATTTTCATAGGACTTCATATACTTAATTCAAATCCTCTTCCAATTTGTTGACTATCACTTTATGCTCTATATTTGAACCAATGAGTTATACTTAATGATCAGAGTCCATTAAAAAACTGAATTAGAAAGCAATTCCTAGGTCAGTAGTTGCCATACTGCACATAATCATTTGTAGAATGATTAAAAATGCTAACTCCTAGGCCACACCATCAGATTCTGACTCAGTAACTATGGGAAGAGGTTCTTACTTTTTCAATAAACACTCAATAGCATCTGATGCAATCTGTGTAAGAATACTTTCAAAGCCACTTATGCGGTGAAAAAAATATATATATATTTACCTCGCAATTTTTATACCAAAAACAGCTTTGTCAATGCACATGGCAGTTTTTGATGAACAAAGCTAATGAGTCAAACTTTTTGTGCTTTACAAATCTTGAAAACTATATAATGAATAAGAAACCCTACCCTATTTTCCAGCAACCAGATTCTTCCTTAGATCACCAGGGTGAAGTTTTAAGAGTGTTAGAATCGAAACATTCAGTAACTCAAAGTTGAAGCTTAAATCATTTCTAAATTAACTTAATCCTATGTTTCTTAGAGGAAGTCAGAGGAAACTGAAGGTCCTTAGAGCAATGTCTTAGTGTAGGAGGCTATATAGTTCCTTGAGAGCCAATTTTAAAAAACAAAACAGAAGACAACCTGTACTAAGACTTAACCTAATAAGAAGGAGCCTCAGAACAGGAAACAAGAGATTAAACAATAATGACAAGTAAATTATTTTCTAGACTTCCGGTGACTCTTGGCAGCAAAAGTTTGCACTTTTGGGGGAAAAAAAAAAAAATCATCAGCCACAAAGTGACTAATCAAGTGACTTAAAACCTAGTATTTGTCAAGATGGGCTTGCAGCAGCTTGCTGTACCTTTGCTTCTAAAAGACAACTCCAAGCACACTGACTCTCATGCTGCATCTTTTTCCCAGAGCAAAATTTAACAATTTTCTGAATAATCTGATTGAATAAGTCAGGGCCCTAAATTGGCCTTCTTTGGCTTGAGTAAGACCAGTATCAGATCAAATTTTATGATACCAAATACCAGAATCAAAGCAAGTTCTTTTTTTCATGTCTTTTCTAACATAAGGAATTTGGTAAAATGGTGATGTTTCAGAGTCAAAAATTAAATAGACTGGAAAAAACACTGCCACGATCAGCTAAGTCAAGAAAATATTTTTGGCCTTAATTGTAAGAACTGATCTGTGGATACTGCATGTCTGAGATACAGGTGACATTCAATAAATGTTTGTTGAGCTAAACTCATTTCACTAGTCTTGAATTATCCTCATGGAATTAATCCTTGATACTGTATATAAAGAAAAAGCCTAACTGTTAATTTTTAAGGAAAGTCTCCTGAATAAACCAGTTCAAAGATTTAAAAAAAAAAAAAAAAAAAAAAAAAAAAACCTCTGCAAAACAAACACAAGTCAGATAATCTGCAAATATAAAAATAAAAAAAGGGCGGGGGGAGAAGAACAAGAACAATTACATAGCTAAAATAAGCTCTCTTATAAGTACAGATATTAAGTCAAATGTTGTTAGTTCTGTTGATTGCTAGAATTGTCTCTGAAAGTCATCAAATCCAGCTTACTTTAAAGCAGCAATCATAAAATAATTCTACAGAAAAGTGGTTAACTATTTCATTAAAATGTTACCCTTAACATAAAATGCAGTTTCTTACACTTGAAAGAAATAAAAGATAAAAGAAGACAAAACAGCTCAGTTTAATTTCAAACGTTAATATATTTTCTATTTTATATTGGACATATGCATCTGTAACCCCTTATGTGCAGCAACTATCACATCCTCATAAAAGGGGCAAAATTTGTAAGATGCCTCTTAAAATAAATATTCTTTTTTATAAAATAATAAAACTTCAAATAAATATTCTTTACACTAAACAATATGTTGAAAAAATTAGAAAATAAAGGTTGAATTTTACTGTAACTGTACAATATACATGAAGTCCAAAGGGAAATCAGAGTCTTACAATAAAGGCTTTCTGTAAGGCAAAATACAATCTAAAAACATACTGATTGATTCACATTCTTCCGAATGTACAACATATTAGTATAATATTTTGTGACTGTGCCATGTAGTATGGCACAACTTGTTTTTCACAGTTGCAAATATTATTGTATATACAAAAATATAGCACATTCTCTCTGGAGAAAACAATGGAAAAAAGTCATCTGCTAATTTACAAGTTTTGCAAGTACTATTCACAAACAAAAACTTTGCCTAGGAGTGTCTGTGTTGCTTTAGCTTATGCAATACATGGGTCACCAAGTTCTGTATCTCATACTTTGAGCTCCATTAGCTGAGTTCTAACAAGCATATCAGTTAAAATGGCACATGGACAAAAAGCATTTCACTGCAAACAGCAAAGACTATCCCAACTCTCTATTAACAGTGCCAAGATTATAACTGTTTAGTTGGTTGCATATGTGTGTTAAAAAAAGAAAGAAAAAATCCTCATTACTGTAATATTCCTGATTAATGATGCTATGTTGGTTTTTCAAAGTTCCTGGGGGGGACAGTGGGAACTTTGCAGCAAACTGTGTTTGAGTTTTTACAACGGCATCCAGGCCTGTTAACCCGGTCATAACACCCCTGGCACAATTTAAGGCAACCCTTGGCTGGAAGGTAACACCATAAACAAGGCAAAAAGAGGGACATGACACCCATGGCCGACCATCGTGTACAACAGTGAGACTGGCTGCAAGAACATGGGTTGTCAGCACAGTTGTCCTCATCATCATTAGAACAGTGATAGAAGAGACCTTTCACACAGCATACACAAGTCCCATAGTCAATCACGTTCTGGGCCGAGCAAAGGCACTGCTTGTCGCAGATCCAGTCTGATGGCAGAGGCCTTGGGTAGGTGCACTCCTTACATTTGCACTTGCCACAGTCCTCACACCTGTAGGCATGCAGGCCCAAATCTTCCTTGCTCAGTGGCTTAAGCTCGCCTGGCTTGAGCTCAGATTTGGGTTGCACCCGGATTATCCCATCAGCAACAGGCCCGGAGGAAAAGGATGATCCTAGCAGTCTCTGTTCAGAGGAGCTGCTGCTGGTACTTGTCCTCGTACTGCTCCGCGACCCTGAGCTGACCGTGCTTATGGATCTGGACAGAGGGGCTCGTGCAGAAGAATGGACCTGCGAGTGCTGGAGCCTAGGAGGCTGGCGGTGCTCGGGCAGCCCGTGGAGTCTCTCGTGTTTGTGCTGAGTGGAGGGGCGAGGAGCAGGCTTGAGACCAGGTCTTGGGACGACAGTAGGCCCCTCTGTGTACTCATTGGTGTTTCGGATGGCTCTGATCTGATCCAGAGACAAGACATGTACCTGCTGGGTGAGGGCGTCTCTGGGGTCGGGCTCCCCACGCTGTCTGCCACCGTCACGGGGCGTCTGCAGCAAGGGCTGCGACCCGTTGCCACTCTGAGCTCTGGCCTCCATCAGGTCTTGGAAGTGTGGTCACTCCAGCAGGCTTAGAACACATCTGAACTCCTGAGGAAGCCAAAAGGAAAGAATGGTTGATACTCTAAGATACTTCCCACTCTCCACCCACCTGAATTGACTCCTCACTTCCCACTTTCCCTAGAGAAATAGGATTTGAAATGGAATGGCAGTAGGGAGGTATTAGCCATATGATCAACAACGCCTGTACCCAAAAGTAAAAATTACGACTGGCTACTGACAATTCTGTAATCCCGTGATGTACAACAACACAAAGCTGATCTTTGAGTCACTTAAGTAAGAACTCCTCATTCAAAGAAACTACAATTTTTAAGGCTCGGGTTCAATGTAAAAACCGCAAGAAAGTATCGCTGGAATATAACACTGCTACCAACGTTTTCAAAAGTTGAAAATCTTTTCGAAAAGTTGAAATAGGTTTCCATTTGTCATGGCCATTTTTGCCTTAAGTGTTAATAATGCAGCCTAGAAGATCCTTTCTGGTTCTTAGTTTTTACTTTTACATTAAACACTTTAACTGTGACGTATCCGGTATTCTGTAACTTTCTCAAAGCCGGTAGAATTAATATGGCATGCAAAAAGTAAATACCCAAAACAGTTAAAAATTTTACAACAATCATGCCATTTTTAATTAATTGTATAGTAGCACAAAGTTATAGAACTAAAAGCAAATCAAATCCTATTAGGTGCCAGAAACACATTAAAGCAAACTTACACAACAACAAGAAGACAAGAATTTATTTTCAACTTCTCAACAACTTAAGAATTAAGTATTTTACAGTCTGATAGCCTAGAACACCACCTTAGATTCTGCTGCTAAAAGGTTGTTCTCCCTGTTTTAGAAATGAAGCATGTCAAAAGCTCGACTAATTTTCTGTTTTCAAAAAATTAATTGAGAATACAAACGAAATGATAACCAGAAAAGTGTTTTAAAAACTCAAATGTCACACTTCGTATCTAGCATTCTGTCAAGGAATTCCTTACACTACAGTCCTTCTTCAATTTCAAAACGATCACCCAATTTCCCAAGCCTATATGGCAATAAAAAGCATAAAACAGGCAAAAGCGGACCTTTATCCAATCTCCGCTCTTTAGAATAGAGGCCACAGCGAACAAGGCAGGTGACAAACGTCTCCCAATTCGGAGCAAGGCAGCGCTGGAAACCGGATCTCCTCACCTCCAAAAGAATGGCAGAAGACAGCGCTGCCCTTTGCTTTCACTTAGTTTATTGCCTCTCTGTGCCGCAACACCGTCCCCAGCAGGTGGGACACAGCCGATCCCCAGGGTACGTTTCTCCAGGCGGACTGACGCTGTCCATGGGCCAGGCTGCCCCCCTGCTTACGATCCCAAGACTCACAGACAAGACTCACAGACAGGCGGTGGCCGCGGGCGCCTCCGAAGGGGACGTGTCACGAAATGCAGGAGCACACTTCCCCCGCCTCCCTCTCCCCAGTTAAGATCTCCCCCAACTCAAGGGAACTGCCTTGCAGCCCCAAGGAGCCACCCCGCCCCGAGGCACAGGTCACGCTGACCACCACTGCTTGGCTTTCTGCAAAGCCCCTCGGACATCCGGCACAGGTTTGCCACCCCGACACGGCGAGCACGAAAGCCCTGCCTGAGACACGCAGCCAGGACGCACAAGTCCAACCCACGCACACACAGCGACTCCACGCTGCACTGACCGAAGGGGGCATTGCCTGTAATCTGCACACGCCTATCTCCTTTTGGGTCGAGAAAGACAAAAAAAAAAAAAAAAAAAAAAAAAAAAAAAAAAGAAAGAAAGAAAAAAAGATATCATATTTCTTAAAGTGAAAGAAAAATTGCTTTTTTTTTTTTTTTTTAAAAAAGGTCATTTTCCAGGGCCCCACTGCTCACTCCGGGCGCGCAGAACCCAGCTCCCGGAGCTGTAAACTTTTGGTGCAGATTTGCTTGCAGTCAAAGTAGCATCTTTGAAAGAAAAGGGGGCTTTTTAATTTTATTTTTTAAGTGATTTCTGCCGATCTGATCCCTGGCCTCCTTCGAAGCTGGACTCCCCACCTCCGCCCCTCTTCTCTTTCCCAGTCCCCCCTCCCCTTTGAAAGTGCTTTGAAACCCCCATTAAGAACAGTGTGTGATCAGACTGAGGATTAGGGGAAAAGAACTTCAGCTCTAGGGTGGGGCAAACGGACACAGAAACTGCTTTGTAAAAAACACACAAGAATCCAAATTAAAACACAGCAACAACAACAACAAAAGGAAATAAAAAACTGCCTCTTTTGCCACCTACTTTCAGGTAATGGAAAATGATCGCGACCGCTTGATGACTTTCTTCCTGCGCTGGGTCAGCCTGAGCTTCCAAAAATAAAATAAGTGTGACCTAGGCTGACCACGAAGAACGGAAAAGAGAGAGAGCTGCACTTCCGAACCGCAGAGACCCGGCGCCAGGCAGGGCGACGCTCCCACCCGCTCCGGGCTAGACCGTCCACACGGAGCAGAGGCGGGGACTCCCTCCACCCGGCACCCTGCCTTTTTCTCACCCTGGGGGTCTCCTGCCCCCGAGGCGAGCAACCCGTGTCCCCCAGCCCCACCAGCGCCCCGCCTAGGGACAGCCTCTCTCCGGACTTTGCCTTCCACCAAGAGGAGGAACAGGTTAGAAATGCGGGCGCCTGCAAAGGCGACCTGGAAAACACAAAGTGTCTTTCTCTCCCTCTCTCGCTCTCAGCGCCGAATTCGCGGCCAGTGCACGGCTGGGAGCAGGCTGCGAGCTGTCCTCCGTCCCAACCCCCTAGAGCGCGGGCGCGCGGGGTCGCCTGCCGGGGACACTGCACGGGGTGCATACAGAAGTCCCCGCAGAGGCAGGCCGAGCCCGAGCCCCGGGCAAGGCAGGTTCGCGGGGAGCGCCCCGGATCCGCACGAAGACCCTGAGGGATGTGAGAAAGGGAGGCTCGGGGAGAGACGGACCCAACTCCTGGTCCGGCTGCACCTACTCCATGTTGCCCACAACGCGCCGGCCACGGCGCCAGGAGGGGAAGAGCCAAACGTGCCTCACCGTGATCGCGGCTTTGCACCAACCCCTCTCCCTTGGATTCTCTTCTTTCTGCGATGTGCAAATAAATCCAGTCTCGATGCAAACTTTTTTCCCTTTCTTTCCAGCCTCTGCTTCAGTCCAACTTCCGAGCAATCGGCGGGAGAAAAAAAGAGGAGAATTCGGAGCCAAATTCCCCGCTGATGAACACTCTGGGGTTCGGGGCTGGAGACGACCCCCCTTCTAAAAGCACACGCGGAGTATTTCCTCTTTTTTCTCAATGAACAAGAGGCCGAAGCGCCAACGGCAAGTCCCTTTTCCTGGCAGATGAGCGAATGGGAAAAGAAAACGGCCTTACGAAGAACCTAAAGCCAGATCGCCAAGTGGTGCGGCCGCAGCCCCGTTGTAGCGGAGGCTGCGCCGGGGCGCGGGCCGGGCCGGGCCGGGCCGGGCCGGGCGGGCGCGGGGGCCTGGGCACTGCGCGCTCCGCCGGCCCCTCTCCTCCGCTAGCGCTGCGGCGCGCAGCTCTCAGCGGTGCAGACTGGGCGTTGTGGAGGCGAGGCAGCGAGGCCGAGGCGGGGGCGGTGGGTGCGGAGGAGGAGGAGGAGGAAGAGGAGGAGGAGGAGGAGGAGGGTCTGGGGCCCGCCCGGGGGGGGCTCGCCGTTGGCCTGCGCCCTCGCCTTTCCGGAGGAGGCAGGGAGCTCTGCGGCGGCCGCGGCAGCAGTAAATGGCGTCATGTGGATCCGAGGCGGAACAGAGCAGTTGTTGTCCCAGAGGATATATCGCATCCGGTCCCAGCTCATTGGCTCCGCGGGGCTACATTCACTCACACTCCAGCGCCCGCCAGCGCTCTGAGCCGCAGGAGGCATTCAAAAGGGCAACCGCGCCGCCCCGCGCGTCCCCAGGACGGTCCTGCAGCCCGGGCGCCGTCACGCGGGGCGCCCGCGGGGCCGGGCTGGGCACGGCAGGGTCAGTTTATCTAGTTTCAAGGAAACACTGACCTTAAGGTTTCCCCAGAGGCAATGAGGGCGAGCCAGAGGCTCGAGCTGATTTAGGGAACTTTCTCCTTGCCACCAGGAAAGGGGAATGAACATTTAAGACTAATCCGGGCCACGCAGTGTTAGCATGAAAAGCAAGTTGCAGGTTTTAAGACTTTATCCGGAATCCATTTCAAGTCTACCTCTCCCCTTTTCTGTTCCCCTTTGCGGAGGGGGTGACGGGGGCTGGGGCGGGGGGAGAAGAAGGGGGAGGGGAAGGGGAGCGGGAAGTGAGGTGGGAGGGCTATTGGTTTATTCTTTGTCTACTGGATTAACCCGATTATACACCAGGCACTAGCACAAACCGCCTCCCCCACCTCCGAGCCTTGTACGGGAGGAACGGAATGCAGATTCGAGTTTCAAGTACCTTCTGCTCTTGCTGGGATTGGCTTTTGATTGTGTCGAGTTGTAGTTTTTCCGTTTATTAGAATTTCATTTTTAAGGGGGGTTATCTATGAATGGAGGCTTTTTGAAGAGCTTCCTTACTGTTTTGCTTCATGCAATAGCTAAAGTCTACAGTCTAAGCCCTTTAACTTAATTCATTAATGGACAGGAATATGATTACTCAGGGCGACAACATGGGATTCCGAAATGGGCGGGGGGGGGGGGGGGGAGAGGGAAGGGTTGGCTCACTGTTTCCCTGCAGATTTCCTTCTTCCCTTAACTAAAAGTCATCCTTCATTTCCCACTTTTCTTGACACCTAGAACATTTAAGATCCTGTTGTCCATGTTGAAGGTGTACTATTCTTTCCCATTAAAAAATAAATAAACATAGAAAATGCATACATATGCACTGTCCTAGCTGCCGTTCCTTTACTAAGAAATGTGCCTTCACGTGGGAGCACCAGTGGAAAATTAAAACTCGCGCATACACACGCCTAATACTGCATTCTGTCGAGCAACTTACAGAATGCTTTTATTTTACAGGGAATTACCTGCTTGTACGGTCAAAACTCCCGAAGAGCACCTGTGATCTTGCCCCATGCGGTGTGTTCTTGAAAGCAGTGTTAGGAAAACATGGTGCTTCATTCGTCCAGCTTTAACCCAATCCATTCGCAGCTACCCTGGAACTAGCTGCCTCCTTCTGAGCTCTCGCTCTAGAATGTCCCCAGCGCGCTACTGCCTCGCTGCGCTCTCACCCTGACTTCCCCATGTTTCTTTAGGGCTCTCCTCTTTCTCTAGGGATTTGGAACCAGCGATGGCAAGGGACGTGGCATGCGTTATTTCCGGGCGCTGGCCTACGTTCCCCGACCCCTAAGATGAGGGTGCACGAGGCTACAAGGGCCTGCTGCCGAGCGTCCCGGGGCTGTGGGCGCAAGACAGCTGGGCCTCTCCGGCCACAGTAGGACGCCGGGCGCCCGAATCCCTTGAGCAGCCAGTGAACGCAGGCGCCGCTGTGCTCGCAGCCCATCTGGCCACCAGGGGTCGCCCGCCCGGCACGGGCCTGAGGCGGCTTTCTTCTCCGGGACTCGACGCGGACCGGCTGAGTTACCTTCCAAAACGTGTGTGCATTAGGCAGGTTGGTTTAACATGAATACAAAGCTATTAATATAAACGACACAGAAGATAGCTTTCCCTCCTCTCTGCTCAAGAGGGTCAAAGCCTGGTTGTGCAAGGCTAGGCGGGAACGTGCTGCCGGTGTGCGGCCAGCAAGTCTCGAGCAGAGCAGGTGAAAGCAACGCCATCTCTTCGCCTCTTCAAATTCCTGCACTCGATGGCGGCTTTCTAGGAGACACTTGTGCCTTGCTCGTCTCCCAGCGCTGCAGGAACTTTGCGAAGACACATCGTTAGGGGTCAAAGCATGCAATGGAATTTAGATCGGGAATTTCCAGCTGTTTAGAGAACCTTATATTTTTGGGAAAATCTAGGAATTTATGTTATCTTCCATGAGCTATAAAGAATCTCAGGTCATCTAGCTGTCCCCCCCCACCCCCTTTACTCACAATCTCCAGTTTGCTGGCTGGGAAAACGTTTAACCTGTAACTTAAGTTCAAGATAAACACAAGAATCCGTTTGATTCTTTCTAATACTCCTTAGTCTTTATATTAATTACTGCAATTGTTACTCTTTCTCAGAGAATGAAGTGTGTAAAGCTACCATGTTGTGCCTCCAAAGTTTACTTAGTGAATTATAATCCAAAAGAGGAACTATGTTTTTGTGTATGTGTGATGCATGCACAATGAAATGGCTACTGCAGCTACTGTAATGTGTCCCCAAACTGATTCTCATGTTACATTCCAAAATCATAACTGCGACTAATTTTGGAAGATACTTTAAGAAGTATGATAAACCCAGCACTTTGGAAAGCTGAGGTGAGAGGATCACTTGAACCCAAGAGTGAGAGACCAGCCTGGGCAACATAGGGAGATCCCGTCTCTATAAAAAAGTAAAAAATTAGCCGAGTGTGGTATGGCACATGCCTGTAGTTCCAGCTTTCAGGACGCTGAGGTAGGAGGATCACTTGAGCCTGGGAGTTTGGGGCTACAGCGAGCTGTGGTTGCACCACTGCACTCCAGCCTGGGCAACAGAGTGAGACCTTGTCAAAAAAAAAAAAAAAAAAAAAAAAAAAGAAAGAAAGAAAAGAAAAAGAAAAGAAAAATTCATTGTAACATTGTTTGTTAGAACAAAAGTTAGAGAATAACCTAACAGCCCATCAATAGGAGATTAATAATACAGTTTTTATCTGTTAAAAGGAATGAACTAAAATTCATCTGTCAACATAAGTCTCAAAAAGTAGATTGAGTAAAAAAAAGTAGAATCAATGTATAGCTAATTACTATGTTTGTAAAGGTTAAATACATCAAATCCTACTGTATATTATTTGTGTATAAACATGCACGTGGGAGTGATACACTCAGGTTTAGAACAGTGGTTGCCTCTGAGGTGGGAAGGAGGAGACAGGGATGAGGTAGGAGGTAGACAGGCACTTCAGCTATATCTCAAACACTTTGTTTCTCTCTCTCTCTTTTTTTTTTTTTTTTTTTTTTTTTATTGAGACGAGTCTCGCTCTGTTGCCCAGGCTGGAGTGCAGTGGCGCGCCTCGCTGCAAGCTGCGCCTCCTGGGTTCACGCCATTCTCCTGCCTCAGCTTCCTGAGTAGCTGGGACTACAGGTGCCCACCACCACGCCCAGCTAAAAAAAAAAAAGAAGAAGAAGAAGTATGATAGAATGTAAGGCAAAACTTCACACACACACACACACACACACACACAGAGCTTATTTTCAAATGTGTTGTGGAAAGTTCTAGAGAGACAATCCTGACACATGAACAGGTGTTGCCATTTGCCTAATGCTGGAAAATACAGAATCCATGGAAATCCAAGCGCCAATAATTCACTTCTAAGTTTCTTTCTTTCTTTTTTGAGATGCAGTTTCCCTCTTATTACCCAGGGTGGACTGCAATGGTGATATCTTGGCTCACTGCAGCCTCCACCTCCTGGTTTCAAGTGATTCTCCTACCTCAGTCTCCCGAGTAGCGGGGATTACAGGTATCCACCACCATGCCCGGATGATTTTTTGTAATTTTTTTAGTAGAGATGGGGTTTCACCATGTTGGCTAGGCTGGTCTCGAACTCCTGACCTCAGGCAACCCACCCACCTCAGCCTTCCAAAGTGTTGGGATTACAGGCATGAGCCACCGTGCTTGGCCCCAAGTTTCTAATACTCACCAAGTAACATACCTTCCTAGTACTTGTTAAATAGGATTCTGGTCACACACTGGGATCTGTCATCTCTGGCTTCATTTTATATTCTGTATTCATTTATTTATAATTCATCTTACAACTATAATCTCAACTTTTTTCAATGAGACAGTATATAAAATATGTGAATTTTGTTTTTCCCAATCTTTGGTTGAAGACAGCAATAGACATGTTTCTTTTCTAGAAGGTGTGTTGCGTGAATTGAAGTGAGATAGTTGTAAGATTGCACTTGCTGGCTGGTGTAAGCTTTGAATTTATGTTGTAGTAACGGGAGAGTGCAGCTTTTAGCAACTGTAGCTCGTTTCTTTCTGGGATTGAGCAAGTCACTTGGCCTTAATAGGTTTAGTCCTAGTACTGTATCTTGAAATGATATCACGCATTCATGAGAAAAAGAAGAATGAATAGCTATTTGGTTAGTTTGTTAGTTCTATTACCAAGGCAGTCTATTTGAAGATGGCACAGAACATAACAGTGCATGCTGTTTCCAGGACTAACAGTTTGGGGCTTTCAACCATTATTTCTCCTAATAGTCCAGTTGAAATAGTAAAATTAGTCTATGCATGGCCTCTTCAGGGACCTTCCTAAGGGTTTTGTAATGATGGACCTTTTGTTTTGACAACAGTGACTCTAGTCATTTCACTTTTGAATTTCCCAAATTCTGTTGATAATGCCTCTCGGAGGGAATTGAGGGGGAGAGGGCTGTAACAAAAGATGCAAAGGAATTCAAAATAGACCACTTGAGTTCCTATCTAGATTGCTTGAAGGACTGGAAACAGTTATCTCTGGATCTAACCTTCTTTGGAGATATATTCTTTATCCCTAACTAAACTGGGGGAAAGCTCTGGGGTTATCTCAGGGTAAGAGGAGTGGTGCTGCTGAGTCGACCTTGAGCTCCAGGCTCCTGTGGGTCTGGTTTTTGCCGGAGGCCTTGTATTCAACTGGGATCCACCTGGTGATTTTTACTGGTTAATTAATGAATACTGTGAAATTATGCACATTATGACTACAGTTTATGCAAGGTCTGATGCGAACTGAAGTTCTATAACAAGGCAGAAACAGAATTTCTCTCCTGGCCAACACGATTTTTCTCATTATTTTTTCAATTTATTTGTCCTTTGGTTTGAAGGTTAAACTTCTTTGTAGGACTGATGTGTGCAGGGAAAATCTGATCAGTGAGGACGTTGCATTCATTCACTGCATTTCCCTGAATAGCCCTAGGTTTATTTGTTTTTGTTTGTTTTTAACATTTGATCCTCTATGCTCTGGAATCTTTTTAACCCAGATGCTAAAGTATCATATAAGTGAAAATCATGAATTGAAATTAGTATTTGGATATTACTGGCCAAGATTAGTAGCAGTTGGAAGATTTTAGCCTCTGAATAGTTGGAGGGTTTTGTTTTTATACTTCCTATTATGTGGACACTTGGTCAAAAGGGCATAGGAAGTTCAACCTGTTCTCTAAGAAAGATGTAGTTAAACAGATTCCACTTAAGCCATTCTTATTGTGCAGATGCCACACAGTATCAGGGCTGCCGGCCAGCTCGGAATTAACCTCCGCTAACAGATCAAGTCCAAAATTGTTCTATTTGGTAAACGGACTATGATTGCATGCAGATTTAGTTTGTTTGTTCCTTTGGACAGGAAGTGTTTTGAAGTTACAGAGAATCATTGGAGAATATTGTGGGGTAGGTAGAAACCGCTTTGTTTGTGCATACTGTGTTGGATGGAACTTTACAGGATAGACTGCTCCAAGGATCTGGGGACTATATATCAAGGCTGACTTGGACTTCTTTGGAACCTGGAATTGAAACAGGAAGATTTTTCACCCTCTCATTCCTTTTCTTTCTTTTCTCTCTCTCTTTGCTTTTTTTTTTTTTTTTTTTTTTTTTGACAGGTGTCACTCTGTTGCTTAGGCCGAAGTGCAGTGGTGTGGTCATGGCTTGCTGCAGCCTTGACCTCCCTGGCTCAAGGGATCCTCCCACTGCAGCCTCACAAGTAGCTGGGACTACAATCACATGCCACCATGCCAGGCTAATTTTTTAAAATTGTTAGTAGAAATGAGGTCTTGCTATGTTGCCCAGGCTGGTCCTGAGTTCCTAGGCTCAAATAATCACTCTGTGTCAGCTTCCCAAAATAGCTTACAGGAGTGAGCCACTGTGCCCAGCCCAGCATTTCGTTCTTAAAAAAAGAAAGCACTCACTCTGATCTCTGTAGACACTAGACACTCAATAAATGCTTTTCAATGAATGAATGAAATTAAGAAGTATGATTAAAATAAGATAATATTTTAAAGTCTTAATTTTGTAAAAGGAAATTCACAGTTTTTGAATTCTTTAATGGCAGAAGTCATTCTGCTATTCTAGAAATTACCGTTGTGTTTTACGTAATTATTAGGAAGTGACTGAAACAATTCTGTTAAGGCTATGATTGTTTTGTTTTGTTTTGTTTTGTTTTTTGAGACAGAGTCTTGCTTTGTTGCCCAGGTTATATTACAGTGGTGCGATCATAGCTCATTGCCACCTCTGCTTCCTGGGTTCAAGTGATTCTCCTGCCTCAGCCTCCTGAGTAGCCGGGACTACAGGCTACCTATTAGCCTGTCACCATGTCCGGCTAACTTTTGTATTTTTTCTAGAGGTGGGTTTCACTATGTTGGCCAGGCTTGTCTTGAACTCTTGACCTCAAGTGATCCACCCAGCTCGGCCTCCCAAAGTGCTGGGATTATAGGCATGAGCCACCGCGCCCAACCAGGGCTATGATTTTTAATAGGTGGAATATTAAATTATAAATACATCTTTATGGAAATGTTAGGTAACTGGAAAGAAAGCTGTAGGGAACATCTAGTTTTAAACTATATAGCAAAGAAATTAGCAAACAGGATGGTGATGGGTGGGTAAAGAATATAGGTAAAAGTAAACTTTTTACTTTGAAAAATATGACTATATTAATAATTAAAATTAAGTGTTAAACTAATTTCAAATAAGAAGTTAGCACTCTGTTAACTTTCAAGAACACATTTTAAAAATAGCTCAAGGAAGCCATCAATTAGCGAAAAATGTTTGCCGTTAGTGTTCTATGTGAGAAATCCCCTTACACTTTTGAGAAATATTCTTCTTACCCTCATTTTACATGACAGAGACCTTCTTGCATTATATCCTGAACATAATAAATATATGAGCAAAGTTAAAAATTATATATGATATATATATCATATATATAAATATATGAGGAAAATTAAAAATTAGATCTTCAGTCTGGGCACGGTGCTTCACGCCTGTAATCCCAGTACTTTGGGAGGCTGAGGAGGATGGATCACCTGAGGTCAGGAGTTCGAGACCAGCCTGGCCAACATGGTGATACCCCATCTCTACTAAAAATGCAAAAATTAGCCAAGCGTGGTGGTACACATCTGCAATCCCAGGTACTTGGGAGGCTGAGGCAGAATTGCGTGAACCCAGGAGGCGGAGGTTGCATTGAGCCGAGATTGTGCCACTGTACTCTAGCCTGGGCGAGAGAGAGACACTCTGTCTCAAAAAAATAAATAAATAAATAAATAAATAAACCAGAAAGTAGATTTTCAAAATCTTTATTATTTTCTTTTTTTAAACTGTAATTGCTAATAAAAAAACATGCTCAAGATTAAACTTTTGATATCATAATACGTTCCAGAGACTTTGGTAGTTCAAGATATCTGGATTTGGATGCAATCTAGACCACTTTGGGCGAATCTGATCACTATTGCCTGTTGCTTAAATTCTCCCCTGGCTTCACATTACTTCCTGGGTAAAGATCCAAGTCTTTCAAACAACTTCAAGGTCCTACTCTGGTCTGGCTCTTTTCCCGCACCAAACTCCTGTTACACCAGCCTCGTCTCGTCCTCTTCTCTTCTCTTCTCTTCTCTTCTCTTCTCTTCTCTTCTCTTCTCTTCTCTTCTCTTCTCTTCTCTTCCTGTTTTTACAGACTCTCTTGCTTTCTACCCTGCAGTTATGAAGGCTACTTTTTAGGGGCTCAGAAGCACCTCTCTCCTGCAACAGGGCCTTATTACATGCTATTCCCTGATGCACTTTTCTTATTAACCTGATTTGCTTTATTAACTCTTATTTATCTTTCTATTTTCATTTTCTTTCTTTCTTTTTTTTTTTTTTGGACAGGGTCTTGCCATGTGACTCAGGCTGGATGCAGTAGTCCTATTCTGGCTCACTGCAGCCTTGAACTCCTGGGCTCAAGCAATCCTCCTAATTCAGACCCCTGAGTAGCTGAGACCACAGGCATGCACTACTACCATGCCTGGCTAATTTTTTTTTTTTTTTTTTTTTTTTTTTGAGACGGAGTCTTGCTCTGCCGCCCAGGCTGGAGTGCAGTGGCCGGCTCTCAGCTCACTGCAAGCTCTGCCTCCCAGGTTCACGCCATTCTCCTGTCTCAGCCTCCCGAGTAGCTGGGACTACAGGCGCCCGCCTCGTCGCCCGGCTAGTTTTTTGTATTTTTTTTTTTTTTTTAGTAGAGACGGGGTTTCACTGTATTAGCCAGGATGGTCTCGATCTCCTGACCTCATGATCCGCCCGTCTCGGCCTCCCAAAGTGCTGGGATTATAGGCTTGAGCCACCGCGCCCGGCCTTTTTTTTTTTTTTTTTGTAGAGACAAGATCTCACAATGTAGCCCAGGATGGCCTACTTATCTTTCAAATCCCTGTTGTCATATTCTCAGGTAAGCTTTTTCTGACTTCTCTGACTAGGTGAAATCCCACCTTTTTTTCTCATGACCTTCTCCAGTGCAACTATACATGTAATTGTGATTGTTTCATTAATAACTGTCTCTTTCACTGTATTTTAAGGCCCATGAAGGCTGGAATCCAAGTCTGGTTTTGCCCACCAATGTGTGTCCAGCACCGAAGGGCCTAATACATACAGGGAGCTCAAACATCACTTTTCAACAGAATTAATGAACTGGGCACCGTGGCTCACGCCTGTAATCCCAGCACTTTGGGAGGCCGAGGGGGGCGGATCACGAGATCAGGAGATGGAGACCATGCTGGCTAACAGGGTGAAACCCCATCTCTACTAAAAATACTAAAAATTAGCCGGGCGTGGTGGCGGGTGCCTGTAGTCCTAGCTACTGGGGAGGCTGAGGCAGGAGAATGGCGTGAACCCGGGAGGCGGAGCTTGCAGTGAGCCGAGATCACGCCACTGCACTCCAGCCTGGGGACAGAGCTAGACTTCGTCTCAAAAAAAAAAAAAAAAAAAATAGATTGGATGAATGAATACATGACTGAAATAATTAACCTTAGTCTTTAGTCCCCACCTGTAAAAGAGAGGCATGGGGTCACTTGGAAGATTGGATGACATAAAATATCTACCCAGTCTAGCATATGGGAAGTTCTCAATAAGTATCTGCAATAACTTCAGTTAAATGGGACTTGATAGTTTATTTAGTAAAATTCGCTGTTTTGCTGCCATACTTTCAAAAAGCTTTAAACTTAGTAGAATTTGATTTATGTTATGTTTGCATAAACACAGGAATAATAATTTAGAGATTTAGAATAAGTTTTAACTGCATTTAGCTATATTTACCTAGTGATAGACAGTGTTTCTTATGTTAAATCTTAACCGTACATTGACTGGGCTTTCATGTATGCCTTCTTCAAAGTATATAAAACACTTTAGGGAAGAAGGGAGCTGTTTAGCTTGTATGGTTGTTTCTAACTAGAATACCTACTCATTGAATTATTTGTTCAGGAAATCTGGAAGCTTGAGAATGTAAATTCCCTCTCACTTGAGGGAACATTTAAGATATTATCCAACATTTAGGTTCTTATCCAATACTGGATTGAAGTATATATTTTTGGAATGAAGACCTGTGTCTGAAATGGTTTAGAAGCTCCATCCCCCGTTAGGAGGAACAGATACATTCACCTAGAATAAATTATGTAATGGCATAGGTATTTCACATGGCTAGCCAGTTTTCCCACCAACACCATTTATTAAATAGGGAATCCTTTCCCCATTGCTTGTTTTTGTCAGGTTAGACAAACAACTCTTTTCATGTGTTTGGCATTCATTTCCCAAGAACTTCATACAATTGATAAAATAAGTTGTTTTTTCCTCCACCTTCATAACTACGTTTCAAGTTATTACAAATCGTGATACTTTTTTTTTTTTTTTTTGAGACGGAGTCTCGCTCTGTCACCCGGGCTGGAGCGCTGTGGCTGGATCTCAGCTCACTGTAAGCTCCGCCTCCCGGGTTTACGCCATTCTCCTGCCTCAGCCTCCCGAGTAGCTGGGACTACAGGCGCCGCTACCTCGCCCGGCTAGTTTTTTTTTTTTTGTATTTTTTAGTAGAGACGGGGTTTCACTGTGTTAGCCAGGATGGTCTCGATCTCCTGACCTCGTGATCCGCCCGCCTCGGCCTCCCAAAGTGCTGGGATTACAGGCTTGAGCCACCGCGCCCGGCCACAAATCGTGATACTTTTTAAATCTAAGATAATATCAAATACCCTCTGTCAGCCTGCAGTACCTGAAGGGTAAGTACCTCTTCCATGTAGTCACTAGCATCATGGCTCAGCAGGTGTTAAAGAAAGAATCAGCTGGGATCAGGAGGGATTTAGTATGCTTTCAGTAATAGAGAATTTTAACAAAAATCTCTAGTATATTTTAATACCCATTTTTCATCAATTTATACTGAGTACTTTATGTTCCAGAATTATCCAGAAAAAAATGCACATGTTCTTTTTTTCCTATAATTGCTCTCCAAATAGCAAATGGATTTATTTATTTATCTTCTGAATTATATACTCACTGTATGAAAAAGAAAAAAAGAAACTCAAACAATTCCTAAACTTATAAAAGCAAAAATCCCAGAAGGAATTCTGTAAGTATATTTGAGACATCATAGTGGCATTTCTGGTTAATATTTGGTGAATATTTACTTTAAAATTCCATATTGCTAGTCATTAGATTCCAGACATCTGGAGGTTTGGGGACAGGTTGTTTTGCTAGAATAAATAGTGTTGTAATAAGCATGCTTCTTTATATTTGCACATTTGTGTTTTCTTAGGATACATTCATGAAAATAGAATTTGAATCAAATGTGTGCATATTTAAAATTTCTAATAATACTGCTAATATGCTCCCCAAAACATTATTCCAGTTTACCTTTCTAACCCGTCTATTAGAGTGACTATTTCCCCAAACCCTGACCAATAGCAAGCTTTGTCAAAATTTTAAATCATTGCTTACCTGGTATGTGACGCAGAATATCTAATTGTTCCATTTTTTCTTTGTTTACTTCAGAAGTTGAGCATATTTTCTTATAGTCATTGGACATTTGCTTTTTTTTTTCTTTTTGTGAATTCAGGTTCATATCCTTTTTCCGTGTTCTAATTGAGAGGCTTGTCCTTCATTTATTTATTTTCTCATGTATCCTATTTAAAAATACAAATATTCTCCCATTTTCTATTTATCTTTCAAACCTACTTTCAGTATTTTTCCTTTTATTTTGTGTTTTGCCATACAAGACATTTTCAACTTGTATGAAAACTCATGCCTATCAATTTTTTCATTTGTGGTTTCTGGCTGTGTTCAGTTGCTTAAAATAGCTTCTTGCAGCCAAATTATAAAAATATTGGCCCTTCTAGTACATTTATAATTTAACATTATCATTCATACCAACTGGATTCCCAATGATTTTAAATTAGTGCTTAGGTCGGGCGCGGTGGCTCACGCCTGTAATCACAGAACTTTGGGAGGCCGAGGTGGGTGGATCACCTGAGGTTAGGAGTCCAAGACCATCCTGGACAACATGGTGAAGTCCCGTCTCTCCAAAAGAAAAAAAAAAAAAAAATAGCTGGGCATGATGGCAGGTGCCTGTAATCCCATCTACTTGGGAGGCTGAGACAGGAGAATTGCTTGAACCTGGGAGGCAGAGGTTGCAGTGAGCTGAGATTGTGCCATTGCACTCCAGCCTGGGTGACAGAGCGAGACTCCATCTAATAAAAAAAAAAAAAAAGGAAAAGAAAAGAGAATTAGCCGTGGTCAATGTGTTTACAACACAGACATCCCCAGATGTTGAAATTTGTTTTTTTAACCCCAGGAAGCCAGTTATTAACACGCACCACCAAAGAAGAGGATAGAGGTAGCTGATGGGGAAGTCTAAGAAGATACTAAAGGTTATTACCTTCACTTACTTCATGTTTTGACCTGGGCTTGGACTCAGCCAGTTGTGATATCTGTCATTCATGGAACAATTGCCTGAGCTTCAGGTTCCAGGTTCCAAGAGATAGTGGACAGAAGAGCATGGTGAGGCTTCACTTGGCTTTGAATATAGAATAACCAGGGTGCGATTGAGCTTTCAATCTATCTTTATCCTAAGACTTGGGGTAAGTTATTTAATCCTTTTCTCAAAAACCTAAGGGTTTTTGTGAAGATATGCTCAGGTGGCACAGCAAGCCACAAGATGACATGGTCTATCTAACATTATTTATATATATATATACTTAAAATACAGATGAAATTAAATTAATAAATGATAATAATACAAGCCCACTAAAGGCCTACTTTAGGTTAGTGTTAGAACTCCCCAGCTACCTGTTCACTGGCCTTTGCTTTTGTTGCATACTTAGATGGAAATGAATGGAAAGTACGTGCCTCTGCTTCCCCACTGAACAGAACAGGATGGTTGTCAGAATGAAAGGAAATCATGGATGTGGGCCATGGAGTAGTGGCAGTAGCTCCTCTGTTTTTAGGAAGGTTTGTTGGGTCTGCTCATGGCTTAGGAATTTAGCGATCAGTAAGCACCCAACCCAGGGTCTGAACTTTGGCCAAGGCCTCAGTAGCCCTGAGTGCTCCCTGAGAACGCAAATCCTAATAGACTAAACGTGGAAAGAGCCAGAGTCTCATTGCCTGAAAAATTATCTTTGCCAATCTCTACAAAAATCAGCATTTGTTATTGTTCAATTGTTGCCTTTATTTGACTTGCTTTAATGAAATAAACATACTAAAGATTTTCTACAAATGATTGAAACATTCTTCCCTGTGGAATTACATTTATTTATTTATTTATTTTGAGATGGAGTTTTGCTCTTGTTGCCCAGGCTGGAGTGCAATGGCGTGATCTCAGCTCACTACAACCTCCGCCTCCCGGGTTCAAGCGATTCTCCTGCCTCAGCCTCCCAAGTAGCTGGGATTTCAGGCATGTGCCACCGTGCCTGGCTAATTTTGTATTTTTAGTAGAAATGGGGTTTCTCCACGTTGGTCAGGCTGGTCCTGAACTCCCAACCTCAGATAATCCACCCGCCTCTGCCTCCCAAAGTGCTGGGATTATAGGTGTGAGCCACCACACCTGGCCAGAATTAAATTTTTTTAAAGCACCTTGTATCATTATGCTAATTCACAATAGATTGCAAATATGCAACATTGTTATTTCAATTTTTTTCTATGAATCTCTGAATAAAATCATACATGAAAACTTCAATGTGACTTTTAATTGCTTAATTTAAAAAAAAACACAATTTTACTATTTTTGCAAGAAAGATAAATCACATAAGACTTACCTATACAAATAATTCAACCATAAATTTACCTTTTTGCAAATTTTCTTCTTTGGAAGCAGCAGATATGTAAAATCATTACACATTATGTTCATGCTGTATGTACATAAAATGGACTAGAGACCCCAAAAGTAAATTCTTTGGAGATTTGGTTCCAAAGAGGGAAAACAAACTCTCTTTGTCTGAACAGGTGAAAGGTACCAAAAAAGAATGAAAACCAGTTTTCCTCTTTTTTTGTTTTTTTATTTTATTTATTTTGTTTTTGTAGGAGAACCAGCAGTGGAAGAAAAGATCACTTCCTTTGTAGACACTTTATAGGGTTTCGGATTCAGTAAACTCTGGCACGTAACTCGACCTCAAAGTTAATGAAATCCTGTTAGACTTTCCCTGCCCTCCTTCCTGCTTCCATCCTTCAGATTATCTCACCTTTTAAAAACTCAATTTCTATTTGTATACATGTGATCTTCATGTCATTGGCTTCTTATGCGGGCACTTTTCACCTACATCCTTTCCTTCCCTCATCTGGCAGCCAGTTGGGCTTCTTCCTGCCTTGAATACCACATTCCCTAGTTCTTCAAGCTCAGTCATTAGCACCCTGTCCCCCTACTAAAATTATGAATGAAAAGCCTTGTTGTTCTTTACAAATAACTCAGGCTGCCTCAGTCAGTCAAATTCGAATGGAAGTGACTACCAGACAAAGGGCCAGGATGATGGACAGTGCTCACAGCAAGTCATCAATGCTCACAGGAAGTTTTTTAAGCCACAATATAGGTAGAGAGGCTTGGGCGTTCCCGGAGGACAAGCCTACAGAAGGAGGCTGGGAGGTGGGGGGAGGGAGACTTTCTGTGTCTGTTTGGAACTTAGAAAAAACTTCCATGAAGCTCAGAGATAACAATGTACAGAGTCAGTTTTGCCCTAGCAAGAACTTAAAATTCCAGCCATGGAGACATCTACACCTTGCAGTAATTCTGGTTTGCACCGACACACACAGACAAAAGTGAAGGCACCAACCATTTACTTGGTTTTGAATGCTGAACGATGCAAGAGTGGGTTACATTCTTGGAGCTGCACAACTCCCTGCTGAGAAGTTGCATTGTCTTGGGCCCCTCTTTCACAACAGGGGAAAAGGTAATTGACAGCCCGATTGTTTGGCTGGGACCCCTGCTGTTATAAAATCCTAGAAGGCCCCAGTCACACGTTGTCAATAATAGCCGTCGGAGGTGAGGAGTGAAGAAGGGCTGTTCAGGAAACAGTTTGAGCCCTTCAAGTGGACAGGCCTCAGTGACTTCTGCACTCTGGCTGCCACAAGCAGCTCATTCAAAAATAACCTTAAAGTAATAAATCAAACTTGTTTCCTGAACTATACAAGGAACAGCTGGTTATTTTTCCTCACTTTTTTTTTCAAAAACCAAAAAAAAAAAAAAAAAAAAAAGGGAGATTTTACTACAGGAAACCAAGCATGTCAAAATTTGGCAAAGCAATTTGGATGATTTAACAGTTAAACACTTCTCTTTTTAATGTTATGCTTTCATCAGTCTTTTTTATTTAAGCTTTTCAGTTTTGCATTCTGTTTGCTGCAATTAGTGTCCCTTATCTGTTCACCCCCTACTTTTGAAAGGAAAATGAGTTTAGGATCCTGTCTTTAGAGTATTTTGCTGTGTAATTTCTAATGTACTGGTCAAGTAGCTCAACTTATTTTACAGGTAAAATTTGTTTTCTTCCACAGAGTTGAGCTTGGATTTAGATCTACAACTCCACATATTTGTTTCTCCTGAGACCCATATATTTTGGAGTTCTGATGACAAGGCAGTTTTTCTTCAGTCTATTGATTTAGGAACCCTGACCTAGGAGTGCATATGCTATAACTGAAGTAGTCTGGTGTTTTAAGTAAGAACATTTTGCAATTTTTCTGTCTCTTTGGATCTTTGTTTGTGTCTTACTTTGTGTGCCTCTTTCTCTCTTTAAATATGTTGCACTCTAGATTCTGGAAAAATCTATCTTCTCATTGACTTTACAAATAATTAAAATACAGGCATAAATAAATAATATAAAATAATCTCCTTCGCTAATGATTCCCTATGTATCTTTATTTGTTTATTTATTTATTTATTTATTATTTTTTTTTGAGACGGAGTCTCGCTCTGTCGCCCAGGCTGGAGTGCAATGGCCGGATCTCAGCTCACTGCAAGCTCCACCTCCCAGGTTCACGGCATTCTCCTGCCTCAGCCTCCCGAGTAGTTGGGACTACAGGCGCCCGCCACCTTGCCTGGCTAGATTTTTTTTGTATTTTTTAGTAGAGATGGGGTTTCACCGTGTTAGCCAGGATGGTCTTGATCTCCTGACCTCGTGATCCGCCCGTCTGGGCCTCCCAAAGTGCTGGGATTACAGGCTTGAGCCACCGCGCCCGGCCTGTATCTTTATTTTTATAGATGACTAATGTTTTGAACAGAAACCATTTTAAATGAATTTTCTTTTTTATCAAAGTGTGCATCTTAGAGATGAATTTTTCACAACTTTTGGACATCTAAAATTAAGAATGAATGTGTCAGATTTTAATGCACTGTGTCTATTTCAATCAATTTAAATATGATTGAACTGCTAATATTAAAATTAAGTATAAGGTTATGTAAAACATCTCTTGTCACAGGATAGTTTGATCACTATTTAATGAATTAAAAGAAGTGCTGGTCAGTTTAACAGTAAATGGAAAATTACAAGTTATACTTTGAGATATTGTTGTACATGTATGATTAATTTATTTTTCTCCTTTGATCATCCTTTCATAATAAAATGTTTGTAATGAAATATATGCTTACAGGAAGATAATAAAATCCAATTTACAATGGAATTAGGTCGTGGTAGGCTTCATTTTCTTTTGTATTTGCAGTAAGCAACGATGCTATAATAGCACAAGTAAATCTATCTTTATGCTATATGGTTAGACTAACACACTTGGTATACTTACAGTATCTTGGCTGATACAACTGTGAATCCATATGGGTGTGGCTTCCATATAAATATTTCTTCCATATATGGTTGATATTCATACTGAACCTGTTTTGATACAATTTTTCTTCACTTTCAGCATTTTCAGCCTCAAACATGTGTTACGTGACTGGATGGAATTCCTTGAGAACTGTATTAACATGTTTCAAAGAGTTGAATTAACAGGTTAGTACCATGTCAGAAAAGAGTGTTCCTTGAAAAGTTGCACGGTAGTTATACAGACAGTTCACAATTATAAAATTCATAATTTATATGTGAATTACACACAGAAAATATCATCTTTAAAATAAATATTCAGTTCTATAGATGATTCATTTCTTTCTCATTAAATCTCAGCCTTTTGTGGTGCTAAAGGATACTCAGGAATTGATGAACTAAGTGGACCCTCCCGCAGCCTCCCCTACTCCCTCCCTTGGCTTCTGTGGACTCTGGACGTTAGTAGGGACGAGATAGTGAGTGTAGACTGAAAGTGCTCTGTACAGACTTGCTTTCTGGCCTCCTGTTCAGCTGCCAGTCTCACAGCTTGCCCTGAGAATGGACTTCCTGTGCTGTCATTTACACTCAGTATCACACTAAGGGCTCTTTGTCACTCAGCCTTTGAGACAGAAGGGGGCGAGATAACAAATCTAGACTGCTTGTGTTGACTTTGCGGATAAAGTAAAGGGCTGGAGTCAAGAACCCTGGGTCTTATCCTAACTCTGCAACTGCCTTTCCTGTGACATTAAGCCAGCTTTTGACCTCTCCATTCCTCAGTTTTCCTCATCTATGCAATGAGGATCCCTATACTGTGTTCTCTTATTTTATCACAAAGATGTGGTTTCTGAAAGAGTTTCTAAATGCTTAAAGCCCTTAGTAAAAGTTTTTTTTTTTTTTTTTTTACAAGCAGATGAAATGACCTTTTTCTGCTTTGTAGAGATGGGATGGATACTGCAGTTGATTAATTACTCCTTACTCCCAGAAATACTTCTCTTTAGAACCCCGTAAGTAGGGCCTTTCCCTTCTACCCTTGTAAGTTTTTTCTCATTATTTCCTTTTGTGTCCTGTCTCTTCCCTCTGCAATATTTCCTTCCTTTCTGTGTGGGAAACGATAGCCCCATGCTATGGGATCAGGGTGCGTAGAAGTTGGTAAAGATGAAGTATACTTCTAAAAGTCTGTGTTCTAAAAGTGCATCTGCAGAGACGTGGAGGAAAACAAGGAGAGCATGCTGAGTGACAGGAATGGATGGGGATACACAGTAAAGGCCACGGAAGCCTCGGCGAATTTATTGGCTTCAGAAACGTAAATCCACAAAAACAGCTACCACCTGGCTAGATGGGTCTCTGGGTCCTGGGCTCACTAATTTAGAAGGATCTTTTTAAAGAGATGATGTTGGACAGGGTCAGAACCTATAGTGAAATTCCGGGATTCTGTCTATGGAGTGGGATGAAGTGTCTCTTCCACTGATATCTGTGGTTATATTCTTTTGCTTATTTAGTTCAATTATGTGAATAAATGGAATGGAAAGGGATTTGCTCTACTTCAGTTAGAATTTGTAAAACATTGTGAGGGTTTTTGTTTGTTTGTTTGTTTGAGACGGAGTTTCGCTCTTGTTGTCCAGGCTGGAGTGCAATGGCGCGATCTCAGCTCACCAGCAACCTCTGCTTCCCGGGTTCAAATGATTCTCCTGCCTCAGCCTCCCGAGTAGCTGGGATTACAGGTGTGAGCCACTGTGCCCGGCCAGTATTGTGAGTTTTAAAGAATGCATTTTGATATATTTCACTTAAAGCTCCTAAGTGGTTTTGTTGCTAATTTTTTTGTTTTATTTTGTGAAAAGATTGGTAACATAAATTGCAAAGCAGAAATTAATTCACCTAGTTTTCCTCATCACAGTTTAAGATGGATATTTGTATTCTGGTTTGCTTATTATTTTTTTCCGGGTCCACACATTCACTCATATGTGTTTAGATTTTTCATCTGGAAGGCAGTGATATAATTTCAGGCCTATATGTTTTGACACTCTGTTCACTCATGGTTGTTATATGGCCTGACATTGTGTTTACTTCACATTTCCTAATTTTCCACTGTATGTCTGAGGATATTTCATGCTATTTTGTTACCTAAAGAGAGGCTACTCCTACATGGGGAGACGTATATACATATATGTAGGAGTACACATATGTGTGCATGTGTGTGTATTTATAAATGTCTCTCCATGTAGCAGTACACATATATATGTGTATATATAATTTGTTTTTATGAGAAGGATGTGAAAAGATACACAAGTCTGTTTATAATACAGATCTGAAGGAGAGATAGGAAAATACTGATTAAAAAAAATTTTCCCCTGATTTGTTTCACTTTGTACAACAAACAGGTATTACTTTCTTAATTAAAAGCATCAATAAATAAAATGTTTCAATACTGATTAATTAAAATCAGTTAAAGGGGAAATTTAACAGTGGCAAATAATATTTGTATTTTATAAGGGTTTTACCAGTCTTGACAAAGTATCTAGATATCCACGAAAAGACAGTTCCTTTTGTTTTTCAGAGCACACATTTAAAAAAAAAAAAAGACCACAATGATTGGTGCTCCCTCTGCTGGTTTCCCTGCAACAGTTAGTTGGCTGATTTGGGAGGATGAAAAGACAGCGAGGAAAATTCTGTTACTTTTGGTCTTTAAACACCATTTCTATAAACTAGTCTTATCCTTGATTGGTAGCAAATGTCAATGTTGTTTCTGAAAATTTATTCTTTTTGAAAATTTAATACTGATTCTGAAGTTGGGCTAGATAATTATAATCCTTTTAAAATTAATTCCTCCTTTCTTGTATCATGAAGCAGGACGCAAAACATAACAATTCTTATTTACTGGGATTTTCTTGGGTGGGAGTTAACCTTATATAGCTAACTGCCAGTAACTTGACCTTGCAGTAGTAAAGTTGGCTGTTTGAACATCAAGCTGACACTCTAGTAAGCAAAATAGAGGTTTGGAGTGACATTATCACTGGAGAATTACATTTTGTAATTAAACACTTTGCTGTATGATTATTTTAGCCTACATCATCCTGTATGAAAGATATTTGAAAATTGCATAGTTGATTTAATTTATCTTGATATCCAAACTATAATTAAAGATTCTTAGAATTCTTTGAATTCATCAATTTGCTCTCTGGGAATTTGTACTTTCATGAATCAGAGTATGTTGATCCATATACAGTGTTCATTTAACTAATACTTGTATTAAATCACTTCTAAGTGCTTATTATACCCTGTATTATAGTATTATATTCTGAGTCTTAAAGGTGCTTAATGTGAAGATTCTCTCTCTACATATTCAACTCTTACTAACTTTTGGCTTTAGGTAGAAATTAGTTAATGTATTATATGATAAAATAGGAAACTATTTCACTAGGGATATAGGTATTCAGTAGGGAGCTTTGGAGACTCTATGAGCTTTTTCAGGAAGCGTTTTTAATAGTAGGTTTTAGGGAGAGTTTTTGTAGTAAGATAAAGTAGACAAGAAAGTGTTGCCTCTAAAAAATCAACAAGCTGGGAATGGGGTGCAGAATGAGGAGAACCCTAAGCAATAGGCAACAAAGAGTAAAATGAAGGAGGTGTCATTCATTGGGAAAGAAAAGGAACTGTATGTACTCTACTGAGAGCTGCTGTCTTCTTAAAAGCCATTTTCGTGAGGGGTGCTTGTGGAATGGTAAAACAGAAAGCAAAGTAGATGGTCAGAGCTCCTAAATCAGCCTTACTCATCACTGGTGTGCAAGATACCATCATCAGATCATTTTAACGCTTTGGAAAATACCACGGAGAGGTTTAGCAAGTGACAATTAATATCAGGGAGAAGCAGTTTCTGATAAGGAGATCCAGCCATTGCTGCTGGAGTTTAGATGTGGAATTTCTAAGCTCTGGAAAGTGTAGAGGCAGAAATGAGGTGATTACGTTCATCTCCATCATATGGATTATCGCTAACATCCCTATAACAAAGACAGGTTATCAAGAGAAAGGAATGATAAATTTATTTAAGCATAGTTTCATATGATATGTGAGGCTTCAGAATGAAGACCCAAAGATGCAGGGAAAACTTGCATTTTATGCTTATGTTCAACTGAAGTATGGATAGCCATATAAGATATGATTGGACAAAAAGTATAAAATCTAATGCTGTAATGCTAATAGGCAGAGTCAGGAAACTCAGCAAAGCCTGTCCAGATTTTTCTTGGCCTTTCTATGCTAGCATTATTTTGTTGACAAAAAAAGCCAAACTCTGTAAGATATTTGAAGAGGTTTATTCTGAGCCAAATATGAGTAGCAGGGCCTGTGACACAGCCTCAGGAGGCCCTGAGAACATGCGCCTAAGAGGATTGTGTTACAGCTTGGTTTAATACGTTTTAGGGAGACAGAAGTTATAGGTATGTAAGGTATACACTGGTTTGGCCCAGAAAGGTGGGACATCTCAAAGTGAGGGGGCAAGGTGGGGAAGGGGAGCTTCTGGGTCATAGATGGATTCAAAGATTTTCTGATTGACAATTGATTGAAATAATTAAGCTTGGCTTGGTGTGGTGGTTCACACCTGTGATCCCAGCACTTCAGGAGGTCAAGGAAGGTGGATTGCTTGAGCTCACGAGTTCAAGGCCAGCCCGGGCAACATGGCAAAAACCTGTCTCTACTAAAAATACAAACATTAGCTGGGTGTGGTGGCACATGCCTGTAATCCCAGCTACTTGGGAGGCTGAGATGGGAGTATTGCTGGAGCCTAGGAAGTCAAGGCTGCAGTGAGTTTTGATTGCACCACTGCACTCCAGCCTGGGTGACAGGATGAGACCTTATCTCAAAAACAAAACAAAACAAAACAAAACAAAAATACTGATAATAATTAAGCTTTGCCTGATGACTTGAAGTCAGCATAAAGAAATGCTTGAGTTAAGATAAGGAGGGTTGTAGAAATCAAGGTTCTTATTATGTAGGTGAAGCCTCTAAATAATAGACTTCAGAGAGAATAGATGTAAATGTCTCTTATGGGACATAAAAGATGCCAGACTCTTAGTTAAATCTCTCCTGGGTCAGGAAAAGACAGGGAAAGGGAAGGGAATTATTACTGAATGTAGATTTTCTCCACAAGAGACAACTTTGCAGGGCCATCTGAAAATATTTAAAGAAATATATTTTGGGGTAAAATACTTTGATTTTTTGGGGGGCCTGTTATTTGTCATGTGATACTATAAGAGGGTCAGGTTGAATTTGCTGTCTTACTGCTACAAAGAATCTATTTTGTCAGCCTTATGATTTCTTTCTTTCTTTCTTTCTTTCTTTCTTTCTTTCTTTCTTTCTTTCTTTCTTTCTTTCTTTCTTTCTTTCTTTCTTTCTTCTTTTCTTTCTTTCTTTCTTTCTTTTTTTTTAAATGGAGTCTTGCTCTGTTGCCCAGGCTGGAGTGCAGTGGTGTGATCTCAGCTCACTGCAAACTCTCTCCCAGGTTCAAGCGATTTTCCTACCTCAGCCTTCCGAGTAGCTGGGATTACAGGTACCCGCCATCATGCCCAGTGACTTTTTGTATTTTTGTAGAGACGGGGTTTTGCCATGTTGGCCAGGCCGGTCTTGAACTCCTGACCTCAGGTGATCTGCCTGCCTCGGCCTCCCAAAGTGCTAAGATTACAGGCATGAGTCACTACACCATCATGCCTGGTGAATTTTTGTATTTTTGTAGAGACGGGGTTTTACCATGTTGGCCAGGCTGGTCTTGAACTCCTGATCTCAGGTGATCTGCCTGCCTCGGCCTCCCAAAGTGCTGAGATTACAGGCATAAGCCACCATGCCTGGCCTATGATCTCTATTTCAGTGTTAATGCTGGTCAGTGGTGTCTTAACTCCAAAGAGAACACAGTATAATAAGGCATGTCAGACCCCACTTTTTGTCATGGCCTGAACTAGTTCTTCAGGTTTCTTTCAGATCACCTTGGCATAGAGGGGGGTCTATTCTGCCAGTTGAGAGGTTTAGGATTTTAATTTTTGCTAACACATTCCTTTGGGATATGGAGGAGGACCCCTCTGAAATGAGGGTCTAATTTATTTATGGCCAGGTATTACACAGAAAGATGGGGGAAGAATAGAGTTGTATTTTTAGTCTTTAGGACTGGCTTTAGAGAAAAAGGTTCCAATTTCTATGGCTTGTCTCGGCGAGAATGAGGGGCAAGAGATAGGAGGGCAGAAGGTTGGAGACAAACTTTGCTTTGCAAGCCTTCACTTTGGGGTTTCATTTTCTGAACCCCAACATTTCTCATTCTGAAACTTCCTCAAGAAGTTTCACAGTCCAAAAATTGATTGATGGATTGTCTCATAAGCCATTGAATCAGTCTCTCAGTCCTGAGAATAGGCCAGTCTAGCTAAACGGTTAACAGTTGTGTCTCATTTCAGGCAATGGTGTTGCAGATGGGCTTCCATGAAAGTCGAGTATCACTTCCTGAGCCCCAATAAAGGACTTTAGAGAGTGCTGGGTGTGGATGTTGTGGAGGGGTTGGACTGAGGGGGCACAAATTCTTGGATTCCAGTGCTAGAGGACCTGGAGTCAACAGGGAGTGAATCAAAGCGAAAACAAGACTCAATTTCTATGGCTGGGCTCTGAGGTCAGGAGGACAAATGGTAGGATCCCTGCTCTGGAAAGTGGGATGTGAGTGGCTATGGATAAGGCTGATTTGATACTAGCCCCAATATACTGCTACATTCCTTCATCCTGAGACTGAAGAGGGGTGGCACACATGAGTGCATGTTCAGTTTAGGACCTAAAAGCACACAGATAACTGCACCAAAGGGAGGAATTTTAGGAGAGATTATTGGATGAGAGGTCATACCCCTTGCTTCACAAAGCATGATGTATGGGCTAATGCTTACTTAGCCTCCTCATAAAGTCATTCTGCATTAGAGGTCAGAGACTAAAGATGCCAGAACACCCATTCTTCCAACAACTTTTATATTTGCTATAAGGACCACATAATTGTTCTCTAACTTTTCATATATTTGTTTTCAGTTTTTTCTCTTCAGATGATATATTTTAAGTTTGTTCAATTCAGAAACGTTTTTTCAGAGCTTTTGCATTTCCTCAAGTGCCTAACTTAAATTTTTACCTAGATTGTTCTAAATGACAGAGCTGTTAAAGTTTTTGTTTTGTTTGTTTTCAATGATGTTTCATAGAGCTGCAGGGAATCCACTGAATTACTGCAGGAGGATGGGAGAGGGGAAAGATCTTTGATTTTACATATTTGGCATTTGTATAGTTTTTCCCTTGAAGAAAGAATTGTCTTAAAATTTCAGAAAACTATAAGTGGATTTTGCTCATAATCCAGCTGATACTTGAAAACAATTGAACATAGGGAACTTTTCGTTTAAGGCATATATATATATATATATATATATATATATATTTTTTTTTTTTTTTTTTTTTTTTTTAAGACAGAGTCTTACTCTGTCACCCAGGCTGCAGTGCAGTGGTGTGATCTCAGTTCACTGCAACCTGTGCCTCCTGGGTTCAAGAGATTGTCCTGACTCAGCCTCCCGAGTAGCTGGGATTACAGGCTTGTGCCACCACACCTGGCTAATTTTTGTATTTTTTGTAGAGATGGGGTTTCACCCTGTTGGCCAGGTCTCGAACTCCTGACCTCAAGTGATCTGCCCGCCTAGGACTCCCAAAGTGTTGAGATTCCAGGCGTGAGCCACCGTGCCTGGCCTGAAGGCTTGTATTTCTAAGATAGCTTTGTTATGAGCTGATTTCTTCTTTTTCTGAATTGGTTTCTTTATGAATAAATTCTTTTTCCCCTCAAAGTAATAGAGGCCTTTTATTGCATCATTAAAATATCACAAATATTTCTTAGGAATCATCTGGCATCTTGTTTCTGTAGCTGGACAACTCTTAGCTCTTATTGCTCAACCTGCTGAACAACTGTTCCTTTTTCAGAGACATAGATACCATCCCCAAATTTTCTCATATCGTTTTTTTTTTTTTTGTGGTTGGGGGGACAGTCTCGCTCTGTTGCCCAAGGACATGACCTCTGCTTACTGCTACCTCCGCCTACCAGGTGCAAGTGATTCTCCTGCCTCAGCCTCCCAAGTAGATGGGTCTACAGGTGTACACCACCATGACCGGCTGATGTCTGTATTTTTAGTAGAGATGAGGTTTCACCTTGTTGGCCAGGCTGGTCTCTAACTCCTGACCTCAGGTGATCCACCCACCTTGGCCTTCCAAAGTGTTGGGATTACAGGCATGAGCCACTATGCCCGGCCTCATATTGTTGTTTTTAATTGTTGTGGTTTGCTAAATCAAAGCAGCTGAATTTGAAACAAGCTCAATGTCATTACCTTCAAGGATTAATGTATCTTTCTGGGCTTGAGATTCTAATCAAGTAACACTTGGCTTCATCCAAACCCTGAATCTGTATTTCTCACTCAAGGAATTTCAGATTTCAACAAGAGACCCATTCTCCTGGATAATGACACTGATAGGGAAGTGAGCATACACAGACCTTATCTTAGAATATAAGCCAATTCAACACCCTGGATCATGTTCTGTACATGACCTCAAATAGTGTAAACAATAGCCAGTTCCTTTCCATTTCTCCAGCATTTGTTAACCCCTCCCTTCCTCTTTTTCTTTCCAACGAGACTGAGTTGTACATTGATGTGGTTGAAGTCCCTCCACAGGTTTCTCTGATACCCTTCACAATGGCTGTGTGTCCCTTCAGAGTGATGTTGGGAATGTTGACAGCCTGGCTGCAGAGAATGGTCTCGATTCTTGCAATAGATGCAGCAAAGAATTATGAGTAAATTCTTTATGAATTTATAGTCATGTATGAAACAACTAAAAATTAATTGTTTTTTTATTCTTATTTTGTTGATGATATCTATTTTTGTTTTTTTTTTTTTGAAACCAAGTTTTGCTCTTTTTGCCCAGGCTGGAATGCAGTGGCACGATCTCAGCTCACTGCAAACTCCGCCTCCCGGGTTCAAGCAATTCTCCTGCTTCAATCTTCCGAGTATCTGGGATTACAGGCATGTGCCACCACGTCTGGCTAATTTTGTATTTTTTTAGTAGAGACAGGGTTTCTCCATATTGGCCAGGCTAGTCTCAAACTCCTGACCTCAGGTGATCCACCTGCCTCGACCTCCCAAAGTGTTGGGATTACAGGCGTGAGCCACCGTGCCCGGCCTTTTGTTTTTGTTTTTGTTTTTGTTTTGAGACACAGTCTTGTTCTGTTGCCAAGACTGAAGTGTAGTGGCGTGCTATCAGCTCACTATGAGCTCCGCCTCCCGGATTCAAGCAATTCTGCCTCAGCCTCCTGAGTAGCTGTGACTACAGGTGCACGCCACCATGCCTGGCTAGATTTTTATTTTTATTTTTATTTTTTTTATTTTTACAAAAAACAGAGTTTCACCACGTTGGCCAGGATGGTCTTGATCCCTTGACCTCGTGATCCACCCGCCTTGGCCTCCCAAAATGCTGGGATTACAGGAGTGAGCCCCTGGGCCCAGTCACTGATAGCTATTTTTATTTATTTTTTATTTTTTTATTAATTTTTATTTTTTTATTTTTTTTTTGAGACGGAGTCTCGCTCTGTCGCCCAGGCTGGAGTGCAGTGGCTGGATCTCAGCTCACTGCAAGCTCTGCCTCCCGGGTTTACACCATTCTCCTGCCTCAGCCTCCCGAGTAGCTGGGACTACAAGCGCCCGCCACCTCGCCCGGCTAGTTTTTTATATTTTTTAGTAGAGACGGGGTTTCACCGGGTTAACCGGGATGGTCTCGATCTCCTGACCTTGTGATCTGCCCATCTCAGCCTCCCAAAGTGCTGGGATTACAGGCTTGAGCCACCGCGCCCGGCCGATAGCTATTTTTAAAACTACTCTTTTCATTGTTAGAAGAACTATTTATTGAAAGAGTACTCATTTGTTCTTAAGACTCTAGGAAATGCAGTTTGGAAAGGGAAAACTTTTATCCATATTCCCTAGGAGATCCACATGGAGTAAGTTATGTGTTTAGATGGATGCATGTGTCCCTCACCCTTGTACCACATGAAATCTGACACTAAGCAATGCATTAATCTAAATAAGGACAGGAAGTATATAAGATCTGTTGGAATTACTTCAAGCCTCACAGCTATCTTTTAGTTTTATTCGTATTACTTGAGAAAAAAATGTGGACATTCTTTCTTGACCTCCATACCCTTCTGGTCAGAAGGATAGAGATCCTCCAGATCTACACTGTTAATATGGTATCGGCCAGGTGCAGTGGCTCATGCCTGTAATTCCAGAATTTTGGGAAGCTGAAGTGGGAGGACTGTTTGGAGCCAAGAGTTTGAGACCAGCCTGGGCAACATAGCAAGACCCCAACTCTACACAAAAATGAAAAAATAAGCCGTGTGTGGTGGTGCGTGCCTCTAGTTCCAGCTCCTCAGGAGGCTGAGGTGGGAGGACTATTTGAGTCCAGGGTTGTTGAGGCTGCAGTGAGCTGTGATTGCACCACTGCCCTCCAACCTGGGTAGTAGAGCCAGACTCTATCTAAAATAAAACCAAAACCAAAACCAAAATATAGTAGCTATTATGCACATGGGGCTAGTAAGCACTTGAAATGTGCTGAAATATATACCATGTTTCAAAGACTTAGTGCAAGGCCAGATGTGGTGTCACACCTATAATCTCAGCATTTTGGGGGGCTGAGGTGGGAGGATCACTTGAGCTCAGGAGTTCAAGGCTGCAGTGAGCTATGATTCTGCCATTGCACTCTGGCCTGGGCAACAAAGCAAGACTGTCTCAAAAACAAAAACAAAAACAAAAAAAAAGAAAAAAGGTCAAAGCCTTGGTACAAAGAAAAAGAAAAAAAAAAAAGAATGTGAAATATCTAATTAACTCTTAAAATATTGATGATATGCTGAAATGGATATTGTTTGGATTAAATAAAATGCTAGTAAATTTATTTTCACCTGTTTCTTTTTATTTTTTCACTATTCACAAATTTTTAGTTACTCATATGGCTTACGTTATATTTCTGTTGGACAGAGCTTCCCTAGGCCAACAGTTCTTAATCTTTCTTGATTAAATTTCTTTGAGTATAGGATAAAAGCTCTATAAATCATAAATATTGATAGATACTGTCAGTTCTGCTATACCCAGTATATGTTCTTAAGATATGTACTGTGCAATATCGTACAATAGAAACCACAGGGCTGGAATTAGGGGAAAACATTCAAAATTTTGTAATTGATACATAAAGGGATAGGAACTTAATAAAAACAGTAGCACGGTAAATGGTGAAGATCTGTATCAATGCTGTAATAAATGTAGCCCTTGAAAAGTATTTCATTTGTTTGTGGAATGGACATTTGCTACAACTGCTCTCAGACAGATACATGCCTTCCCTGTTTCCACACCCGCAGCCTTGTGTACAAGAGGAGATAGAGAAAGAATGAGGAAAAGGAGCAAAACAATGGAGAACACAGAGGAAAATGCAAAATAGGCTGAGAGGAAAGCAGGGAAAATTAAGGAGAGGGCAGGTGGCCACATGGCTAGTGTGCAGGATTGCAGCTTGCGAGTTATTGGAAAGTAAGGTGTACCTGCAGACATAGAAGGGTATAGCCGCTCATTGTCCTTGTGCGGTGTGCGCATGTGAGGATCCCTGCATAGTTCAATTGGGCGCAGTTTTCCGTGTTGGCCTAGTGATGAGATTGGCAGATAAAATTGGCATAAGCAAATGTGAAGTAGCATTGTGCTAAAAGCTTTCCTAATATATCAGTCACATTGGACGAGATTTTCCAAACAAGCATTGTATAGCAGAACTGACTGTAGGTACGTACACATATCACAGTAGATTCATGCACAGCCCACATTGGCAACCTCCAGACTAGGGTGTCTGAGAAGGCCAAGCATTAGGCGTCGATACTGGAATGCCAGCCTTAGATATGTTCAAGGCCTTGTAGCAATTTGTGGAGGCCATGTTGCTATATGTGATGGGGGTGGGATTTATGGCATTGGAAAGATTTGTTGATTTTGGGGGCAGAGAAGGTGAATTCATGTGGCGACCAACTGGGAATGACCCAGCTACACACTCTTTCTAACCTGTGCCAAAGCTGTACAGAAAAAATTTATTTGTGAACAGGACTGCCAAATTTGTTCCCAGTGACAGTAAATGAATACTTGGTGAGTAGGGAAATTCCAATAGGTAACAGAGAAAATGGGCAGGTTCTGTCCTAATTTCCTGCTCCTACTTGTTCTGGGATTTAGTTGCAGTTCATAGCATCTGGTTCCTGTGCATTCACAGAAATAGGCCCAAGTACCTGTCAAAAGGAAATGAATTGAGAGAATCTTCAAGTCACTCAGAACAGTGAAGTAACTGAAAATTAAACCATTGAAGTTGATTGCCTATTAAACATGATGATGATAAGCTAACATTTATTAGACTTTTGGGATACACTAGGAACTACCCTATGAGATTTTTGTGAACTATTTTATGTAAAGTTCCTGGTATTTTGAGGTAGATTTTGTTATTATCTCTTTTCATGGATATAAGTAACTCAGCCAACATCACATAGGTATCAAGGAGCAGAGTTGGGACTTGAACTCAGGAAGTGTAAGTCAGGGTTTGCGTGGGAACCACTGAACTCTTTGGTTTTATGAGTGGTATTACTAGGGCCTTTCATAGTCTACTGTGTACATATTCCCACTCTTGTTAAGTGTGTACAATGAAATTCTGTTACTTATTTTTTTAAACAGGAGAAAAACACCAACAATCAATCAATCAATCAATCAATCAATCAATCAATCAATGGATTTAAACAGTGAAGGCTACCAAAAATGTTTTTATTGTTGTTTTTGAGACAGGATCTTACTCTCTTGCCCAGAGTGAAGTGAAGGCTGGAGTGAAGTGGCTCAATCATGGCTCTCTGCATTCTTGACCTCCCAGTCACAAGCAGTCCTCCTGCCTTAGCCTCCCAAGTAGCTGGGACACTACAGGCATATACCACCAGACCTGGCTAATTTTTTAATCTTCCTGGAGACAGGGTCTCACTACGATACTTAGATTGGTTTCAAACTTCCGGACTCAAGCAATTCTCCCGCCTCAGCCTCCCAAAGTTCTGGGGTTAGAGGCATGAGCCACCATACCCAGCCCCCAAAATGATTTTAAAGAATGGAAATCACCTTTGAAAGTCTACATCCAGTATTTTATAATGGATGTATTTCCATAGCATGACTTGAAAATGTACCTACTTTATACATGTGTGAAAGTTGCTTTCTATTCATGTGTAGACTCTTAAGGGAGCTCCCTTTACTATCAAATGTGTGTATTATTACCACCCTTAAATTTCAGTAACTGCTGGTCATATAATCAATTTTAAGTTGATGTTCAGTTTTATAGAATAAATGTTTAATATTAGGCTACTAAAATATTAACAAATGCCATTCATTATTTTTCAGGAATGAGTACAATACTAATTGTTTCACATGTCCATTTAAATCTGTTTGTGTGATAAAAGAGAATGCTATGCTGCACCAAATGTAACACATTGTTCTAAAACCCTGTGGTATATTTGTCAAAACTATTTTCCAGTTTATTATCTTTGCTCTAGAGTCTAATTTATAACTAGTATATGTAGTAAGGTATCTTATATTTAAGATAAATCTATTATTAAATGAAAATATTTTTCATCAAGTGGTTATAGGTAATAGCTCATTTTATTTCCTTTGTTTTATAAATCTATTATTTTTCCAGTTACTTTTCCAGTTACTTAGTTCTCATGAGTAGATTTGAAATGGGAGATCTTGGCCGGGTGCAGTGGCTCACACCTGTAATCCCAGCACTTTGGGAGGCCGAGGCGGGCGGATCACGAAGTCAGGAGTATGAGACCACCCTAACTAACACGGTGAAACCCCATCTCTACTAAAAATACAAAAATTAGCTGGGCAAAAAAAACCCAGCTAATTTTTTGTAATCCCAGCTACTCAGGAGGCTGAGGCAGGAGAATCGCTTGAATCTGGGAGGCGGAGGTTGCAATGAGCCGAGATTGCACCACTGCACTCCAGCCTGGGCAACAGAATAAAGCTCCATCTCAAAAAAAAAAAAAAAAAAAAAAAAAAAAAAAAAACCTCTTCTCCCCTTTTTAAAACCCCAGTTTCAGATATTACAAGGTTCTAGCATGTTTTGTCACACTGTCTGTTGTGTGAAAGAAAATAAGAATACACATTTCCAAATGAGATTTCCCTAAAGAACTGTCTCCCTCTCTTTTTAAAAAAAGAATCCTAGTAGGAGTACATTTCTCTTACTTTTGGATAATAAATACCACATGAGGCACTCTTTCTCTTCCTTGGATGCTGCTTCAGATTTTGATGGAGAAGAAACATGAACCGGGTTTGCTCTCTGCATGCCTTTGTCTGATTTCCCAAACGTTCTTGGTTGCACTTCCCAGAAAGATGGAATGTCTGGGACTACCCAGGGGAAACTGTTAGGTGCAGCTGCTCTCCCCTCCGGTGCTGGCCATCGCTCAGTTCCCCTGAAGGGAATATTCCTACATGACTTCTCCAGTGGTGTAACACAGCTCTTCTGCCAGCAGCCTTGGCCGGGGGCCAAAGGACCAGAAAGACAAGATGGGGAGGAGGTAGAGTCTCCTTAGCCACCCCAGAGGTATCTTCCTGCCCCGAGGACGTGAAGCAAACTTAGTGCATACCATAGTGTTTTAGACGAAAAGTAAGAGTGGCTTGTGGGAGCTAATCTTTAATAAAGAGCATGCTGTTCTGAAAAAAATGTGATACTAATAATTTGTGCCAAAGGTTTAAGTTCTAGTGAAATAAAGTTAATGGCCATGTATTTGTGACCTCAAGCAATAGGTGGGCTGTTTCCCTTTGAGTCTGGGAGAGTGCTAGCATTTTTCTTAGAGGCTGAGTCAACTTTCCAGTCTTGATCATGAATTGAGGCATTTCTTGGCTTCCCTGGCATTACCATTTAGCTTGTCCAGAGTACTGGGAAAATGGCGCATTACCAAACTCTTTCCTTGATGAGGGAAAACAAAAGTTGGTCACTGAATTGGAGGGATGATTTTCATGACTCTCTCTTCATCCCTTCCTGTCATTTCTGCCTCTCTCACAGGTAAATATGTTCATGCTCACATTTAGGGTGGATGCCCTGGGACGCAAGCAGACATGGTGCAACATACTCGTGTCTGGCAGGGTTAAGCCTTACAAATCCCAGCACATGTCCTTACAACTCATCTCGTCCCCATGACAGCTGGGTGAGGAAGGGATTTAAGCTTATAGTTTCTTCAGTATCTAAATAATGATTGGCTCTACCTCATCCTTTGGACACAAAATTTTATTTTATTTTATTTTATTTTTTGGAGTAGGGTCTTACTCTCTTGCCCAGGCTGGTGTACAGTGGCACAGTCATGGCTCACTGCAGCCTTGACTTTCCACATTCAAGCAATCCTCCTGCCTCAAGCTCCCTAGTAGCTGGGACTACAGGCAAGGACTACAATGCCCTTTAATTAATTTTTTTTTTTTTTTTTTTTTTTTTTTTTTTTTGTGGAGATGTTGCCTAGGTTGGTCTCCAGCTCCTGGGCTCAAGGGATTCTCCCACCTTGGCCTCCCAAAGTGTTGTGATTACACATGTGAGCCACCACCCCTGGCCTGGACACAAATTTTGAAACACAATAATAACTCTAGCACTATCTTCCCCTCACTCTAGTGGGTTTCTATGGTTGGGTCGGGCGTGGTCGTTTTCCAGATCAACTTCTGTGTGCCCTAGAGAAAATAAGCTGTCATGCTAACAAAGTTATTAGGCATATCAAACATACCAATATATGTAATGAAGAAGGAGGCAATAAGTCCTTGAGTATTTAGGAAATATTTTATCCTACACATTAATCATTAAACAAATAAACAAAGCTCCCACATGAAGTAGAATGTGAGTTTCTGAGGCCAACCTGAAGTTTAGAGCTATTTTAGGGTAGGCAGGTCATGGGCTTCATTTACTTCTGAGATTTTCCATTAAAGAAATGTCTGTTCCTCTGAGGAAACATGCAGCCATGGGTACCTCTGCAAGGTACAACTAAATGGAATGCTGTAAAAAGCACAATCCTCTGTGAAAAAACAATTGTGAGGAAATCTCGAATTTTGAACACTGCATCTTAGTGATAATAAGAATTACTGTTAATTTTTTAGGTTATATAAATGTATTGCAGTTGTTTAAAAAAAGTGCTTATCAGCCGGGTGTGGTGGCTTATGCCTGTAATCTCTGTACTTTGGGAGGCAGAGGCAGGTGGATCACTTGAACCCAGGGAGTTCAACACCCGCCTGGGTAACATGGTGAAACCCCCATCCCTATAAAAAATACAAAAAACTAGCTGAGCGTGGTGGTGCCTGTCTGTCATCCCAGCTTCTCAGGAGGCTGAGGTGGGAGGATTGCCTGAGTTTGGGAGGTGGAGGCTCCAGTGAGATCGCACTACTGCTCTCTAGCCTGAGTGACAGAGCCAGATCCTGTCTCAAAAAAAAAAAAAAAAAAAAAAAAAAGGTCTTTATCATAATATACCTTAAAATATGTTAAAACTATGAACATATCTCTATATAATTGTATATATTTAATGTATAATACCACATATTATAATTGACATTGTCATTTAATATATTTTACATTATATTATAAATATATTTACTATGTGTTTAATATATGTACATTTAATGAATGAAATACTGTGATATCCAAGTTTACTTCAGAGCTATCCTGGGGTATGTGTGTGTGAGGTGGGGGTGGCAGTTAGGTGGTTCTTAGATGAAACAAGATTAACAGTGAATAGACAGATGGTGAAGCTGAGTGACAAACAGGACAGTTCAGGATAGCATTTTCTCCATTTTCCTATGTATATTAAAATTTTTTTATAATAAAAAAGTGTCTTTTTATTTTTATTTTTGTTTGTTTTGGCTGGATGCCGTGGCTCACACCTTTAAATCCTAGCACTTTGGGAGGCTGAGGTGGGCAGATTGCCTGAGCTCAGGAGTTCGAGACCGGCCTGGGCAGCATGGTGAAACCCTGTCTCTACTGAAAATACAGAAAATTAGCTGGGCATGGTGGTGTACACCTGTAATCCCAGCTACTCAGGAGGCTGAGGCACAAGAATTGTTTGAACTTGGGAGGTGGAGGTTGCGGTGAGCCGAGATTGTGCCACTGCACTCTAGCACGGTTGACAGAGTGAGACTGTCTCAAAAAAAAAAAAAAGTTTTTTTGTGAGAATAGACAAAGATAATTTTAATGTGTAAATTTGAAATGATTTCTCCAAAAAATGTAGACAATAAATCTACAGTAAAAATTACCGTGATCGTGGCATAATAAATCTACAGTAAAAATTACCGTGATCGTGGCATAATAAATCTACAGTAAAAATTACCGTGATCGTGGCATAATAAATCTACAGTAAAAATTACCGTGATCGTGGCATAATAAATCTACAGTAAAAATTACCATGATCGTGGCATAATAAATCTACAGTAAAAATTACCGTGATCGTGGCATAATGAAAACTTCTGTGTAAATGACAACAATTCCAAAAGACCAACAATCAACAATAAAAACAAAAAGCTTAATCTTATTGGTAAACAGGAAAATGCAAATTAAAACAAAACTCATTTGAGTGGGAAACTCAATAAGGCTAACATTTCCTTTTTTTTTTTTTTTTTCTTTTTTTAGAGACAGGGTCTCCCTCTGTTGCTAGGCTGGAGTGCAGTGGCACAATTATGGGTCATTGCAGCTTTCACCTCCTGGTCTCAGGTGATCCTGCCACCTCAGACTCCTGAGTAGCTGGGATTACAAGCACATGCCACCATATCCGGCTAATTTTTGAACTTTTCATAGACCTGGGGTTTTGCCATGTTGCCCAGGCTGGTCTCAAACTCTCGGGCTTAAGCAATCCACCTGCCTTGGCCTCCCGAGGTGTGTAATCACAACTGCTGGGATCACAGGTATGAGCCACCAGGTCAGGCAGCATTTCCAAATTTTGATAACAATTCAGAAATTACTAAATAGCATAAGCTGCTGCTGTGTGCATAGATTGGTAGAATCATTTTGGAGAAATACTTGGCAGTATACATTAAATTTAAACTTAAGTCTTCTCAAGACAATGAATTCTTGTCCTTGGTATATGCGCCAGAGAAATGTGTGTTTATGTATGTATACCAAAAACCATGTAGCCGTGTTTATAATTGTGAAAGTCATTGGGAATGAAACAAAAAGCCTTTAATAGGCAAAATATTTTTTTCTTCAAACCATCATAATGTGCTGTATACAAAAAAACAACCTTTTTTCTCCCTATTGTACTGCTTTTACTCACAACACTTTACTGCTGACAATAGATTGTGTGGATTTTTATTTCCTCACACCAAACAATTCTCCAAGACCAAGTGGGTGTCTAACAATTCAGTTCAATTCAGCTCAATTCTGTCACTAACCAGAGTTAGCACCGACCTCACTGATTAAAGGCTGAATCCCACTAGACTGCCTCCCACTTCACTTGACAACTATAAGTAGTAGGTTCTCAGGTTACCCACCACTTCTGTCTGACTTGATTACAAATCAGAGGTTCTGATGACCCCCTCCCTTGGGTTCAGTAATTTGCTAGAGCGCCTCACAGAAATCAGAAAGACAGTTTACTTAGGTGAAAGTGGTGAGAATCAAAATGGAGTCACTACTGTTGAGAAAATCCTGATAAATAGAGCTAGGGAAGGCCTCCAAGAGGGGGTTCTCATGCTTGTTTGCTTGATAACAAAAAAGACTGCAAAAACCACAAACTTGCACAAAGGCTATCACAACCTTACACAAAAAAATACTTCTGCAGGGACTTCTGCCCAGCGACTGCCTGTCCAGCTTCGGACTGTAGTCATCCTTGTTATTGATTTTTGTAGCCAAGAATAAATATTTCAAAACAATTATATAATCTTTGTGTTTTTTTTGAAGACCTTTGTCTTCCTTTACCTTCCTGAATACGCACATAGTTTACTAAGGCATGAGTATTCCCATTGCAGTGTTTTATTCCCAGTTAAGTATCTTTCTCTCTAGCGAGGATCTCTCTGTTTGTTATTTAGGTTGACACTTACTGTTGTGGATTTATAACACAGGATATTGTAAATAATACAAATGAGCCGCCAGATGAAGCAGTACATTGGACAAGGTCTGGAAGGATTTCAAGCACATGAGCTTCTGTCCCTGTGAAGTTGGGGTTAGTCACCCTCCTAACATGGGAATGTGTTTATCAAACTGAAAGCTCTCCACATCCCTTACTCTTGAAATTTTTATGGAGGCTACATCATGTAGGCATGACTGATTGTTAACTACATTTCTAGCCCTTCTCCATTCTCCAGAGAATAGGAGATGGGGCTAAAAGTTCTAAGCTTTTAATCACGGCTTGGTCTTTCTGGTGATCAGCCCCATCCAGGAGATGAACAAGAGATGCCTCAGTAAAACAAAAGACACTCCTATCACCCAGGAAATTCCAAAGTGTTTAAGAACTCTGTGTCAGATATTCCTATCACTAAGGAAATTTCAAAGGTCTTAGGAGCCATATGTCAGAAGCTGCATCAAAGTTTAACTATTAGAACAAAAGATTCTCCTAGAACCCCTATTTACAAGGTTTCTAGGAGCTCTGTGTTGGGAATCAGGGACAGAGACCAATGTATATATTTCCTGTTATTTCAGTGTTCACCCCTGGTCTCTGATCACAGACCCCTCACCACAAAATGATCATATCTACCAGAACATTTACATTTAGTGTAGCATTTATAGAACAGATAGAAAGTAGTACCAATATATGTATGCCTAACATTTGGAAGCCAGTATGGAGAAAGGATAGATTTAAATAAACAATTAAATTGTCCCATAAGGCTATTTCATATGTTTTCATATTCTTTTTTTTTTTTTTTTCTTTAAGAGACAGGGTTTGCTCTGTTGCCCAGGCTTTAGTACAGTAGTACAATCTTGGCTCACTGCAGCCTCAAACTCCTGAGTTCAAGCAATCCTCCTATCTCAGCCTCTAGAGTTTCTGGGACTACAGTTGTGCACCACCATGCTTGGCTCATTTTTTAAAACTTTTTTTGTAGACACAGGGTCTCAGTATGTTGCCCAGTCTGGGATCTGAAATTCTTGGCCTCAAGTGATCCTCCTGCCTCAGCCTCTCAAAGTGCATTTGGATATTCTTATACTAATATAATTATTCTTACCCCCTCCTCATCTACACCTATTTTTGCCTTATGTAAGGTTTTATGATTTATTTAACACAAGAATGAGCTGATGGTTAACTAGATAAAGTTATTTGACAAATCATTTTCCCTAGATATTTCATCTTGAGGAGGCTTTAACTCAATCTTCCAATACACTTGATCATCAATATCAGATCATGAAACTTATTTACATGAGGTAGTTTAATCTTATCAACAATGCCAGTATTACATCTTTTTGTATTGTGACCATAGTCTAATTCAATTTCATAAAACAGCAAGAATTTCATAGGTATTTGCTCTCCCTTCCCAACAGAATCTACTCTTGCTCCCACAAGGGCAAATGTCAGTACAATTAGACAGGACAGTTATTTCTGTAAATTAATTGGTAACAAAGCCAATCACCCCATCTTATCTCACAGGCTTGTACTGAGGTTGATTTCCATTGTGTGTTATTACACAGCAGGGCCCACCTCACACCTATGGGGAGGACATAGTAATATTTACAAGACCTCGTATCCTTATTAACTGTCTCGTGGGATGTATTTTAATATCAACCATTTATGGATGTGAGAATAGTCCTGTTACATCTATGTAAATTACAAGTGTCCCCAGAGAACTTCCACATGTTTGGGGAGCCATAAGGCTCACACAGGTGTGCTGCTGGAGCCTCAGCAGCTAGAATAGAAGGCCATTGCCTCATGCCCACTTCAGTTTTCATTTGAATTAGTCATGAGGCTATGTTGGGTCCCAGCACAGACCCATTTCCAACACTGGGTTTTAGCAGTGTCCAGCATTGTTTATTGAATCTGCCTAACCCACTTTGCTAAAGCCTCATTATCTTCCCAGGCTGATACCCTTTGCCTTCTTCGCAAAAGAGCATTCTTTCTCTTCTAGTTAATACATCTTTTTCCTTTGAATGCTACTCCTCGTTAAAGAGCAAACACAACTCATCTTAGTATACCTAGCTTGGCATCTGTCTACCCTGTAGCCTATTTCTGTCTTGTGGGCCAGTGTTGTTTAAGCCACCATTAAACTATCAGTTACTATTGTGCACTAACGACACCAGTGCGATTAGAATACATGTTTTGCATCCAGAAATGCTGGGTCCCTCATACTAGATGTAGTTGAGCAATCACACGCAGAAGTAATTTAGTTTGAGTGTGTCATGAGGCCTCCCAGGATTTCCTTGTCTCAGTTTGGGGCCATTCTTTAGAGGTAATTTGGATTACCAAGTGATGTCCCCTACTTTAATTCCACCAGAAAACATATCGTTTTTCCCCTTCTTTTCTTTTCTTTTTCTTTTCTCTTTTTGAGACGGAATCTCGCTCTGTCATCCAGGCTGGAGTGTAGTGGCGCGATCTCAGCTCACTGCAACCTCCGCCTCCCGGGTTCAAGCAATTTTCCTGCCTCAGTCTCCTGAGTAGCTGGGATTACAGGCACCCACCACCATGCCTAGCTAATTTTTAGTAGAAAAAAAGAATATGAAAACACATGAAATAGCCTTATGGAACAATTTAATCGTGTATTTAGTTTCACCATGTTGGCCAGGCTGGTCTCAAACTCCTGACCTCAGATGATCCGCCCACCTCAGCCTCCCAAAGTGCTGGGATTACCTCACACCTATAGGGAGGACACAGTAATATCTATGAGACCTCCTATCCTTATTAACTGTCTCATGGGATATATTTTAATATCAACCAGTTATGGATGTGAGAACAGTCCGTGCTCAGCCTCCCCTTATTTTCTCTAATAGGTTTCCATCCACAAAAACAAGGTTGATACATAATTGTGCATGGAACATTGTGGGAAATTGGCCATGCTGCATTATATTTCAAAGCCCAGTATAATAACCAGGGCATTTCTAAGCACTGAATCATCAAGATTTATAGTTACACAGTGATTACTATGTTTGGAGCTACATATTACATGGTTTGAAGTTCTAGCAGAAAGCAGTTCTAAGAAATTTCTTCCCAAATGATATCTTTTGTAGTAGATGCCATATTGGCTTTCATCCACAGGCCTTAATGCAGCAGCTGTCCAAACAGGATGCCATCCATTCATCTTGGATCCGCCATACTTAAACCAAATGACTCTTTGTTGAATTGACAGCTGCTCATAGGCCACTGTCTATGTGGCAATAGATTCTGGCAGCTCCTCAGGTAGTTCCAAGGTCAGTCCTGAGCTGAATCCAGCAGCTCACCAGCCACCATAGGACACTGTGGGCAAAGGGGAGACCTGGGCATGGTGGTCCCTATCCTCGTTGTGGTGCTGGTCACTCTGTGTATTGCTAAGCCTCAGACCCACCTCAGTCTGACAAAGGACAGCAAGTCTGGTGATGAAGATGATGCAGAGCTAAAACAAAGAGTTTTTCTAAAATGTTGACATATCCATCAAATATATGCTGAGGGCAGAGACAAGCAGAGTCTACTACATCACTGATTTTAAAAATATACATATTAAAGAATTGAATTTTTTTCATTTGTTCAGAATATTTCCAATGAGGAATTAATGCTTTTATAAAGATTTCCTCTTTCTGCATGTTGAAATTGCTAATTTAGTCTGGGTACAGTGGCTCATGCCTGTAATTCCAGTACTCTGGGAGGACGAGGTAGGAGGATCACTTGAGCTCAAGAGTTGGAAACCAGCCTGGGCAACATAGTGAGACCCCATCTCCACGAAAACTAAAAATAAAAAATTAGCCAGGAATGTTGGTACATGCCTGCAGTTCCAGCTACTTGGTAGGCTGAGGTGGGAGGATCCCTTAAGTCTGGAAAGTCAAGGATGTAGTGAGTTGTGATCATACTACTGCACTCTGGCCTAAGTGACAGAGCAAGACCTTGTCTCAAAAAAGGAAAAAGAAATTTCTTATTTAATAGTACTTTTTAATGGATACACTTTAAGATTAATTCAAATATTACATTCTCTGTGAAGTGTTACTTAATTCTTTAGGCTGAGTTATTTACTCCCTCTAAATTTTTCTTTTCTTCTGTTGATTTTTTTTCTCCCATTTATAACTTTATCCAAGCACTCATTCATTCATTCAGTAAATACTGAAAATCTACTAAGTGTTTGTTAGATGTGTTAGATGCATATTTATAGTTATTTGTTTTCATATCTATTTTTTCCATTAGACTATGGAATTCAAACTCCAAGGACAGGATTTGTGTTATCCTCTCGTGTTTACATTGCCTATAGCATTGCCTAGCACGTAGTAAATGCATAATGAATGACTGTTAAATGAATGACAGATTGACAATATATTGGAAAGCTAAACAGTTAGTTTCTCAATAAAACAATCACCATTTATAGAAACTTTTTGAATACACCAAATCTTTTGATAGCAGAAATAGCTCCATATCTATATTCATATAATGGAATCAGATGTCACAAAAATATGAATTCTGCTCTGTTCATATAGGTGGATATGTAATAAAAAAAGGAAGCAAACTTGCAAATGTTGTACCTCTGTACCAAAGCAATGATATTAACATATATTGAGCCTTTACTATGTGCTAGAGGTATTGAAACTCTTTAAATGCATTAGCTCAGTTAATCCTCATAACAACCCTTCTTATTTAAGACATAAAAAATTGAGGGGCAGAAAGTCTAAATAACTTGCTGAATGTCCCAGTTAGTAAGTGAAGGATCCCAGATTTGAGCCCAGGCAGTGTATCTCCTGTTTTCTTTCTTAACTACTATGCTGTAACTATAAAGTATTAGAATAATAAAGTATGCTCAATTCTTTCACATGCTTATGAACTCAGCTCCAATGTCTGTCGTTAGTGTAGCACCGCAAGCATTAGTTTAGCACTAAGCCTTGGAGTGTGCTAAGCTAAGCTCTGTGATGCTTGGCTCACAAACCAAGAGTGTGCCAAACACATCGGGTATGCTGTAGACATCTCTCTCCTGTTTATTTTGTATCCCTATTTCCAGTCCCATACATTAATATGGTCTCCTGTGCCTAAAGAAAATACTTGAAGATTTAATATAAGTTATCCTGATTTGGTTAGTATAATAAGCTCTAAAGAAGTCATACCTCAAGCCTAAGAAAAAAAAGGAATTGCATTAATGAGCCTTGAGCCCAATGATGGCCTCAAGATAACTCATCCCCCATGAATGGGTAGGAGATCCAACAGTCTTTACCATGAGAATTGTGGTTAGTTTGCTAGGGTTGTCATGGCAAAATGCCACAGATTGGGTGACTTAAATAACAGAAATTTATTTCTTACAGTTCTGGAGCCTGGAAGTCCAAGATCAAGGTGGTTTTTTTCCTAAGGTCTCTCTCCTGATGTCCTCATTTTAACTTAATTACCCCTTTGAAGACCTTATCACCAAATGCAGTCATATTCTGAGGTCTTTTTTTTTTAATGTAACATTAAGTATAAAACTCCAACATACTGTATACTGAGGTATAAGAAGTTAGGGCTTCAATGTGTGAATTTTGGGGAATAGGATTCTTTCTCTAAGATGACTAATTTTTCTTTGTTCTTCACTTAGAACACACAAGCAGTAATAGACTTGCACCCCAGGATTTTCTTTTGAAAGGCAGGATGGAGCACAAACTCTGAAGTTAGACTGCTAATGGTGTAAATCCCGACTTGATCGCTTACTCCATTTTTTGCTTTGTGTTCTCTGGCACTCAATTTCCCCATTTGTAAAATCTGTGTAATATCTTCAAGAAAATGAGATAATCTGTGTAAAATTAGGTGACATATCTGTGTAAAATGACTGTGGCAATGATGTAGGTGGTAAGGTTAATTCCATTTCTCTCTGTTCAAGGAGTAGGTTAAGATTTCTGTTGGAATCTTGGGAAGACGTCCTTTACTTGCTCCTCTAGTGGGAATTCAATATTTTCCCAAGGGAAAGAAAACGCTGAGTATACTTGAGAGTAGTTGAAATACAACTTTTAGGTATACCATGGATTACTTAGGCTTTTGTGGGTTGGACTGGGGACTAATAATTACATATAGCCCTTCATATTGGGGAATGATACTCGGTATGGGAATAAGAAATAAGGTGTCAGGAGCTAAAGAAGGGGACAAAAAGATGTTTGGATGGGAAATGAAGGACCCAACTATATGGTTGCTGAATAAACTAATACAGAAAAAGTATCACTAAGATGAAGCAAACATAGAGGTGTTTCAGGGGCAGCTATAGCTCAGTGGGTTTCAAAGGAAACCACATTTGGGGCCACAAGACATGTCTCAGCTTAAACTTATTGGTGGAGCTCAGGCTTATGATATATTGTTAAGATGAACTGAGCAATATTCACTTGCAACTAGAATCCTATAGAATTTGTTAGAGTAAGACCAGGAAGAGTAAGATTGGATAGTGGTCTGCCATTTGAGGGTAACTAATAAGCATTTCCTGTGCATAATTACTGCTCACACACTTTGCCCTTTTATCTCATTAGAGAAAAAGACTGAATAAGGTATAATTTATAGTTTATCACCATATTTCTTTGGCTTTCAGATCACTTCTAGAAAACATTTCTGATTATATGTATTTGTATGTGTGCATATATATTATAATAACTATCATAATGGTTTACAGTGGAGCTGCATGAAAAAAAATAAAGGAATAAAGTTAGGTAGAAAACGCCAACATAGTGCGTACTGGTAATTTTCCACTACTTAAGAGAAAATGTAACTTTTCTCCCAAACAATCAACTTCTTACTCTTATCACCAGTGTACATAACATGATTGATATTGCATATCTGCTATGTAAACATTGCTTTAATATTTTTCGTTACTTTTGTCCAAATGACCTTGAGTAAATGTAGTATCTGGCACAAGGTGCTGGAGTTGTGGCACTGTTTGAAAGCCAGTGGCTTTGTTGCACAACATGAAACCCTCAGAACTTTGGCACAGCTAGAGTTTTTTTTTTTAATTTTTTTATTGGAAATTTCATTTTTATTATCCATGAAGCTCTATTGTCTAGTAATCAGACACTAAAGGCTAAAGGAAACCAAACGATATAATTTTAACTCTCTCATGGGGTAATAATTTTAAAGATGCTATACACATGAATTGTACCCAGTAGTTGGCAAAGTGTTACCATACACGCACACACACACCTTTTCAGTAGAAATAAGACTTTATTTTAACAAGAAACTTACTTTCTAAAAAAGAGGGAATGTTATCTCCTCATTATCTTTCTGTGAATGTCTTCATATTGACTAATGTTAACATTTGCAGGTAATTTTTTAAATCTCTAAGTCACAGTTGTATTATTGTTCAATGCAGACAATCTATCTGCTATCTTCCTACTAAATCAGGTGTCTTTCAAGAGTGTTTAGATTTCTATGTTATACCACTTAGAGCTAAAGTAAACAATATTTTTTTTCATTATAGTGAGAAATTAAGTAGAAACTGTTCTGACACAATATTTAACAATCCATTTTAAAATAACTTTTATTTAATCTCCATGTCAAAAATGAAATGAGTGTATACACATTGAATGATCCTTTCTATGTTTACAAGTATTTTATTATAATTTTTTTCTGAATAATTTTTAAAAATAAAAACTTAATGGATTGTTAAATGAAACCTCTCAAATGTTAATCCATAGTGCTCACAATAAAATCATTAATTCTCTTAAAAATTAAAAAAAACACTAACATTATAAACAAGGTGGATATAAATTTTCATGATTGAAAAGCTAAAGCTGAATTAACAAACACATTGGAAATAATTGACAGTTATTTTTCATCATCATCATCATCACCACCACCACAGCCACAATCACTGCAGAATTTATTTTTCTGGATTTTGCCAAATACAGTTCTTCAACAGAAGCTTTTTCCCTATAAAAATGTTCTGAAATCCTCATAAAACCCAAAGTAGTTCAGTTTTCTTTCCTCATGGAGGAAAATCTGTTTATCAAAAATTTAATCAGATAAAATGAGAAAGAATTTGAATGAAAAACAGTGAATAAGCTATTGTTGTAGAGCTAGGTTATGATGTGAGTGCAGAGTTCTAGTTCCTGGCTTCTAGATTTCACTTTGCCACTTGAAAGCTGTTTGATCTTAGGTAAATCATTTAACTCTCCCACCCTCATTGCTTAGGGTCTTGGTTTCCACATCTGTAAAATGGAGCCTCAATACCTTATCCTGCTTACTTCACACTTACTACACTTTAAGATCAAATGAGATCATGCAAGTGAACTGCTATCGGTATTTCCAAGTGTTATGCAAATATAGTGGTCGTTATTATTTTTTTGAGTAAAGGTGGAAAGCTTGGTGGACTTGCTCAGAAAACCTGAATCCAAGTTTCTTTTCTTTCACTTACTAGCTAGGTGGACTTGAAAATATTGGTGGAGCTTTCTCTAAACTGCTAAAAAGGACGTAAAAATGCCAACTGCACATATAAAATATATAAAATTTTTATGAAATTCAAGGTAGTCCAGTTTCTTCCTGGATAGAGGCAAAATTATCTGTCATAATTTTTTTGAAATGAGGTTTTTCTATGAAGCAAAAAAGAATTCAAGTAAGAGGTAATAATGCACAAGCTCTTTAAACTGTAAAAACAGTAAAAAGAATGTGTTTTCAAAACTGTTAAACTCATTGCAATGCTTAAATCCACCTGCTGACAGCCTCTGAATTTTTTTTTATAGGATGAACTAGTGGAACGATCAGGCTTAAAACAGCAGCTGAATAGCCCATTACCTGAGAGTCAGCAAATATCCATGGTCCTAATCAAGCAGTGCCAGAGAGAGGGCCCAGTAGAGGTTAACTGGAAGGTACCAACTAACTCCCTCGTGTTGCTACTTTAACCCTTTGTTGAAAGTCAGGCAGAATGGTCTAGGACTTCTTTGAATGAAATAATAGAATCTAGCCCATTAAGAGATGACTTAGAAAACAATGAACATGTACGTGAAAATCTTGAACTTTTTTTTTGTTAACTAAAGCAGACGTTAAGAACTCAAATAGAAATGACTTCTGTGAAATAGAATAGGCATTTGTTAATATAACCACATAGCAGCTTCAAACTCTAATGATTAGTAAGTTCTTTCTAATATCTCTCATATAGATTTTTACATTAGTAAGTCATTGCTAATGCTGCTTTTTATAGGGCACAATTCAAAAGGGCTAAGCACCAGAAATATTTAATAAGCCCCATTCGTTTGCATGGCTTTAAGCAGAGTTACGAAACTTCCACTATTTTCCTGGTTGTTTAGTTTTCCTCAGAAAGTGGCTCTCATTGCTCTCCAGTTCTGTAACCTTTCTACTTCAGCTCTTTAAATTAACTTGGTGCCAGCAATCAGTCTATTTGGCTTTTGGGATGTTTTAATAAATGTTGTGCAGTTTAGCAATAGAAAGCAGGCAAAGAGTCAGACGACCTTCCACCAGATAGCCTTTTATGGTTATGAAAATACTACAGCTTTCCACACTCTTGCTTATTTCTGATAAAAATTACTAAAGTGAGGGAAGAATTGCAAAGGACCCAAAAGATTCAAAAGAAGCCCTGTCCCTGAAGGTCAGTGCAACAGAGAAGGAGAGATGTCTGGGTTGGTAGTCATAGAAAACTTCCCTCCTTGCTTTTCATAATTAAGTCAATGCAGTGTGCTTGGTGCACTTGCAAGGTGTCCATGGAAGGGGCATCCATCTGAAGCTCTGAATAACTTGTTCTGACAGATTTTAAAAAAAAGGTAACATGATCACAGATCGACAGTTGTAGTGGCCAGAGAATAACAAATACTTTTCATTTTTGAGTGTATTGAGCTCTCCCAAGAAGAGTGAGTAGAACAAACTATCAATGTCGAATGCCAGATAGCATTGATACGTACGTCTGACTAGAAAAGACATTTCCCAATCAGTCACCGGTTGAGAAAATTTTGTTCAGTAATTAATGTTGCGCAACAACCATTGCCCCATCTTATGATAATAGCACTTTAACTTTGAGGGAACTTTTTTCTATCACCTGAGTCAGTTCGTGTGGATTGAGTGGAATGATGCTTCTTTGGAATGCGGAGGTATATTTAACTGAATCCTAGTGAATCAGGGCTTTTTATTCCCCTGGCTAAGGAATTTGTATTCCCCTGGCTAAGAAATGTGTGTACAAAGTAAGCCAGACTAATGAGACCAATTCCAGGATATTCTCTACAACCATTGGAAAAGATAAGCTCTTTTTGCTGGAGTTGCTAAGCTGGTAGAATGTAAACCAAGCACTGCTGGAATTCATCATGTAGAGAGAAACCATGTAGGTAAACAAAGCAAGAGATAGAAAAAGTAACTTGAGTCCTGAGCACCTGGATTCAGAACTGCCTGAAGTGTAATTAATCTGGATTTTGCAGTTATGTGAGAGAATAAATTCTCTTCCATTTTTTCTTGTCAGTTTTTAAGACAGCTCTAGTGTATGATTTACATTTAAGAAACAGTCCAACTGATTTTCAAAGTGGTGTATAATTTTATATTCCCACTAGCCTTGTATGAGAGTTTCAATTGTTCCACATCCTTGTCAACACTTAGTATTGTTTGTCTACTTAATTTTAGTCAATTGAATAGGTGTACGGTGATGCCTCTTTGTGGTTTGAATTTTCATTTCTCTAATGACTATTGGATGTCTGTTCATGTGCTTATTGGTCATCTGTATATCTTTGTGGGTGAGAAGTGTGTTCAAATATTTTGTTCTTTATTGGATTGCTTTATTATTATTGAGTTTTGAGAGGTTTTTTTTTTATATTCTAGTTTCAAGTTCTTTAATAGAAATATACCTTGCCAATATTGTCTTCTAGCCTGTGAATTGTTATTTATTCTTTTAACAGTATCTTTTAAAAAGTAGAAGATTTTAATTTTGATGAAGTTCATCAATTTTTCCCTTAATAAATTGTGCTTTTCATGTCATAGCTAAACCTTTGCCTAATCCAAGGTCACAAAGATTTTTATTATATATTTTTATAAAAGTTTCATAGTTTCAGATTTCATATTTAGGTAAATTATCCACTTTGAGTTAATTTCATATATATTGCAAGTGAAATTCATATTTTTGCATATGAATATCCAATTCTAGCACTATTTATTAAAAAGACTATCTTTTCTACATTAAATTATCTTTGCCCTTCTGATTGTCAAAAACCAGTTGTCAATATAAGGGTGGATCTATTTCTGAATTTCCTACTCTGTTCTTTTGATATACTTGTTTATCTTTATACTAATACATCAGCAGCTTCATATTGTAGGTTTTGTTTATTTATTTATTTATTTATTTATTTATTTATTTATTTATTTATTTTTTGAGATGGATTCTCACTCTGTTGCCAGGCTGGAGTGCAGTGGCGCAATCTCGATTCACTGCAACCTCTGCCTACCAGGTACAAGCGATTCTCCTGCCTCAGCCTCCCGAGTAGCTAGGACTACAGGCATGTGCCACCAGGCCTAGCTAGTTTTTATATTTTTAGTAGAGACGGGGTTTCACCATGTTGGCCAGGATGGTCTCAATCTCTTGACCTCATGATCTGTCCTCTTCGGCCTCCCAAAGTGCTGGGATTACAGGCCTGAGCCACTGTGCCCAGCCCATATTATAGTTTTTAAATAAATCTTGAAATTTGATAGTATTAGCCATCCAACTGTATTCTTCTTTTTCTTTTCTTTTTTTTTTTTTTTAATTATACTTTAAGTTCTAGGGTACATGTGCATAACGTTCAGGCTTGTTACATATGTATACTTATGCCATGTTGGTGTGCTGCACCCATCAACTCGTCAGCACCCATCAATTCATCATTTATATCATGTATAACTCCCCAATGCAATCCCTCCCTCCTCCCCCCTCCCCATGATAGGCCCCAGTGTGTGATGTTCCCCTTCCCGAGTCCAAGTGATCTCATTGTTCAGTTCCCACTTATGAGTGAGAACATGCGGTGTTTGGTTTTCTGTTCTTGTGATAGTTTGCTAAGAATGATGGTTTCCAGCTGCATCCATGTCCCTACAAAGGACGCAAACTCATCCTTTTTTATGGCTGCATAGTATTCCATGGTGTATATGTGCCACATTTTCTTAATCCAGTCTGTCACAGATGGACATTTGGGTTGATTCCAAGTCTTTGCTATTGTGAATAGTGCCGCAATAAACATACGTGTGCATGTGTCTTTGTAGTAGAATAATTTATAATCCTTTGGGTATATACCCAGTAGTGGGATGGCTGGGTCATATGGTACATTTAGTTCTGGATCCTTGAGGAATTGCCATACTGTTTTCCATAATGGTTGAACTAGTTTACAATCCCACCAACAGTGTAAAAGTGTTCCTATTTCTCCACATCCTCTCCAACACCTGTTGTTTCCTGACTTCTTAATGATTGCCATTCTAACTGGTGTGAGATGGTATCTCATTGTGGTTTTGATTTGCATTTCTCTGATGGCGAGTGATGATGAGCATTTTTTCATGTGTCTGTAGGCTGTATGAATGTCTTCTTTTGAGAAATGTCTGTTCATATCCTTTGCCCACTTTTTGATGGGGTTGTTTGTTTTTTTCTTGTATATTTGTTTGAGTTCTTTGTGGATTCTGGATATTAGCCCTTTGTCAGATGAGTAGGTTGCAAAAATTTTCTCCCATTCTGTAGGTTGCCTGTTCACTCTGATGGTAGTCTCTTTTGCTGTGCAAAAGCTCTTTAGTTTAATTAGATCCCATTTGTCAATTTTGGCTTTTGCTGCCATTGCTTTTGGTGTTTTAGACATGAAGTCCTTGCCCATGCCTATGTCCTGGTATTCTTCTTTTTCAAATTTGTTTTGACTATAAAATGTCTTTTTAATTTTCATGTAAGTTTTATAATCAGTATGTCAATTTCTCCAAAAAAAGCCTTCTGAAATTTTGCAAAGATTTATGTGTAACCTATTGATCAATTTGGAGAAAATGAACATCTTAATACTGAGTCTCTGACTGATGAAGAGGATGTATCTCTTCATTTCTTTAGGTCGTTACTTTCTTTCATCAGTTTTTTAGAATTTTCAGTGTATGGGTCTTATAAATTGTTGAATCAGATTTATGCCTAAGTACTTTGTATTTTTTTATGCTATTTCAAATAATACTGTTTAAAGTTTAAATTTCTGGCCAGGTGTGGTGGCTCATGCTTGTAAACCCAGCACTTTGGGAGGCCGAGTTGGGCAGATTGCTTGAGGTCAGGGGTTCAAGACCAGCCTGGCCGATATGGCGAAACCCCATCTCTACTAAAAATACAAAAATTAGCTGGGCGTGGTGGCACACACTTATAATCCTAGCTACTCTGGAGGCTGAGCAAGAGAATCACTTGAAACTGAAAGGCAGAGGTTGCAGTGAGCCGAGATTGCACCACTGTACTCCAGCATGTGAGACAGTGCGAGATTCCATCTCAAAAATAATAATAATAATAATAATTAATTAAAAAAATTTAAATTTCTAATTGTTTAAGCAACTATACAAACATATAGTTGATCTGTATTTGTTGATCTTGTATCATGCAACTGTGCTAAATTAATTAGTTTCAACACCTTTTTGTATATTTCATTTTATTTTTTTCATAATCAAGTCACTTGTGAATATAGTTTCCCTTCATTTCCAACTCCTTTCCTTCCTTCCTTCCTTCCTCCCTCCCTCCCTCCCTCCTTCCCTTCCTTTCCCTTCTCTTCCCTTCCCTCCCTTTTCCTCCTTTCCCTCTTTCTCCTTTTTCTTTTTCTTTTCTTTTCTTTTCTCCTTCCTTCCTTCCTTCCTTCCTTCCTTCCTTCCTTCCTTCCTTCCTTCCTTCCTTCCTTCCTTCCTTCCTTCCTTCCTTCTCTCTCTCTCTCTCTCTTTCTCTCTCTCTCTCTCTCTCTTTCATCTTTCTTTCTTTCCTTTTGGCACTGGCCAGAGCTCTCAGAAAATGTTGAATAAAACTGATGAGAATAAAAATCTTTGCTTTGTTCCTCATCTTAGGTTGAAAATATGCATTTTTAACTCAATAATGTTATCTATATTTTTGGTAGATGGTTTTTGTCATGCTGAGGAAGTTATCTTCTATTCCTAGTTTGCTGAGATTTTCTTGCAAATCAAATAGATATTGATATTGTCACTTTTTTTCTGCATCTGTTGAGGCAATCATATGCCATTTTTTTTGTCGTTGTTGCTAATGTAGTGAATTCTATTGGTTTGTATTTAAATGTTAAAAATAAAGTTGCATGTCTAGGATAAACATTACTTAGGCATGATATATTATCCTCTTAATATACTATGGTAGGCTGAATAGTAGAACTCCAAAATAACAAAGTCCAAAATCCCAGAACCTGTCTATGTTACTTACATGACAAAAGGGACTTTGTAGATGTGCACAGATTAAGGATACTGGGATGGGGAGATTATTCTGGATTGTCTGTGTGGGCTATACAGTTACTCTTCAGTGTTTTCATAACAGGAAGGCAGAGAGAAGATATACTACAGAGAAAAGGTGATGTGATACTGGAAGCAGAGATAAGAGGGTTATGTTTTGAAGATGGAGGAAGGGACCACAAGTCAAGGAATACAGGTAGCCTCTAGAAACTGAAAAAAGCATAAATAAATAAATAAATAAATAAATACATATAAATAAATAAAAATGGAGTTTCCCCTTGAGCCTCCAGAAGGAATCAGCACTGCTGACACTTTGACTTTAATTCAGTTAAACCGATTTCAGACTTCTGACCTCCAAAAGTATAAGAGAATACATTGGTATTGTTTCAAGTCACTAAGTTTGTGGTGATTTATTATAATAGCAATAGGAAACTCATACATATTTTGGGCATGTAGAAGTGAGATACAACTGTAATAAATCACCAAAAATGTAGATGTGGCATTGGAGTTGGATAATGGGTAGAGTCTGGAAGAATTCTAAGGCACATAATAGAAAAAGCCTACATTGCTTTGAACAGACTGTAAGTAGAAATGTAAATGTTAAAGACTCTTGGTGAGAGCTCATAAGGAAATAAGGAACATGTTTTGGAAACTGGATACATATCTTTATTATATAATGACAGAAAGCTTAGCTGAATTATGTCTTGAGGTTATGTGTAAAAATCTTGTAAATGATTAACGTGGATATTTAGCTGAGGAAATTTCAAAGCAAAGTATTAAGATATGGTGTGTTTTCTTTTCTTTTTGCTGCTTATGGTCAAATGGGAGAGGAAAGAGATAAATTGAGGAAAGAATTATTAAGGCAAAAAGCAACTAAGACTTGATAATTTGAAAAATTTTCAGTCTATCCATATTGAAAAAGATGCCAAAATGAAAAGATTCACTGTCAGAAAAGAGTGCTCTTGAGAGCAATCCAAGAAGTAAGTAGACAACTTTTTGCAAGTGCTTCAGAAGTATTGCAAGATTAAAGTATTCAGTCACACAGAAGTCTCTTTGAAAAGATGAGTCAAGTGACATATGGGTTCTAATACATACATAGGAGAACCACAAAGTTTTTGAGAATGATATATTATATATAAAAAAGCTTACAGCAGAAACTCTGTAAGCTTTTACTGAAAGGGACAGAGGGAAGAGGAAATAAAAGAAGGCTGTTGTAGTTCCAAAATTTTACAGGTAGGAAACAGGCTGATAAAGTTATTCAGCTGCAATCACATACTATCATTTATGAAAAAAAAGAAGGGTTCAGAGAATGGAAGCTTGAGACACAAAAAGATAGCCTTGAAATCTAATAGAGTTTGCTCAGTTGGATTTCAAATTTTCTTGGGGTTGTGGACTCCTTTATTTCTTCTTCTTTTTTTTTTTTTCCTCCCTATTAGAATAGAAATGCCTGTAACTCTTATCCCATACCTGTTTCAAGTATTTTGACTTTAGCACAGTGAAACAGATCTCAGAATTCTGATCTCCAGGAATATAAGATAAATTTGGGGTTTTTTAAGTCTATACATTTTTGGTAATTTGTTGCAAAAGCAATAGAAAGTTTATATAAATGTTGTTGTATTCAATCTCATACTTTGTTTTTCAGTGTTATGGGTACACAGATGGAGGGGGATTATGCTTTAGGACGGAGCATATCTAACGACTGATTTATACCTAATTTATATGACTTAGATGATGAGATTTGGGATATCTGAGCTGATAATATTATTTACTTATTTGTTTTTTATTGATATATAATGTTTGTACATATGTAAGCAATACATGTGGTATTTTGATGCATGTATGGAATGTGTAGTCATAAAATCATGGTGTTTAGGGTATCTATTACTTTGAATATGTATCATTTTGTTTGTGTTGGGAATATTTCAAATCTTTTCTAGCTATTTTGAAATATACAATATACTACTGTGTATCATATATTATGTAGTTACCCTACTATGCTACTGAACACTAGAACTTATTCTTTCTATCTAACTGTACATCTATATCTGCTAACCAACCTTTCTTCATGCCCTCCCATCCCATACCATTCTCAACCTCTGGTAACTCTCATTCTTTCTCTACCTCCTTGAATTGATAATATTTAGATGAGGCTTTGGTCTTGAACTGATGTTGTAATAGGTTGAGACACTTGGGGAGGTTGGGATGCATTAAATGCATTTTGCATGTAGGGTGGATGCGAATCTTTGGCAGCCAGAGGGCAGACTGATAGGTTGAAAAATGGCCCCCCAAAATATCTACTTCTTTATCTCCAGAAACTGCAAACGTTATATGGCAAAAGGTATTTTGCAAAAGTGATTATGCTAAGTATCTTGAGATGACATTAGGGAAGATATCCAGATGAACAACAAAAGTAACCACAAGTGCCTTTATAAGAAAAGAGCAGAAGGAGATTTGATTACACGGAGAAGAGGGTGATGTGATTATGGAAGCAGAGTCTTGGAGTGATGCACTTTGAAGATGGAGGAAGATGCCACAAGTTAAAGAATACTGGCAGCCACTAGAAGCAAAAAAGACAGGTGAATGGATTCTCCCCTCAGAACCTTCAAGAAAAATTAACTCTGCGAATATTTTGAATGTAGCACAGTGAAAGAGATCTCAGAATTCTTACTTCCAGGAATATAAGATAAATTTGTGTTTTTTAAGTCTATAATTTTTTGGTAATTTGTTGCAAAAGCAATAGAAAGTTTATACAAATATTGTTGTATTTGATCTTCTAAAATTTTGATTGGAATTTGTGCTTCTGTGTTCATTAATGATATGAGTCTATAGTTTTTTTTTTTTTAAACGTTTATTTATTTATTTGTTTTTTAAATTATAACAATGGGCCAGGCATGGTGGCTCACGTGGGTAATCCCAGCACTTTGGGAGGCTGAGGCGGGCGGATCACAAGGTCAGGAGATCGAGACCATCCTGGCTAACATAGTGAAACCCTGTCTCTACTAAAAATACAAAAAATTAATCAGGCGTGGTGATGGGCACTGTAGTCCCAGCTACTTGGGAGGCTGAGGCAGGAGAAGGGCGTGAACCCAGGAGGTGGAGCTTGCAGTGAGCCGAGATTGTGTCACGGCACTCAGCCTGGGTGACAGAGTGAGACTTCATCTCAAAAAAAAAAAAAAAAAAAAAAAAATTATAACAATGTATTATTTCTTCAGTTTCAAGGGTATAATGCCAGAGATTTTTTTTCCACTTTATTAATTTTATTTTATTGTGGCAAGAACACTTAACATAACATATACTCTTTTAACAAATTTCAAAGTGTACAATGCAGTAGTTTCGACTATAGGAGAATACCTTGGTGATACTGTTGGTTTTGATTCTACACTATATCAGAAACATTAATATCACAATAAAATATCATACTGATTTTTTGGTTTCTGGTGCAAATAAAAGTATGTTTACATTATACTGTAGTCTATTGTGTGCAGTAGTATTATGCCTAAAAATGTACATACCTTAACTTAAAAATACTTTATTGCTAAAAAATATTAAATATCATCTGAGCTGCAGTAAGGTGTAATCTTTGTGCTTGTAGTGGGTCTTGCCTCAATGTTGATGACTGCTGACTGATCAGGGTGGTGGTGTTGAAGGTTGGGGTGGCTGTGGCAATTTCTTAAAATAAGACAACAGTGAGGTCTGCCACATCAATTCACTCTTCCTTTCATGGAAGAATTCTCTGAAGAATTCTCTGAAGAATGCTGTTTGATAGCATTTTATTCACAGTAGAACTTCTTTCAAAACTAGAGACAGTCCTCTCAAATCCTGATACTGCTTTATCAGCTCAGTTTATGAAATAGTCTAAATCCTTTGTTGTTATTTCAAAATGTGCACAGTATGTTCATCAGGAGTAGATTCCATCTCAAAAAAACAATTTCTAGGTCAGGCACAGTGTAATCCCAGTGCTTTGAGTAGCCGAGGTGGGAGAAGTGCTTGAGGCCAGGAGTTCGAGATTAGCATAGGCAACATAGTGAGACTCCTGTCTCTACTGAAAAGAAAAATAAGAAAAAAGAGAAGAAGAAGAAAGAAGAAGAAGGAGAAGGAGGAGGAGGAGGAGGAGGAGAAAGAGAAAGAGAAAGAGAAAGAGAAAGAGAAGGAGAAATCACTTTTTTTGAAAATTGCAGCAATTCTATCATGCCTTCAGGCTGCACTTCTAATTCTAGTTCTCTTGCTATTTCCACCACATTTGCAGTTACTTCCTCCACTAAAGTCATGATCCTCTCAAAGTCATCCATGAAGACTCGAATAAATTTATTTCAAACTTCTGTTAATGCTAATATTTGGACCTCCTCCGATGAATCACCAATGTTCTTGATGGCATCTAGAATGGTGAATCCTTTCTGTAAGGGTTTTGATTTACTTTGCCCAAATCTATCAGAAGAATCAGCTATCTATGGCAGCTATGGCCTTACAAAACATATCTCTTAAATAATAAGATTTGACAGTCAAAATGACTTTTTGATCCAGGAGCTGCAGAATGGATGTTTGTTGGAGACTGAAAGAACGAGAGTCATGACCAACTCAGTATACCACTGGAGGCTATATGAGTAAACTGCAAACTATTCTCATGAAAGCAGGTTGTTGGCAAACTAACTGCATCTGCCACCCAGAAGGAATGCTGAAGGCTAGTCACACCTCAAACACAAGTGTTTCTTGTGATTAGGCACATCTGAAGCCTGTTAGCCATAATGTGAACCTGTGATCAATTAAGCAGCTGATCAATTGTTACCTCGTCCTCCCTGCTCTTTCTACCCAATAAATATGAAGGGATGTAGACGCCCAGGGAGGCTGCCTTTGCTCACTAGGAGTAGGGAGCCCTTTTCTTCCCCTGGTCCCTTTCTTTGAAACAGTTTCTTTTAAGTGTTCATTTCTGTGTTCATCCTTCGTTCAGTCCCGTGGCAAACCATGGCAAACTGTGGTAAGTGGCACCTGAACAGAGACTATGGGGACAGATAGAGATTAGTAGAGACTAGCAGAGAATTGCAGGGACAGATAGGGACAAACAGGGACAGATAGGGTCTTACAGGGACATGAACGAAGAAGGTCTGCTGGAGCAGAAGTAAAACCAGATGAACCAGAAACCCTGTTACAAGTCTGTCGGCAGCAATATAAGGTCAGCGCCCTAAAGAGGTACAGAGAACGGGAAGTTTTATGAATCGGGGTAACATGGGGAATAATTTGGCTATTTCTTTTCCCTTTTTTGTTTGGAGTTTAGTTTGTACTGTCTTTTTGTCATTATTTCGGGGTTTGAGATAATTTTTTGCCGCACCTACAGCACCTGTCGAGGGTGGTGAACAGGAGAGGGAGGATGAAAATTGGCTTATACTGTCTTATTTTGTGGCTACAGAAAGGTTAACTTGACTTTTGAGAGTGCAAACATGGATTGTAAACATGCACTGGTACCTGTGAGATGTACAAAAAAACCTGCGAGGTTTTCTCAGAGCTTGTCAAGATGTGAGAAGTGAGCTTCATTACTCTACAATGTTGGCTCAAACAATGGCTAATTTGGTAGTTGACAGATCTAAAAGGGGCCAAGGGTCAAGCCTTAAAGTGGGAAAATGTTGTAAGTATAGAAAAATTGGACATTTTTAAGAGTGCCGTCAGACCTCTGGGCAGAAGGGATCTTATAACACAGTTCCCCTCCAAACAGAAAAAAATGCCAGGACTTTGCCCTCGTTGCAATAAAGGAAATCATTGGGCTAATCAATGCCACTCAAAATTTCATCAAACTGGAACCCCCCTGTCGGGAAACAGGAAGGCAGCCTGGACCGGGGCACCTCACACAATGAGGGCACTCCTCGTCCAGGCCACAGCTCCGTTTCAGGGGTGGGTTTCTGCAGGCACATCGATTCCCTCTCCCCAGGAACACCTGGAAGCACAGGATCGCCTCTCCCAGTCAGAGAACAGGTTACGTTAATTGGAGGAAACAAACTCACTCAGATTCCCGCTGGTGTTTGGGGACCTTTGCCAACAGGATACATGGGATTAATTTTGGGTAAAAGTCATCTTACAGGGCATTACTGCAGTCCCAGGAGTTGTTGATTTTGATTGTGAAGGAGAAATTCAGGTGGTGGTGGTGTCACAAGATCTTTAGGTTTTTGAACCAGGGAGAATATATTGCACCACCGTTGCTTATTTCCTGTAAATTGTATCCTTCTCCACAAAAGGAGAAACAAGAGAATCAGGGATTTGGAAGTACAACTACACAGGAAATTTATCTATCACAACCCATAGCATCTAGTAGATCCACTTGAGCAGTGCAAATTGAAGAAAAGTTTTGTGGGCTTATGGATACAGAAGCAAGAGGCTGCTCTCTCACGTTAATAGATCTTGAGGGGATTTTTTTGTTTTTTTGTTTGTGGTTTTTTTTTTGCCATACTGTTGCACGAGAAAGATAAGCCTTGATTTGTTTTCTCTGTGCCTTCTGTTAATCAGAAAGAGCCTGCCTCTCCTTATCAATGGAAAGTTTTACCCCGCGGTAGTTAACCAAAGAGGAAGAAGCTGAGTTGCAGCTTGTGGAGCAGATGCTTCAGCAACAGCATGCCTCCGCCTACGGCCACAAAAGCCTTTGCCTTTGTTTCAATTAATTTGTTAACATGGGGACAAGGGTACGCTTGTGTTTTTGCAGGAGATGAACAAACTCTGTGGGTGCCCTCAAGGTGTGCAAGAACATGGAATGGGAGACTGAAGGGACCCATGGATCCTAACCGTGGGCCTGGTTTCCCCAGTACGAGCTAAATGCAAAGACAGAACCAGCAATTGAAGGCTGCATATTTTGCAATTGCCTTTCTCAATTAATTCAAAAACACAAAGGGAGAGATGTTGGAGACCGAAAGAATGAGGGTTGTGACCAACTCAGTATGCCACTGGAGGCTGTATGAGTAAACAGCAAACTGTTCTCACAGGTTGGCAAACTGACAGTGTCGGCCACCCAGAAGGAATGCTAAGGGTGGTCACGCCCCAAGCACAAGTGTTTCTTGTGATTAGGGACGTTTGAAGCCTGTTAGCAATAATGTGAACCTGTGATCAATTAAGCAGCTGACCAATCGTTACCTCCTCCTCCCTGGTCTTTCTATCCAATACATACAAAGGGCTGTAGAAGCTCAAGGGGGCTGCCTTTGCTCCCTAGAAGCAGGGAGCCTTCTTCTTCCTCTGGCCCCTTTCTTTAAAATAGTTTCTTTTAAGTTTTCACTTCTGCATTTGTCCGCCTTTGTTCAGTCCCGAGGTAACCATGGCAAACCGCAGCAGATGTTGTGTTAGGTATGAAAAGAACTATCTCCTTGTACATATTCATCGGAATTCTTGGGCGACCAGATACACTGGTGATGAGCTGTAATATTTTGAAAAGAATCTTTTTTTTTTTGAGCAGTAAGTGTCAATATTTGGCCTACACTATTCACTAAACCATGCTATAAAAACATGTTCTGTCATCCAGGCTTTATTATCTCATTTATAAAGCATAGGTAGAATAGATTCAGCATAGTTCTAAAGGGCTATAAGATTTTCAGAATGGTAAACAAGTATTGGCTTCCGTTTAGTCACCAGCTGCATTAGTCCCTAACAGGAGAATCAGCCTGTGCTTTGAAACTTTGAAGCCAGACGCTGACTTCCCCTCTCTAGTGATATAAATCCTAGATGGCATCATCTTCCACTGTAAGGCTGTTTAACCTACATATAAATTCTGTTTTTTAATGTAGTCACCTTCGTCAATTACCTTAGCTCCATCTTCTGGATAACTTGCTGTAGCTTCTACATCAACGTTTGCTGCTCCACCTAGCACTTTTATGTTATGGAGATGGCTTCTTTTCTTAAACCTCATGAACCAACCTCTGCTAGCTTCCAACTTTTCTTCTCCAGCATTCTCATACTTCTCACCTTTAAGAGATTGAAGTGAGTTAGGGCCTTGCTCTGGATTAGGCTTTGGCATAAGGGAATGTTGTGGCTGGTTTGATCTTCCATCCAGATCACTAAAGCTTTCTTCATATTAACGATATGGCTGTTTCACTTTCTTATTCTTGTGTTCACTGGAGTAGTAGTTTTAGTTTCCTTCAATAACTTTTCCTTTGCATTCACAACTTGGCTAAGTGGTTGTTGCAAAGGTTTAGTTTTTGGCCTATTCCTGCTTTTGACATACCTTCCTCAATAAGCTTAATTACTTAGTAGCTTTTAACTTTAAATGAGAGATGTTAAACTCTTTTATTCACTTGAACACTTAAAGGGCATTGCCAGCTTATTAATTGGCCTAATTTTAATATGACTGTTTCTTAGGGAGCAAGGAGGCTAGTCAGCACAGCAGCCAGAACACGCATCCTATTTATGGTAAGTTTGCTGTCTTCTCTTAATTTTCCAAAAATTTTTTAAAAATGTAAGTTTTTATAAAACTTTTATTTTAGGTTTAGGGTACATGTGAAGGTTTGTTACACAGGTGAACTCATGTCACAGGGATTTGTCGTATAGATTATTTCATCACCCAGGTATTATCCCTAGCACCCAACAGTTATCTTTTCTGTTCTTCTCCCTCCTCCCACCCTCCACTCTCAAGTAGACCCCAGTGTCTGTTCCCTTCCTTGTGTTCATGAGTTCTCATCATTTAGCTCCCACTTATAAGTGAGAACATGCGATATTTGATTTTCTGCTCCTTTATTAGTTTGCTAAGGATAATAGCTTCCAGCTCCATTCATGTTTGTGCAAAAGACATGATCTCGTCCTTTTCTGTGGCTGCATAGTATTCTGTGGTGCATATGTACCACGTTTTGTTTATCCAGTCTGCCACTGATGGGTGTTTAGATTGATTCCATGTCTTTGCTGTTGCAAATGGTGCTGCAATGAACATACACATGCAAATGCCTTTATGGTAGAATTATTTATATTCCTCTGGGTATATACCCTGTAATGGGATTGCTGGGTTGAATGATAGTTCTGCTTTTAGTTTTTTGAGGAATCACCATACTGCTTTCCACAATGGTTGAACTAATTTACACCCCATCAACAGCGTAAAGTGTTCTCTTTTCTTTGCCACCTCACCAGCATCTGCCTTTTTTTTTTTGACTTTTTAATAATAGCCATTCTGACTGGTGTGAGATGGTATCTTGTTGTGGTTTTGATTTGCATTTCTCTAATGATCAGTGATATTGAGTTTTTTTTCATATGCTTGTCAGCTGCATGTATGCCTTCTTTTGAAAAGTGTTCATGTTCTTGACCCACTTCTTAATGGGGTTTGTTTTTCTCTTGTAAATTTGTTTACATTCATTATAGGTGCTGGATATTAGATCTTTGTCAGATGCATAGTTTGCAAAAATTTTCTCCCATTCTGTAGGTTGCTATTTACTCTGTTGATAATTTCTTTTGCTGTGCAGAAGCTAAGTTTAACTAGATCCTACTTGTCAATTTTTGTTCTTGTTACTATTGCTTTCGGTGTCTTTGTCATGAAATCTTTGCCTGTTGCTATGTTCAGAATGGTATTGCCTAGATTGTCTTCCAGGGTTTTTGTACATGTGGGTTTTACTTTTAAGTCTTTATCGTTGAGTTGATTTTTCTATATAGTGTAAGGTGGGGTCCAGCTTCAAAATTCTGCATATGGCTAGCCAGTTATCCCAGCACCATTGGTTAAATAGGGAGTCTTTTCCTTATTGCTTGTTTTTGTCAACTTTGTTGAAGATCAAATGGTCGTAGTCATGTGGCTTTATTTCTGGGCTCTCTATTCTGTTCCATTGGTCTATGTGTCTGTTTTTGTAATAACAGTATGCTGTTTTGATTACTACAGTCCTTAGTTTAGTTTGAAGTTAAGCAATGTGATGCCTCCTGCTTTGTTCTTTTTGCATAGGATTGCCTTGGCTATCTGGGCTCTTTTTTGTTCCAGATGAATTTTAAAATAGTTTTTTCTAGTTCCATGAAGAATGTCATTGGTAATTTGATAGGAATAGCATTGAAAATATGTTCATTACTTCGGGCAGGGTGGCCGTTTTAGTGATACTGATTTTTCCTATCCATGAGCATGGGATGATTTTTTCCTTTGTTTCTTTGATTTCTTTAAGGAGTGTTTAATTCTCATTATAGAGCTCTTTCACCTCCCTGCTTAGTGGTAGTCTTAGGTATTTTATTCTTTATGTGGCAATTGTGAATGGAATTGCCTTCCTGATTTGAGTCTTGGCTTGGCTGTAGTAGGAATGCCAGTGATTTTTGTACATTAATTTTGTGTCCTGAAACTTTGCTGAAGTTGTTTACCAGCTAGCTGAAGGAGCTTTTGGGCCCAAGAGTAGGGGGTTTTCTAGATACAGAATCATGTCATCTGCAAACAGAGATAGTTTGACTTCTCTCCCTATTTCGATGCCTTTTCTTTCTGTTGCTTGATGGTTCTGGCTAGGATTTCTAATACTATGCTAAATAGAAGAGTAAGAGAGGACATCCTTTTGTTGTGTCGGTTTTCAAGGAAAATGTTTCTAGCTTTTGCCCTTTCAGTATAAAGCTGGCTGTGGGTTTGTTATAGATGGCTGCTCTTATTTTGATGTATATTCCTTCAATACTTAGTTTGTTGAGAATTTTTAACATAAAGAGTGTTCAATTTTATTGAAAACCTTTGTGTCTTTTGAGATAATCATGATTTTTGTCTTTAGTTTTGCTTATGTGATGAATCACATGTGTTGATTTGCATATATTAAACCAATATTGCATCCCAGGGGTGAAGTCTACTTGATCATGGTGGATTAACTTTTTGATGTGCTGTTGGATTTTGGTTGCGGGCATTTTTTTTTTTTTTTTTTTTGGAGGAGTTTTGCATTGATGTTCATCAAAGATATTGGCCTAAAGTTTTCTTTTTTTGTTGTCTCTTCTAGGTTTCAGTACTAGGATGATGCTGGGCACTTAGAATGAGTTGGGGAATAGTCCCTTCTCAATTATTCAGAATAGTTTTAGCAGGAATTATGATACCATCTCTTCGTGCATCCAGTAGAATTTGGCTATGAATTTATCAGGTCCTGGGCTTTGTTTTTTTTTTTTTTTTTTTTTTTTTTTGGTTGGTAGGCTATTTATTAGTAATTCCATTTTGGAGCTTTTTATTGGTCTGTTTAGGGAATCAGTTTCTTCCTGGTTCCCTGAGAGGGTGTATGTGTCTAGGAATTTATCCATCTCTTCTAGCGTTTCTAGTTTATGTGCATAGAGGTGTTTGTAGTAGTTTCTGATGGTTATTTTTATTTCTGTGGGGTCAGTGGTAACATTCCCTTTATCATTTCTAATTGTGTTTATTTGAATCTTCTCTTTTCTTTATTAATCTAGTTAGTGGCCTATCTTAATTTTTTCAAAAAACCAACTGATGGATTTGTTCTTTCAAATGGTTTTTAGCATCCCAATTTCCTTCAGTTCATCTCTGATTTTGGTTATTTCTTGTCTTCTGCTAGTTTTGGGGTTGATTTGCTCTTGCTTCTCGAATTCTTTGTTTTGATGTTAGGTTAATTTGTGTTCTTTCTAACTTTTAGTGCTATGAATTTCCCTCTTAACACTGCCTTAGCTGTGTCCCAGAGATTCTGGTATGTTGTATCTTTACTGTCATTCATTTCAGATAACATCTTGAATTCTGCCTTAATTTCATCATTTACCTAAAAGTCATTCAGGAGCATGTTGTTTAATTTCCATGTAATTGCATGGTTTTGAGCAATTTTCATAGTCTCTTACATTTTTATTGTGCTGTGGTCTGAGAGTACATTTGGTATCATTTTGGTTATTTTACATTTGTTGAGAATTGTTTTATGTACAATTATGTGGTTGGTTTTAGGGCATGTGGCAATGAGAAGAATGTATATTCTGTTGTTTTGAGGTGGGGAATTCTGTAGAGATCTATTGGATCCATTTGGTCTAATGTTGAGTTCAAATCCTGAATATCTTTATTAATTTTCTGCCTTGATGATCTGTCTAATACTGTCAGTGGAGTGTTGAGGTCTTCCACTATTATTGTGTGGTAGTCTATGTCTCTTTGTAGGTCTCTAAGAACTTACTTTATGAATCTGGGCACTCCCATGTTTCATGCATAGATATTTGGGACAGTTAGGTCTTCTTGTTGAATCCATAATCATTATGTAATGTCTTTTTTTGTCTTTTTTGACCTTTGCTAGTTTAAAGTCTGTTTTGTCTGAAATTAGGATTACAACCCCTGCTTATTTTGTTTTCCATTTGCTTGATAGATTTTCTTCCATTTCTTTGAGAATATGGGTGTCATTACGTGTTATATGGGTCTCTTGAAGACAGCATACCATTGAGTCTTGCTTTTTAATTTTTATTTTTTTGAGATGGAGTTTTGTTCTTTTCGCCCAGGCAGGAGTGCAATGGTGCAGTCTCGGCTCACTGCAACCTCCACCTTCCAGGTTCAAGCAGTTCTCCTGCCTCAGCCTCCCGAGTAGCTGGGATTACAGGCACCTGTCACCACGCCTGGCTACTTTTGTACTTTTAGTAGAGACAGGGTTTCACCATATTGGCCAGACTGGTCTTGAACTCCTGACCTCAGGGAATCCACCCACCTTGGTCTCCCAAAGTGCTGGGATTACAGATGTGAGCCACCATGCCCAGCTGGGTCTTGCCTTTTTATAGAGCTTGCCATTCTATGCCTCTTAAGTGGAGCCTTTAGCCCGTTTACATTCAAGGTTAGTCTTAATATGTGTGGATTTGATCCTGTCATTGTGTTATTAGCTGGTTATTATTCTGGCTTGTTTGTGTGGTTGCTTTATAGTATCACTAGTCTGTGTATTTAAGTGTGTTTTTGTATTAGCTGGTAATTTTTTTTCTTTCTATACATAGAAAAATAACAAATTCCCTCAACATTTACTAATCTGAAATGGATCTTATTTCTCCTTTAAAAAGGTTTTTGGCTGAATATGAAAAATCTTAGGTAAAGGTTTTTTTTTTTTTTTTTTTTTTTTTAAGAATGTTGAATATAGATCACTAATCTCTTCTGGCTTATAGGGTTTCAGCTGAGAGGTCAGCGGTTAGCCTGATTGGAGTTCCCTTTGTAGGTCACCTGCCTGTTCTCTCTAGCTGCCTTTAACATTCTTTCATTTCAACCTCGGAAAATCTGATGATTATATGTCTTGGGGATGATCTTCTTGTATAGAATTTTGTAGGAGTCCTCTATCTCCAGAATTTGACTGCTGTCCTCTAGCAAGTTTCAGAAGTTTTCTTGGACAATATCCTGAAATAAGTTTTTCAATTTGTTTGCTTTCTCCCCCTCCCTTTCAGGGATTTCAATGCTTCATAGATTTGGCCTCTTTATATAATCCTATATTTCTTGGGTTTTGTTCATTCTCTTTTATTTTTATTTTTCTTCCTTTTTATTTTGACTGTCTTACTTCACAGAGCCAGTCTTCAAATTCTGAGATTCGTTCCTCAGCTTGTTTTATTCTGTTAATACTTGTGATTGCATGGAAATTCTTGTGTTATTCAGCGCTGCTAGATTCATTAGGTTCTTTTTTATGCTGGCTATTTTATCCTTTAGCTCCTGTATTATTTTATTGTGGTTCTTAGTTTCCCTGGATTGGATTTTGCCATTCTTCTGAATCTCAATGATCTTCCTATCTACATTCTGAATTCTATTTTTGTCTTTCCAGCCAGCTCAGCCTGGTTAAGGACTCTTGTTGGAGAACTGGTGTGGTCATTTTGAGGAGATACGACACTCTGGCCATTTGAGCTTCCAAAGTTCTTGCATTGGTTCTTTCTCATCTCTACATGTGGGTGTCCTTTAACTGCAGTGTAGATTGAATACAGTCCATAGACTTGTTTTCTGGATGTTTTCACTGGGCCAAGGTTTTGTGTAGGGTGTTTATTTGAAGCTGACTTTTCATCTCTGGTTTCAGAGAGGGGCATGTTAGTGAGGTATTTTTGGTGCTGACACCTTGGGGCATGATCCAGTAGGTGTTATTTAGGTGTATTTGTCAGTAGTAGACTGTTGCCCAGTTGTGTGGCCCCTCTCTGTTTCCTCAGAGTTGCAGCCACGTTCCTTCCAAATGCTCTGGTGAAAGTATAGGTTCCCCTCCTCTTTGAGTGCTGACTGTAGATAATGGCTGGGCACTCCTGGGCTGCCCACTGCAGCTCAGGGGTGATCTTAGTGTTGCTTTTTTTTTTTCTTTCCTCAACTTGGAGGCAGCAGAAGGGACCTTAATAGTGGTTTGTGGCCAAGGCTGCTTTGCTTGTCTCCTGCGGGCTCCACCCGGGAGAGATGCAGATCAGCAATCACTCAGTGCAATCAGCTCAGAATGGGCCCACATTTGGGGTTCCCTGTCTGGTGACAAGCAGCAGAGGTGGGTGAGGTGAGCTCTGTGGGAGACAAGCTGGCCTCCTATCCTTGGGTCAACTGCAGCTTGTTAGAGGTATGGATAAGGCACTTAGGGTCTTTGCTCCTTCATTAGTCCAAGGGTAGCAAGTGCAATTCCACTGCAGAGGCAGTGACAGAGCCTTTTCGTTTCCCCTGGGAGATCTGCCCAGGGAGTTGCAGAGCTGCTGCTGGCTCAGTAGCCGTGACAGGGAGTGGTTAGAGGACCTGCCCAGTGAGGAGATATGAGAACAGACACCCATGTAACAGTCTGGCCACTTTTCCATAGGGCTCTGTGGTATGCTTGGGCTTGCTCCAGTCCTTGGTCACCTCAAATTTTCCAGTACCTAGAGGTATCAACAGTGAATGCTGCGAAACAGCCAAGGTGGTAGCCTGCACTTTTCTCTGGGAGCTCCATTCCAGGGAGATACAGACCTGTTGCTGGCCCAAACACACCTGTGGGAGGTGGCTGGACTAACTTGGTTGGGAGGTCCCTCCCAGTGAGGAGGAAAAGGATCAGGGACATGCTTTAAAAAGTAGTCTGGCCATGTTTTAGTACAGTAGCTGTGTTGTGCTAGGGGACTGCTTCAGCCCCTGGTTGGCTTAGACTCTCCAAAGTCGGGAGGCTAAAATGGCTAAATCATCCAAACAGCAAAGATGGTAGCCCACCCCTTCTTCTGGGATCTTTATCCCAAGGAAGTTTCAAATCTCTGTCAGTCAGAAAATACCAGCAGCGGTGGACGGAGACCCTGCTTTGGAGGTCTTGCACAGTGATTAGAAATGGGATTTGGGACTCGCTTAAAAATGTCTGGCCACATGTTCCTAGTGTGGCCACAGCTATGCTGTGCTGCAGGACTGCTTCTGCTCCACCTCAGCTTGTACTCCATCTCCAAAATCCGATGGCTCAGCACTTGAAATGATTAAGTTGTTCAAACAGCAAAGATGGTGGTCTGCCCCTCCCCCTAGTAGCTCAGTCTCAGGGATGTGCAACACCACCTGGTGGCTGGTTGGAATTCCAAGCCAGTGGGTCTTATCTTGTGAGGTGCCATGGAAGTGAGGCCTGCAGACTGTGGCTGCTCAGGACCCTGGGTTCAGTCACTTTCATGTGCTTGAGCAGCTGCTCTGCTGAGACTCCATGTAGCTCTGTGTGTCAGACTGAAGGCCTTGGTAGAATGGGTTCATTAGGGGGTTTCCTGACCCAAGGGTTGCAATATGTGTGGGAGAAGTGTGAGCTTCTGGGGTCGCACATTCACTCACTGCTTTCCTGGGTGGGGTGTGGGGTTGCAGGAGGTTCCCCTGGTTCTGTGACTCCTGGGTGGGCTGTCATGCTGCCTTGCTTTTCTCTATTCTTCATGGGACAAATTATTTCCTTGATTAGTCCCAATGGGTATACCTGGGACTAATCTTCATCACCTCCTGTGTTTGCTGTCTTTTAGGAGTGCAATTTGTGGTGCTCCAGAACAGTTACAATAATAACATCAAAAATCACTGATCATAGATCTCCATAAGACATAATAATAAATGAAAAGGTTTGAAGTGTTGCGAGAATTACCAAAATGGGACAGACATAAGTGAGCACAGCTGTTGGAAAAATGGTACTGATAGATTGCCTTCACACAGAGTTGTCACAAACTTTCAATTTGTGACAACTTGCAATTTCATTTTTTGACCCACACTTCACACATTTAAAATTTGAAACAGATTTTTAACTTTTTAAAAAAATATTTCTTGTAGAACATTTGAAAAAGGTATGGAAAAGCACAATGACAGAAGTGAAAGTACAAATAATCCCATCACCCAGTCTCTTTAATTTTACCTTTCTCCTAGTGGCTATATATATTTTTTTCTGACTATAAGAGAAATACATATTCATGATAAAGTTTTCAAATAATACAAAAAGTATGAGGAATGGAATAAAATTGACATAACTCCATTATCTTTAAATAACTACTGAAAATGAGTGCAATTTGCTCCAGTGTTTTAATAATTTTTTTTTTTTTTTTTCCCGAGATAATCTCAGTTGCCCAGGCTGTAGTGCAGTGGTATGATCTTGGCTCACTGCAAACTCCACCTCCCAGGTTGAAGTGATTTTTCCAGCCTCAGCCTCCTGAGTAACTGGGACCTGCGACTTACAGGCACATTCCACCACACCCAGCTAATTTTTGTATATTTAGTAGAGGTGGGGTTTTACCATGTTGGCCAGGCTGGTCTTGAACTCCTGACCTAAAGGGATCCACCTGGCTCGGCCTCCCAAAGTGCCGGGATTATGAGCATGAGCCACCACATCCAGCCTTGTTCCAGTGTTTTTTACTTAACTTGGTCATGCAGTATATATGACCATATGTATATATTTTTAAATAATCTTTTTATTTTAAGGTAATTGTAGAATCACATTCAGTGTTAAGAAATAATACAAAGAGATACCATGTACCATTTATTTGATTTTCTTCAGTGGTGTGTATAACTGTAGTGGAATATCACAACCAGGTAATGATGTTAATGAAGTGATACAGAATATTTCTATCACCACAAGGATCTGTCATGTTGCCCTTTTATAACCCCCTTCACTTCTTCCACCTTCTATTTTCCGTTAAGTTACAGAAACCAATAACTTCTTTCATTTATATACTTTAGTCATTTCAAGAATGTTATATAAATATAATCCACCCCTTTTAGAATTGACTTTTCACACAGGATAATTCTCTAGAGACTTATCTAAGTCTATATTTATTAATAATTTGTTCCCTTTTTGCTCAGTAATATACAACATTACTATATCACAATTTGTTTTACCACTAAAAGACATCTGAGTTATATTCAACTTCTGAAATAAATATGAATAAAGCTGCAATAAATATTCATGTGTAGTTTTCTTTTTTCTTTTTTGTAAGCACAAGTCTCCATTAAGTCTAGGGTAAATGCCCTGAATAAAATATCTGGGTCATATGATTGTTACGCGTATAGTTTCAAAAGAAGCTGCGAAAATGTTTGGCAGAAGGGTTGTACCATTTTAAATTTTCACCAGCTATTTATGAGAAACTCAGTTTCTTTCCATCTTTGCTACCATTTGATGTTATCACTAGTTTGTGTTCTGGCTATTCTGATTAAGTGTCTCACTGGCCACTTGGATTAAGTATGTCACTGTGGCTTGAATGTGCATCTCCCTAAGGGCTCACAATGTTGAACATCTTTGCATATGTGTTTATTTTGCATATGTGTGTTCAGTTTAGTTAATCTGTTCATGTCTTTGCCCATTTTCTAATTGGATAGTTTGATATTTAACTACTGAGTTTTGAGAGCTTTTTACACATCCAGATACAAGTCCTTTGTCAGATATGTAGTTTGCAAATGTTTCCTTCCAGTCTGTTGCTTGTATTTTCATCCTTTGAACAAGATTGTTCAGTTTTTAATTTTGACGATGTCCAATTTATCAATTTTTCTTTAAGGGATTATTCTTTGGTGTCAAGTCTAACAGCTCCTAGCCTAGCCCTAGAAACTTGTCTCTCCTGTTTTTTTTCCCAAAGGTTTTATAATTGTTTGTTTTATATTTCAGTTCATATTTCATTTTAAGTAAGTTTTTATATAAGGTATGAAGTTTAGGTCAAGTTCTATAGTTTTCACCTATCAATATCCAATTTTTCCAGGTTCATTTGTTGAAGAGACTGTGTATCTTAATTTTTTTTTTTTTTTTTTTTTTTTTTTTTTTTGCACCTTGGTTAACAATTAATTGGGCATATTTGTGTGTCTATTCTGGGATCTCCATTCTATTCCATTGATCTATGTGTCTATACTTCCTCTAATAACATATCCTAATTACTACAGCTATAAATTAGGTTTTATAATCAGGTAGACTGATTCCTCCTCCTTTTTCTTTCAAAACTGTTCTAGCAGCCTCTATTTCTCAGGCTCAAACAATACTTCACCTCAGCCTCTCAAGTAGCTGGGACTGTAGCTGTGTGTCACTACACCTGGCTATTTTTTGAATTTTTTGTAGAGATCGGGTTTTGCCATCTTGCTCAAGCTGCTCTTGAATTCCTGGATTCAAGCAATCTACTTACCTCAGCCTCCCAAAGTGCTGGGATTACATGTGGAAACCACATATGCCCGACACCCTCTGATTTTCTGCCTTGTCTGCAACTAGGGACAGTTTAAAAAATTATTTTCCAATCTACGTGTCTTATTTCCTTTTCACAACTAGGATATTGACATTGATGAAGTTAAGATACATAACTTTCTGATTACCACAGGATCTTTTACCTTATCCTTTCGTAGCCACACCTCACTCCAGTATGTGGCTACAATTTCCAGTGTTATGTTAATTAAAGTTGACTTCCTTGATCTTAGAAGTAAGCATTCAGGTTTTTACTCTTACATTTAGCATTAATAAAATAATAGCTGTCATTGTTAAAATATATACATTTTCATTTGTTTTCAGTACGAGCTTTTAAGATCTGAGTTTAAAATATTACTGATTGAAAAAATAATTTTTAAGAAACATAGGCTAATTAAGAAATCCAGAGGGAAATTTGAATGACTATGAAAATACAGCAAGATAAAGACTTTTATTATATTTTTTGCATATGTTATTTAATAAGGTTTCCCTTTATTCTTATTTTCTGGAGAATATTTAGCCTGAATAGCATCAATTGATCATGCAGTTTTTCATCTTTTTTAACCCTTGTTGCATCAATTGATATGATTGTGCAGTTTTTCTTTAGCTTATTAATAGAATGGGTTCTGTTGATTAATTTTTTGAGTATTAAACCAGCTTTGCATACCTGGAATAAACTCAACTTACTCATGCAATATAATTTTTTAAGCCACTGTTGAATTTTATCTGCTAACTGTTTTGATTTTTATACCGGGTCTTATTCTGTTACCAGGTTGGAACTACAGGAATGCACCATCACCCCCAGCCTTTTTTAAAATTAATTAATTAATTAATTAATTTATTTATTTTTTTAGTAGAGTTGGGGTTTTGCTATGTTACCTAGTCTAGTATCAAACTCCTTGCCCTTGCCCTTACAAAGCACTGGGATTACAAGCATGAGCCACTAGGCCTGGCCTATTTAACATTTTCATGAAACATTTTATGTTATAGTCTTGAAATATATTGATTTGTAGTTCTTTTTTTGTGCTGTCTTTGTCTGGTTTTGGCATAAGATTAATACTACATGATAGAATAAATCGAAATTGTCTTGATTTTCTGGAAGAGCTTATGCAGAATTTGTCTTAATTCTTCAAAGATTTGATAATTCTCCAGAACTACACCTGAACCTTGATGTGTATTTCTTGTGGAGTTTTTAAATTAGAAATTCAAATTCCTTAATAGTTATAGGGCTATTCAAATTGTCTGTTTCACATTGGATAAAGTAAAATTGTCTGTGCTTTTCAAGGAATTGATCCATTTAAGTTGACAAATTTGTGTATAGAGACGTTGATAGTATTAGTCATATGATATCTGCAAGGCCTGTAGTAATATCCCCAGTTTCATTCTTGATATTATTTGTGTGTTATTTCATTCTTATCTATTAGTCTTGCTAGAAGTTTCCTAATTTTATTAATTGTGTCACAGAATCAGTTTTCTTTTAATATTCTCTACTGTTTCTCATTTTTAAATTTTATTGATTTCTGCCTTTGTTTTATCTTCTGTTATGATTGCTTTGACTTTACTTTGCCCTTCTTTCTTTTTTTTTTTTTTTTTTTTTTTTTTTTTGAGACGGAGTCTCGGTCTGTCGCCCAGGCTGGAATGCGGTGGCGCGATCTCAGCTCACTGCAAGCTCCGCCTCCCGGGTTCACGCCATTCTCCTGCCTCAACCTCCCGAGTAGCTGGGACTACAGGCGCCCGCCACCTCGCCCGGCTAATTTTTTTGTATTTTTAGTAGAGACAGGGTTTCACCGTGTTAGCCAGGATGGTTTCGATCTCCTGACCTCGTGATCCGCCCGTCTCGGCCTCCCAAAGTGCTGGGGTTATAGGCTTGAGCCACCGCGCCCGGCCACTTTGCCCTTCTTTCTATAGGTTCTTGAGGAAAGAGCTTACATTATTTATTTGAGTCATTTTCCTGATATGAACATTTGTTACTATAAATGTCCCTCTCAACATTCTTTAGTTGTGTCCTAGAAATTTTAATATACTGTATTTAAGTTTTCAGTAAGTTCAATGTATGTTTAGATTTCCTTTGTGACTTCCTCTTTTAACCATGTTATTTAGAAGTGTGACTTACTTTCCAAGTGTTTGTATGTTTGAGGATTTTTCTGTCTGATTTCTGTTATTGATTTCTAGTTTTATTCCACTGTGATCAGAGAACATACTCTACATCAAGTCTTTAAAACCTGTTGAAGCCTGTTTTATGGGCTAGAATATGGTCCATCTTGGTGTGTGTTACAACAAATCTTGAAAGGATGTCCATTCTGCTGTTGCTGGGTGGAACGTTCCATCAATGTTGAATAGCTCCTGTTGCTTGATGGTGTTTTTGAATTATTTTATATCCTTATACTGATTTTCTATAGAGTCGTTTTATTAACTGTTGCAAGAAGGGTGTTCAAAGGGAAATATAAATCATTCTACCAAAAAGACACATGGTAGAATGATTTATATTTTCATCCCATATCTTCATCACAGCATTATTCATAACAGCCAGGACATGGAATCAACCTAGATGTCCATCAGTGGTGGACTGGATCAAATATGGTACACATAACACCATGGAATACTATGCAGCCATTGCAAAAAAAAAAAAAAAAAAAAAAAAAAAAGATATCCTTTTCAGCAACATGGATTCAGCTGGAGGCCATTATCCTAAGTGAATTAATACAACAGAAAACCGAATGCTGCATGTTCTTACTTATAAGTGGGAGCTAAACATTGAGTACACATGGACATGAGCGGAACAGTAGACACCAGGGCCTACTTGAAAGAGGAGATTGGAAGGAGGGTGAAGATTGAAAAATTGTCTATAGAGTACTATGCTTATTAGCTAGGTGACAATCTACACACCAAACCCTTTTGATATGCAATTTACCTAGGTAACAAACCTGCACATGTACTTCATGATACTAAAAATTAAAGTTGAGAAAAGAAAAAAGAGGGGTGTTGAAATCCCTAACTATAATTGTCAACTTATCTATTTTTTTATCTTACCAGTTTTTGCTTCAAATGCTTTGCAGCTCTGTTTGTTTTGGTGCATTCACATTTAGGATTGCTATGCCTCCTTGGTGTATTGAATATATTTATCATTATGTAATGCCCTTCTCTGTCTCTGGTAATTTTCTTTGCTCTGAATTATATTTTAACTGACAATAATACACCTATGCCTGCTTCCTTTTAATTTATGTTTTATATGATATATCTTTTTAATACTTTTATTTTCAACCTACCTATATAATTATATTTGAAGTGAGTTTTTAAAAATATGTAGCATATAGGTGAGTGTGTGTCTGTGTTTACTACTCTGCCAATTTGTTTATTAATTGGTGTATTTTGACTACATATATATTTTCATTATTTTACTTTAATCTACTTGTGTCTTTTTGTTTAAAATGCAATTTTTTTTCATCATTTCAACTTTTATTTTAGATCCAAGGGTACATGTGCAGGTTTGTTACCTGGGTATCTTACGTGATCAAAATGCAAGTCCTACAGAAAGCATTTTGTTAGATCTATTTTTTTGTTTAGTCTGACAATCTTTGCCCTTTAATTGTACAGTTTGATTATTTACACTTAATGTACTTATGTGGTTGGATTTTGTTTTATTATCTTACTATTTGATTTGTATTTGTTTCATCAATTTTTGTGTTCATTTTCCCCTCTTTTCTTGCCTTTTGAGTACATTTTATTTAGCATTTTATTTTATCTTCTCTGTTGACTTATTGGCTATTACTTTTTAAAAAGTGGCTACTCTAAGGATTGCAATATAAAAATCTGGCTTATCATAATTGAATTTCAAGCAATATTATATAACTAGAAATAGAATTCTAGTTTGGTTATTTTCTTTAAAATACCTTACATATTCCACTCTCTTCTTCCATGCACCGTTTCTAACAATAAGCTCTTGTGATTCTTATCCTTGTTCCGTATAGAAGGGTGTTCCCCCAACTCCACACTGGCTCCTTTTAAGTTGTCTATTTGCTTTGGTATTCTCTAATTATGCCTATGCATGATTTTTTTTTTTTTTAAATTTATTCTTGGTGTTCTCTGGCTGTTTGAATCTGTGGTTTGAGGTCTGTCATTCATTTTGGAAAATTCTCTGCCATTACTTCAAATATTTATTCTTCCCTATTCTATCTTTTCTCTCTGGTATTTTCATTATGCATATGTTATATACCTTTTGAAATTTTCTAATGGTTCTTGACTGTTCAGCATTTTTTATTTTTGTATTTTGCATTTCAATTTGGGAAGTTTCTATTGTTATACTGTCAGACTCACTGACTCTTCAGCATTTTTTAGTCTACTGATGAGCCCATCAAAGGCATTCCTCATTTATTGTACAGAATTTAAAAGAATTTCTTGTATTTCCTCATGATTCATTATTAGTTTCTGTTTCTCTGCTTATGGTACTAATCTTTTCTTGCATATTGTCTTGTTTCTTATTTTTATTAGAGTTTATAATTTTTATTGAATATTGGCAAATTATAATGTATATATGTATAACCATAGTTATGTTTAATTGCTTTTCTAATAATATCAACATCTGTATCATGTCTAAGTCTGGTTTTGAAGCTGTTTCTTCAGACTGTGTGGGTTTCATTTTTGTTTCTTTGACTCGTAACATGCCTTGTATTTTCTTGTTGAAAGCTGGATATCTGGTAGTGTGGCAAATTTTACTGAGGTAAATAAGTCTTTAGTATGAGGTTTTATGTTGATTTGGCTTAGAGTTAGACTGTGCTCATTGTTGTAGAGGTACATGCCGTAGGCTTTCAGTTGCTCTAGTGTCCTTGTTTTTGTCTTCCTATTGACTTTGTGCTTCCCTAAGTATTCCTCCTCAGAGTCTGTATTTGCAGCTCTTTCAGCTATGACCACTGTTATGACACTGGAACCCTGTTGATAATGGTGGCAAAGGGTTTTGGGGGAGGCGTTCTGTGATTTTATTAAATCTCAGTCATTTAGCAGGCCTGTCTCCCTGGGCTGTAACTTCACTATTGTTTCTTTGCTTTATGACTCTCCTTTTCTCCATCTGGTAAGACAGGAAGGTTCGAGGGAGCTGGAGAGGGAGAAATGTCCTTTCCCCAGGTCAAATAAGGCTTTGGTAATGTATTTTTCACAGGAGAGTAAGCTTTTTAAAGGAGAATGCTCTCACTATATCTCACAATTGTTACTCTTCCCCTTCTCTGAGCCACAAGACAATCTTTGAGAGCTCTTCACTGTGAGAACCTGGCCAAATTACTGGAGGTAAAAACCCATGAAAGTGTGAGAGCCTCCCCTAACACCTTGGCTTCCAGGATTCTCTCACTCTCATACCAGTCCATATTCAGCCTCCAGCAATTTGTCAGAATTACTATTTAAGTGTTCCTCCTATTTTAGGGCCCTCTTGGCCTCTGCTTTAGATAGACAGATCTTAGCAGTGACTCTGGTATTTCTTGTTTCTCCAGATTTTAGGGTGGCAGTTTTTCCTATGACCTCAGTGTTTTGATGGGTCTGAAAAAAATCATTCATTTTTAGTTTGTTCAGGTTTTTCTATTGTAATAATGGCAGTGATTACTTCCAAGGTCTTTATATGTTGGACCTGACACCAGAAGTCTGCATCATTTTTGAAAGACATTTTGCTGGGTATAGAATTCAAGTTTGATGTGTTTTTCTTTCATAACTTTAAATGTGTTCTACTATTTTCTAGCTGCTATATTTTCCCATGAGAAATCATGCTTATCTTTGTTCGCGTATATGTAGCAGGAGGTCTTGTTTGGTTATTTTTGCTTTGGGCTTTTAAGTTTTTCTTTTTATTTAAGGTTTTGAGCAATTTGATTCTACTGAGCCTACTGTTCCTATTTTTGTTATTAATCTCTTCTCCCCTTGTCTTCTCCCCCTTGTCTCCTCCCCCTTGTCTCCTCCCCCTTGTCTCCTCCCCCTTGTCTCCTCCCCCTTGTCTCCTCCCCCTTGTCTCCTCCCCCTTGTCTCCTCCCCCTTGTCTCCTCCCCCTTGTCTCCTCCCCCTTGTCTCCTCCCCCTTGTCTCCTCCCCCTTGTCTCCTCCCCCTTGTCTCCTCCCCCTTGTCTCCTCCCCCTTGTCTCCTCCCCCTTGTCTTCTCCCTTGTCTTCTCCCTTGTCTCCTCCCCCTTGTCTCCTCCCCCTTGTCTCCTCCCCCTTGTCTCCTCCCCCTTGTCTCCTCCCCCTTGTCTCCTCCCCCTTGTCTCCTCCCCCTTGTCTCCTCCCCCTTGTCTTCTCCCCCTGCTCTCCTCCCCCTTGTCTTCTCCCCCTGCTCTCCTCCCCCTTGTCTTCTCCCCCTGCTCTGCTCCCCTTTTTTGCCAGGGCACACAGAGGTGACCAGAACCTTTGACAAAGAAACACAGATCCTAGCAGGTAGGCTGTGAACTGTTATAAGATGACAATCACACCAGTAGCCAGAACCACACTTATAAGCAGATTTCAGGGATGTCTTAGAATACAGCCTTACATAGTTTTTAATGCACACTTAGCTTTTCCTAAGCACATTAGCCGAAGTGTGATACATTAATTGCACTAGTAGTTTATATGGCCTCTTGCATCCAAGTTCTTTTAATAGTGTTCTGATTCTGGGCTTATCCACATGAATTTCTTTGGCCAATAGGATAATAGCAAACATGATTCAACTAGAGGTTTGAGAAAGTACTTGCATGATTCTACTTTTTTCCTTGGAAACCTAATATTTTTATGAAAACAAGCCTGTGTAGTTTGTTGGGGGATATGAGGCCATATGAAGCAGGAACATTTTTCCAATGATGCTAGTCTAGCTTACCTTTTATTTCTTCAGCTGACTGAAAATCCACGTAGGACCCCAAATGAGAGCAGCTAAGTCCAATCTAGATAAATAAAAAAAAAAAAAAAAATCCAGCTGATATGTAGATTTATAAGAAGTAATAAATAGTTCTTATCTTAAGTCTAAGTTTTAGGATAGTTTGTTACACAGCAATAACTGCTACATGGATCAAAGTTCCAGAAATAGAGAAGAGGGTTCCTTAGAGGCTTCTTAAGCATTTTTGTCCGCTTCTCTACTTCCAAAATTGGTTCACTTAAACTGTCAGGCAGATGAGATTTTTGGCTTTAATTCTTAATTTCAGACCCAAGTAGTTAGTGCTAGACAGACTCACACAAATTCAGCTGAATCCTTCTGAGAAGAGAAGAATAAAAAAGACGTTGGATAAATTATTCTGATTCTCATGACCTGAAACATTGCATGGGTACTTTCTTCACTAGGCTCAGTTTTAAGAAATATTAGTTACTTCATATTATTAATCTCTTAAGATATTTTTCAGTTAAATGTGGAGGTAAGATGAAAACTTAATTAGGAGAACTGGCTTTATTTTTCTCTTAATTTTAAATACCTAAGCTGTTGTTTAGCAAGGGATAACATCCGTTGTGATATAAGGCTGAAGATGCCTGGTCACAAGAATTTGTGGATGCTATCTCAGAGAGAAACTATATTAGGTTTAGCACTGAGGTGAATGAAAACCAAGAGGTTTTGAGTGTGTTTTAAAGGGGAAACAAGGTATCTCGAATAAAATCAGGAGACTGGGACTGTCTACTGCAAATTTCTGTCTTTATAAGAAGTGGCATACACATCAGGATGCTCTATAGGAAAAAACAACCCCCAGTCTCAGTGGCTCTTAACACAACTGTATTAGTCTGTTTGTGTTACTATAGAGGAATACTTGAGACTGGGTAATTTATAAAGAAAAGTTTAATTTGCTCACAGTTTTGCAGTCTATATAGGAAGCATAGTGGCTTCTGTTTCTAGGGAGGCCTCAGGAAACATACAATCATGGCAGAAGGCAAAGGGGAAGCAGGCACATTCTACATGGCCAGAGCAGGAGGAAGAGAGAGTGAGGGGAGGTGCTACACACTTTTAAACAACCAGATCTCTCCTGAGAACTCTATCATGAGAACAGCCCTAGGGGTAGGATGCTTAACCATTCATAAGAAACCACCCCTATGATTCAGTCACCTTCCACCAGGCCCCATGTCCAACACCGGGGAGTACAATCCAACATGAGATTTGATGGGGGCAGAGATCCAAACTGTATTATTCTACCCCTGGCCCCTCCAAATCACATATCCTTCTCACATTGCAGAATCAAATCATGACTTCCCAACAGTACCCCAAAGTCTTAACTCATTCCAACACTAACTTCAAAGTCCAAAATCCAGCATCTCGTCCAGGCAAGGCTTGTCCCTTCTACCTATGCGCTCAAAAAATCAAAAACAATTTAGTTACTCCCAAGATACAATGAGGGTACAAATACTCCTATTCCAAAGGGGATAAATTGGCCAAAAGAAAGGGGCTACATGCCCCGTACATGTCTGAAATCCAGCAGGGCAGTCATTAAACTTTAAAGCTCCTAAATGATCTTTGACTCTATGTCCCACATCCAGGGCACACTGGTACAAGAGGTGGGCTCTAAGGCCTTTGGAAGCTCCACCACTGTGGTTTTCCAGGGTTTAGCCCCCACGTCTGCTTTCAAGGGCTAGTGTTGAGTGCCTGCGGCTTTTCCAGGAAAGGGTGCAAGCTGCTGGTGGATCCACTCTTATGTTGTCTGAATATATTAATACATTTTCACTCAGCTGTAAAGAACTTCTTGAGCCTGGGTAATTTATGAAGGAAACAGGATTGACTCACAGTTCCACATGGCTTGGGAGGCCTCAGGAAACTTATAATCATGGTGGAAGGCAAAGGGGAAGCAAGGCACATCTTTTTTTTTTTTTTTTTTTTTTTTTTTAACTCTACTTTAAGTTCAAAGATACATGTGCAGAACATGAAGGCTTGTTACATAGGCATTCATGTCCCATGGTAGTTTGCTGTATCTACTGACCCATCTAGGTTTTAAGCCCCGCATGCACTAGGTATTTGTCCTAATGCTCTCCCTCCCCTTGCCCCCCAACCCCTGACAGGCCCCTGTGTGTGATGTTCCCTGCCCTGTGTCCATGTGTTCTGGTTGTTCAACTCCCACTTATGAGTCACAACATGCAGTGTTTAGTTTTCTGTTCCTGTGTTAGTTTACTGAGAATGATGGTTTCCAGCTTCATCCATGTCCCTGCAAAGGACATGGACTCATTCTTTTTTACAGCTGCATAGTATTCCGTGGTATACAAAGGCACATCTTATATGACAGCAGGGGAGAGAGAGAGTGAACAGAAGGAAAGGTGCCACATTTCAAAACCAATAGCTCTCATGAGAACTCACATATCACCAGAATAGCATGGGGGAAACCACCCCCATGATTCAATTGTATCCCACTAGGTCCACCCCTCAACGTGGGGATTACAATTCAGATTATAATTTGAGATGAGATTTGGGTGGGGATGCAGTCATATCATATGACTGGAGGATGGTGGCCCTCTTCTCAGAACTTCACTAGGCAATGCCCCAGTGGGGACTCTGTGTGGGGGATCCAACCTCATATTTCCCATTTACACAGCCCTAGTAGAGGTTCTCCATGAGGGTTCCACCCCTGCATTAACATTCAGGCATTTCCATACATCTTTTGAAATCTAGACAGAGGCTCCCAGGCCTCAACTGTTGTGCTCTGTGTGCCCACAGGCTTAACACCACATGGCGCCCTCCAAGGCTTATGGTCTACACCCTCTGGAACAGTAGCATGAACTGTACCTGGACCCTTTTGAGGTATGGCTGGAGCTGGAGTGGCTAGGATGCAGGGACCAGTGTCCTGAGGCTGTGAAGGGCAGCAGGGCCCTGGATCTGGCCTAGGAAACCATTCTGTCCTCCTAGGTCTCTGGGCCTGTGAGGGGAAGGGCTGCCACGAAGGTCTCTGAAATGCCTTTGGTTTTTTTTCCCCATTGTCTTAGATATTAGCAACTGGCTCATCTTTACTTTTGCAAATTTCTGCTGCTAATAGGAGGAATTTTTGAATTCCTCCTTAGAAAATGGGTTTTTCTTTTCTATCGCATGGGCAGGCTGCAAATTTTCCAAAATTTTACATTCTGCTTTCCTTTTAAATATAAATTCCAGTTTCAGATCATTTCTTTGCTCACACATATGAGTGTAGGTTGTTAGAGGCAGCCAGGTCACATTTTCAATACTTTGCTGCTTAGAAATTTCTTCTACCAGATACCCTAAAATCATCACTGTCAAGTTCAAAGTTCCACAGATCCCTAGAGCAGGAGTACAATGCAGACAACTTCTTTGCTAAAGCATAACAAAAATGACATTTGCTCCAGTTCCCAGTAAGAACTTCATCTCTGAGACCTCCTCAGCCTGGACTTCATCATCCATATCACTGTCAACGTTTTGGTCACAAGCATTCAGCAAGTCTCTGGGAACTTCCAAATTTCCCTTCATCTACCCGTCATCTTCTGAGCTGTCCATACTCTTCCAGCCTCTGCCTGTTATCTAGTTCCAAAGGTGCTTCCATATTTTCAGGTATCTTTATAGCAATGCCCCACTCCTTGGTACCATTTTTTAAAATTAGATTATTCTTGTACTGCCATAAATACTTAAGACTGGAAAATTTATAAAGGAAAGGGGTTTAATCGGCTTACAGTTCTGCAGGCTGTACAGAAAGCATAGCAGTTTCTGCTTTTGGGGGAGGTTTCAGGAAACTTAACAATCATGTGGAAGGTGAAGGGGAAGCAGTCACCTCTTACATGGCGAGAGTAGTAGGAAGAGAGAGGAGGTGGTATACACTTTTAAACAACCACATAGCATGAGAACTCTATCATGAGAACAGCGCTAGAGAGATGGTACTAAACCATTCATGAGAAACTATGTCCATGATTCAGTCACCTCCCACCAGGCCCCACCTCCATCACTGGGGATTACAATTTCACATGAGATTTGGTGGGAATTCAGATCCAAACTGTATCACTTACAATCATGGCAGAGGTGAAGGGAGAGGCAACACATCACTTGGAGAGAGTGGGAACAACAGAGAGAGGAAGGAGGTCCTAGGCTTTTAAACAACCAGATTTTGCATGAACTGAGTGAGAGTTCACTTATCACCATGGGGATGGTGCTACATTACTCATGAGGAATCTGCTCCCATGATCCAGTAACCTCTCACCAGTCCCCACCCCAACATGGGGAATCACATTTCAATGTGAGGTTTGTAAAGGACAAACATCCAAATGATATCAACAACTTTACTTTTTTCACTTATCTTATGTCCTGTATGGCTCACATCAGTCTTTTAGGGACATAGCATGAGAAATGCTGCACCTCAACACTCACTTCCATAATTACCAAGTCAATAAATAAATAAATAGGGCCTGTGAATTACATACTAGCTCTTAAAGCCACAACATGGAAAAACCATATGGCACTTTCACATTTTTGTGGCCTAAAAGAGTTAGAGAAAGGGAAATAGAATCCTTTTGTTTGCCTGGAAGGAGAAGGAAACAGAACATATCTTAATATCTTCCACAGTTGTTCCGTGCAATAAAATATTTTAGTTTCTTTTTATGTGCAAAATACACTTACTCCCATCCCAAAAGAAACAACCAAAAAGTCATAGAGCAATGACACCAAATGCAAAGCCCAGGATGCCTGGTGATATGCTGTAGTCTCTACAGCTGGTCTAGATGTGGTGTTGTTTTGGTCTAGAGACTTTAGTAAGTTTTCTCTCCTTTATACATCAAATATACAATGATAGTATTGGATAATTACACTGAACTCTTTCCCACTTGGAAAAGGAACAATTGGGAAATGTATAGTAGAGCAATTCTAAAATCCCACTGCACAGACATTTTGAGAGATCTTTCACTGAGAGCACTGGCCCTCTTTTTTATAATGCAGGTTCAATTCATGTAATTCATGGCCTCTGTCCACCTCCTTACTCATTCTATCCAGAGAAAGAGTTATTTGTCATCAATAAATTTTGAAAAATGAATTGGGGATGCTTACTTAGGTCAGCTCTGCCTTTCTTGCTTGTGGGAGTGAGCAGCCTCAGGTAACGAACATTCACCTGTGCTTCTCCATGTCCATGATTTAGACTCCATCCTTCTATTAATACTTGTCAGGTGAAATGGTCCACTCCGATTTAGCATTGCCTAGTGGATAAGGTAAGCCTGCCAAATACTGATTCAGACAGCATGTCTATTTAGCTGTACAACTAAGCTATATCCTCTGCCTTCAACAATAATGAAATAATGGTGATATTTTGATTTTTTAATCACCGACTTCTTTTTTCAGATGGGAATGATTAAACAGATTTATCTCAGAGAATTAAAGAATTGGGCTTTCTATGTTAGAAATTCCATTTAGCCTTATGTTTGAATGTGTTTTATCAGTATTTTCTCTAATTACTTTGATCCATTTGTTTTGTCATGTGTCCATGACTTTTTCCAGGATGTTCTTTAATGTTAGGAGTAATATTTTCTGGATTCCTATTGTTTTTCTTTCTAACTTTTAAGTTATTTAATAGTGTCATTTTAGTCTTAAATGTTTTAAAGTTATTTAATAGCGTCATTTTAGTCCTAAATTACTGTTTTTGCAGACGTCTCTTTTATACTCTTTTGCTGATATTTGAGTCATAGTCCAGATGTAAATGAAAATCTACATTAATTTTTACAGATCTTGACAAACTGAATAAGAGTGATGAGGGGATGGAAGTGTTAAAGATAGCCCTTGAATGTCTGGCTTCAATAATTGGATGGTACTATTGATATCAAGATTTCAGCAGAAGGAAAATATTTTGATATAGAAAGAAATTTGTTTGCACATTAGACCTGATTGTTTTTCCAGAAACACCTTATACTTGAAAAATTAGAAATTTTGTTTAGCGAAAAAGGAAAAATGGATCACAGGGCAGACCCGAGTGGGTTGTCTCTGTTTGGGTAGAGAAATTTAAGAGACCTGTAGACACTGAGTTTCTGAAGACAGTAGCTCTAAAATGTTAGGAAAGAGTGCTAAAAAGTATTGAAAAGGTGATGAAGAATAACTTAATAAGTTTCAGTAATTTATGTCAGTTTTTACAATCCTGAACTTCAGTAAAAAGGAAACCATGTTTCTTTTCATGGTTTCTTATTTGTGTATATTATGATCCCAAGTTCCAGAATTCCTTACTCTATAATACCATAATTTATTCCACCTTCTAGGTTAGTGGGCTAATATTAGAATCTAGGAGCTATTTATAACATAGGAAAAAAAGCTTCAATTTCCAAAAAGAAGACAATGTATGAGAAAGTGCTATTGAATTGCATGGAAGATAAAACAGGAATTCAAGAAAAAGGGCTGAGGATTGGCTGTTCTTGGTCTCTCATCTCCACATCTTCCCATGCTTCAAGTCCATCTCCATGAGTTAGAGAACTTGGCTACTATCAGCTTAGGGGAATACTGAGTAGGAGGTTTTTATTCAGTATTATAAAACATAATGTAATATTAAAAAATCACCTAAAGGAAAAAGAAGACAATCACCAATACTTCCATCCCTTTAATGCAGTTATTGGAATGTTTTCATTTCTTTCTAGCCATATTCTGTAGATTTATATATATATTTTACATGGTTGCAATCTTAGATTGATTTTTTTCTCAATTAGTAACATAAGAATTTTTTAAAATGTTGTTATATAGTCCCCATACTTTTTAAAATGGCTTTTAAGTTTGTTTTTGAGGGGAGATATATTTGGACACTAAATTTTAACATTTTTGCCACTTTAAATAATGCTTTTATGATTATACTGACAGTGCTTAGGACATGCTGTCCTGAAATATGGCACCTTGGCTTTTGGAAGAAAAAAAAAATAAAGAAGCAGGAGGATCATTTTGACCGTCTCCCACTCTTTGTCCTTGAAGCAGGCCATAAAACTTAGGAAGGTCACTCTCTGACCACCTCTTCCTTTCTCCCCTTGAAGACCTTCATGTGACAAGTATCTTGCCCTAGACCAGGAGAAAAGGAAATGTTACACAGGGATGCCAGTGAGAATCTGAACAAACAGACCTTGCTGAATTCCTCCCAGTTTATCACCACTGGGTACTACTACCCTTTTTTTCTCCAGTCAGCTTCTGCACTATTATTCATAAAAATATGCAATTTCCTGTTTCTTTGGGTCTTCACTTCTGCAGACTGGCATGTCACGTACAACATATTAAATCAGTATGCTTTTCTCTTCTCAGTCTGTCTGTGTTATAGGGGTTTCAGCCCTGAAGCTTGTGATAGGTGAGGAAAATACATTACTTTTTCTCTTCTACATTTTCTGGCACATAGAGTGACAGACATCCTACTGACTCTGGAGTCTGCAAATGAGATCCCGGGAAAACTGACAGAAGGGTAAGAATTCTTCCCAGGGACGGCTCTCTCAGATCTCTGTAGCTCCCTGTAGAGACTGAGAGGTACTGATTTTTTTTTTTTTTTTTTTTTTTTTTTTCCTTGGCTGGCACAATGGCTCATGCTTGGAATCCCAACACTATGGGAAGCTGAAGTGGGAGGCAAGAGAATTGCTTGAGCCCAGAAGTTTGAGACCAGTCTGGGCAACATAGTGAGACCTTACCTCTACAAAAAGCTTAAAAAAAAAATTAGTTAGGCATTGGCATGTACCTGTAGTTTCAGGTACTCAGGAAGCTGGGGCCAGACTATTGCTTGAGCCTAGGAGTTTGAGGTTACAGTGAGCTCTGATCTTGCCACTGGAAAAAAATTTTTTCTTGTCCCTTTTTTTTTTTTTTAAGGTTTAGATTAATCAGCAGGTGAATACTTCACACCCTCCATCTCAGATTGTGAAGTGTGTGAAGTATTTCAGCTGCTAATTAATTTTTTAACTTTTTTCTTGTTAATCTGTTTTTTGTTATAGGAATCTCTGCCATGAACATTGTGACAGGTCAGAAAAACACTGCTTTTGTCTCCTACAATACAAATATAGATAGGCCCTTTCTATTGGATTTTTACATAGAATAAAATTATCACAAAGGAGAGATTACTTGTAGAACAATGAATGTAATTCTTTTTAACCAAGTACTGGCAAATTGCTTTCCAAAAGTTTTCTTTTTTTTTTTTTTTGAGATGGAATCTCGCTCTGTTGCGCAGGCTGGAGTGCAGTGGCCGGATCTCAGCTCACTGCAAGCTCTGCCTCCCGGGTTTATGCCATTCTCCTGCCTCAGCCTCCTGCCTGTAGTCCCGAGTAGCTGGGACTACAGGTGACCGCCACCTCGCTCGGCTAGTTTTTTGTATTTTTTAGTAGAGACGGGGTTTCACTGTGTTAGCCAGGATGGTCTCGATCTCCTGACCTCGTGATCCGCCCATCTTGGCCTCCCAAAGTGCTGGGATTACAGGCTTGAGCCACCGCGCCCAGCCAAAAGTTTTGTTTAATATATGTTGACATCAACACTGTGTGTATATTTTGTTAGTGTTACATGATCTAATTTTAAAGGCAACAATTATTAGTTTTTATTAGGCAGATGTTATTATATAAGTTAAAAGTCAATAATGATTATTCATCATAAAATGTTACTGTTTTAAAAAATTGCCTAGTTTTTGTTACCGGTGAGGCCAAAACTTTTAATATTTTGTTTATGCATTGTATTTTTATGTTAATTGATCATCTATATTTTTGTTCATTGAGCTGTCTGCCTTACCATTTAAATTATTTGGTTGTTCCTTAAAAAGTTTAAGTTTTTGTGGAATTAAATTTGTTAATTTCCTTTTGTTGTTTCTACTACCTTTAAACCTTTAAAAGTCATTACCTCTCCAAAGACATGAAAAATATTCTTTCCTAGGTTTTTTTTTTTTTTTTTTTTCTCTGAGACAGGGTCTCACTTTGTTGACCAGACTGGAATGCAGTGGCACAATCACGGTTCACTGCAGCTTCACCTTCCCTGGCTCAAGTGATCCTCCTGCCTCAGTCTCCCAAGTAGCTAGGACAACAGATGTGTACCACTATCCGTGGCTGCTTCATTTTTCGTAGAGACAAGGTCTCACTATGTTGCCCAGACTGGTTTCAAATTCCTGGGCTCAAGTGATCCTCCCACCTTGGCCTCCCAAAGTACTGGGATTACAAGTGAATCAATGTGCCCAGCCCTTTTCTAGTTTTATATGATTATTGGATTTATAAAGGCAATGTACTCATTGATCTAACAAAAAATATTTTTGTGTAGAATGTAAGATATATCTCTATACCTTGTCTTTTGCCAAAATTTTAACCATTAATCCTGTGAAAGATTTTTTATAGTAATCAGAGCTGCACAGAAATGGAGCGGTTCACTAATCCTACAGGAGGACCATATATTGGACACTGATTATTGTGTATTTCAAGCTCCAAATGGGTTGAATTGAATTATTATTTACAGATAGGATCTTGCTATGTTGCCCAGGCTGGTCTTGAACTCCTGGCTTCAAGCAGTCTTCCTGCCTTGGCCTCCCAAAGTGTTGGGAATTACAGGCATGAGCCACCATGCCTGTCCTGGAAGATGTTTTAAGAACTCCTTCAAACTGGAAGTTCAAGGAAAAGATGTGTTTAGATGGGAAATTATATGTGTCTATTTCTCATTTGTGAGAGATTTCCTAAGAAAAATAAACTCTTTATTGCTTTCCAGATGACTAATTGCAGAGGATTGTGATGACAGTTAATTTAAAAAACTGAACTAATGATTTATTTAGAAAGTATTTTCTATCGACAAGAAGTAATCTGCTTAGTCACAAGTCAAACTCCTCACACTTGATCAGTTGTTAGTCTTTACAAATGACTGTCTGAAAAACTCTTCCTACTGTTTGATTTGCCACAAAGAAGAGCTAACTATGTATCTTTTGGGTATGTAGAGAGAAAGCTTCTTTGGTCCTGTAATGAATTTGTTCTCTTAGTCAGGTACAAACCACTCTTCAGTGGAAAGTAGTACTCAATTGTTCACAGTCTGAGTGGTTTCTGATGAAATTTTTTACAACCACTTTATTTTTAATTTTTTTGTGACAGAGCCTTGCTCTGTTGACCAGACTGGAGTGTAGTGGTGTTCATTGGTCATCACAGCCTTGATGTCCTGGGCTAAAGTGCTCTTCCTGCTTCAGCCTCCCAGGTAGCTGGAACTACAGGCATGTGCCACCATTCCTGGCTAATGACTCTTTTTTTTTTTTTTTTTTTTTTTTTGAGACAGAGTCTCGCTCTGTGGCCCAAGCTGGAGTGCAGTGGTGCGATCTCAGCTCACTCCAAGCTCTGCCTCCCGGGTTGGCACCATTCTCCTGCCTCAACCTCCCGAGTAGCTGGGACTACAGGTGCCCGCCACCATGCCCGGCTAATTTTTTTGTATTTTTAGTCAAGACAGTGTTTCACCATGTTAGCCAGGATGGTCTCAATCTCCTGACCTCGTGATCTGCCCGCCTCAGCCTCCCAAAGTGCTGGGATTACAGGTGTGAGCTGTCGCACCCGGCCTTTTTTTTTTTTTTTGTAGAGACAAGGTCTCTGTTTTCCAGGATGGTCTTGAATGCATGGGTTCACACAATCCTCCCATCTCAGCCACCTGAAGTGTTGGGATCACAGACATAAGCTACTGTGCCCAGCCTACAGCCACTTTAAATTCTGCATTGACTACTGTTGTTCATTGTCTGCACAATGGAAGGCAAGGTTGTTTCGTACTGTTATTGGTGGAAGGTATCTGAGTTACCAGCAGCAAACCTATACATGTCTGCAGCAACCTCAACTCTTGCCTCCTCAGAAGAAAAAATTTGACTGAGGGGCATAAGGCAGAAAAAGAGACTGAGGCAGTTTCAGAGCATGAGTAGAAGTTTAATTTAAAAGGCTTTAAAACAAGAAAGAAAGGAAAGTACACTTGGAAGACACCCAAGCTGGCAACTTGAAGGACAAGTGCAATGTTTAATCTTGATCCTAGGACTTTCTAGGCTGTCCCACTTCTGGCATCTTGCACCTCTTTCCTATGATTCTTCCCTTAAGATGGGCTGCCCACATGCTTAGTGCCCTCCTTATCCTTGGAAAGTGAGCATGTATGGTGTGCTTAGGAAGTTGTACGCATGCCCATCTGAGACTTTCTTCCCTTTTCAGGTAGAGTGCCCCCAGAAGGTCATATCCCGCCATTTTGACATGTACATGCCTGGCAAGTTGCTTCTCCCTGGTATCTATGCTCAATTAACACTTTAGTGCAACAAGTGTGGACCATCAGGAAATGGCCTTTCCCTGGCACTGGCTACCAATTTATCACTTTTAGAAAGGCAACGTGACAATTGCCAAACCATCACCCAACATGCTTGGTGGGTGGGGGAGAGCCCTCCCTTGCCCCACTCATGCCTCTAACTACCTGTAACCGTACCAGAAGTCTTTAGTTTCACAGTGGCATATTTCCTTGTTAGACATCAAAATATGCCACACTAAAATATTGCTGAAACTTTTCATAAAACAAATTTACACCTATGAAGGGAATCTTCATTTGTAAGGTTGTCACTCTGTCCCCACACTGAGAAGAGAAGGATGACTAAATCTCTAGAGATTCCAAATCAATGTCCAAATCAATGGCGAAGGTACTGACTTAAATCTGTAGTGCAAATTTTTCTTTAACGTGATTTACCTGCTCATTCTATTTTGACTAGACATTTTCTCACATCCTTTTTTCTTTGTTTCACAAAATGGTACTTAAACTATACCTTTGAAATCAACTCTAAGGATTTATTCATTTCTCTGGTTATCTTTCATGTATATCTTCCAGGGAGATATACATATTATCAGACATACAGGAAGTGTACATGTTATTAAACTTCTATTTGCTTTTCTCGTGTTAACCTGTTTTTTTGTTGCAGGGAGTACCATTTAAGAACTATGAAAAGTAGACAAAAAATCATTTGTTTTCGTACACCTGTATCTGGAAACAGGATGGGGCAAAAAATAAGATAGTTTACTCATTGGTGATGTTGGGGCTCAGAAAACAGTATCCCACAATATGACACTTTGTTATACTCAGTACTTTGAATTAATGGCAATTGAAAGGCCTCAGAACCAAAATCTCCCTAACTTTTGCCTGCCCCCATTTTCTTTCAATTCCAAAGTTCAGAAAGGGATTCTCTCTGAAGTTTCCTTATCTGATAGAAGGAAGTTCCTCAAAGGAATGCAATTGTCACAAACCCTCTTTCTGGAATCTACAATAACCAGAAAAATTAACTTGTATCGCTGGAGAGGAGACTAAAAGGCCTCCACACCCAGGCCTCAGGCCCTGACAGACTTTTCACCAATTCTTCTAAGGGCTGCTCAGAACTGGTGAGAAGCCTGTCTGGGCATAGCGACCTAAGAGACTTTAACTGCATAGTAAGACAACCTTTGTTCATCACGCATTTCCTTCCCTCACCCTCCACAGCTTGTGTCACCACTTCTCCAACGGAAGTCACCATTTTTTTTTTTTTGGTAGCTCAAAATGCTATTTAAAGTTAAACCATCTGACCCTTCTTTGAGTCTCATATTTTGTAGTACTACCATGCATATACACATAAGTTTGTATGTGTTTTCTTCTATTTAATCTGTCTACTGTCAAGTTTACTTCAGAAATTCAAATTATCAAACTTTCAGAAAATAGAGGAAAAGTTAAAAACATTCATATGGAGAAAAAAAGCACTGGTTATTATCTCTATTTACAAACGAAAACTGAGAATAGAAAAATTAATATCTGATCTATTTTGTCAGTAGACTTATTTTATTTCACAATTACATAGTGATTATTAGGTGCCAGGTATAATTCAACCCTATGAGGTTAGCATTATTTTTATTCCCATTTTAAGATAAGGAAGCTGAGGCACAGAGAAGTTAAGTAACTATCTCAAGTCACAGAGTCTGGCTCCATAGACTGTCCTGTTCACCACTCAGTAATGCTAGGACAAGAAAGAAAATCCTGGCTTGTGGGGTTAATCCTCTTTCCAGTTAAGGTAGGTGCACATTCACTTATCTCATGAGTAATCAAAGCCATATTTATATTTCTGTCCAACGTATTCTTGAAAAAATCTCTTCCTTCTCTTCTGGGTTCATTGGGTTGTCTGTAAATTAAATTAAATTGACGTAAGGCAGATTAACAAGAGAAAAACAATTTTAATTATGTACACATGCATGAGAGTCCCACAAAAATATGAGACTCAAAGAAGCTACATGATTGAGGCTTATATATTATTCTGAGCTGCAGAGAGGAATAGAGGTTTGGAGTATCCTGGGAAATAATGGAGACACATTATGGGAGGGTGAAGAAAAAAAACCCAGTTAAGATGAGATGGCCAAGAAAAGCACCTTAAACAAATGTAAGGTTTCTCTAGTCAATTAAGACTCTCTAGGGATTTAGTCATTTTCTTTCTGGTGCAGAGGAGATGCCCTTACAAATGAAGATTTCCCTTATAAATTTCTGACAAAATGGTAACTTTCCTGAGCTTCTGTATCTGCAGTTTATGAGAATAACCAGCTTAAAATGATCAATATGCCAAAGAGGCATATGTTTTTTATTTTTATTATACTTTAAGTTATGGGATAAATGTGCAGAACATGCAGGTTTGTTACATAGGTATACACATACCATGGTGGTTTGCTGCACCCATCAACCTGTCATCTACGTTAGGTATTTCTCCTAATGCTGTCCCTCCCCTTCCTCCCTACTCCCACCCCGACAGGCCCCGGTGTTTGATGTTCCCCTCCCTGTGTCCATGTGTTCTCATTGTTCAACTCCCACTTATGAGTGAGAACATGTGGTGTTTGGTTTTCTGTTCCTGTGTTAGTTTGCTGAGAATGATTTCCAGCTTCATCCATGTTGCTGCAAAGGACATGAACTCATCCAAAGAGGCATATTTGAGGGGGGTATACTCTGGCCTCCTACCATAATATTTTGAGATGGCATTTTCTGAACCCCATCAGTACATACTCTATCAATTGTTTCATTAGGTGCACCTACCAATCGTACTCCTTCACTTGATCTAATGCTTGTTTTATGTGACCCCACCATAAAGAAAAAATCAATTCCATTCTGTAATGAGATGAACTACTGGTACATGAGGTTAGAAAGTACTTGCAAATGAAAAATAAAATTCTAAGGCCTCTCAACCATGTGAATGGACTCCCTCGTCTTGGCCAAGACACTCTAATGTTAACCTGAAAGACTAGTTCAGGCCATGACAGAAAGTAGGGGTTGGGCATGCCTCATTATGCTCTCCTCTCCTTTGGAATTTAAGGAAAGCTGACCAGCATTTAATATCAAGACAGACCTTAAGTCTGATAAGAAACATGTATAATCTATTCTCTCAGAAGCCTGCTACCTGGAGGCTCCATCTGCCTGATAAAACTTTGGTCTCCACAACCTCTTGTCATAACCCAGACATTTCTTTCTATTGATAACAACTCTTTCAACCAAATTGCCAATCAGAAAATTTTTAAATCTACCTATAACCTGGAAGCACCTGCTTTGAGTTGTCCTGCCTTTCTGGACTGAACCAATATATATCTTAACTGTATTTGACTGATGTCTCATATCTCCCTAAAATGTGTAAAACCAAGTTGTGCCCCATCCACCTTGGGCACATATCAGGATCTCCTGAGGTTGTGTCATGGGTGTCTCCTTAACCTTGGCAAAATAAACTTTCTAAATTGATTGAGACCTGTCATAGATACTTTTGGTTTCACAAACTGAAACTTTGAGCTGGAAGCCATATTCTTTAAAGGATACATGTATTAAAGCAGGATATATTAGTTTGGCTGCTTCAAAGACATAAAAAGGAAATCAGACAAATGTGGTCAGGTTAAAAAGAATGGGAAGATCTTGCATTCTCTCATATAGAAAGTTGGAAGATGACCACACTAATCTTGTTCTCATCACTAGGCTTGTTCACAAGTAATACGAAGGCAAGGATAACCCTTTGTCAACCAAAAGAGATAAGGAGACTATCTTAACATTACATTATTGAATTGACTATGAAATAGGATGCAGATAATTATTACAGTGATTTTCCCCACTTCTATTATAACCTGCATTCAATTGCTACAACTATAAAGTATCAACTAACTTTGCTGTGACTCATAGAAGAGAAGGAATCATGAGCTTATAGAAATTATCTTCTATTTTTATTCTGTTGGATCTCTTCCTTAAACAAAATATACATTTTGAAGAATTGTGCTAAAATGTTTGGTCATTTTGTGTTTCTTTGAAATATCTAAATTTTAGGTTTTCCTGATTTAAAAAATTAGAAAACAGAATACAACTTAAAATGTCAATGTTTGTCACAGAGGTATCAATATTTTTATTAGTATACCCTCTTCTCATAGTAAAATATTTACTTTTCTGTATAATGAACTCAAGAATTTCTTTAACCAGAACTTTGAGCTGCCTGCTTACGAGAACTGCAACATATGGTTTTCCTCTTCCACTTCTTAATATTTTGGTCTCCAGTGAATCCACATACAAAAGCTTCCTTCCTCTAGCTGGAGTCCACAAATGAAAGGCTTTTCTTTTTCTAATTGTAGATTAGCCTGCCAAGAAACAAACACGAACTGGAGAGCATCACTTTAATTTATTGATGGGATACAGATGACACGGAAGTCTGTCCTCTTCTAGGCTTTTGGGAATGCTTTAGGCTGACCCAGCACAGCTGAGTTCATATGGCAAAGACAGCTTTTGCCAAAAACCAAAGCCAATAGTCATTGCAAACCTCTGAACCAAAACATTCCTTAAGTGCTTGAATTTCCCTATAATTTGTGTAGGTTCCCTTTTTGTCAATGAAGCTAGCAGTGGATAACGAGCTCAGCGCAATCAGACAAAACAACTGTACCATTCATTCAGTAATTAGATGATAGCTGTACTGCATGCTTTATGGTTTCCGTTCTTCATTCTTTCTTTTCAAGTCCTTGGAGACAAACTGGGATGTTTGGCAAAGCAGAAGTTCTTGTTGAAAAATATCCTGTCTTTACTTCGGGGTTGCTAATAAGTCCTATTCTCAGAGGCAAAACATTAGCTGCACACAGCAGGGGAGGATCAGCCAAGTTAAAAAAAAGTTTGGTTCTTGTGTATATTATTACCTTTTGCCTTACTTTACGGTTCTGCCTTACTCAACACTGAAGAAGGTTTCTTATATCTAGCGGGATGTAAATGAATTTGATACATGAGCTAAATGCTTAGTCGATTTTACATAAATTTTAAGATTTTCAGATATAAAAGTTTTAAGCACAGTCAAAGATAGAATAATTAAATGGAGAGGAAGGTTGTGTGATTAGAGTTAATCTGCTTTGAAGAGCACATGGAAGATTAAATTACTGCTTGTGAAATTGGGCTAAGAATGGTGAACTAATGCTTTTTCTTTTTTCCAAACTGTTTTTGTTTCTGAAACCATTAGAATAAAAAGGGAGGGAAACTTTCTACAAGAAAACAGTAATATACTCTTAGATTTCGTTGCCATTACTGCCTTTAAGAAGTAAAGATATCACATTCATGAAGTTGATGCTGCCTGCTGCCTGCACTGAAGATTATCTGGTCTTATTAGTCAGGAGTCTTGGTTGCAAGTGACATAGCTTAAGCTATTTGAAGGAAAAGAATTATAGTTTTGGCTTTTCTGTCTAAACCAGGAAGGGCAGGAGTGGAGCTGTCTTTAGGAATATCTCGAATCGGTGATATAGGTCCTCATCAAAACTCTTCCTCCTTCCCTTCTCATAGCTGTTGCTGCTTTGGCTTGACCTCCTGGGGCCATCTGGAGCCATAGCTAGAAATGTGGCTAATGAAATATTCAGCCTCAATTACAGCTCTGAGATCAAACATTTGAAAATTTGAAACTCTTAAACTCCAGATAACCCAGGACAGTCCTATGATTTGCCTGGCTTAAAGATATGTCCCTTCTCTTGAATCTGCCACTTTGGACACTGAGATGAGACGTAACTGGCCCAGCATAGGTTGTAAACTCATCCCTGACTTTGATGCCAAGGGCTCAGGACATGTATCCAGAACAGGGAAAGGAGGACAGAGCAAACAAAAATAAGAATCTCTAGAAATTTCTCACTGTTCCTCAGTTTGTCCCCTCAAAAATAGTATTTGATATTTGGAAATGTGTTGAGATTCTTCTCTGAAAACGTAGTATGACTGAGTATACCAAGTAGATTTTACTTGTAATATTGGGAGACAGGAGGTAGTCAACTGAATTGCAAAGGAAATGGTGTTGTAGTCCTTGATATATGAGCACAAGAAAGATTGTATACTTGGACTGAGGTTATGCTTGCCTTGTACTTTAAAGAAACAAAACTATTTTTTCTAAGTTTACTCAATGGGAAAGTAGTACTTACAGTACATTACTGTTAAATATAATCTAATTTGTCTCATTATTAAAGTGTAAAACACATTGGCTTGAAGGTCAGGTTAGCCATAGTGTTCAGGAGAGAAAGGGGTGCATAAAACTGTCACCTTGCTCCAGAGCAGGGGTTGTCAATTTTTTTCTGTAAATGGTCAGGTAATAAATATTTTTGGTTTTGCCAGGCATACAGTCTCTACTGCACCTATTCAAGTCTGATCTTGAAGCAGAAAAGTGGCCATATGTAGATGAATGTGTGTAGTTGTGTTCCAATAAAACTTTATTTACAAATAGAGAATGTGGGCATTGTCAACCCTGATATTTATAATATATGTCAAAGAGGTGTGCAAAAATAAATATTAAAGAAATTCTATGTATTAGCATTTAAAGGTATATTCTTGAGTGACCTAAGAGTATAGTTATAGAAATAGCTTGATCTGGCCTGGCATGGTGGCTCATGCCTTTAATCCCAGCACTTTGGGAGGCCGAGGCGGGCGGATCACAAGGTCAGGAGATCGAGACCATCCTGGCTAACACAGTGAAACCCTGTCTCTACAAAAATACAAAATTAGGGCATGGTGGCAGGGGCCTGTGGTCCCAGCTACTCGGGAGGCTGAGACAGGAGAATGGCCTGAACCCAGGAGGCGGAGCTTGCAGTGAGCCGAGATTGTACCACCACACTCCAGCCTGGGTGACCAAGTGAGACTCCATCTCAAAAAAAAAAAAAATTAAAAAAAAAAAAAAACTTGATCAGAAGATTGGCTATTACATGTAGTAAACAGAAGTTTAAAAATGCTAATTCTTGAGTAAAAACATAATCACAATTAAACTATTTCCATTATTGGAGAGTGCTTGCAGATGAACTGCTTATTTTGTGTTAAAACATTTTTCAAGAATGAACATAGCATTGATTTGAAATTAAAACCTAATATAAACATTTGGAAATAAATGTGCTTTTTACAGTGTGTGGGCATACCTAACTCTTCTGGGACAAACAGTTCCTGGCAACATATATGGTGAGCAAATTTGTTCTTTTATTTGTAATGCTTGCAGTCATGTGGGTGTACCATTTGACATTTGAAATATGTCTCAATTGAAACATGAAACTTTTTCGTGAACTGAAAAAGTTGGAACTCCTTCAAGCAGAGGGTTATTTTTACAACGTAACATTCAATATTTCCATTATATTCCTTTTATTTTTAGGCATTTATTAGGTAGATATAAAATCACTTTGGGGCCAATTTTGATATACTTCTTAAATATAATTGTAGCAAATAAGAAAACATATTTTTCATGTTTCATTAATTCTAAGATGCACTTTTTTAATATATATATTTTAAGCTCTTTGATGTCAGGATTCTTCTAATGATGGAAAACTACTTACAAATTGCTGTCTGCGAGGTTGCAGTAATGAAACAGTTGTGATTACCTGCATGAAATTAGTCTGCAAACCCTCCTTTGGAACTTTAGTGTAAGATTCAGAAAGTCAACACGAATATTTGTGGTATGAGGAACCGGGTCATGGAAGAAAATTCTCCAGACCATGAGGGAGTATTCTTTTAAGGAATGTGCATAACACTGACATTGATTTTGCAGAGGAGAGTTGTGTGTGGAAAGTTATAGACACTGGTGATGCTCAAACTTTGATTTAGAAGAGCAAGCTTTAAATGCAAAGAAGTTTGGAAATGCCTTTACTCATTTATTTTGCTACTATATTCATTTTACATATACACAAAAGTAATATACAATAACAATCTGTATCTAAAGAAGTCTAAAATAACTCTTCTAACAAGTATAATCACTGTAAGTGTTAAAAAAGCATTCTGTCATAATTTAATTGGAAACATTTTTTTTCTTAGTGGTATATAGGAAAATGGGGCTTCCTATAATCAATTATGTATTTGATGCAATGATATAAAGTAATATATACATATATTTAAATATTAAATGCCAACTTTATTTCCTATACTTAGTGACAATAATAAAAATCATATTACTGCTCTTATTAAATAAAATCTAACTTGTTAACAAAAAAGACCACCGCAGCATCCATTTATTCATACACATCTCACTGACTCTTCCAAAACACAACTTGAAAAGATCCAGCATGAATGCTTAATTTCAGTACACTGAATTTAAGGCCAAATATACACTGTGTAAGTACCAAGGCTAAATTGTGATCAATACATTAGTTTGATTCTATATCTTTGCTCTTGTGAATAGTGCTGCAACAAATGTGGGGATACAGGTATCTTTTTGATATACTGACTTTTTACCCACTAGTGGGATTGCTGGATCATGTGGTAGTTCTATTTTTAGTTTTTCTGAGAAATCTCCACACCGTTTTCCATAATGATAGTAATTTACATTCCCACCGAAGTGTTTAAGAGTTTCCCCCTTTTATTTTTCACATCCTCACCACCATCTGTTATTGTTTTCTTGATAATAGCCATTCTAGCTGGGGTGAAATGATACCACATTGTGGTTTTGATTTTAAGTTCTCTGATCGTTAGTGATGTTAAGCATTTTTTCATATACTTGTTGGCCATTTGTATGTCGTCTTTTCAGAACTGTCTACTGGGATTATTTGTTGTTTTTCCTATTGAGTTGAGTTCCTTGTATATTCTAGACACTAGTGGCTTGTCAGATAAATGGTTTACAAATATTTGTCTCTATTCAACAGGTTGTCTCTTTACTGTGTTGATAGTTTTCTTTGCTGTGCAGAAGGTTTTTTAGTTTAATTTAGTATCATTTGTCTTTTTTTGTCGTTGCCTGTCCTTTTGAAGTCATACACATGAAACCTTTGCCTAGACTTATTTCTTAAAATGTTTTCCCTAAGCTTCCTTCTGGTAGTTTTATAGTTTCAGGTCTTACATTTAAGTCTTCAACCTGTTTTGAACTGATATTTTGTATGTAGAAAGAGATAGAGGTCCAGTTTCATTCCTCTGGTTACAAATATCCAATTTTCCCAGCACCATTTCTGGACAAGAATATCCTTTCCCCAATGTATGTTCTTGAGACCTTTGTCAAAATCAGTTGGCTGTAAATAGATGGATTTACTTCTGCATTCTCTATTCTGTTCCATTGGTCCATGTGTTTGTTTTTATGTTGGTACCCTGGTGTTTTGATTACTATAGCTTTCTAATATTTTGAAGTAAGGCAGTATGATGCCTCCAGATTTGTTCTTTTTGCTTAGGATTGCTTTGGGTATTTGGGCTCTTCTTTGGTTCCATATGAATTTTAGGATAGTTTTTTTCTATTTCTGTGAAAAATGACATTAATATTTTGATAAGGATTAAATTGAATCTGTAGATTGCTTTGAGTAATACAACTGTAACAGTATTCTACTGATCCATAAGCATAGAATATTTTTCCATTTGTTTGTGTCCTCTTCAATTTCTTTCATCCGTGTTTTGTAGTTTTTTTTTTTAATAGACCAAGTATTAATCATTGTTTAATGGAGTATCATGTGGTGATTTTTAAAATAAGAATTACACAGAGTGTATGAAAACATAAAAAAATCCTAACAATGATGAATAAAATATTCAAGATTTAATATGCTAAAAATTACGTAGTTTTATGTAGATTACAAACTTGTCAAACTCGATTCATACTTGGAGATAGTTGATTTACTTATGTAAAATATTCAAGGACCAAGTGCAGCAAATATAAATATATACAATGTCTTTTGCCTTTTAAATGCTCAATATATATTTGATTGCAAAATGTGACTGAAATAATGGGAGCAATAGCTCAGCTTTTAAAATTGTGTTATAATGAAGCAGTGGTTCTTAACTGGGGGTAACTCCTCCCAACTCCATTTCCAACCCCAGGAACATTTTCAAGTGTCACAACTAGAAAACTGCAAGACAAGAGCTACTACTTGCATCTAGTTAAAAGACGCCAGAGATACTGCTAAATATCATTCAGTGCACAGGATAGCTCCATACAACAAAGAATCACCCAGCCCAAAATGTCCACTGTGCTGCCCTTGAGAAACCTTGCGATATGGGTATACTGTTCTTCTTGTTCATAGACAAAGGGCAAAGAAAGATCCTTAGAGTAGAACAAATAATCTTATGTTGTTACTGACAGACTTCTCCACAGTGAGCTATTTAGGCAATAAAGGGGAGATATCTAGAGACTTTGTGTCTAGAGTTACATTGTACTCTATAGAATAGTGGTCAAATACACATGGATGCATATACACACATACACATACACACACACATACACGTTTAATAGACAAGAACTAATCTGCAGGAAAACTACTATAATCTCCACTTTACAGATGTAGTTTTCTTTTTAGTGGTCTTTCACTTCAGTTAAATTTATTCCTAGTATTTTATTTATTTGTAGCTGCTGCAAATGAGATTGCCTTCTTGGTTTCTTTCTTAGTTTGTTACTGGTATGTAGAAAATGCTACTGCATTTTGTATGTTGATTTTGTATCCTACAACTTTACTGAATTTAGCTTTTAGATCTTAGAGCCTTTTGGTGGAGTCTCTAGGTTTCTCTAGATATAAGATTACATCATCTACAAAGGGGGACAGTTTTACTTCCTCTTTTCCAATTTGTATGCTTTTTATATATTTGTCTTGCCTATTGCTCTGGCTAGGACTTTCAGTACTATGTTGAACAGATCTGGTAAAATTGGGCAGCTTTGTTGTGTTCCAGCTCTTAGAAGAAAGGCTTTCAACATTTCCCTATTCAGTATTATGATAACATTACATTAGTCATATATAGCCTTTATTATGTGGATGTGTTTTCTTTCTATGCCTAGCCTGTTGAGAATTTTTGTTATGAAGGGATGTTGAATTTTATCAAATGCTTTTTCTGTGTGTATTGAGATGATCATATGATTTTTGTTCTTCATTCTGTTCATGTGATGTATCACATTTATTGATTTGTGTATGTTGAACCATCTCTACATCCCTGAGATAAATCCCACTTGACCATGGTGTGTTACCTTTTTGATGCACCATTGGATTGGATTTGCTAGTATTTTAAGGATTTTTGGATCTATATTCCTCAGTGACATTGACCTGTAGCTTTCTTCTTTTGCATCCTTGTCTGCTTTTGGTTTTGAAGTAATGCTGTCAGCGTAGAATATGTTAGAAAGAATTCCTCCTGCTTCAATCTTTTGAAATAGTTTGAAGATAATTGGCGTTAGTTCTTTGTAAGTTTAGTAGAATTTGGCAGTGTGTACACTGGACAGGGCTATTCCTTGTTAGGAAATTTCTATTGCTGATTCAATCTCATTGCTCATTATTGGTCTGTTCATGCTTTCTATTTCTGAATCAATCTTGGTAGGTTGTATGTGTCCAAAAATTTACACATTTCCTTTAGATTTTCCAGTTTTTCAAGTATATAGTTGTTTTTGTCTCTGATCTTTGTATTTTTGTGGTATCAGTTACAACATTTTCTTTTTCTTTTCCAATTCTGTTAATTTGGGTCTTTATCTCTCTCATCCCTTTTTATTAGTCTAGCTAGTGGTTTATCAATTTTATTTATCTTTTCAAAAAACAAACTTTTCATTTTATCTATCTTGTATATTGCCTTTTAGTCTCTATTTCTTCTTTTTTTTTTTCAATTTTTTTTTTTTTATTTAAGTTCTAGGGTACATGTGCATAACGTGCAGGTTTGTTACATATGTATACTTATGCCATGTTGGTGTGCTGCACCCACCAACTCGTCAGCACCCATCAATTCATCATTTATATCATGTATAACTCCCCAATGCAATCCCTCCCTCCTCCCCCCTCCCCATGATAGGCCCCAGTGTGTGATGATCCCCTTCCCGAGTCCAAGTGATCTCATTGTTCAGTTCCCACCTATGAGTGAGAACATGCGGTGTTTGGTTTTCTGTTCTTGTGATAGTTTGCTAAGAATGATGGTTTCCAGCTGCATCCATGTCCCTACAAAGGACGCAAACTCATCCTTTTTTATGGCTGCATAGTATTCCATGGTGTATATGTGCCACATTTTCTTAATCCAGTCTGTCACAGATGGACATTTGGGTTGATTCCAAGTCTTTGCTATTGTGAATAGTGCCGCAATAAACATACGTGTGCATGTGTCTTTGTAGTAGAATAATTTATAATCCTTTGGGTATATACCCAGTAGTGGGATGGCTGGGTCATATGGTACATCTAGTTCTAGATCCTTGAGGAATTGCCATACTGTTTTCCATAACGGTTGAACTAGTTTACAATCCCACCAACAGTGTAAAAGTGTTCCTATTTCTCCACAACCTCTCCAGCACCTGTTGTTTCCTGACTTCTTAATGATTGCCATTCTAACTGGTGTGAGATGGTATCTCATTGTGGTTTTGATTTGCATTTCTCTGATGGCGAGTGATGATGAGCATTTTTTCATGTGTCTGTTGGCTGTATGAATGTCTTCTTTTGAGAAATGTCTGTTCATATCCTTTGACCACTTTTTGATGGGGTTGTTTGCTTTTTTCTTGTATATTTGTTTGAGTTCTTTGTAGATTCTGGATATTAGCCCTTTGTCAGATGAGTAGGTTGCAAAAATTTTCTCCCATTCTGTAGGTTGCCTGTTCACTCTGATGGTAGTTTCTTTTGCTGTGCAAAAGCTCTTTAGTTTAATTAGATCCCATTTGTCAATTTTGGCTTTTGCTGCTGTTGCTTTTGGTGTTTTAGATATGAAGTCCTTGCCCATGCCTATGTCCTGAATGGTACTACCTAGATTTTCTTCTAGGGTTTTTATGGTATTAGGTCTAACATTTAAGTCTCTAATCCATCTTGAATTAATCTTCGTATAAGGGGTAAGGAAAGGATCCAGTTTCAGCTTTCTACTTATGGCTAGCCAATTTTCCCAGCACCATTTATTAAATAGGGAATCCTTTCCCCATTTCTTGTTTCTCTCAGGTTTGTCAAAGATCAGATGGCTGTAGATATGTGGTATTATTTCTGAGGACTCTGTTCTGTTCCATTGGTCTATATCTCTGTTTTGGTACCAGTACCATGCTGTTTTGGTTACTGTAGCCTTGTAGTATAGTTTGAAGTCAGGTAACGTGACGCCTCCAGCTTTGTTCTTATGACTTAGGATTGTCTTGGCAATGCGGGCTCTTTTTTGGTTCCATATGAACTTTAAAGCAGTTTTTTCCAATTCTGTGAAGAAACTCATTGGTAGCTTGATGGGGATGGCATTGAATCTATAAATAACCTTGGGCAGTATGGCCATTTTCACAATATTGATTCTTCCTATCCATGAGCATGGTATGTTCTTCCATTTGTTTGTGTCCTCTTTGATTTCACTGAGCAGTGGTTTGTAGTTCTCCTTGAAGAGGTCCTTTACATCCCTTGTAAGCTGGATTCCTAGGTATTTGATTCTCTTTGAAGCAATTGTGAATGGAAGTTCATTCCTGATTTGGCTCTCTGCTTGTCTGTTACTGGTGTATAAGAATGCTTGTGATTTTTGAACATTAATTTTGTATCCTGAGACTTTGCTGAAGTTGCTTATCAGCTTAAGGAGATTTTGGGCTGAGACAATGGGGTTTTCTAAATATACAATCATGTCATCTGCAAACAGGGACAATTTGACTTCTTCTTTTCCTAACTGGATACCCTTGATTTCTTTCTCTTGCCTGATTGCCCTAGCCAGAACTTCCAACACTATGTTGAATAGGAGTGGTGAGAGAGGGCATCCCTGTCTTGTGCCAGTTTTCAAAGGGAATTTTTCCAGTTTTTGCCCATTCAGAAGGATATTAGCTGTGGGTTTGTCATAAATAGCTCTTATCATTTTGAGGTACGTTCCATCAATACCGAATTTATTGAGCGTTTTTAGCATGAAGGGCTGTTGAATTATTTCTTCTATTTCTGCTCTGATATTTACTATTTCTTTCCATCTACCAATTTTAGTTGGCTTATGCTTGCTTTTGTCTTTAATTTTTTTAATGAAGTCACTTAACCAACAAATGTGCGATCAAGTCTGCTGTAGGTGAGAGCCAATGTGCTTATTTATGTAAAATCATTATCCATTAATTCTTTCATGTTACCCAGATTAACTTTTTATATGGAATATAGCCCAGTTTCATGTTCTTATTTCCTAATATTTTTGAAAATATTTAAAATACAGTCCAGGTTTCTCTTGTCACTAAGTTAAAAAAAAAAAATTCTACCTTGGAGTGATAACTTCTTCCTCCGCCTTCTCTTCCTCTCCCTTGTCCTCCTCCTGCTTTCTTCTTTTCTTCCTCTTTCTCTCTCTTTTCATACACACACACACACACACATACACAAATACATGTACATATTTATCAATAATTGAGTAGATAACAAATATTGGGAGCTTTTCAAATAATTTCAGTGGGAAAAATCTCTCATTTCAGTTGATATAAATACTGAATGTTGTACAATAGTGGGTGGACAGCTTTTCAGTTAGCTATAGATACCTAAACCATTCTTTTTGGGTAAGACTGGATTTGGCGCAGAAACACTGGGGTTGTTCTAGATACAGTAACTGGAAAGGATTTGGAGATCACTTCATTTGGTGAGGGAGGGAGTATACTTATATAGGCGTGGGTATTTTTGAAATTGTGCATATGTAATGAAAAGTATGTTTGGATGTTGAATGTTATAACAAAGATGTGGACTGAAGTGGGATCACCTTTTGGTGGTCTCCTCAACATCTGTTACATCTTTCCCCCTCATCTCACCAACAATCTCCAGCAGGGGTAATCATGAGACCCCCAAGGAAGCCTGCCCCACTGCTGACTCTAGAGAATAGTTTTTATTAGAGCAGCAGAAAATTTTATGAGACCATTCCTAAAGCTTACTCTACTTGTGGATCATTTTGTTTTAAAAAGTCAATAAATTCTTGTTTTTTAAGCAATCCAAGTTGGATTTTATATTTGTCACATAAAAGATAAACATATATACTGCTCAACTCTTTCTGAAGAAAGAAAGCCTCCCTTAGCTTTTATCTCCTTCTAGCTAGCATTTTATTATTACTTTTCTCTTCATAACTACAGTTGTTGAAATGTAGTGTTTGCTTCATTTCTGTAATTTCTCTTCTCCCATTTACTTGGCAACACACTGCTTTCTGCTTTCTATCCTTGTCACAGTACAGAAACAGCTATTGACAAGGATATGAATGGCTTGATAATAGTCAAATCAGTGACTGTATTTCTATTCTTATCCAATCTCCATTGGTTTCAGTTTACATAAACTTTCTGTCTTTCTTAGTTGTCTTAAAGACCCTGTCTCATTGCTTTTTAAATAACTGCCTTGGTTCTTTTTCTGTTTATAATAGAATATCTGAAACTAGGTAATCTATAAAGAAAATAAATATGTTTATTACAGTTATAGAGGCTGAGAGGCCCAAGGTTGAGGGACCATATCTGATGAGAGCCTTCTTGCTGGTGGGGACTCTGTGGTCCTGAGGTGGTATATAAAACCACAGAGTGAGGAAGCTGAGTGGGCTAATATGGTAGGTCAGGTCTCTTCCTCCTCTTGTAAAATCACCAGTTCCCTTCCATATTGATCCATTAACTATTAAACCATTAGTCTATAAATAGATTAGTCAACTTCTGAAGGCAGAGCCTTCATGATCCAGTCACTTCTTAAAGACCTCACCTCTCAAAATTGCCACATCAGGGAATTAAGTTTTAATGTGAGTTTTGGAGGGAACATTCAAACCATAGTCATAACTTCAAACAGCTTCTGTTCAGTCTCTGTTTTCTTTTCTTCTGCCTATCAACTACATTATGTTTTCCAGAGTTTCATTGATGCTATATCTTTTTACCCTTGACTTTAAGTGAACCAAATCTTACTACACATCCTTATATAAATTATAAACACTTCCTAGGCTTATGGCAAGCCCCAGGACTCTTCCAATATTCCAGTCCATTTGTTTCTAACCTGAACTCTTGGCTCTGTGAGTTGAAACTTTTAAAATCTCTGATACTCTGCACTTGGTATCTTACATGTATTTTTAGAATGGCATGTATTCTTAAATGTACTGTAAGAACTTGGTATTCTTACATTTGAATCTCGGTATAATCCTATTAATTTAAGCTTGGCTTATCACTTCCTTTCTCAATTTTTTTCTGTTGCATTGGTTAGGAATTATCTGTCCTATCTCGGGACTATGGAACACAACCACTTCTTTATTTTTTCTCAACCCAAAGACAAGGGAAATAGTTTAATGTACATTTATTTTCCTTCTTACCACCTGTTCACCAACTAGAAGTGGTTTTGTTGAAGCAAAAGTAAAGTAAAAATTGCTGTCCTCCCATGTTTAACCAGCAATATTTCAGTAATATAAGGCAATGAAGATAAAAAAAAAAAATCAAAAGACCAGGGAGTAACTGGGTTATAGATCAAGAGGCTGACTAGAGACACTCAGCACTTTACTCCTCCACAAAGAAATACCAAAACAACAAACAGATAACCACATGTCAGATAGTGTCTACAGGAACACACTGGAATAGAGCAAAGTAATGACAGAGACACCCAGAGGCACAGAGACTTGAGATAGCAGCGTAAAAAAAAAAGCGAAGTACTCGACCAAGATCAACTTGGAGCTAAGATGGACTCCCCACTATAGGGGAAAGGTAAGCAAAGGACATTCCACATTCCCACCATAGATGCCTTCAGCCCTAGCAATAGGAGAGCCCCACAGACCTTGCAGGCCATGATCCAAGTATAGGAACTGCCTGGAGTCCACATGACTGCATTGGTCAAGAGAGGTAATTTACACTGTGCTACCCTCTACCCTCTGGGACCCAGGCCACCAGAGCATATTGTCTTTTTTAGAGCTGGGTGATCAACAGAGTGCATCCTGCTCTGGGGCCAAATACCTCCTAATTGCCACATCCATGGGGCCCTACCAACATCCTGTCACATTCATCTAGAGGCTGCAGCATTTCAACACCAGCTGGACCCAACTGCAGCCATCATCCTGGTACCTGAACCCATGCTGTATACCGTACCCTGGGGAACAGGTGGTTCAGTAATATGGGGAGGCTGCCCCCAGGACTGAGGGAACTGACATTCATGCTGTCTAGAACCTGACAGCAACTTGCCTGGGGCCCACCACCACCAAAACTGACACTAACCCTACCCACAGTGGAGCTGGCATCCTTCTGGGGCCTCAAAACCCGCTTGCTTGAGACTTGCTGCCTCTCCAACGACGCTGCCCTCTTCAGTGGCAGAGCAGCTCTGTTCTCACATGCACCTCAGAGGCCTGATGACCAGCTAGCCTGTGATTTGCCACCACTATCACCACAGGTAACCCTACTCCCTTCAGTGGTAGAGCAGCTGTATACCCACATGTGCCCCTCAGGGGTATGAGGACCAACCTATTTGGGGATTGTTGCTGCCAGCAACCTCAAACTGCTGAAAAACCTTATCGTTTTCAGCAGTGGAGCAGCCACACACCCAAATGTGTTCCTCATGGGTCATGGAACTGGCTTGCCCAGGGCCTACCATTGTCACTGGTGGCCCCACCTTCTCCAGTGGCAGAGCAGCTGTGTACCTGTGCATGCTCCCCAGGGACTTGAGGACCACCCTGCCCAGGATTCATTACTGCTACCAACAATCTTGCTTTCTCCAGCCGTGGGGTCACCTGGCACACAAATATACCACCGCAGTGGCCTGAGGATTGGTTTACCTGGGGCCTGCCTCTGTCACTGCCAGTGACCCTGCTCCTTCCAGAATACACATTCTTATCACCATAAACATTCTCCAGCATAGACCACATGTTAGGCCACAAGACCAGTCTCAACTTTTAAAAAATCAAAATTATATCAAGTATCTATTCTATGTATTCAGGCCACAGTGGAATAAAACTAGAAATCAGTGACAAGAGGAACATTGAAAACTGTAAAGCTATGGAAATTAAACATGCTTCTGAATGACAAGTCAGTGAAAATAAGAAAAAAATGCCTTGAAACAAGTGAAAAGAGCAACATAACATCCCCAAACCTACGGAATATGGCAAAAGTAGTATTAAGAGGGAAGTGTATAGCAATAAACACCTGCATCATAAATGCAGAAAGATTTCAAATAGCCAAACTAATGATGTACCTCAAGAAGGAAAAGAACAAACCAAACCCCGGATTAGGAGGAAAGAAAGATCAGAGCAGAACTAACCAAAACAAACTAAAAACATAAAAAGAGCAAAATGAAAAGAAAAAAACTATCAATAAACCATTAGCTAAACTAAGAATAAAAAAATACCCAAATCAGAAATAGTAAAGGAGGTATTACAGCTGATACCACAGAAATACAAAGGATCACAAGAGTCTATTATGAACAACTATACACCGAAAAATTGGAAAATCTAGAGTAAATGAATAAATTTCTGGATATATACAGCCTGCCAACATTGAATCACGAAGAAATAGAAAACCTGAACAACCAATAACAAGTAATAGGATTGAATCAGTAATAGAAGTTCTTTCAACAAAGAAAAGCTCAGCACTGGATAGCTTCCTTGATGAATACTACCAAACTTATTAAGTATTAACAATAATTCTTAAACTATTCCAAAATATTGAAGAGGAAGAAATTCTTCCTAGCTCATTCTATCAGGCCAGTGTTACTCTGATACCAAAAGCATAAAACAACAAAAAACCAGCAAGAACAAAATAAACTGTAAAGCCAAGCCAGCATCACTGATAAACACAGATGCAAAAATCAACAAAATTCTCCCACACCAAATCCAATAGCACATCAAAAAGATTATATATCACAATCAAGTGGGAGTTTTGCTAGGAATGCAAGGATGTTTTGACATCTGAATAAGATGCATCACATCAACAGAATGAAGGACAAAAACCATACAATCACTTCAATAAATGCAGAAAAGCATTTCAGAAAAGAATTTCATAAAATTCAACATCCCTTCATAACTCTTAAAAATTATACAGAAAGAACATACCTTAACACAAAAAGGCAAAATATAACAAGACCACATCACATTGAACAAGGGAAAACTGAAAACTTTTCTTCCAAGAACTGGAGTAAGACGAAGATGGCCACTTTCACCACTCTTATTTCACATAGTACTGGAAATCCTAGCCAGAGCAATTAGGCAAGAGAAGGAAATAAAGGACATTCAAATTGAAAAAAGGAAATCAAATTGTTCCTTTTGTTCAGATGACATAATCTTATAGATAGAAAAGCCTAAAAACTTCATCAGAATACTCTTAGAGAAATGAAAACCAACCACAATGAGATACCATCTCACACCAGTCAGGATGGCTATTTTTAAAAAGTCAGAAAATAACAGGTGCTGGCGAGGCTGTGGAGCAAAAGGAACACTTTTATACACTGTTGGTGGGAGTGTAAATTAGTTCACCCATTGTGGAAGACAGTGTGGCAATACTTCAAAGCCCTAAAGACAGACCATTTGACCCAGCAATCCTATTAGTAGGTATATAACTGAAGGAATGTAAATGTTCTGTTATACACATGAAACACATATGCTCATTGCAGCACTATTTATAATAGCAAAGACATGGAATCAACCTAAATACCCATCAATGATAGACTGGATACAGAAAATGTGGTACATATACACCGTGGATTACTATGCAGGCTGAAAAAAGATTATGTCCTTTGCAGGGGCATGAATGGAGCTGGAGGCCATTATCCTTAGAAAACTAATGTGGGAACAGAAAACCAAGCACCACATGTTCTCACTTATAAGTGGGAGCTAAATAGAACACCCCAACACATAGAGGGGAACAACACACACTGGGGCCTATTGAAGGGTGAAGGGTGGGAGGAGAGAGAAGGTCAGGAAAAATAACTAATGGATACTAGGTTTAATAGCTGGGTAATGAAATTACAACAAACCCCCATGACACGTTTACCTATTTAACAAAACTGCACATCCTGCACATGTATCCCTGAACTTGAACAATACATTATAAAACTGAAAAAAAAAAAAAAAAAAAAAAAAAACCTCTTAGAAATGGCAAACAAATTCAGCAACGTTGCAGGCCACAAAATCAACATACAAAAATCAGTGTTTTGGCTGGGTACGGTGGCTCACACTTGTAATCCCAGCACTTTGGGAGGCCAAGGCAGACAGATCACCTGAGGTCAGGAGTTTGAGACCAGCCTGGCCAACATGGCAAAACCTTGTCTCTACTAAAAATACAAAAATTAGCCCAGCACAGCAGCAGGTGCCTGTAATCCCAGCTAACTGGGAGGCAGAGACTGCAGTGAGCTGAGATGGTGCACTGCACTCCAGCCTGGGTGACAGAGCCAGACTCCATCTCAAAAAAAAAAAAAAAAAAAAAAAAAAAAAAATTTAAAAAATAAGTGTTTCTACACAGTAAAAATGAGCTAGATTTAAAGAATCAATCTCATTTACAATAGCTACCAGAAAAAGAACCTGGAATAAATTTAACCAAGGAAGTAGAAGACTTCTACAAAAAATACTACTAAATACTGGTAAAAGAAATCTAAGAGAACACAAAAATTGGAAAGAAATTTTATGTTTATGGATTTATAAGAATTAATACTGTTAAAATAACCATTCTATTTAAAGGATCTACAGATTCAGTGCAATTTCTATTAACATATCAAAGACATTCTTCACAGAAATAGAAGATAAAGTCCTAGAATTCATATGAAACCAGAAAATACCCTGAATAGCTAAAGCAATCCTAAGCAGAACAAAGCTAGAGGCATCACACTACCTGACTTCAAAATATACTACAAAGTTATAGTAATCAAAGTAGCATGGTAGTAGTATAAGAACAGACACATAGACCAATGAAATAGAATAGAGAGCCCAGAAACAAATCCGCTATTTACAGCCAACTGATTTTTGACAAAAGAACCAAGAACATTCATGGGGGAAAGCATAGCCTCTTCAATAAATGCTGCTAGGAAAACTGAATATTCATATGCATAGGAATGAAACTTGACCTCTGTCTGTCACCATATACAAAAATGAACTCAATATGGATGAAAGACATAAATGTAAGACCTGAAACTATAAAACTAGAAGAGCTGAGCACAGTGGCTCATGCCTGTCATCCCAGCACTTTGAAAGGCCAAGGTGGGAAGAGTGTTTGAGGCCAAGAGATTGAGACCAACCTGGTCAACATAGCAAGACCCCATCTCTACAACATTTTTTTTTAATTAGCTGGGTGTGGTGGTGCACACTTGTAGTAATAGCTACTCAGGAGGCTGGGGTGGGAGGATTGCTTGAGTCTAGGAATTCAAGACTACAGTGAGCTATGTTTACACTGCTGTACATCAGCCTGGGTGACAGTGAGACCCCATCTCAGCCTCCCTACCCTCCCAAACCCCCCCCCCAAAAAAAACTATTGGAAGAAAACATAGAAGAAATGCTTCACTATCTTATTCTGGGTAAAGATTTAGCTGGACACGGTGGCTCATGCCTGTAATCCCAGCACTTTAGGAGGCCGAAGTGGGCAGATCACCTGAGGTCAGGAGTTCGAGACCAGCGGGGCTAACATGGTGAAACCCTGTCTCTATTAAAAATACAAAAATTAGCTGGGCATGTTGGCAGGTGCCTATAATCTCAGCTACTCAGGAGGCTGAGGCAGGAGAATCACTTGAACCTGGGAGGCGGAGGTTGCAGTGAGCTGAGATTGTGCCGTTGCACTTCAGCCTGGGGGACAAGAGTGAGACTTTGTCGCAAAAATAAATAAATAAATAAATAAATAAATAAATAAATTTATGAGTAAGACCAAAAGCATAGGCAACAAAAACAAAAGTAGCCAAAGACAAATAAAAAGCTTCTTAACAAAGGAAAAAGCAGTGAAGATACAGTGCGTAAAATGGGAGGAAATATTTGCAAACTATACATCTGACAAGAGACTAACATCCAGAATATACAAGGAACTCAAACAGCTCTACAACAATAAGAATAATCCTATTTAAAAATGGGCAAAGGATCTGAATAGACATTTTTCAAAAGAAGAGATACAAATGGCCAGCAGGTATATAAAGAAATGCTCAACATTACTAATCACGTACATATATGTGTATATATATATATGCGTACACACACACACAAACACACATTGGAATATGATTCAGCCATAAAAAAGAAAGGAATTCTATCATTTGTGACAACATGGATGAGCCTGGGGGACATTATGTTAAGTGATATAAGTCAGGCAAGAGAGAGAAATACTCTCAGGCATGTTCTCACTCATAGGTAGATGTTAACAAAGTTGAACTGATAGAAGTAGAGAGTGGAATTGTGGCTATTTGAGGCTGGGAAGGGAGGGAGAGAGGCTACGGAGAGGTTGATTAGTGGATAGAAAATCACAATTGATAGGAGAAATGAGTTGTAGTGTTCTATAGCACTGTCAGGTGAATAAAGTTAGAATAATTTAGTGTATAGTTTTAAATATCTGGAACAGAGGATTTTAAATTTTCCCAACATACACAAAGAAACAATTTGAAATGATATGCTAATTACACTGCAATTGGATCATAACACATTGTATACTTTTGTCAAGGTTTACTTTGTACCCCACAAATATATACAATTATTATATGTCAATTGCAAACAAACTTAAGAAAAAAAACAACCTGAGGAATAACTGGTAAATCTCTTGTGGGTCAAGCAGATCCTAACTGAATGGCTAAAGCAGGGCTCTGCTTCTTTGGAACCCATAAACTCAGTGTGGTCCCAGGGGGAAAGTAGAGAAACTCTGTACTTAGAGATATATACAGAAGTATTAGTGATGGGCAGGTATCTTCATATTTCAGATATTGCCTAAAATGCAGAGGGATTTGCTGTTCTTCAAACCTGGAAGACAGAGGTCTTTGGAAAAGAACGTGGGGCTTAGATCTTTGGCTAGAAACGTGAGCAAATAATTATTTGAAATTGTTGCTCACAAAAAAGCTTCCAAAGATAAATGATTTTCAAGTAGCACTACATGTCCAAGGAAATTATGTAGAGCAATTGAATTCAAACCATCTCCTCAAGAAAAAACTGTGGTCCAGAATGATGTGATTTATTTTCTAGGCCTCTCTTCCTAAGCTCATCTCTTAAATTATGGTATTCTTTAGATGTGTATCCTGGACCCAGTGTTCTCATGCTGTGAACTCTTCCAGAATGATCTCATTTCCTTTCATGATTTCAGTTCCTGATGACTTAAATTCTCTATCTTTATCCTTGACATTTCCCACAGATTCATCCATCTGTCTCCCATAGCATTATCTTAAAATCTCAGACTCAGCTTTTATAAAATAGTAATTAGTCCCACCACCACATCTCCTTCACCCCTGCCATCTGCCCAACTCCTTCATTATTATTATTTTCCTATCTTTATTGTGTTTAGAACTACTGACAACAACTTTATTTACCCAGGCAAAAACCATCAGCTGAGACTTTCTTCTCTTTATCCCAATATCCAATACATTTTTGTGAATTTTAACCCCTGACGATTTTTCAATCCTGCCTGCCTTTTTATATCGTGCTGCCCTTGTTTTAATTCAGGTCACTATTCTCTTTATCCTAAATTATTATAACTTCTTAACTGGTCTGTGTCAATCAGAATTTGCATTGTCAGCAATAGAACATGATTTTGGTTAGCTCAAACAGAAGAGGATATTTCACCAGGTTTGAGAATACTTATAGAATCAACAAGGTAGTTGGACAGTGAGACCCAGAAGATGTGACAGAACCAATGAAGTCTGGTTAGCTGGGGCCACAGTGATCGTGATTCATCAGAACCATCTGCTTAAGACACCACCACTAGCACTGGCACTACTGAAAAATATTCCATTCCCACCTGTGGCTCTGCTGATGCTTTACCCTCTGGATGGTGTTCTTGGTGAGTGAAACAGCTAAATGTTCGTTCACCTTATTTAATACTCCAGATTCAAAGTCCCAAGTGTTTGTATCAAATTGTCTGAACCTAAATTGTATGCTCATGCCTTAGGTACTGGAGGATGGGGAAGGAAAAAAATCTGTTCTCTTTCAATTACTGTGATGGAAAGTACAGTCTGCTTCCTCCAAGCTCTGCACAACAGGTCATTTTCTTTTAAGTTGGAAATATCAAAAAATTGGGCAATAAAAACAATAATAATAATAAAAAAATAAAATAAAATTCCAGTAGGTGGTCTTTTTATTTTATTTTATTTTATTTTATTTTATTTTATTTTATTTTATTATACTTTAAGTTCTAGGGTACATGTGCATAACGTGCAGGTTTGTTACATATGTATACTTGTGCCATGTTGGTGTGCTGCACCCATCAACTCGTCAGTACCCATCAATTCATCATTTACATCAGGTATAACTCCCAATGCAATCCCTCCCCCCTCCCCCCTCCCCATGATAGGCCCCGGTGTGTGATGTTCCCCTTCCCGAGTCCAAGTGATCTCATTGTTCAGTTCCCACCTATGAGTGAGAACATGCGGTGTTTGGTTTTCTGTTCTTGTGATAGTTTGCTAAGAATGATGGTTTCCAGCTGCATCCATGTCCCTACAAAGGATGCAAACTCATCCTTTTTTATGGCTGCATAATATTCCATGGTGTATATGTGCCACATTTTCTTAATCCAGTCTGTCATAGATGGACATTTGGGTTGATTCCAAGTCTTTGCTATTGTGAATAGTGCCGCAATAAACATACGTGTGCATGTGTCTTTATAGCAGCATGATTTATAATCCTTTGGGTATATACCCAGTAGTGGGATGGCTGGGTCATATGGTACATCTAGTTCTAGATCCTTGAGGAATTGCCATACTGTTTTCCATAATGGTTGAACGAGTTTACAATCCCACCAACAGTGTAAAAGTGTTCCTATTTCTCCACATCCTCTCCAGCACCTGTTGTTTCCTGACTTTTTAATGATTGCCATTCTAACTGGTGTGAGATGGTATCTCATTGTGGTTTTGATTTGCATTTCTCTGATGGCGAGTGATGATGAGCATTTTTTCGTGTGTCTGTTGGCTGTATGAATGTCTTCTTTTGAGAAATGTCTGTTCATATCCTTTGACCACTTTTTGATGGGGTTGTTTGTTTTTTTCTTGTATATTTGTTTGAGTTCTTTGTAGATTCTGAATATTAGGTCTTTTCTTTCAGTCATTTTCCCTTTATTCATTTTTCTGCATAGAAACCAAGAAGAAATAAGGCAGAAGTAATTATCAGGAAGCTGCTGCAGAGACCCAGGCAAGAAATGATGGTCTCCTGAAGTAGACTTGTGACAGAAGAGTCTGGAGAAATAGGCGGATCTGAGAGAGATCTAGGAACTAGAATTAATAGTGGTTCAGTCTGTAGATGTGTGGCCTGTCAGGTATAGGGATATGAAGATTGGAGTTGACTTTTCTTTCTCAAGCAATTAAGAAGTGAGAGACTTTTAGTTTTATATGTATGTAAATTCTGAGCTTGTGAAGGTGTTGGGTAAGTAGGTGGCTATATGATCTGGTGCTTAGAGGACAGAGCATTACTGGAGATGTGTCTTTGTGAGACACTAACATACAGTTGATCATTAAAGTGGTAGGAGATGTTGAGATCACTCAGGGAAGGTACACAAAGTAAGAATATCCAGCTCCAGTGAAGCTCAAGCATAAAAGTTCAGTCCCCTCTCGTGCCTCCTTATGGCAGACATTCAGAGACATTTGGACCATGTCAGACGTCAATTCTTAAAGGATTAGCACTTAATTTATTGCTCCTCTCATGTGAACATGAATCTTACCAAACTCTTGGTATTTTCAATATACTTCTGTTGAGTGTATTTCCGTTACCCTGGTCACTCAAATTCGAAACCTCTTCATTTCCAAAGATCTTGCTCTTCACTCCAGCACAGCAACCCACTTTCCATAGCCAGACCCGAGACTGCTGTTTTTCAATCACCATTTTAGCAGATCATGAATCAATGAAGTTGTCACAAACATCATTTCTTCTCAATGAAATGTAATAGAAAATATCGTCATGCTTAGCACATGCTTAGATGTAAACTGGGTTTGTTTTGATCATATCTGGTTGTACACAAGATTTACAACTGTTCATATTTGGAAAAGACCAGTTGAAAGCAAGATGACAAGTTTGGGTGGTCTTTGAATTTCTTAGTGAATTAAAAATGCACAATCTTCAGAAATGAGACAAGGACAAAAATGCCTTTGGGCAAAGGGGAATGAAGTTCAATTATCAGATATTATTTCTACTGCTCTCTGTTCTTCCGACATGATTAGTTTTTCTTTTTCCTTTTTTTTTTTTGAGATGGAGTTTCACTCTTGTTGCCCAGGCTGGAGTGCAATGGCATGATCTTGGTTCACCACAACCTCCACCTCCTGGGTTCAAGCGATTCTCCTGCCTCAGCCTTCTGAGTAGCTGGGATTACAGGCATGCACCACCATGCCTGGCTAATTTTGTATTTTTAGTAGAGACAAGAGTTTCTCCATGTCAGTCGGGCTGATCTTGAACTCCCGACCTCAGGTGATCTGCCCACCTCAGCCTCCCAAAGTGCTGGGATTACAGGCGTGAGCCACCACGCCTGGCCTAGTTTTTCTTCTCTACAAGGTTATTCTCATCCACATACAAGATGGTATAATATCATCTGTCTGAAAAAGGAAATATCCAAGTTACTCCACATCCTATTTCAATTTGCTTCATTTCTTCTTCTTCTTCTTCTTCTTTTTTTTTTTTTTCTGGGGCTCAGAAAATAGTATTTCAAAATGAAGGCCTCAGAAGCAAGTTTTTCTCGGACCTTATTCTGCTCTCTTGTCTCAGTCCCATTCTCCCTGGAGACTATCTATAGAAACTAGAATCCTTCTTCCCCAAGGCGGGCCATAGAAATCAAAACTCTTTCTCCTTGAAGTTAGTTGTAAAACATAAAAAGTGTTACTCTAAATTTCCCTCTGCCTTTCTGTGTAAAAACTTTCCATAAATAGTTATCTGACCTACCCTGTTTGGAGTGTATGTCATAAGACCTCCATTCCAGAGGTAATCCTGCCCCATATTCTGAAGGGGGAAATACATGCTCAGAGAGGCCAAGAAGGATCTAGACACAAAGGCCTTGCTGAGTTTCTCCACTCAGTCTATTAGCATTAGATCATACCCTGTCTGTCAAATCCTGTTTCTACATGGCTGTTCATACTTTGCCAGACCTAAGTGTAAAATGAACAATTTCCCAAGTATCTTTGGGTCTTCATTCTAAAGGCTCTCACATGCACACGTCAAATAAGTTTGTGTGCCTTTTCTCCTATTAATCTGACTTTTGCAAGTTAATTTTTCATTGAATCTTTAGCCTCTACAGTTTCTATTTATAGAAAATTTTCCTTAAAGGATTTTCTGTACTCATTATTTCATTTCTTTCTTTTCTTGCAGCTTTTTGAGCCCATTGCAGATTCTCATTTCCAACATTCCACCAAAGCTGCTCTTATTAACCTGTTTTACACACTCAATGCCATTTGATCATACTTGATTTTTTAACAATGTTTGACAGTGTTGATCATTATCTTCTTTTTAAAACTCTTTCCTCACTTAACCCTGAGTCTTTATCACCCTTCGTTTTTCTCACACTTCACTGGCCAGTCCTCTCTAGCGTTTTACTATGTTAACCACATTATTTAACTTAAAATAGAGCTTCCGTTGGTTACCGTGACACTGGCCCTTCTGGTTTACTGGCCCACTCTTTGGAGGCTACTCAGTATTTCATACAAGGTTCTCTTAATTTTATTTCCTCAGTCCCCAAATATCATGATTTCTTCAGGGATTCCTGCTTGGATCTATTTTTATTCTTTCATTTATTCATCTAACAAATATACAGCAAGGGTTTATTATGGATGGGCTATCATGAGCTGAAATGTAGCAGTGAACCAAATAAGGAGAATTTGTTTGCATGAATTACAATCCAGTGGGAGTAAACAAAAAATATACACATAAGCAAAAAATATAGAGGTAAATGGGAAGAAGAAAAATAAAACCTGATGAGAGGGTACAAAATGACTCAATAGGGAGGTAATTTTAGGTAGGAATCTGGGAAGTTTTTGAAAGAAGTTAGGGGCCGGGCGCGGTGGCTCAAGCCTGTAATCCCAGCACTTTGGGAGGCCGAGACGGGCGGATCACGAGGTCAGGAGATCGAGACCATCCTGGCTAACACGGTGAAACCCCGTCTCTACTAAAAATACAAAAACTAGCCGGGCGAGGTGGCGGGCGCCTGTGGTCCCAGCTACTCGGGAGGCTGAGGCAGGAGAATGGCGTAAACCCAGGAGGCGGAGCTTGCAGTGAGCTGAGATCTGGCCACTGCACTCCAGTCCGGGCGACAGAGCGAGACTCCGCCTCAAAAGAAGTTAGGAAAAGTTGTAGGTTGTAATTTGAAAATGAGCATTTCAGGAAGTGAAAACAGCAATGTGCAAAAAGCCTCAAGTAGGAGGATGCCTAGTATGTATAAGAAAAACCAAGTAAGCCAGTGTATCTGAAGTGGAAAGAGAGAGAGGGCAGTAGGATTAGAAGCAAGTGAGGAAGCACAGGACTGGATCAAGGAAAGCCTTGTGATTCATGGTAGAAACTTAAGATTCTATTCTGAGTGAGATGTAAAACTATAAGAGTTTTAATCAGCAAGGATCTATGCCTTAAAGGTTTAACTTTGTTAAGTGGAGACTGAATGGCTTCAGTGAAAGTTGGGAAGGAGAGAATGGAACCAGAGATGCCAGTTAAAGGGTTATTGATACTGGCCCTGAGAGAAGAGATGAGTCTGCACTTGGGTGGTGGTGGGAAGATGTTGGGAACTGGGCAAATTTTGGATATATTTTAATAATAGAGCTTGTAGGACTTCTGAATGGTTGGGATGTGAAGTCTAAAAATAAGAAGGAAGTCAAGGATACTCTAAGCTTTGGGGCTGAGCAACTGATAGAATGGAGCTACCATTAACTGAGATGAAGATGACTGTGGGGAAAGCAGGTAGTGGGAAGGTGTTGAAGTAATCAAATATTTGGGTTTGCTCATTTAAAGTTTCATTTACCTTCAGTCATCCAAGTGTATATGTCAAATAAATGAGTGAGTATATGTTTCCAGGGTTTAGGGGAGAAATACAAATGTCTACAAATAGATATTTGGCTATTGTCAGATGATATTTGAAGCCATGCAACTAGATGAGAATAACCCAGGATGAGAGAGTATTTGGTATAGAATTAATAAGGAGAACGTATCATATATGACATTTTCTGGCAGGGGTAACCCCACTTAATTCAGCACTCTTCACTCTCAATTCACCTCTGTTTTGTCTTGAGCTCCCGTAATGTCAGCCATGTTACTGTCATTGACAATACAGTGCGGTCAGTGTGGAGCCCCTGACACTGAGTAGGCATTGGAGCTAAGACTAATGGAATATCAAAAACATTCTAGTTCAGGGGAAAATAAAATGCACTTGGTTGCCAAGAGTAAAAGGCTACCTTTAACAAGCCAGAACTTTGTCATGGCATATTGCCAATTTTTTTAAGAGGGTGCCCTGCCAAGAAGGCAGTTGGAGGACAAAACTATCAACAATGCAGGTCATGTTTGAGTCTTCCTGGAATGTCCACCTCTTTGTGGTAATGCTTGCAGGATTATCAGGCTAGGCTGGACTCATGGTAAGTGAGCATATCCTGCTCACTGGTGGATCTTTTTATTATAAGAAAAGAGAATCATGTGAGGAATATGTCAGAATTGGAGCCTGGAATTATGTACTTTTGGTTTTCTCCACTTTGTCTTGTGGAAACATTAAGTCTTCTCCTTTCATTGCTGTTCCTGTGTTGCCTTTGGCTAGCATCCTTTCTGAGGTCGTGTGTCTTCTGGATTCTGACAGTTGGTGCAAGGGGCCAGTTTCTATGTAAGCAGTGTGAGTAGGATCATGCCTGTTGGCATGAATATTATGGAGATGTCAGCTGAAAGAATCACACTTGTTATTTTAAGGCTTGGAGTCAAATCCCTACTCATCATCTTCTCAAAGATTATAACAGTGCATGTGCCTTTTGGGAAAAGAATATGTTTTTATAAATTTTAAGAAGTGATAAAACACAACAAACAGTAAAAGCTATGATTTTTGAATGAAGATATGTCACATAAAGAAACCAATGATCTGAAATATACAATTATGAACTTCCAAATCAACCAACCACATTTGGGGAATTTTCTTCAGTTTGTTGAACTGTTCGGTGAGAGGGGTGTTAAATTTTATGTGGTGATTTGTGCCAATAAAAAATGCAGTTGTAACAATGATTTATGTAAAATAAGTGATTTTGATGCAAATAATGTTAATTTTAGGTAGTACCAAGATTCTAGAGGAAGCCAGTGATACCAGCTTTGGAGTAGGTGCTTCACAAGGGCCATTCAGAAAGCCTCTTAAGTAGTGGGGAAAGCTCAAGCAGTAATATTATCCACAAATAACTTGACTGACAACTATCAATTTGCTTTTTGGTGAATAAAATTGTTAGGGATTGGCAGAGAAAAGAATTGTTCGACGTTTTAATCTTGTTCGTAATTTAAAGACTCAAACTTAAAGGCTGCATAAAGATGGGTAGTATGCAGTCTACCATCTGAAAGGCTTTTGTGAAACCTGTCAATGTTGTCAAGTTTCAGGATAATGGGAATAAACAATGGAAGCAGTTATAGTTGGACATCATTATTTTCCCTCAAGACCTTTTCAGATAAAATAAATTTGGTCATTCAGGAAGAGAATTGCTGCCATTCTTCATTTCTTCATCATTATTCTAATTGAAAATTTGAGTTATTACCTTTAGAGAATAATCAAGAAGTTACTCAAAGTGAATTTTTATGAACTCCTCAGTGCTCATAACTCACATGCAGAGATCTTAGAATTAGATGTCTTCCATGGTTTTGACACTCTGAAAACATTAATCATCTGTGTTTTCCTTTTAAGGACTCAGTTTTGGATAGGTTCTTGACAGTATTACTGGCCTGATTTGCTCAGGTACACATATGCCCCTTAACTAACTGCATAGAATGCTACTTATTTCTAAATTATACCAGGAAATTCAGTATCACTTCTTGAGCAAAACTTACTTCGCCTACCTCTGGATTGCACAAAAGGAATGTTTTTCTCTGAAACAGAAAAAGAACTACAGAATCTGAACAATCCACCATTGCTCTTGATTCTGTTGCCATTCTACAGACTTTAACTAAGTCTTCAGTGATAGACTGGCTGTCTTCCAGCTCTGCCTAGGTCATGGTCATGCCCACATAGACTTTAACACACAAACTCTTAAAATTCTCACACTTGTTTATCCTTTGTTGTAAAAGAGTGGATATTATATGAGTAAAGAGTTTTAGTTTAAAGGCCAGGTACAAATGGAAGAAAGAAATTAATTGAAATGATACTGCAACTCCCAGATTTACTGGGAAGGCAGAATAAAGAGGTTTAGATTTAATGCAGCAAGAGTCACAACAACAACAACAAAACACATCATGTAACTGGTCTGGAGAAAATAATAGTGGGTACACTGCTGAGAGCTATACCTTCAGATGTGTCTTACCTACACTATTGCTGGTAATTCCTGAATTTGACTCTTGAATTTCAGCCTACTGTCCCTGAAAAGCAGATACTATGCTACCACCACCATCAGCAGAGCACATTTTCAACTATCCTTTCTTTTTGTCATTAGTTCCTTATTTATAATACAGGCTGGGTACATATGATTGATGCTGTGGAAATGTGCCTGTGCCCTAGCTGCAAGAAAGTCTGGGATAGCGAGTCTATACCACCTTTTGCTTCTGCAGTAGGATATGCCTCCCATCAAGATCTGTAAGTTGTGAATGTCTCTAAATTTAAGGAGGAAGATCAGATGCTAGACACCCTCCAAAAATGACAAATGTCTATGATAGGATACCACTCTTTGACTGCCTAAAATCATAACATATTTCTTTCTGCATGTATACTTCTATTTTTTCAGATATCATAGTAAAATTATCTCATAATAGACACTGGAGACTATGAACAGTGAGAGCATGGGAAGGGGGGTGAAAATTGAAAAACTACCTAATCAGCACAATGTTCACTATTTGGGTGATGGGTACACTGAACGCCTAGACTTCACCACTACATAATCTATGTATGTAAGAAACCTGTGCTTGTGGATGTGAAGGACCTCTTCAAGGAGAACTACAAACCACTGCTTAATGAAATAAAAAAGGACACAAACAAATGAAAGAACATCCCATGCTCATGAATAGGAATAATCAATATCGTGAAAATGGCCATACTGCTTAAGGTACTTTATAGATTCACTGCTGTCCCCATCAAGCTACCACTGACTTTATTCACAGGGGAATAAAGTCACTGTGGAAAAAACTACTTTAGCAGTTATAGTTGGACATCATTAATTTCCCTCAAGACCTTTTCAGATAAAATGAATTTGGTCATTCAGGAAGAGAATTGCTGCCATTCTTCATTTCTTCATCATTATTCTAATTGGAAAAAAACTACTTTAAAGTTCATACGGAACCAAAAAAGAGAGCCCGCATTGCCAAGACAATCCCAATCAAAAACAACAAAGCTGGAGGCATCATGCTACCTGACTCCATACTATCCTACAAGGCTACAGTAACCAAAACAGCATGGTACTGGTACCAAAACAGATATATAGACCAAAGGAACAGAACAGAAGCCTCAGAAATAACACCACACATCTACAACAATCTGATCTTTGACAAACCTGACAAAAGCAATGGGAAAAGATTTCCTATTTAACAAATGGTGCTGGGAAAACTGGCCAGCCATATGTAGAAAGCTGAATCTGGATCCCTTACTTACATCTTATACAAAAATTAACTCGAGATGGATTAAAGACTTAAATATAAGACCTAAAACCATAAAAACCCTAGAAGAAAACCTAGGCAATACCATTCAGGACATAGGCATGGGCAAAGACTTCATGGCTAAAACACCGAAAGCAATGGCAGCAAAAGCCAAAGCGGACAAATTGGGTCTAATTAAACTAAAGAGTTTCTGCACAGCAAAAGAAACTATCATCAGAGTGAACAGGTAACCTACAGAATGGGAGAAAATTTTTGCAATCTACTCATCTGACAAAGGGCTAATATCCATAATCTACAAAGAACTTAAGCACATTTACAAGAAAAAAACAACCCCATCAAAAAGTGGGTGAAGGATATGAACAGACACTTCTCAAAAGAAGTTATTTATGCAGCCAACAGACATACGGAAAAATGCTCATCATCACTGGTCATTAGATAAATACAAATCAAAACCACAATGAAATACTATCTCACACTGGTTAGAATGGTGATCATTAAAAAGTCGGGAAACAACAGATGCTGGAGAGGATGTGGAGAAATAAGAACACTTTTACACTGTTGGTGGGAGTGTAAATTAGTTCAACCATTGTGGAAGACAGTGTGGTGATTCCTAAAGGATCTAGAACTAGAAATACCATTTGAACCAGCTATCCCATTACTGAGTATATACCCAAAGGATTATAAATCATGCTACTATAAAGACACATGCACATGTATGTTTATTGCGGCACTATTCACAATAGCAAAGAATTGGAACCACCCCAAATGTCCATCAATGATAGACTGGAGTAAGAAACTGTGGCATATACACCATGGAATACTATGCAACCATAAAAAAGGATGACTTCATATCCTTTGCAGGCACATCGACGAAACTGGAAACCATCGTTCTCAGCAAACTATCATGAAAGAAAACCAACCACCACATGTTCTCACTCATAGGTGGGAGTTGAACAATGAGAACACATGGACACAGGACGGGAAACATCACACACCAGGGCCTGTCAGGGGGTGGGAGGCTAGGGGAGGGATAGCTTTAGGAGAAATACCTAATGTAAATGACGAGTTGATGGGTGCAGCACACCAACATGGCACGTGTATACCTCTGTAACAAACCTGCACGTTGTGCACATGTATCCTAGAACTTAAAGTATATATAAAAAAACCCGCGCTTGTGCTCCTTAAATACAGAAAAATAGTTTTTAAAAAAGAAAAAAACACAAAAAAATTCCATATAAGTCTGAGGATGTACTCTCAGCTTACCAAAAGGGAGATAACACCAATCCTATTAGTTATCGATTGCCCAGGCTACACTCTCTGAGTAATAACAATTCCTCCCATTGTTCTGCCAAGATTTTGACCAGAGGGTCTTTCGACTATGAATTCTATTATGAAGTTAATTATATAAAACAGTGAGGAAGAGGGAACTGAGAGTTGGAAGACTAGTGAAAGTTAGGTTAGTTAAGCTATAAGCATATGTGTGATACTGAGGAAGATTAAAAAAAAAATCACAGAGGTGGGTTTACAGAGACCCCTTTCACTCCCATTTGATTTTTTTCCTTTCATCAAGCTCCATCTTATACATGCATGAAAACAAGTCTTATTGATAAGACTTTCTCAGTTTATCACAGCCTTTTTTACATTTCCTTTCCCCGATAGCCATTATCTTGGATCCAGATGTTGGAGAACCTCTATATTGCCCCGGACATTTTCTTTTTCTTTTTCCTTTCTCCTCCACAAATTCTCTTTATAAAAGCTAGTTATCTTTTTATTATTATTATTATTATACTTTAAGTTCTAGGGTACATGTGCATAACGTGCAGGTTTGTTACATATGTATACTTGTGCCATGTTGGTGTGTTGCACCCATCAACTCATCAGCACCCATCAATTCGTCACTTATATCAGGTATAACTCCCAATGCAATCCCTCCCCCCTCCCCCCTCCCCATGATAGGCCCCAGTGTGTGATGTTCCCCTTCCCGAGTCCAAGTGATCTCATTGTTCAGTTCCCACCTATGAGTGAGAACATGCGGTGTTTGGTTTTCTGTTCTTGTGATAGTTTGCTAAGAATGATGGTTTCCAGCTGCATCCATGTCCCTACAAAGGACGCAAACTCATCCTTTTTTATGGCTGCATAATATTCCATGGTGTATATGTGCCACATTTTCTTAATCCAGTCTGTCACAGATGGACATTTGGGTTGATTCCAAGTCTTTGCTCTTGTGAATAGTGCCGCAATAAACATATGTGTGCATGTGTCTTTATAGCAGCATGATTTATAATCCTTTGGGTATATACCCAGTAGTGGGATGGCTGGGTCATATGGTACATCTAGTTCTAGATCCTTGAGGAATCGCCATACTGTTTTCCATAATGGTTGAATGAGTTTACAATCCCACCAACAGTGTAAAAGTGTTCCTATTTCTCCACATCCTCTCCAGCACCTGTTGTTTCCTGACTTTTTAATGATTGCCATTCTAACTGGTGTGAGATGGTATCTCATTGTGGTTTTGATTTGCATTTCTCTGATGGCGAGTGATGATGAGCATTTTTTCATGTGTCTGTTGGCTGTATGAATGTCTTCTTTTGAGAAATGTCTGTTCATATCCTTTGACCACTTTTTGATAGGGTTGTTTTTTTCTTGTGTATTTGTTTGAGTTCTTTGTAGATTCTGGATATTAGCCCTTTGTCAGATGAGTAGATTGCAAAAATTTTCTCCCATTCTGTAGGTTGCCTGTTCACTCTGATGGTAGTTTCTTTTGCTGTGCAGAAGCTCTTTAGTTTAATTAGATCCCATTTGTCAATTTTGGCTTTTGCTGCCGTTGCTTTTGGTGTTTTAGATATGAAGTCCTTGCCCATGCCTATGTCCTGAATGGTACTACCTAGGTTTTCTTCTAGGGTTTTTATGGTATTAGGTCTAACATTTAAGTCTCTAATCCATCTTGAATTAATTTTTGTATAAGGAGTAAGGAAAGGATCCAGTTTCAGCTTTCTACTTATGGCTAGCCAATTTTCCCAGCACCATTTATTAAATAGGGAATCCTTTCCCTATTTCTTGTTTCTCTCAGGTTTGTCAAAGATCAGATGGCTGTAGATGTGTGGTATTATTTCCGAGGCTTCTGTTCTGTTCCTTTGGTCTATATATCTGTTTTGGTACCAGTACCATGCTGTTTTGGTTACTGTAGCCTTATAGTATAGTTTGAAGTCAGGTAGCGTGATGCCTCCAGCTTTGTTCTTATGACTTAGGATTGTCTTGGCAATGCAGGCTCTTTTTTGGTTCCATATGAACTTTAAAGCCGTTTTTTCCAATTCTGTGAAGAAACTCATTGGTAGCTTGGTGGGGATGGCATTGAATCTATAAATAACCTTGGGCAGTATGGCCATTTTCACGATATTGATTCTTCCTATCCATAAGCATGGTATGTTCTTCCATTTGTTAGTGTCCTCTTTTATTTCACTGAGCAGTGGTTTGTAGTTCTCCTTGAAGAGGTCCTTGACATCCCTTGTAAGTTGGATTCCTAGGTATTTGATTCTCTTTGAAGCAATTGTGAATGGAAGTTCATTCATGATTTGGCTCTCTGTTTGTCTGTTACTGGTGTATAAGAATGCTTGTGATTTTTGCACATTAATTTTGTATCCTGAGACTTTGCTGAAGTTGCTTATCAGCTTAAGGAGATTTTGGGCTGAGACAATGGGGTTTTCTAAATATACAATCATGTCATCTGCAAACAGGGACAATTTGACTTCTTTTCCTAACTGAATACCCTTTATTTCTTTTTCTTGCCTGATTGACCTAGCCAGAACTTCCAAGACTATGTTGAATAGGAGTGGTGAGAGAGGGCATCCCTTTCTTGTGCCACTTTTCCAAGGGAATTTTTCCAGTTTTTGCCCATTTAGTATGATATTGGCTGTGGGTTTTTCATAAATAGCTCTTATTATTTTGAGGTACGTTCCATCAATACCGAATTTATTGAGCATTTTTAGCATGAAGGGCTGTTGAATTTTGTCAAAAGCCTTTTCTGCATCTACTGAGATAATCATGTGGTTCTTGTCTTTGGTTCTGTTTATATGCTGGATTACGATTATTGATTTGCGAATGTTGAACCAGCCTTGCATCCCAGGGATGAAGCCCACTTGATCATGGTGGATAAGCTTTTTGATGTGCTGCTGAATCCGGTTTGCCAGTATTTTATTGAGGATTTTTGCATCAATGTTCATCAGGGATATTGGTCTAAAATTCTCTTTTTTTTTGTTGTGTCTCTGCCAGGCTTTGGTATCAGGATGATTTTGGCCTCCTAAAATGAGTTAGGGAGGATTCCCTCTTTTTCTATTGATTGGAATAGTTTCAGAAGGAATGGTACCAGCTCCTCCTTGTACCTCTGGTAGAATTCAGCTGTGAATCCATCTGGTCCTGGACTTTTTTTTTGGTTGGTAGGCTATTAATAATTGCCTCAATTTCAGAGCCTGCTATTGGTCTATTCAGGGATTCAACTTCTTCCTGGTTTAGTCTTGGAAGACTGTAAGTGTCCAGGAAATTATCCATTTCTTCTAGATTTTCTAGTTGATTTGCGTAGAGGTGTTTATAGTATTCTCTGATGGTAGTTTGTATTTCTGTGGGGTCCGTGGTGATATCCCCTTTATCATTTTCTATTGCGTCTATTTGATTCTTCTCTCTTTTCTTCTTTATTAGTCTTGCTAGCAGTCTGTCAGTTTTGTTGATTTTTTCAAAAAACCAACTCCTGGATTCATTGATTTTTTGGAGGGTTTTTTGTGACTCTATCTCCTTCAGTTCTGCTCTGATCTTAGTTATTTCTTGCCTTCTGCTAGCTTTTGAATGTGTTTGCTCTTATTTCTCCAATTTTTTTAATTGTGATGTTAGAGTGTCAATTTTAGATCTTTCCAGCTTTCTCTTGTGGGCATTTAGTGCTATAAATTTCCCTCTAAACACTGCTTTAAATGTGTCCCAGAGATTCTGGTATGTTGTATCTTTGTTCTCATTGGTTTCAAAGAACATCTTTATTTCTGCCTTCATTTCGGTATGTACCCAGTAGGCATTCAGGAACAGGTTGTTCAGTTTCCATGTAGTTGAGCGGTTTTGATTGAGTTTCTTAGTCCTGAGTTCTAGTTTGATTGCACTGTGGTCTGAGAGACAGTTTGTTATAATTTCTGTTCTTTTACATTTGCTAAGGAGTGCTTTACTTCCAATTATGTGGTCAATTTTGGAATAAGTGTGATGTGGTGCTGAGAAGAATGTATATTCTGTTGATTTGGGGTGGAGAGTTCTATAGATGTCTATTAGGTGCTTGGTGCAGCGATGAGTTCAATTCCTGGATATCCTTGTTAACTTTCTGTCTCGTTGATCTGTCTAATGTTGACAGTGGAGTGTTGAAGTCTCCCATTATTATTGTGTGGGAGTCTAAGTCTCTTTGTAAGTCTCTAAGGACTTGCTTTATGAATCTGGGTGCTCCTGTATTGGGTGCATATATATTTAGGAGAGTTAGCTCTTCCTGTTGAATTGATCCCTTTACCATTATGTAATGGCCTTCTTTGTCTCTTTTGATCTTTGATGGTTTAAAGTCTATTTTATCAGAGACTAGGATTGCAACCCCTGCTTTTTTTTGTTCTCCATTTGCTTGGTAGATCTTCCTCCATCCCTTTATTTTGAGCCTATGTATGTCTCTGCATGTGAGATGGGTCTCCTGAATACAGCAGACTGATGGGTCTTGACTCTTTATCCAGTTTGCCAGTCTGTGTCTTTTAATTGGAGCATTTAGTCCATTTACATTTAAGGTTAATATTGTTATGTGTGAACTTGATCCTGCCATTATGATATTAACTGGTTATTTTGCTCGTTAGTTGATGCAGTTTCTTCCTAGCCTCGATGGTCTTTACATTTTGGTATGTTTTTGCAATGGCTGGTACCGGTTGTTCCTTTCCATGTTTAGTGCTTCCTTCAGGGTCTCTTGTAAGGCAGGCCTGGTGGTGACAAAATCTCTAAGCATTTGCTTATCTGTAAAGGATTTTATTTCTCCTTCACTTATGAAACTTAGTTTAGCTGGATATGAAATTCTGGGTTTAAATTTCTTTTCTTTAAGAACATTGAATATTGGCCCCCACTCTCTTCTGGCTTGTAGAGTTTCTGCCGAGAGGTCTGTTGTTAGTCTGATGGGCCTCCCTTTGTGGGTAACACGCCCTTTCTCTCTGGTTGCCCTTAAGAGTTTTTCCTTCATTTCAACTTTGGTGAATCTGGCAATTATGTGTCTTGGAGTTGCTCTTCTCGAGGAGTATCTTTGTGGCGTTCTCTGTATTTCCTGAATTTGAATGTTGGCCTGCCCTACTAGGTTGGGGAAGTTCTCCTGGATGATATCCTGAAGAGTGTTTTCCAACTTGGTTCCATTTTCCCCCTCACTTTCAGGCACCCCAGTCAGACGTAGATTTGGTCTTTTTACATAATCCCATACTTCTTGCAGGCTTTGTTCATTTCTTTTTCTTCTTTTTTCTTTTGGTTTCTCTTCTTGCTTCGTTTCATTCCTTTGATCCTCAATTGCTGATACTCTTTCTTCCAGTTGATCGAGTTGGTTGCTGAAGCTTCTGGATTTGTCACGTATTTCTCGTGTCATGGTTTTCATCTCTGTCATTTCATTTATGACCTTCTCTGTGTTAATTATTCTAGCTATCAATTCTTCCACTCTTTTTTCAAGATTTTTAGTTTCTTTGCGCTGGGTACGTAATTCCTCCTTTAGCTCTGAGAAGTTTGATGGACTGAAGCCTTCTTCTCTCATCTCATCAAAGTCATTCTCTGACCAGCTTTGATCCGTTGCTTGTGATGAGCTGCGCTCCTTTGCAGGGGGAGATGCACTCTTATTTCTTGAATTTCCAGCTTTTCTGCCCTGCTTCTTCCCCATCTTCGTGGTTTTATCTGCCTCTGGTCTTTGATGATGGTGACGTACTGATGGGGTTTTGGTATAGGTGTCCTTCCTGTTTGATAGTTTTCCTTCTAATAGTCAGGACCCTCAGGTGTAGGTCTGTTGGAGATTGCTTGAGGTCCACTCCAGACCCTGTTTGCCTGGGTATCAGCAGCAGAGGTTGCAGAAGATAGAATATTGCTGAACAGCGAGTGTACCTGTCTGATTCTTACTTTGGAAGCTTCCTCTCAGGGGTGTACTCCACCCCGTGAGGTGTGGGGTGTCAGACTGCCCTTAGTGGGGGATGTCTCCCAGTGAGGCTACTCAGGGGTCAGGGACCCACTTGAGCAGGCAGTCTGTCCCTTCTCAGATCTCAACCTCCATGTTGGGATATCCACTGCTCTCTTCAAAGCTGTCAGACAGAGTGGTTCGCGTCTGCACAGGCCTCTGCTGCTTCCCCTTTTGCTGTTTAGCTGTGCCCTGTCCCCAGAGGTGGAGTCTACAGAGACAGGCAGGTTTCCTTGAGCTGCTGTGAGCTCCACCCAGTTCGAGCTTCCCAGAGGCTTTGTTTACCTACTTAAGCCTCAGCAATGGCGGGCGCCCCTTCCCCAGCCTCGCTGCTGCCGTTTCGGTTAGATCACAGACTGCTGTGCTCGCAATGAGGGAGGCTCCATGGGCATGGGACCCTCCCGGCCAGGTGTGGGTATAATCTCCTGGTGTGCCCGTTTGCTTAAAGCACAGTATTGTGGTGGGAATTACCTGATTTTCCAGTTGTTGTGTGTCTCAGTTCCCCTGGCTAGGAAAAGGGATTCCCTTCCCCCTTGCGCTTCCCAGGTGAGGCAATGTCTCGCCCTGCTTCAGCTCTCACTGGTCGGGCTGCAGCAGCTGACCAGCACCGATTTTCCGGCACTCCCCAGTGAGATGACCCCAGTACCTCAGTTGAAAATGCAGAAATCACTGGTCTTCTGTGTCACTCGTGCTGGGAGTTGGAGACTGGAGCTGTTCCTATTCAGCCATCTTGCTCCGCCCCTAGCTAGTTATCTTTAAAAATGCACATGTGACTGTCTCTCCGTCAGCTTCCAGTGATTTGCAGTTACCCTTTTGAGAAAGTCAGCTGCTCTCAGCATGGCTTAGAGTATCTTCCCGGTTTGACCCCTGCCTTCCCCAGCCTAGTCTCCCATATCTCTGTTTCTTTGTGATCCAGTTACATTCCTATGTCAGCTTCTCAGAAACTCCATTCTCCTTCTAGCCTCAGGGCCTTGCCGTGACCTTTCCTTTACTTTGATATATTCTTGCCAGTGCCTTCTCATTCTCCAGTTTCTGGAGTCTCAGCTGAATTTCACATCTTCAGGTCCTCATCATACATGCCTCTTCTAAACCCAAACAAGCAAGGTGGCCATGTCTGCTGCTCTTTATACCGCTGATTGTCATGGGCATGACTTCTATTACTATTAAGTTGGCATGAAAGCAATTGCAGCTTTTGCCTTTGAAAGTAATGGCAAAAACCTCAATCACTTTTGCAACAACTTAATATTTGCTAAGTGCCTCTCTTGCTCCATTGCTCCAGAAGGAAATGGGCAGTGTCAGCCGGTGGACTGGTGCCTCCTCAGTGCCTTGAATACCTATGACCTGACACAAAGGAGGTACCCAACAAGTAATTGCTGGACGAATGAGTATGGGAAAAAGTTCTGCCTTGGTCATTATCAGGCAAGGCATTATGTTTTCAGATTTCCATTTTCTCATGATAAAACTTCTTCATAAGAGGAAATCCTCTGATTTCTCAGGTAATTGAAGTTTGAAGATGTGAATGGGAAGGTATGAATTCTGTTTGCATTAAGGAATGAAGCTCATATTTGCTGTGGAGAGGTAGAATTGCTTTGCAAGAGGCCAAAGTATCAGTTGTTTCCCAGCACTAAACTTTGGCAAGAAGAGTTCTCTGCTAATTCAAGTGACCAAGAATTTATGCAATTTCCTCTGAAGAAAATTATCCTTTTGAGAGCAGGAAGAAATATTTTACCGCCCTCACTGAAAGTTAATCATTTTACCAGGATCCATTTCTTCTTGCACCTGATTTTCTTCTTTCTTACACAATCAACTGTATCTGCTTTGTATAAATCTCTTGAATTTAAAAATTTGCCTTTCAGATGCCTGGTGTCCTAGGATGTGTATATTGAATCACCAGAAATAACTCAGTGACATATTATGCTAGCTTATTTCATACATATTTCCAACTTATGACTCATTAGTTTGAAGAGGACAAATGTGAACTAAGAGAAAACAGAGGACTTGATGTACTTGTGCCTGAGAGGATGAATCACTGTGCTGCTGGCGAAGGATCCTGGGTCAGAGCTGTCTGTCTCATGGGTTTGAATGACCCTCAGTGTTCTCTGTCCTGGCCCCACTCATGAACTCACATGCAACCTCACACAAACACACATCCAAAACACCACTCGCTTCTTACTTTGGAAGCCCCACAAAACTATTTCAGGCTGGAAGGCATGCGTATAATGAAGAAAGTGGTTGTCTTGGAGGCTACAACTTGATAAAGGAACACGTCAGAGGGACGCAAAATGTTCACAGTGGCATTTTCATTCTCAATGTTCAAGGAGTTTTATTTTCCACTCTCTTTCCACCATCTGCTTTTCTTACTATAGCAAATGTCATTTCCTATGGTGTTTAGCAGAATATGAAATGGGATTGTTTTCTAGTGAATTTAGATGCAGTTTTATGATTTTCCTTAGAGTGAGCCAGCCTTCTTTCCTTCCTTCCTTCCTTCTTTCCATCCTCCCTTTCATTTTACTAAAAAAAAGTAGAGCTAGCTTTAACAGTACATTTATCAGACCAACTTGAAAATAACTCCTGTAGATTTGCCTCTAAACCTGGATTGAAATTTGTGATAAGACAAGGTTCTTAAATATGTTAATTTTTAATCTGTTTATAACAAGCACAAATTCCCAAAGTGGCGTAAAGCTTGTTAAGCAGTAAATTCCCATTAAAGTGACAAGCTAAGAATTTAACTTAATTGAGGGGGGAATGTGTATGTGGTTTTGTGTGTGGGGGTAGGGAGGTATGTGCCTGTGTATCTGTAAAAGTAGTAAAAGGAGGATGCAAGGTAGAGGAAACAGTGAAAGAGGAGAATTCAGGAAGCAATAACAGCATGTACTTATATAGCATTTTCTATGTGTCAGGCATTGTATAAACTCTACATGTATTAATTTAATTCTCAACATAGCCACACATACATTAATTCTCAACATACCACAACACGTGAGGTATTGTTGCTTTCTCCATTTTATGTATGAGAAATGTAAAGTTTAAATCATATAAAAGTTAAGGTCACATAGTTATTAAGTGGCAGGGGTAAATGGTTCACATCCTAAGCATTATATTACGCTGTTTTCTCTCAACTACGACTCAAGCATAAATTTGTAGCATAATGAAAGAGAATCCTTTGTGAAACATTAGCACCAGATTTATTGTCTTTCTTTGAGGAAAAAAAAGCCAAAGGGTTTTGGAAATCTTTCACCAATAGCAAGACCGTGGTCTACCAGAGAAGGTGGCTGTGTAGCTTAAGGGAGTTTGGCAAAGAGAAACCAAGAGAGAACTTAGAATGTCTGGAGTATGAGATGTAATCACAGGGGCAATATTGATGGTGGACCTTGCCCATGAGGAGCAACGCTGTGATGTCTGTTCTGGAAATATGTCACCACTTCAACTCTTCTCTTTCCATGACTGATTAGATGATGATTTACTCTCACAGAAAGAATGGAGATTAGGATGGTAAGAAAAGGCTCCCTCTGTTGAGGATGGCTCAACTTTGCGAAGCTGCTAGAGAGGTGCCACAGGAAGATGAGAGCTGAAATTAACAACCTTAGGGAAGGCAGAGATAGGAATAAATTGATTCATATTTTAGAGATATGTTTTTAGGGTCAATAATTCTACATGTCTCCAACTTAAAAAAACAAAGCAAAAAACTCCTCTTATTACAATAGGCTTCCTCTTCCTAACAATGATGGAGTCAATTTCTTGGATTTGGGATTCCACTGCTCTCCATTCCTTCTTTCCTACTTATTCATAAAATCTAATTTTGGTTCTAGACTCCATGTATGTCACTTTCATTAAACAAGAAATAATATTAAATTTTGCAGCCACCACAGGAGTAGCAGTTTTGGGAGTCCTCATTCACTCTGAGTTTATAAGAAGGCTCAGAAAAATTGACAAGTATATTCTTCAAATTGTCATTAGGGTAAACTTGTTGAGCTCTACACAATTTTGGGTAGGACTTTAACCTTCAGAGTTTTTTGGCACACAAATGTATTGACTTGCCAACCATTATGGGTTCCATACAGGCAAAACCTTGTTGGCATTTGGAGTATCTGAGAGAGGAAAAGAAAGATAATCTTTTCTTCTCTTGGCTTCAGGTCCAATATAGACAGAAAAAAAGTCAGACAAAATATTATTTCTTGACTGGGCGCGGTGGCTCTTGCCTGTAATCCCAGCGCTTTGAGAGGAGGAGGCAGGTGGATCACGAGATCAGGAGATCGAGACCATCCTGGCCAACATGGTGGAACCCTGTCTCTACTAAAAATATAAAAATTAGCTGGGTGTGGTGGCACGTGCCTGTAGTCCCAGCTACTTGGGACACTGAAGCAGTAGAATCACTTGAATCCAGGAGGCGGAACTTGCAGTGAGCCAAGATCACGCCACTGCACTCCAGCCTGGGTGACAGAGTGAGACTCCATCTCAAAAAAAAAACAAAAAGAAATTTTTTTTTTATTTGTCATATGCTTTAAAGATACTGCTAGTATATTCTTCCAAACTGGAAGATATTGCAGTCATAAAATTGAATACTTGTTACCTTATGAAACAAGAGCATTGAGAATGGCTACAGAAATATACAAGTGTAGCATTCCCAAATGGAATCAAGCAGATGAAAAAACAGCAATTCAGTAAACAAACAAGAACCGCCCCCCTGCCACCAATTTCAGTAGATTGAACACATTCTATATGGATGTAGTATAGTAGTCATATATTTTTTATTCAAATTATATTAACCAAAATAAGGGAGTTCATCTTTTAGTTTGGAAAAGCTGCTGGGAATAGTTCACATGATTTAAAGAAAAGCTTCAGGTATTAGGACCTTACCAGTTGGTTCTAAAATTCAATACTGTCAAATTTCTTATCTCCTCATCCATGCCTTTTCCTCTCCTCTCCTTCCAACCTCTCTCTTTCTGCTACTTGTTCAAATTTATATACTTTCCCCCGTGGCAGGGACTTCTCACATTCTCCTAAATTAGCAAACCTAGTAGAAACAGAACTTTTCTTCCAAATGTAATTATAACCATTTCAGGCAAGGTCTTTTACTGGCTTGATCGAGTAACGTGTCCAACCCTGGACTAAGCAAAATGGAATTCAAATTAGTTGGAGTTTCAGGACTTATTACAAGACTAATAGACACTGCTTATAATAAGCTTATAGTTTATTAAAAGATAAAATATTACATGTGGAATAAACAGCACTCATTGTTTGACAATGCTTATTTTATCAGGTTTCATAAAATTGACAAACTTTTCTATTATCTAAAAATTGAATTACATGTATGGAAGACTTACGGAAGTGCTGAATTTATTTTCCACAAGATAAAAGCCTTCTTTGGACCCCCAGAGTTGAGAAGGTTTAAGCTTTTATCATGAAAATGAACTCAATAAAAGCACTGAAGCTATATATTTAATAATGTTGTATTTGAAACACAGGGCACATTGGATTGTTTTTACTTTCCTGTATTTTCTGGACAGTGTAATTAAGAGTTGTTATTGTGCCCACTTTAAAGATTGTTCAGTTGGATTGTTAATCTACATCAATACTCCACATGGGAAACCAAGTAGAAATTATGGTCTTCTTAAAATAAACGCATGCTTTATTTAAAAGTATATAAACCCTATAACACCACAAAGACCAGGAATTTTTTGAAAGGTATTTTTCAGCTCTCCAAATGATGCAGAGATTAAAGACAAGCCCAAATTACCATTTGCTACAGGGTACTGGACTCCAGGTAGTGGAACAGATGGAGAGAATCCAGCTCATGGATCACTGCAGGCAGGAGTGAGTGACTGAGCAAAAACAAATAAATTCATGATGCACAGCCCTGGAGGACAGAGCTACAGTATTTACACAAGTTTCGTCATGAAACTTGGGCTAGTATTTGAGCTGTATTTACTTAAAAACACTTATGATAGCTGCTTCAGAAGTTTCAATTATCCTTTTGAGTTCCATTTATTTATTTATGTATTGACAATTCTATGGTATGTATGTACAAAGTTATTAACCATGTCCTACTGTATAAATGTGTAACTCCTGAAAATAATTTAAAATTTGCCTAGTCTTTAACCTGATCCATTAACCTCAATCAGACATAGATATTTCATGGTACCCATATACAATAAAATCTGTATATAGTTTTCTTTTCTGGTCCTTCACACAAGCCCTTGCCGGAGACCGGTATGTCTCTGACAAAAAAGAGTTACCTAAATCTTTGTTCCTCCAAGTATTGTCCATGTACCACCAGCAACAACATCACAGCAGAATCTCAGGCTCCATCACAAACGCACTGAATTGAAACTGGTGTTTGACAAGAACTACCAGTGATTTCAAGTGTCTCTAGGATTTGTGTAAGCAAACAGTAATGGAGAAGGTCATTTTAGAAGGGAGGCTCGCTGGGTGCAGGGGCTCATGCCTGTAACCCAGCACTTTGGAAGACCAAGGCGGGTGGATTGCCTGAACTCAGGAGTTTGAGACCAGCCTGGGCAACACGGTGAAACCCCATCTCTATTCAGGAGTCTGAGACAGGAGAATTGCTTGAACCCGAGAGGCAGAGGTTGCAGTGAGCTGAGATCGTGCCATTACACTCCAGTCTGGGTGACAGAATAAGATTCCATCTCAAAAAATAAAAATAAAAAAAAAAAAGAAGGATGGCTCAGAGGCAGCAAGAGATATAGAATTTAAAGGTCCCCAGTGATTGATCTGGATGTGGCTGAAGTTTTTAAACTGGGGAATAAGGTAAACCAAGTGTTGAGAAAGAAGAGCCATGTGACTCCACCATGCGGGCAGGTGTGGAGGGAGAGGACGGAAGCACTGAGAACACATCAGGGGGACAATACTGAAGCAAAGACATTATTGGTCTGGTGTGGGGTTTTGGCAATGGGGATGGTAAGGGAGAGACTGTGAAATATTCTGAATTTATTTAATGAGTTAGTTAAGTGACTTCTTGGGATGAGTTAACATTACCCCAGGAAAATGAAACAGGGATTTAGGAGGCATGAAAGTTTAATACAGAGAATATAAGAGCAGTGGTAAATTATAGAGAAAGAATGAAGCCCAGTTCTCAATTTCTCACGTTTGCACTCCACTCAATTACATTTATGGTAGTCCCTTTGCCTGACACCACCTTCATAGCTAAAATATATTTTTTAAAACGAAGGTGGTGGTGGTGGTGAACATCTGTGTAGCTTCTAAAATATTGACTTTACCCTGCCTAACAGGAGTTGTGACTTTTACTCCTATGTTACAAAGGACAACTTAGATATCTATTTTCTGAATATTAGAAACATTTTATGAATACTGTCTATATTGCAGTGAGACTTTTTCAATATTTAAAAAATATTCTGAAGTATTTAAGTGCTTTAGGGCTGTTATCTTCAAATTACTATACAATTTTGAAATTTTTCATGTTTGCTAATTAATTTTTTCTTCACATTTTTTCATGAAAGCCATCAAAAATATACCTCAAATGAATTTCATGATTACAGTGAATCCAAGAGGTTAAGAACACTGGATAGTGAAACCACAGACCTCATTTGCATTTTCTTAATATAAAATGAAAAATAAAGCATATATTGTTCTGACACCATTTGATTCAAAGAAGCCAAATGAAAAAGCAATGAAAACAAGATACTCCTGACAAAGTGCTCCAATAAACTTATGTTTTTTGATTGAGACTGATGTTTTTGACATTTGTTATTAAATGGAGTTGTTGCACTCTGCAGTGCACATGGCAAATTCTAAATACAAGAGCAAAACCCAAACCAAGTAACTCCCCCTTTCACAGTACATCCCATCATCTTGCTCCATCCTAGACTGTTCCCGTTCACTCAAAATAAGCTTGAGATCCTGCCCTGCAGGGATAACTGCAAACTGCAGTCAGATGTAGAAGCTGCTTAATCAGGTCTCAGAACCAGGCCTTAATTAGAATGCTTGGAAAAGAAGAGCAAATGAAAATTATTAAGCTGCACTGTTCATTCCTGTTTCTAATTTTAAAGAGGAAATCATGCATTAATTAAACCATGAGTTAATGCTTAGTGGCACGTTTTGAGATATTCTAAAATAACAAGGAGAAAGTTTTTGTTCTGTTTTGATAAACCCGCTCTTGAGTACTTGCTATATATGGTATATACTTCAACATAGAGTGTAACAGGGCACGCTATACTAAGTCTTGGTTACAATTTAAAAGAATTACTAGACTTAAGGTGTGGCATGATAATCAAAGTTAGGTAGGTATTCCCTAAAAGTAAAACAAATGTGTAAAACCCATTTTCAGAGGTGAATGGAAGGTAAATTAGATGGTTTAAGAGAAGAGCACAATTCTACAAAGAGCTACATGGGCAGATGATTTCTGATGAGCAGAAAATGGCTTTTACAACAACATATTTTGGTGTTACAGATTTGAATCTGTTGATACCATAATTTGTGATAATCAAACTTAAGAAAAATATAGTGATTGTTTTAAGTGAGAGCAGAAATATTATTTCTATTTTCTACAAAGCAATGACATATGGATTATGTCTTCTTTAAAAAAGTTTCTAGCAATTCTTTCTCTAATTGTTTTCCCCTGATCCAAGTTATGAAAATAACATGCATAGAAATACTCCCTGTAAATGTATCTCCTTACATGACTCTAAAGTAATAATTTAAATTCTTGTTCTTTCTAGCTCCACTGATGTAGATTCTCACTGAGAATGATGAATCCTGGATCCTTCTTTGAAGCATTACACGTTGTATGAGCATCTTCTTTAAGTGTGACATCGGTGCTCAAAAAGCTTCAGATTTGGGAGCATTTTGGATTTCAGATTTTCAGATCTGAGATGGTAAACCTGTATTTACTCAGAGTCTGTCTTTCTGCATCTCCACTATTCCCTAATATCCAAATGTCAGAGAGAGTTGCTTAGCTTATGTTGTCTATCTTCATTCTGAATGTCTTTATGATAAAAATCTATCTTTAAAGCAAAATTTTATTATTAGTTGTTTTGCAGCCTAAAAGCTGTGTGAGGAGAGAGACTGGATCCAGTGTGTGTGTGTGTGCATGCGTGCACATGCATGCGCTTCTTATTTACTATAGAGTTTTAAACACAGTAAGCATGCAGAAGCTATTTGCCACATAACAGAAGTTACAGGTGGGACATCAGGCATCATTTCGATTAGGGAAATGTGCTTTGGGATTGAGAGATACAATTCATCAGGAAGATGGAAAAATAGTAAGAAAATTATGAAGGTAAAGCTCTTTGGGAGACATTTTAATAGGCAGGGCTTCAAACAGTTGCATTAAGTAGGAAAACTCATTCTTTCCTTGAATCATTCTCTTTCTTAAGATCAGGCCGTTATGTTAACAGGTTTTTGGTTTTTTTCCTCCCTGCTTTCCTGGCACTTTATTTCAGGCACTGCCCTCCTTCTGACATTTTTCTGAGTTCCTTACACTCTGGAGTCAAAGATCCCACAATTTTCCACCAGCCAATTCTGACCTCTCATTCTTCCCAACCACCACTATCATAAAACCAGCAACAACAACGAACAAAACAGTTCTCCCCTTATAGCCCTTTGGGGCCCTATGACCAAGACCCTGTTTTATCAAAGACTGTTTTCCAGAGCTTGCACTCATCTTTGACACATAGTGTCATCTCCCTATTTTTTTTTTTTTTTTTCATGCTTTTGTTCCTTTAGCTCACTGGTAATAATGTCTGCTGAAAGGAAAGGCAGAACAAGCTGCAACAGGACTTATGACACCATATCATGGAAAGATAGCCAGCTTTTGGCCTCCCGGTAAAGATTAGCAGTGTAATGAATAACAAGTTATAAACAGACCCTGAGGTTAAAGGATAGCAGCATGGTCTTAGCAGACATTTGTTCCACAGACGTTGGGCCAGAGACCTCAGGGCACCCATAGGGGCTCATTCAGACGTTCTCATTGTGCTTTTCGTACTGTTTACTAGCCTGGACTGCAGATTGGGAAAACAGCTAGCCTTCACTTTGTTTTTCTCTATTTTCATCCTGTGTAAAAAGTGAGAAACACTTGTTTGGAAACTTCGGTATTTTTAGTCATAGTGCAATAAGTGTTAGGTGTTTGTGGTTATCAGGTTTAGTATGTGGAGGCTGACAGGAACAAACATGGTCAGGCTGACGTCCAGAGGTGTGAAAAGATGTTAACAAGAATAAGGCTATAAAAGTACATGTCTCTTCTTACAAAGCAAAACACTGCATGTGTTTCTTCAAAGAACTGAAAGGTCCTGATACATGAGGATGAGGTTTGCACCATTATTTGAGATGCTCTTTCACAGGGAAATGGGTCTGAAACTAGGTGTTTATATATATATATGTATGTGCTAATGAGTTATATAGTTATAGCTATATATAGCATATATATGCTAATGAGTTATTTACATTTAACATAACCATTTATTATCCTCCCATTATGTGCCATTTTGCTCAAAGTCAGGGATAAAAAGAGCAGGACTTTTGCCTGAGGGGAACTTTGAGGCTTGGTTGAACAACAGGGTTATAAATATCATGTAACATCCTGATTTTAGTGCTATGGTAGAAATCATTCTAATTAGTATCTAATGGGCATAGAGGAACGTCCATACTGCCAAGGATTGGTGGGAATTGAGAGTGAAAAAGAAAGATTAGGAGAGAAGGGATTTTGAATAATTTGGAGCAGAATGTTGATGAGGATTCACAGAGATACCGCGCAAGGGGAACAACAAGTAATTTGTGTGCTTTTACCAATGGTCTCAAAGTGCACTTCCTAGACTAGCAGCACCAGCATCGCCTAAAGCCTGTTAGAAATGCAAACCTGCTCCACCCCAGACCTGCAGAATCAGAAACTCTGGAGGTGGGGCCCGGCAGCCAGGGGTTTATACACCCTCCAGGAGACTGTGGTGCATGCTATAGTTTGGAAACTACTAGCTTTAGGGCGTGGGCTCTCAAACTTGACTTTGCATCAGAATCACCTGGGAGTTTAAAAATATGCCCGTACCCCATCTCAGAGGATCTGATTCAACTGGTGTGAGGAAACTGAGATTCTGAGAGAGAGTAATTTCCCTCAGGCCACATAGTTAATAGGTAGGAATTAATGCCTGCACTTGTCACCAAAGCCCCGATTTGTTCATTTTGTTGCATAGACCTCTCAACCTGTGTGAGGGCAGAGATAGAACACTCTTTCCCGTGGACACCTGGGCTCATTATAAAAGGTGTCTCATTGTTTATTTCTGTTCTCTTAAAGAATAGAGTCTTTGTGTCAGGCGCCGTGGCTCACACCTGTAATCCCAGCACTTTGGGAGGCTGAGGTTGGGGGATCACCTAAGGTCAGGAGTTTGAGACCAACCTGGCCAACATGGTGAAACTTCATCTCTACTGAAAATACAAAAATTAGTTGGGCATGGTGGCACATGCCTGTAATCCCAGCTACTGGGGAGGCTGAGGCAGGAGAATCGCTTAAAATCAGGAGGCGGAGGTTGCAGTGAGCCAAGACTGTGTCATTGCACTCTAGTCTGGGTGACAGAGGGAGACTCTGTCTCAATTAAAAAAAAAATAATAAAAAAGAGTCTTTGAACAGTAATGGTACTTGAAGATATGCCTTTGTAAGTTGAGAACAAGGTATAAATATACCTTAGCTATATTTGTGTTATGTTAACTTTTAAAGAATGCTAGCTAATTTGTTTGCAAACCTATAAACTCTCTAGACTTACTACAATATACCCCCATCCTCAGTAAATCTGATACACGGAACTTTTATTTAGAACCAAAAAATAAAATCGCCCTCAAGCAGAATAATATTTTTACTTTACGAAAGCATTCACACCCAACTATTATGCGGGTAAGGCTACTGGTGGCCCTTGAGCTTTTTATAGTAGACTTTTTGTGTTAGAGAAGTTTTAGGTTCACAGCAAAATTGAGCAAAAGGTACAGAGATATCCCATATCCTCTCTGCATCCACACATGCACAGCCTCCTCCGTTATCAGCATCCCCACCAGAGTGATACACTTGGTACAATTGATGAACCTGCATTGACACATCATCATCACCCACAGTCCATAGTTTACGTTAAGGGCTCACTGTTGGTGCTGTACATCCTATGAATTTTGACAGATGTATAATGACATGTTTCTATCACTAGGGTATCATACAGAATAGTTTTACTGCTTTAAAAATCTTCTGTGCTCCAACTGTTCATCTCTCCACTGATCATCTTTTTATCATCTGCATAACCTAGCCCTTTCCAGACTGTCATGCAGTTGGAATCATACAGTAGGTAGCCTTTTCAGACAGGCTTATTTCACTTAGTAATATGCATTTAAGTTTTCTCCATGTCTTCTTATGGCTTGATAGCTAATTTATTTTAGTACTGAATAATGTTCCATTGTCTGGATGTACCACAGTTTATCCAGTTACCCGCTGAAGGACATCTTTGTTGCTCCCAAGTTTTAGCAATCATGAATCAAGCTGCTGTAAACATCTGTGTGCAAGATTTTGTGTACATGGACATAAGCTTTCAGCTCCTTTGGGTAAACAGTAAGGACTTCAATGGCTGAATTGTATGGTAAGTGTAGGTTTAGTTTTCTATGCCCCTGAGATTTTTATTGGTATGCAGATGATATTCAGATGATTTATAGTTAAATATGATTTAAAGGCTCTTCTAAGCAATGATATCCAATCCCTCTGCTAAATGTTCTGCATGGATTATATCATTTAATCTATGCAACCAGATATGAGATACATAATACTACTTTTACAGAGGCTTAGGAAGATCAAATAGCTTTCATTAGCTGTATAAGCTTGGATGTAGTCAGTTCAGGATTTAATTCAGACCAACTGAAAACAGAGCCCATCTTTAAACTGTTTTGAGCTCCATGTCACTCTAAGTGTCTGTGTATCATAGTCCCTTCTTAGCAAAGTAGCCACTAATAGTTCTTATTTACTGCCCTCAGCAGCTACCTGGACACCTGGGAATCTGGTGATCTCGGAGGTGTCCTGGATCTAGAACTCTGCCTTTTAGGAAGGTTCTCTAATGAGTTCTGCCTAATTGAGTATTTTCTTTCATAGAATTTTGAAATATATTAATCAGATACTATATTGCTTAGCAACTTGAAGAGACGTGAAGAAGCAGAAATCCATCTGACTGCTGCAGAGAAAGAGGGGTGCGTGAGTGTGTGTGTGAGTGTGTGTGTGTGTGGTTGTTGTTTACCTACTTCTGGGTGTTTTCTTAGAAAAACTCCTATCACTTAGGGAAAACTTGCTGTGTCTTTGTTTAGAGTCATATCAAAGAGCCTGACTAATACAATCCCAGGAGAATCCAAACAGTTATGTAGGTATGGGTGTAGAAACTTAAAAATTGAGCCTTGAGCTTCTGTATGAATCAGAGACCATTTTTTCAGCCTGGAAACATGAATATGGCCCCACCCACCATCTTCTAATTACATGTATGGATACCTGACACAGGGAAAGGGAAGATCGGAGTTCTTGACACAGTTCTGCTGTCGGGCTGCAAAGGTCTCTTAGGGTACATTTATTTTTCACTACTTCTGCTGAAGCCTTGAGTGACCCTGACATTCAGCATCTGGTTTTCCACAGCACATTTGAGCCATTGTTAGAATCACCAGAATGACAGAAGAAGAATTTCATACCTAAGCAGACTTTGTTAGAAACATAATTTACACATATGTTTCTATCATACAGTTATTTTACTCTGAATGATGATTCTTTATATACTTAGGTAGAGGCAGATGTGTGAGTTTGTTTTAGCTAGCATATATCATTTTCTTTTGTATTGGGGGATTTCTAGTTCAAATCCAGGTAACAGCTAACCTATTATGCCTAGTGTGTAAACAGTTTCACCTCTCCTTTGCTCAAATACTTGGAATCATAATTATCTTCTTTGAAACTTGGCCATAGGCAAAATATTTGCCAGATACATTCTCATTCAGCATGCCAAATCAGAATCGCAGACCACAAGGCAGAGTCTTTGCTAGATTACCATGGTATTGTATGGAGGTGTAATACAACTTCCAATTAACTCCTTTTGAAACAAGTGTTGTTTCTTAGTGTGTTATTAACCTAACTATCCAAGTCATTAGATTTTTATTATGATAGTACTTAGAATAATTGGTGGAAAATCTTCAGCTGTTTCCTACCCATGCAATTTCCTTTGCCACTTCTGTGTTAAAGTACAGCTGAATAATTATTAATATATGACTAAATATGAGCATTGTTTTCATAATTATTATATATCCACAGAAAATATTGTCCAAATTATATAGCCCAAGCCCACATTTATATAACATTTCTTTTCATAAAGATGACGTCACAGAGTCCAAAGAAGGTCAAAGAGATTCAAGAAAGGGCAATTTTAAAGAGTTCTTTAGACCATGCATGTTAGAAGGAATGCAGATAGTTTTGTTATTCTATAAACCTCAAGATAAACCTGATAAGAATGCTCTGATCAAAATTCAATTGCTTCTCTGAATAATTTAGATTACTGTTAGATTAAAACTTCCATAGAAGAAGATACAAGTGTTTGCTTTTATTTGTGTTTTTGTTTTTAAAGATGGATCTTAGTCATGGAAGAGGGCTGGGTATTGCACAGGGGCCCTGTGTTCATCGCTGTATCTCAGTTAAGCACATAGTTTCCTGGCTACAAGCAGAAGTGGATGCTCTTGTTATAATAATTTGCTTTAGCACGAGATCTTACTCTGTTTTTACTTTTCTTCTTGTTGTGGGTCATTTAAACATCTGTTCTTATGACACAGGAATTTTCCAGAAGGATGTGTGTTTGTTGCTCTGTCAGAAAAATCTAATTTTCTAAAGGAACTAGCATAATAACCAAAGTGTTCTTTATTTCCCTCTACACCCTGATATTAATGAGAAAAATCCTTTGGCCATGTCTCCATTAAAGCTAACCAACATCAGTCTTCCTTGTTACGTAGCATGGTCTTGTTATGATCAGGCCAGTTGTCTTTAGCCTTTTTCTGAACACTTGCCATTGTTCTCTCTGTGAGTGCTGTACTTTTTTTCCTTTTAATATATTTAAAATCCATTCATTACAAGCCTAATACAATACTGCTTTAGTCATTCTATAAAGAAATTTTACTGAGAGCAGTACATTTATAGTAGAAAGAACAAAGACTTTGGAGCTAGGTGGTTCCAAGTTTGATTCCTGGATTCACTATTGACTAAATGAGAACCATTAAACAAGTTACTTAATCTTTCTGAATGCCAGTTTTCTTGTCTGTAATATAGAAGGTAATGTCTATCTCATAGAGTTTTTGTAAAAATTAGATGAGACAAAATTTACCTGGCACCCAAATTTCAGATACCGATGTTATGCCTATTTGTGATAATATTCCCTTAAGCAAAAGAATTTATTTGTATCAAGTTTATTCATGCCCATAACTGAAATATCCACATTATTATACAAGATTTGCTTGCTACATACGCTAGTCATTCAACACCTCTGCCTATTCTCCCACTGTGGGTAAACACTTTCAACTCTTTTAGCTATTTTTTTTTTGTCTATTTCCAGATGCCTTAAAAATATCTTATTTTGCAACTTGTTGCTCTTTTGGTTGTAGGTATTATATGTTGATATGGAAGAGAAGAATGAAACTTGCCTCAATAGTGCCTCATTATTTTCAACACACACACACACACACACACACACACACACCCTAATGCTCTCTCTCTTCCAAGGCTGCCTTTGTCTTATTATAGTCATGTAATTTTAGTTAAATCAATATTTAGGATTCACATTATTATGACCATGTAAACACTAACCACAGGTGATAAGATTTCCTATATACTGTAATCGCTTTTCCTTCCAAGAGTGAGTTGTTATTTTCTCTGGCGTTATCAAATATCTTGTTTACTTTTGGGGTTTTATTTTTATGTATTTTATGTATACTTGTTGCTAGTTGAAGTCTCAAATCTCCATCAAACGTTTAAGTGACATGTTAGCATCATATTATAGAAAAATCTCTCTTGGAGCTTTCTGACCTGCTTGAATATAGGCAAATTGGCCTCTGCATGGTACACAACTATTCTCCTCTGATCTCCACACCACGATCATCCTAAACATTTTCTTTACCATTTTCCCAGGTCAATCCTCTCTTTCTATACCAGCACATATTATGGTAGAGCATACTTTCCAGTAAGTTTGTGGGTATGGGTTCATTCATGTAATAACCTTGTTGATATTTACATGTTTGATGAGTTTTGCATTTTATCCTCACAGCAATTAATAGTTTTGCTGCATCAAGAACTTTACATTAGGAATAATTTACCTTTAGGAAATGGATTTATTGCTAATCTATGATAACTAAAGCCAAAATGACAGAAATTACTTGGTATAATGTAGAAGAAAGATTCTAAAAGTGAGACATAAGAATGTTGGAATAAGTTATTATGTGTAAACTGTTCACTTGTCTCAAGAGAGTCAGAAGACATTACCTTCATTCAGCTGTTAGATATAAAATGATGAGAAAAGAACAAGAATGTTTAAAAAGTACTGTAGAAGACATTCTCTTGGGATGCAGCTGGGATGTGCATGTCTGATATTATCATAGGATTAGGCTTCCTGATTTCAGTGGGAATGTTGAGATTCTGTAGAGGTAGAGACCAAACAGCATTTCTTAGATGCCAGAGGCAGGGTGAATATAGTTACTCTGTTAGCTAGTCAGGTCCACAGTGAACTTTAATGATAACTAAGTGAATGTAGAGTCCTTGGATCAAAAGAGGTGGTGAGGCCACCGAAATCCCTCCAATATCTATAAAATTGTATACAACTCTAGGTGTGCTGAATAGTAGTATTATTTTCAGCCTTGAGTAATCTCACAGAGCCAGAACAGTCTGCTAAATAAATAAGGAGATGGGTACCCTTGAAAAAACATCCTGTATCAATATCACACATATTTATTTTGTAGTCTTCCACAAAAGGATTTGAGGAATGTGAAATATCCAGGTCTTTTGAGGGTTGTTACACATAGATTGAGCCCAAGACCAATCCCTGGGAACCAAGAGGACACTGTGATTCACTGGTCAGGTGGATGTCAGAGAATAAATGAATTCTACTGAAAGACCCTTTCATGTTGAGTCCAAGAAGTCACTAATCCCATACTGTGATTATTTTCCATAATAGAATCATTCCTGTGTGGACAATTTGATTAAATATATTTAGAAAGTGGTGGATTTCCCAATCTTTCCCTGACACGTGCTGTTAAGACTACTGTAGTGGGAAGAGCAATGTGCGGACCATGCTCCTTCATAAAATGATACATAAAGCGATGCCACATTTCTGGGACTCTTTCAAAGTTGGAACCACCATCAAGAACTTAGAATGGTGATAGTTTCTTGGATCTCCCCATTAAACTTACTCAACTTACTTGTGTGGTTTGTGCAGAAGGCAGATGGGTAGGTCTTATGAAATGTAATGAATTGTAGTAATTATAAGCATATCAGACTCCATTTCAGCTACTGTTTCATATGGTTTTCTTTAAGTGGGCAAATCAACACACATCAGGAAGTTGGTTTACTGTGTAGCTGTCAGTGTAGTACTTTTTGGTCTCTATTCCAATAAGTAGAGAATACTATTTGTTATCACTTCGTAGGAATAAATGATAGATGTGAGCCTTTAACTTTATCTTTGTTATCTCTATGCCATAATTTAATATTCAGAGATTTTGAGCATCTCATAATCACTTAGGATATCATGCTGGTCTATTTTTATCATCTTATCCTTTAGGAAATAATTCCTGTATATTATTAATATATTGTGTTGCTAACACCATGTAAACTGAATATAGCAGTAATAGCAAAATAAACATGTTGGTAATACCTACATGTCAGAGGTATCACATAAAATTCAAAGATCTATTTTCATAACATTTCTGAGAGTCCAGTGGTCCTGGGCTTGTTGAGATGTTTCCTCCAAAATAAAAGTCTACTAATAGTCCTTTTTATCCTCTATTAATTAGGAAGAAACACAATGGTTCGTGAACTTACTTGGATTAATATATACCACATGTGGACATGTGGCTCTGACATGTTTACTAAGTAAACTGCTTACACAACTGTTTACAAATTGTGAGATTAGAGCTAGGAAAGCATTCCAGCTGGAATACAAGCAGTTCTTCCTTTGGTCCCTATGAATCAACAGATCCAATGGAGCTTGTGATATCTTTGGCAGATTGGTGTGTTGTATGGAACATGTGGAAGCCCGAGTGGGACAGCTACAGTAGAGGCCACTAAGGTTTTATTGCAAAGTGATGTCTTCTCAACTGATCTAAGCTTGTTACTGGTTTGGGGTAGAGACTATGAGCAGGTGACTGCAGCCTGAGCTCCTAAAATGCACTGTTGTTATCCTCTGAGCACAAAGGCAGGTAGACTCAGCACTCTTTCATCAACAAATTGAAATGGTAATATAAAATCCAGATTTATCAGGTTCTGAAGGCACAAGAAAGATGCATGAGCAGGTAACTGATGTCAGTCCACCTGCTCTTATGATTGTACATCTGACCCTATAGAATGGCTTTAAGATTGTGTTCCTATAAGCAGATGACCTAAAGGAGGGAAAATTTGAATCTATTTGAAAGATAATAGATAAATTTCTACTATGAGATGAAAGACAACTGCTTTACTATAAACCTAACTGAGGGGGTAGCATTAGAGGGAAAGGGAAAGTGTCTTAGTGGAAAAAAAAAAAAAAAAAAACCTACCAATTTACACCAATTCACAGATAGTGATTACTAGTTTAAATAGTAAGGGATTTGGATGCAGTAAGACAGGAGGACTGGTAACAAACCGGTCTGGAGAAGATAAATGTGGATGGGTCTCTTAGAATGAGTCCAAAGTATGGGAACATTTGTGTCCTGGCAAAAATTCACCAGAAAGACCCTTCTGTGGAGAAGTCTTTTAATCATAATTTAGACAAGATTACCCCATGAATGTCAATCATTTTTTTTTCTCACCCAAACCAGTACTTGTTTAATGGGCTCATAAATGAAGTGGTCAGAATAACAGATACGAACGTCATGTATGGACTCAACAACATGGAATTCCCCTAACAGCAGCTGCTCTGATTCCTACCACAAATGCTAGCCCAGCTTGTTAGAATCAGCAACAAGATGAGCCCCTGTTATTTTACTTCCCCAAAAGGCTAGATCGTCTTTGGAAATTGATTATATTAGACTTCTTCCATCACAGAATGTGCAGTGATTTGTCTTCACCAGGATAGACTCTTGTTATATATACTGGCCTTCCTCATGCGTTATGCTTCGAGTACAACTTTTATGATCTTATTGAAAGTCTTACATATTGTGATTTCAAACATAATACTATTTCTGACCAAGGAACCCATTTTATGGCAAAAGAAATAATGAGCCAACATTCAAAGAATTCCCTAGTATTATGATGTATTCCATCTCCCAGAAGTAGTGTGCTTTATGTAATAGCCTGTAGTGACTGAGCAATTGAGAGATAACTAAGAATGTTCTGAAACCTTCCATAAATAGAACTGTGTCTCTTTAGACTGAACATATGGATCTGGAAACCAAGGAGCATAAATGAAGTTGGTACTTCTTACCTTTAGAGCTAATAGTTCACTTTGTATCTCCAAAACTTTGGGTTTGGTTGGTTAAAATATTTTGATACCAAAGAGGAACATTTCAATAGGAGACATAAATATGGCACCACATAATCCAGTGTGCCTGCCACCTTTCCATTTTGAACTCTCATATCTCTGAACAAATGGGCAACAAAAGAAGTAATCATGTTGGCCAGGGCGATGTATCCTGAGTGTCATAAAAACATAGGGTTGTTGCTACAGACTGGAGGAAGGAAGGAGTGTGGAACAATGAGTTACTACTAATGTTGTTTTCAGTGTATTAGATATATAAAAATCTAACACTGGCAGGACTTTCAAGGACTTGGACTTCTTATTTAAAGTGACTTGGGTCATTCCCTTCTGTTGAAGACCTTCGAATAGTCAAAGTACTGATAGAGGGCAAAGGACAACAGTGGAATCAATATTCTACAAACAGATCGTCAATACCAACTATCGCCTGGTAACCAGTTAACAGAAATATATTTTGTCTTTTCTACTGTTCCCTTTTAATATAACATGTCATGGTGATTAAATTATAATTTTGTCCATAGGTTACCATGTGAGGACACTAATATGAGAGAACTAGGAGAGAAAAATGAACATTACTTGAAGATTCTGGATTTAGAGCTAGATTCAGTAATATCTATACTTTGGACTTTCCACTCCTTGAAAATAAGATTCTTAATGCTTGAAGAATAACTGCACTATGTTACATGGGGATATCTTATTGCTATTCTTGTTGCATTTAAAACACTTATGTGATGATATAGGGCTGTCTAGAAGGTGATGGATACCTATCATCACTTGCCTATATTTGCTTAAACACTACATTATGCAGAAGTCTGAATGCAAATTTTACTCTCAAATATCAGTCCTACTCATAACTAAAAGCGTGATCATGGCTCTGATGATGAGGTGCATATATATAAGATTTCATTCTAGTGGTGAGGCTGTGAAGAGGAGCTTTTATTTTGCTGTTGCAAATATTGGTGGAAATACCTGGCTTTGAGGGCGGCATTGGTTGAAAGACAGATTTCATGAAGGTGCTGGCAGTAGATATGGTTGCCGTAAAATTCAATTCATATTTAGTATTTACTGGTAGCAATGGCAGCAGCAGCAGTAGTAGCAACAACATTTATCTCATGTGCCCAGTTCTATGGCACAGTTTTAGGCATCCTCCTTGAAATTTAACCTTAATACTCTTTTTTTATTTCTACCAAAATTTCCTGAGCTATCTAATATTCTTTCCTAAATTCTCTTCTTGCTTAAATTAACTACAGTGCATTCTATCATTTGCAACAAAGAACTCTGATCAAAATATGTTTACCTGTAAGAAATCTGGTTATTTTTTCTCCACTAATTTATTCAAGAAATATGTGTTGGATATCTACTGTATGTAAGGTGGCATCATTTGATCGGAGAAAGGAATTAACATAAATTTCTACTTCAGTAGGTTGGAAGTAATGGAGACCTAACTGAGCTAGGATGCTAGATTACCACTGCAAAATGAAGATAGCATGAGTATATGGCAGGCCCAGGAATGAAATCAGCAATCCTAGTAATTAACTTAAAAGTAACAAGTTATAATAGTGTCCTGATCAGACCAGGCAGTCAGAAAGATCAAAGACATCCAGTGTGAAATCTGAACATCAGAAGCACATCAAGCCATGTCCTGGGAGACCAGGTAGGGAAGATTGCAATCCGAGGCTCCAGTAGGTGACAAGGTGCAGAACATCTGAGTATACCCCCAGAAATTTAGAAGCCCTGAAATCTGGAAAAGAGTTCTGAATGATAGGAGGAATAAGAGATGGGCAGACTGGCCATTTACTGGCTAGTCCCGTAGAAGTGACAGAAGCAATCGCTGAAACTCTAGGGGCCTCAGCCACTAGAAAGAGAGCCTTAGGAGATAGTTTAAAGTTTGTGGATTGAGAAGTACTAATAAAGCTCCTCTGTGTTCAGAGACGGATCTTGTCTAAATTGCACAAAATCAGGAGCTTATTGATAGCAACTAGGACTTGCACAAAGCTCCCTGCTGCGTACTAAGAAGAATTAAAAGAAAATTATCTCCATTTTTAGCTTTACTTACACAATTTTATTTATTACAGAATCATTTTTCACATATAATATTTAGTTGCCTATGTCTATTCCAATTAGCTAAACACGATTTTTAAAAATATTGTAACTTGACAATTTATAATTATAGAAATATATGGTATACAAATATATATACCATATGGTATACAAAATGATGTTATGATTTGTGCATTCAATGTGGAATAGTTACATCAAGTTAGTTGCTATACTCATCACCTCAAAGAGTTAAGATTTTTTGTAGTGAGAACATGTAAAATTTACTCTTTGAAATTTGGAAATGTATAATACTCTATTATCAACTATTTTCACCATTCTATGCAATGAAACTAAAAAGAAAAAAATCTCTCCTGTCTGAAATTTTTTACCCTTTGATCATCATCCCCCCTTTTTCCCTACCCCTCAACCTTTGTGACCACCTCCATTCTACTTTCTGCTTTTAAGAGTTTGATTGTTTTAGATTCCACATATAAGTAAGAATATGTGGTATTTGTCTTTATGTGCCTGACTTATTTTGCTTACCCTACTGTTTCCCAATTCTATCCATGTGGTCACAAATGACAGAATTTCCTTCTTTTCAAAGGCTGGATAGTATTCTATTGTTTACATATGCCACATTTTCTTTATCCATTTACCTGTTGCTGGGCACTTAGTTTGATTCCATAATTTGGCTGTTGTAACTAGTGCTGCTATGACATGGGAGTGCAGACATCTCTTCAGTAAACTGATTTCAAATCTCTGGGGGTAAATACCCAGAAATGGGATTGTTGAATCATGAGTAATTTCTTTTGGAAGTGTCTCATTTGTACCCCTCTCTCTTTACATCCTTTTTAAAATAACCATTTTATTTTGAAATAATTTTTTTTTACACAAAAGGACTACAAAGTTAACATGCAGGTTGTCTACGTATTTCTTATACAGCCTTCCCTAATGTTAACATCCTTAATTTACTATATTTGTTAAAACTTGAAAAGCAACATTAGTTCATTCTCACTAATTAAACTTAAGACTTTATACTTCACCAGTTTTTATATCAATGCTATTTTTCTGCCCTAGGATCGAATTCAGTATAACATATTATGTTGAATTATCGTTGTTCAGTTTTCCCTGGCCAGTAATAATTTCCCAATCTTTCCTTGTTTTTCATGGGCTTGACAGTTTGGAGGGGTATTCATCAGGTGTTTTGTAGAATGCTCCTCTATTTGGTTTTGTCTGGTATATTTCTCATGGTTAGACTGGGTTGCAGTTTTTTTTTTTTTTTTTTTGTGAAGAATATCACTATGATAAGATGCCCTTATGATCACATGATATTAAGGGGCACATGATATGAAGATGACATCACTGATGGTGTTAACCTTGATCACTTAATTAAGGTTAAGGTGTCTGCCAGGTATCCGCACTGTAAAGTGACTACTTTTTCTTTTATTATACTCTATTCTTTGGAAATGAATTAGTAAGTTCAACCCACACTGAATTTCTCCCTCTCCCAACTTTAACAGAACTCAAAATCAAGATTCATTCTGATTTCTGAGAGTTAGATTAATATATCACTAAAAACAGAGAAAAATTATATTTTAAAATAAACTACATTAGAATTCTACTTATCGAAATTAAGATTTAGTATGGTGGATTATCCATTATGTTTTGAATAATTTTGTGAATCATATAGACAAAGTCTAATTTTACTGATAATTTATTTTGCTTCTCCAAGAAAAGTACAATAGATTCATCACTATGTTTTTCTTCATGATTTTGAAATATGAGAATCACCTTTTTTTTTTTTTTTAAGACAGTCTCACTTTGTCACCCAGGCTGGAGTGTAGTGATGCCATCTCAGCTCACTGGGATCTTCGCCTCCTGGGTTCAAGAAATTCTCCTGCCTCGGCCTCCTGAGTAGCTGGGATTACAGGCACCCGCCACCATGCCTAGTTAATTTTTGTAGTTTTAGTAGAGACAGGGTTTTACCATGTTGACCAGGGTGGTCTCAAACTCCTCACCTCAGGTGATCCACCCGCTTCAGCCTCCCAAAGTGCTGGGATTATATGTGTGAGCCACTACACCCAGCTGAGAATCACCTGTTTTAAGGCCTATTCTAAAAATATATTTCTAGAACGTTAATTTGGGAAAATATAAACCTCAAAGGGAATTCAAAGTTTAGTTTTGATTTAATAGAGATTCCATAATTACATTCATTTTTTCCTCACTAGATACAGTTCTTATTTTTTCTAAGTTTCAAAAAACTTCAAGGTGTGGAAAATACTGTTAACAGTAATATGAAGCTAATTAGAAGTAAAAGTGATCTAAATTTACAGATATTAACTTATAGCTTGTATTATCAAAAGGGGAGAACAATGATATTGGCTTGAAATCTTGTGACCATTTTGTGCTTAATTACATTCAAATTGGTTTTAACTTTGATTAATCTGATATTATCAGTGAACATGAAGTCCATTTATTAATGTCATCATTTTTCTTTAGCTTTCTCAGTCAAAATTAGTTTTTTCAAAAGTGATGGATAGCTTTAAAGTAAGTGTTTCTTATTACTAATAAGATTTAGACTAGCATATTTTCTTGCAAAACATGTTTTGCCCATTCTCAGTTGGAAGAAAACTGTAAGCTCTTTAGTTGTTGAAAATACATGTCATTTCATTTTTTCTTTTCTTTTTTTTTTTTTTTTTTTTTTTTTTTGGAGGTGGAGTCTCACTCTGTGGCCCAGGCTGGAGTGCAGTGGTGCCATCTTGGCTCACTGCAAGCTCCACCTCCCGGGTTCACGTCATTCTCCTGCCTCAGCCTCCGGAGTAGATGGGACTACAGGTGCCCGCCACCATGCTCGGCTAATTTTTTGTATTTTTGGTAGAGACGGAGTTTCACCGCGTTAGCCAGGATGGTCTGGATCTCCTGACCTCGTGATCCGCCCACCTCGGCCTCCCACAGTGCTGGGATTATAGGCATGAGCCACTGTACCCGGCCCAAATAATTTTGTAAGCTACGTTTTAATTTAATCAGCATCAAGAGCTCAAAGAAATTAAGCTTCAAAAATAATTTACATAGTTTAAGATGATTTGTTATTAACATTCACCAATGTTAAAAAAAATTGAAGGAAAATTTTTAAAAAAACACTTAATGAGAAAGGCATTTCTATAGTTTGGATGTTTGTCTCCCAAAAAACCTGACATTGAAATTTTGTCCCCAGTGTTGGAGGTGGATGTGTCATGGGAGATGTGTTGGTCATGAGGTTGGAACTCTCATGAATGGCTTGGTACTGTCCTCATGGGAACGAGGGTGTTCTCACACTATTAGTTTTAACTACAGCTGGTTGTTAAAAAGAGCCTAGAACCTCCCTCCCCTCTTGCTTCCTATCTCATCATGTGATCTCTGCACACATTGGCTCCTCTGTACCTTCTACCATGAGTGGAAATAGCCCAACACCCTCACCAGAAGCAAATGCTGGTGGCATGTTTCTTGTACAGTCTGCAGAATTGTGAACCAAATAACCTCTTTATAAACTACCCAGCCTTAGGTATTCCTTTATAGCAATGCTAACTGACTATGGTAAACATAAAAAATAAATTTAGGAAAAATATTTTATTTTCATATTAATAGAGCCATAATGACTTATTATATTATTTAACAACTTTCAAACTTGTACATACATTATAAACATAAAGGAAAGAAATTTCTCTTTAAAGATAGAATACATAAACACTCCTTTGGTTATGTATAGTTATGTATAGGAAAATGTATATATGCAGCTAAACAGTTGTTTAGGAGAGTATAGAAAGATATCAGAAGATTCCACTGTAAGTCAAGTGTACAGAATAATTTGTATAGGAATTTAGAGAGACAGATCACTTCAGACAAGATTGGTCTGGAATGGTGTGCTTTTTACCGGGCAGTCTAAGTATTTGATTCTGAATGTGCTTTCTTTGGCTAGAATAGGTAAACAGGCATCTATTATGGCTGAATTTTAAAACTTTTTGTTTAAAAATATACACAGATTGGAAATTTCAATTTTTAAATATCAATATAAGTGTAAAATAGACATTAAAGTACTATGATTTTAGTTGCCATTAATTTAAATAAAGAGGTAAAATCTGAGGTGTTTAGAAAGAGAGTAAAGATTTCACTCTGCAGGGTGGAAGATCTCTAACTACTGAATATTCTGGTCATGTATAACAAAAAGTTCTAGGGTTACTTATGACCTTAGGAGCAAATAAGTCTGTGGAAACAGAGGCATCATACAAGGAAATAGTTGGCAGTAAGGCCAGAAACTTGAAATGTTTTTGAGGTCAAAGATGAAAGACCTCACATATTCAGACTAATCTGAGGCATAAGAGTGAAAGTTTATGGATCAAGTTTTGGAAGATAATAACATGGAAGAAAAATAAAAAGATGAGATAATAAAGAATGACAGTGTCTCTCAGTTTCCTGACATGTGTCCATCAGTTTTCATGGGGCATCTTTCTGTGGAATTTCCACCCCAACTAGAGGCCTATCGTTCTATTATAATCATCCAAGGCCAGTTGTATATAGAGGTGAGCACAATATATGATTTGCCTAATTGGCAAATGTGTGAATTATCTCTACCAAGATGATTCATGTCTATCTGAAATGCCAAAATCAAAGATTCCTTTAGTTTAAAATGAAAATACAAATGCATTTCAGAAGGTGATCAATTCAGGAATATCTGTCACTTGCACCTTAGTGTGAATTCTTTCTAGAAAAACTTTTCCTAAAGAATAAGATTAGATGGTATGAAAGAGAAGACTTGGGGCAAAGAGGGTTAGGTGGTTACAGCCTATTTGTATCAACTAATTCTTCTGCTAATTGCATGTGGGCTAATACATGAAAAGAAACGTTCGTGTTAGGGAATGAAATATAAAGGATTATCCTGATCCTAACCATACTGCCTCAATTTCGTCTGGATCTAGCCAAGCACCATTCTTCTGAAATTAATTTGCTGGACAGCTCTTCTTGTAGCAAATGTATCATGGGATAATCAGTTGAGTGATTTCAGGATTAAACTAATCAGATATCTGCTCCCTGAAATGAAGATCTTGAAGAATTTCCAGAAAGATGAAGAGAAGTTTTCGTTGTATTGCCAGATTGTCTTTTTCATTTATTCATCTTTATAAGAGAAGGGCTGCCAATATTCTCTTTCTAGTACCCTGGGTTTAAAAGTCACTTTCAGAGAATAATCTTGGGAACTCTGTTATTTATTCTAAATATAGCCTTGAACTTTAAAGATTCACCTTGCTTTTCATTAGAAAACCTGGCATCTTGTTTTAAACATGCTTTTCTTGGATATGATAGATAAGCAGGCAGAAAATTATGTGTGAGCTCTGAAACTTCTTGACCAAATGTATTTTGAAACATTCATTTTAAAAATATCAGTGCTATCTGGAAACATAAAATGGGCAGTGAGATGTTGAAGTACAAGAGTTTCCATTATTATCTATTCAAAAATACAGCTCTTAGTTAAGGCCTGGGATGATTTATGCAACTATTAAAAATTACACATGGTCTTATTTTGTTAGTTTCTAGTTGTTATGAATTTGATTTTGCCCATGTTTGGTCAAGTTGACAAGTTTCTAAGAATTCTTTGACATTCCAGGCTTAATGCTTGTTAGGGGCCTGCCAAGTCACTGAGCACACAAGGCTGCTCGTGGCAAAGCATTTGCTTCAATATTTAGCATCATATTCTCAAATGGACCAGAAGGGCCAGCTGGAGAACACAAGATACTTGTGACAGATATTTTAGGCAGCTTTGTAAGTTATGTGTGAAAAACAAGGATAAAAACTTAACTGGCTGTAGTGTGATCAATGATGAGATAACTAAACTGATACAGGTATAATCTAAGTAGGGCCCCAATGAAACCCTTTATCAGATTTCTGTGGCCGCTGTAAGGCAATATAAAAATAATAAGTATTTCCTTAGCTTCCAAGACTGCAGATCAGTGGTTAGTATTGGCTCAGCTGGGCAGTTCTCTCTGTATTATGATTGGGCTTTCTCACATGTCTGGGTATCAGCAGGAGTGATTAGGCCACAGGGTTGCCACAAGTCTTATCCTCTAGCCTAATAGTCTGGACATATTCTCACAGTGAATGTAGAGAAGGGAGTCTGAGCACAGGAAGATGCACATGGCCTCTTGAAATCTAGGCTCAGAAACTAGCATAGTATTGACTTTTAAAATATTTGACTTACTACAACAAGTCAAAAAACTAGTCCATATCCACGGAATGATAAAATACATTTCTCTTGCTTGGAGAGCTTACAAAAAAGTTCTAAACTGGAATCATTCTTGCAGTAAATCTACCATCAAGCCTTTAACTCCAAGGTCTGAATATTTTATTCCCAAGCTTCCATGTGCTTACAAGTCTGTCCAGGTGATTCTGAACTATGATAATCCAGGTCAGACCCGCCTAAGGACATGAGAATTGATTGCTGGTTATTCTCAGTCCAGAAGAGATAAGCAGGTACAATTTTTAGATTTACAATGTTGATAATAACCAGAGAGAACCTGAGATTTATGAGTGCTATCATGATGAACATGAGTAGTATGACATTTATTAAATAAAATTAAAAGTTGAGCATCATGAAAATATGTTGATCTTTTTAAAGAAGCTTGTTAAAAAGAAAAAGAAATTAAAAATTGCATTATTCTTCTTTGCATTCTTGTAATGCTGTTACACTTGAGAGATTCATTTTTCAAAAAATGTTTATTGAGTGCCTATTTATATATCAAGCAGTGCTTGCCACTAAAGATATAAAGTCAAATGAAGGGATAGAGAAGAGAATTGTCAGTGACCCAAATTAATTAGGTGCTGGATATATCCGGGGGTCAGCCCTGCTTTCCATTTCTCTTTAGTTTTGTTATCATATACTCTGTCCCATTAGCATGTGTTCTCTCCCAGCTACAGTAACTGGCTCAAGGATGGATATGTGACACAGGACATTAATGCCTTTTCCATATGTTTTTCCAGAAGCAGCTGGATGGTAAGATCCCTTGTTATCTTGGTTGGATCTCACAGGATTCAGTCCCAGAACTGTCAGTACATGATTTCTGCCTCACAGAAAGCTGTCTGCAGAAGAAAATAATGGCGCCTATGCGCTACATGAAGCAGAGATGAAAGTGGTAGTAAGGAATGTCTTGACAAACTTTGAGTCTGTGAATCCACAATATTTTGAGATCAGTCTCACTTCTTACTTTTTTATTATTTGTTGCACCTGCCAAACAAATCTTTCTCTTTGAATGAGGATAGTTTGAATGGACTTTCTTTCACTTGCAAACCAAAGGTTCTGACTAATCATGGAAACTATTAAATAGCATCTAGTAAGCATGTTTACAATAATTATAATAGTTTGAACAGAAAAATATCACCTTCTGATTGGATAAGGCCTGGTAGAATACCTGACACATGATGATGATGATGATGATGATGATGATGATGATGATGATGATGATAAAAAGATACAGGAAGAGTAGTAGGAGAAAAACATCAACAATAATCTAGCTAATGAATACTGATTTTCTAATTTATACCAAGCATTATTTTTCTTAATATGTTACATATTACTTGTATTAGCTCTTTTAATCTTACAGCACCCCAAGGGATGTGTGCTATTTTTATTCCACATTTACAGATGAAATTGACATAGAAGTTACATAACTCACCCAAGCCATATGACTAGTGAGAGGTAAAGCTAATTTTCACTTCAACAGATTCTCAAGAGATGTTTGTTGATGGAAGGAAAGAATGAAAAAGCCCCAAGGACACATAATTATACTGTAATGTGATAAAGGTAACACTTAATCTTCAAAATATCAGTATAAAAATCTTATTCTTGTTTCATAAATGTGGAAATTGAGCTTTTAGAGAGTTTAGCAGGTCTCCATAAACCATCTGAAGGCCAGAAAGTGGTGAAGTTGGGGTATATATCCACATTTACTCTAGAGCGCCCTTGGATACTTTTGCATAAAGTGAGTCCCTAAGAAGGGAACTACCTTTACAAAAGACTTTAAGTTCTTTATTTACCCGTTTTTGGAGACTTCTACCTACAAGTTTTCTATAACTATTTCTTTACATTTTGTGTTAACATGCTTGAATATTACATCCTTTTCAAATGGGTTATTTCTATCTTTTTGCAGGATCTTTATCAAAATCGGAGCGTTAAAGCGTGCTAATGCATACTTCTTCCCATTTTAAACCAAATCACTTAACAAAACTCCCATAAACATTTTAGATGATTATTGTTATTGGTCATTTTTACTGATACAAAGGAGGGCACAAGGCGTTTCTGACCAGGGTGATAATTATAAACCATTACCAGAAACTAATATAATTATAAATTCCAAAAGGTCCTTTTCCACAAATGCCATATTCAATCTCTTTCGATTCCAAGTAAAGAAATCTTTATAGCAAAGAAGACAACCTGGAAAAGAAGTCCACCAACCACCTATTTATTCAGATGATCTTGCTATTCCTCTCACTGACTCATTTATTTTCTTAATAGAATTGTGTGGTTAAAGGATCAAGCACACATCTGCGGATGGCTTATTTAGCCATCCCATTATTGAGTTCTTCCTTAGTTTAGGTATTGTTTTGTGTTGACTTCAGATCAACTCATTAAGCTATTGGGTGAACTCTAATACTGTAGTATGTTTTTAACACAAAAAGCTATTGTCTCCACGAGATATTTTATTTCTAATATGTACCCAATATTTTTAGCTTATTTAACAGTGGTATTACAAATTGCAGCTTGCATTTCTGATTATTTTCCCCAAATAAATCTTTGAAAATAAATCAGTGTGCTATTTCCAAAGCTTACATCATACAACCCTGACATTTGAATGATTGAAAAAATGTGTCTTGGATATATTTCCAGTGTCTTTTCAGTCAAAGTTTCATAACCTAGTCCCTATATGGGCAGTTGCTGACTTCTTTGCATCTTTCCTTGTTTATAAATCTACAGTTTTTTTTAAGGTTCTGTAATCTGTTCTTCAATATCAAATGAGAGAAAGAAGTAAAGATGTTCTAATATGTCAAAGTATAGAATACTTTGACTATTGTCTTTCAAAGGATTTTTCTTTTCCTTTTCCAGGCCTTTTGGAGGAGTCAATAGATACCAGATAGTGTCCAATGGAAATTTTTCTTTTTCTTGGTTTTTTATTCCTGCATTTTCCTCTTTTCCCTTTTATATATTATTTTTTCTCCTCTCAGGAGTTTCTAATTCTTCCTTCTTTTCCCACCTAAATTATAATAATTTAGATGTCCTGGGTTTTGCTCCCTTAAACTCCATTCCATATTTCATTCCTCTTATTTTCCTTATATCTGTATCTTTAGTACCAACATTTTATTCTAATTTGCTTACTTGTGCCCAGTTTTTTTTGGTCATTACTACAGGGGTTTTTCTTGCCCATTCTCTTCCTCGGTAATTTTCTATGGAATCATCATAGTATGCACTTGAAATTATAAGTAACTTACTATCAATTAGGTATGATATGTAAAGAAACTGGAGGACAATGGCCTGGATAATGTCATAGATAATGCCCGGGCCGGGTCCAGATATTAGAATCCGGGTCCAACTCTTAGTCCAAGGTTGTCTCCTCCACACTCTAGGTTCCCATTCTACGAAAGGGTGAGCTATGAGATCATGAGCCCTAACTTTATTTTACTTTTATGTCAATTCATAACAGTAGCCTCCAAACTTATATTTAATAAGATATAAAATGTTGTCTTCAGGTCTTCCCATTTTAAGTATTATTTCCCACATGATACTGAAGAAGACGAAAGATGAAAGGAGCCAAAGTGCATTGGGTCAAGCCTGTTTGACTTAGTAAATTTTTCCAAATTAGCATGACGATGTGCAAACCCTCCAAGATTCTTTCTTTAATAAATAGCATACCACAACTGATTATAAATGTTCAGACACTCAGTCATCTTAGGAATCAAATTGCTGCCAATTTGATGGACTTTTATTCTTTCAGTAATCGGAATATTCTCTTTTGCCCCTAGAATCATGCCAAAAAAATTTCGAAGGGTTATCTTTGGACTCAGATGGAATTAGATGACCTCTGGTTTGTTCATTATGTCTCAGACAAGTTTAAAAATAGTACATACTTGGTTAATAAAACTGCACTGATAAAAGAGCATATGGGTATGGCAGTGGGTTCTAGAAACAGCACTTATATGTAACTATCTTTCCTTAAGGAATTATGATTTCTACATATGCAGACATTTGGTTAATAAAACTGCACTGATAAAAGAGCATATGGGTATAGCAGTGGGTTCTAGAAACAGCACTTATATGTAACTATCTTTCCTTAATGGATTATAATTTCTACATATGCAGACATATCCTGCACATTTTGAGCAATATGCTTCCACTTTTTTAAGCACATAATGTCATTGAGTATCCATGGACACAAAAAGGGGAACAATTGACACCAGGACCTACTTGAGGGTGGAGGGTGAGAGGAGAGCATGAGGATTGAAAAAGTGTTGGGCACTATGCTCACAACCTGAGTGACAAAATCATTTGTATGCCAGACCCCTGCAACATGCAGTTTACTCTTGTAACAAACCAGCACATGTATGCCCAACCTAAAATAAAAGTTGTAAAAAAAAAAAAAAAAAAAAAGCATGACGTCACATGAAACCATGGGAACAAAACAATCAATTTATAATTTTAGTCAGCTATAATTCCTTAATATATTCCTGATGTTTGATTCCCAAAACGTCGTTAAACTGTCTGGATAGAATACAATTACTGATCATCCCTATTTTAGGGACTGAATTCCTCATTTTAACAATAGCAACACAAACCTAATTCTCCCTGTTCTCTTGAGTTATTGCAAAGAGATACTTTTGCAAGTACAGGGGAGAACCCTACTTTGAACTAATTTTTATTCTATATTTGAATATAATCAAATTGACAAGTGATGTATTTGGTGTTGTGGGTTTGGTCATCATTGAAAAAACTTCTACATTACTGAAAAAAAATCCAAGTGGCTGATTTCTCCCTATTTCCATAGTACCTTCAGTGGCAACTACTTTCTTCCTTTCTGCGGTGTTCCAGCTCCAGCATACCTAATTTGGTTCAATAACAAAAATTAAACAGGTTTACCTAGCTACCTAATATTTTGAAATTGTGTGTGTACCTATGTATGTGTACGTATGAGGGATACATGTATGTTTATATATATATATATAATCAACGGATTTTTCCGTGATCTTGGCACAAACTTCAAGTAAAATCATACATTCTAGGCAAGTCTTGTGGCCCAATGTTTGTGGCAGAGAGAAGTAACCTTGGGCATTTGAGGATAGACCTGGTTTTAAATCTCTTCTCTAGCACGTATAAATTAGATAGCTTTAAGCAAGTGTGATGGTTAATTTATGTGACAACTTGACTTGGCCTTGTGGTATCCAGATATTAGCTCACACATTTTTCTAGGGTTTCTGTGAAGGTGTTTTGGGATGAGTTAAACATTGAAATTGGTAGATTTAGTGAAGTAGCTTGTCTTCCGTAGTGTGGGTGGGCCTTATCTGAAGGTTTGAATAGAATAAAAAGGCCGAACCTCCCCTAAATAAGAGGGAGTTTCTTCTGTTTGACTGATGTAGAGTTGGCACATCGATTTTTCCTGCCTGTAGATTTAAATGGAAACATTGATTCTTCTATTTTCAGCCTGCTAGACTTTGGACTGGAACTATACCATTGGGTTTCCTGGTTCTCAGACCTTCTAACTCAGATGGGAAGTACACCATCAGCTCTTCTGGGTCTCCAACTTGTCAACTGCAGTTCTTGGGACTTGTAATACTTCCATAAACACATAATCACAACATCCAACATAACACTTCCAACTTCCATAATTACATAATTACATAAGCAGATTTCCTATAGTCTCTCTCTATATATCCCATTGCTTCCATTTCTCTGGGAAGTCTTGACTAATAAAGCAGATTCTTCAATTTTTTGCAACATTGATTTCATTACATGTGAAAGAGATAATATTACCCATTTGTAAGATGGTTGTAAGGTTTATGGGATCAAGAGTATAGAACATCTTACATAAGGTAGGTATTCATTAAATTGTAGCTGTTATTATAGAGATAATTTTGCAGAACACAGAGCTTTCTTTAAGGCCCATTTTAAAAATTTATTTACCTTTTACTTTTTCTAAAATAAAAATATCAACTTCTGCTGCTAAGGAGATAAAAAGAAACAAAACACAAGACCCTTCTTCCCTTCTCTTAAAGTCAAGGAACATGAAGGAAACTCAGTGGGACAGATGGGAACAGAGAACTAGGAGGGGAAATGGTAAGATAAGCTCCCCCAATACTTAAAAACAACTGAACACAGTTCAACAGAAACTGTGATAAATACAGTCAAATGCAAGACAAGTAAGAACAGGGAGCAACAGTGACAAGAGACTGTGTTATAAATGTGGTCTTCCTTTTCTTTCTCTTTTCTCATCAGGATATTCTAGGCCCAAGGCACAACTTGCCTGTTCTAGAAATAAGTGTTGACTCCTTTGAGTCTCCTGTGTTTCACAAGAGGCATTGTATGAGATGCAACCATTCTTTCCCACACATTTCAGAAAAGAAACGAGACAGTGCTAACTCTGCCTTCTACACACACAGCTTGTTGAAATTGTAAGGAGAATGAAACTGAGTCAGGGTGTGTCACTGCTTCTTATCTCTTCCAAGGCAGCAGAAATACCTCCAAATCTGCATGAGGCAAGAAAGCAAGCTAACTGAGATGGAGGCACCAGCCCAATCTGCCTCACAACTTAAGTTGTGTGGTTTGTTCCAGCTATTAACACATTTTAAGAACCTTTCTTTGTGTCTTACAAAAATGGAACTTAAGGAGATGTGAAGAAGGTCACGGCAGTAGGATGGGAGGGAGGATCGAATCTGCTGTCAAGAACCACAGTATAGGTAGTTCAGAGTCACTTTGTGTTAATGTCTTAGAAATATAGCTTTGAGGCACCAAATAATAAAATTTCAGAAGCCTTTGATTTCTTGGCAGAAGATAACAGGAACAGAGAGCAATCAAACGATGTTTCTTAAGAGTGGAAGTCTCTGCCTGTCTTCAAGAGCACCTCCTCCCTTGCCATCTGAAGGTGGCCATTGGCAGGTATTCCGTGGAGGCTGCAATTCCCCGATTGGATTGGTCCACGCAAATGGCCCCTTAAACCAATAAACACAAACGGCAAAACTTCAAAATACCGTAAAATAAAGAGTTTCTCTGTCATGTAAAAAATTCACAGGTTGGCTGGAAGAAGAATGGAAACTTAAGGCCCTAATCTTGAAGGAGATAGTTCTAGTTAGTCCAATTATTGTTTTCATTTCAAACTTTGATAGAGCTTCCTGCAGTTAACTTCCTTTTCATTTCTCAGAGTACTGTTCATATTTTGATGCCCCTTTAAAAATTTCTGGTCAAAATTATTTCTTACAACATTCTTTCACTCTAATGCCCAATGGGAATACTCGTGATTTCCATTTCCTGTCTCCCCAGGCTCCAACTTCTTTGGACTCTACCACTTAGAATTGCTGAACCTGGCCTTTCCTCTATGTAACACACATTTTTAGCCATGGACAGCAGGAGGGATGGTCCTGAGAATTTGGGTCTTTTAGGCCTGAAGTCAGGATCCAGAGATATAGTTGGAAGTTGTAAGTAGGTGGGCTATTTTGGGTCAGATGGGTTATGTCAAATTTGAGTGGAGGGCTATGCACTATTCCTCTGAGTTGTGCTCTTTTGCAGTCAAATTTTTTCTTTATCTTTCTTGACGACTCCTCCCTTACCATGACAAGGACACACGCAATTTTCTGCCTTTTTTTTTTTTTTTTTTCTGGCTAATTTGTTATGTTATGTGTACATGTGCAGCAATGTTGTGCTATGAGTCATATTTTGACAAGTTCTCAACCTCTGCTTCCATTTCATCAATTTTTTTTGGTGCAGCATTCAATTATTTTCATTTAAAAATTGATTTAGGGAGTACATATGCACGTTTGTTACAAAAATATATTGTGTAATGCTGAGATTTGAAGAATGAATGGATCAGTCTCCAAGGTAGTGAGCATAGTCACCCAATGGTAGTTTTTCAGCCCTTACCCTCTTCTTGTATTCCCTAGTGTCTATTGTTTTCATCTTTGTATCTATATGTCCTTGATGTTTACCTCCTACTTATAAGTGGGAAATGTGGTATTTGGTTTTCTGTTCCTGCATTAACTGCCTTGGGATAATGTCTTCCAGCTGCATCTATGTTGCTGCAAAGGATAAGATCTTGCTCTTTTTTTATGCCTGCATAGTATTCTATGGTATATATGTACCACGTTTTCTTTGTCTAATACAGAGCTGATGAGTACCTGGGTTGATTCCCTGTCTTTGCTGTTGTGAATACTGCTGCAATGAATATATGTATGCATACCTTTATGGCAGAATGACTTATTTTCCTTTGGGTATATACCCAGTAATAGAAGTGCTGGCTTAAATAGCAGCTCAACTCTTAGTCCTTTGAGAAATATTCAAACTGTTCTCAACAATATCTGGACTAATCTGCATTCCCACTAGCAGCGTATTAGTGTTACTGCAGCATCTGTTTTTTTGACTTTTTAACAAAGGTCATACTGACCAGTGTGACATGGTATCTCACTGAGGTTTGATTTGCATTTCTCTGATGATTAGTGATGATGAACATTTTTTCATATGTTTGTTTGCTGCTTGTGTGTCGTCTTTTGCCGTCTGTTCATGTCCTTTGCCCATGTTTTAATAGGGTTATATGTTTTTTGCTTGTTGAATTGTTTTCTATAGATTCTGAATATTAGACCTCTGTTAGATGCATTGTTAGTGAATATTTTCCCTCATTCTATAGGTTGTCTGTGTACTCCTTTGATAATATCTCTTGATGTTCAAAACCTCTTTAGTTTAATTAGATCTCACTTGTCCATTTTTGTTTCGGTTGCAGTTGCTTTTGAGGAATTAGCCATAAATTATTTGCCAAGGCCAATACTGAGAACGGTATTTCCTAGGTTTTCTTTTAGGATTTTTATAGTTTGAGATCTAACATTTAAGTCTTTAATTCATCTTGAGATAATTTTTGCATATGATGATAGGTAAGGGTCTAGTTTCATTCTTCTATATATGGATAGCCAGTTATCCTAGTATCATTCATTGAATAGGGACTTTTTTTTTCCTATTGCTTATTTTCCTTTGTCAAAGATCAATTGGTTGTAGGTGCATGGCTTTATTTCTGCATTCTCCATTCTGTTTCATTGGTCTATGTGTCTGTTTTTATACTAGTACCATGCTGTTTTGGTTATGATATGCTTGCAGTATAGTTCGAAGTCAAGTAATGTTATGCCTCTGGCCTTGTTTTCTTTTTGTTTAATATTTACTTTGGCTATTTGCATTCTTATTTGGTTAAGCTTGAATTTTATAAATTTTGTAAATCTGTAGAAAATGGCATTGGAATATGATGAGAATAGCATTAAATCTGTAAATTTATTTGGGCAGTATGGCCATTCTAACAATATTGACTCTTCCTATCCATGAGCATGGAATGTTTCTCCACTTGTTTGTGTCATCTATGATTTCTTTAAGCAGTGTTACATAATTCTACTTCCTTGGTTAACTGTATACCTGGGTATTTTATTCTTTTTGTGACTATTATAAATGGGATTGTGTTCTTGATTTGACTCTTAGCTTGAACATTATTCATGTATAGAAATGCTACTATTTTTTGTACATTGATTTTGTATCCTGAAACTTTGCTGAAGTCATTTATCAGTTCCAGAAGACTTTTGGTGGAATCTTCAGGGTTTTATAGGTATGGAATTACATTATCTGTGCAGAGGGATAGTTTAACTTCTTCTTTTCCTATTTGGATGCCTTTTATTTCTTTCTCTTGCCTGATTGCTCTTGCTGGGACATCCAGTACTATGTAGAATAGGAGTGGTGAGAGTGGGCATCCTTGTCTTATTCCAGTTATCAAGGAAAATGTTTCCAGGTTTTTCGCATTCTCAGTATGATGTTGACTATGGGTTTGCTGTAGATGACTCATTATTTTGAGGTAGGTTCTTTCCATGACTATTTTTGTTGAGGATTTTTAACATGAAGAGATGGTGAATTTTATCAGAAGCTTTTCCATATCTATTGAGGTAATTATGTGATTTTTGTTTTTAGTTCTATTTATGTGGAGAATCACACTTATTGATTTGCATATATGAAATCAACCTCTCTTCCCAGGAACAAAACCTACTTGACCATGGCGGATTAGTTTTTTGATATATTGCTGAATTCAGTTTGCTATATTTTGCTGAGGATTTTTGTGTCTATATTCATCAGAGTTATTGGTCTGAAGTTTTCTTTCTTTATTGTGTCTCTGCCACACTTCCTTCACTTTAAATTTGTGCTAATAACACCTACTTCTGAAACTATGCAGAAAATTAAATAACACTGTGTATAAAATGTCTTGTGCTCTGCCTGGTACACATCAGTGTACTATAAATGGTAATTATCACTGTTATGTGACTCAGATAGAATAGGTTATGCATTCTGTGGTGAAGAGACAGAAGGAGAGTGTAGGCCAGGAATAGGTAGGGGAATCCCTATGTATATCTATCTGTCTGTCTGTCTGTCTATCTATCTGTCATCTATCTATCTAACTATCTAAAGATCAAACCAAGTTCAGAGACTGGATTTTCTGTCCAAACAAAGGCAGAAGGCAAAAAGTACTGGAGATAGTTTGTATGTGTACAAATGTCTACAAGAGAGCAGAGTGAAGCCTAGTCCACTGATGGCAAGAAGGTGTCAAATCATGGGCAAAGCCCTTAAATATAACAAGCTAGCAAGCTTCAGCAAGAATATGAGGGACTATGGGCACTCAGACATAGGCTGTTTGTTCTCTGCCTTGGTAGCAGCAGCCACCTAGTAAGGATGGATATGGTTGCCTGTTATATGTGGGAATTGACCAGCTTTTTCTGGCTCACACAACTATCAAGATAATTAAAATTTGATCTCAGAACTTCTAAACACCAGTTAAGTCTACAGAGCAAGCATTTCAACACATCCCAGATTTCCGAAAATCATGCCTTATGACAACTCTTCAGGAAACATGAGATGTTTGAGCTAACTTCAATGGCATTCTCAGCAAAAGGCCACAAATAAGGGAGCACAGGATGGTCAGAGAAGTTGGAGGAGAGGGTGACTGAGTGTAGGCACAAAGTGGATATGATAGTGAACAACAAGCTTCAAAAAAGTGCAATCTGAGGTCTCTTTGATAAAAAATGTGAATGTTACTTGAAGTTATGGAATATTTTAAGAATTGACATGATTAGATTTGTGTTTGAATATGTTGTGAATGAATTGAAAAGAAATTAAACGAGGTTAGTAGATCAGTTAGGATGTATTTCAATACATGATTTAAAATGTAAATAGGTCAATTTAGGAGGTTTTAGTGATGTTGCAGAGGAGGAAGAACTTCAACAGACATTAAGGATATTTAATGCAGAGGGAGTGAGAAGGAAGGGTCATTAAGTGAGATAATAGGTACAGGAGAAGAAATAGCTTTTGCTACCGAGAGATTCTTTCCAGTTGATTTGAGACCTGCTTTATCAGGAGAGTTTTGGCAGATGACATACACCTTGTTAGAACTTTGCCTAATACATATATTTCTGGGAAAAATCCAGTTCATGGCCTTCCTAATCTGTGAAGTAGAGGGATATCCTCATATCTCAGTGAATCATGGTGTTATTCGTCTTTGCAATCTTCTTGCACTTGAATTGCATATTCTCTGAATCACTGTTTATGTCTCCCTATACAAAGAGTGTTGATGAACTCTAAAGCAAATTTGGTGGAAAATCATAGTTACACAACAGGTAAATTTTTTTTCTGATACTAAAGATGAAGCACTAAAAGTATTATTTTAATTAAATCAACAGGCCATCTCAGCATATTGTAGCATGCCTATAGTTACCTGTTTAGTTTACATGTTTCATTAGTGTTCTTTACCAAAAAACCCCAGCACCATCTACCATAATACGCCCCAAAACTGATTATTTTTGTAGGTGTTGAAATGGATATACATTTAGCCTTGTCTTCCTATGTGTTTATGATAAAATGTTATAGAGCATTAAGCAATAACACCCTTCATGGCATTTTTTCCTAAAATCTAATATAGCATGATACTGAACTTAATACCCTAATTGCAAACTAACAAGAGATGTTTTTACAATTACTTTAATGTTTGTAAGGTTATGACTCATGAACAAATTACTTTCATGGTTGGATTGCATTAATATAAGACAGGGTGTGAATTTTTAAAATGGATCAACAAGATGGGACACATTTAGGTGTGGACATATTTACGTAATATGTTTAAATATGGGCATAAAGAAGCAGAAACACAAATACATCCTTTGGCATGTTTGGTACTTAAAGAGGGATTTGTGCACTATTTTATTAATAAACATTTATGGAGATTGAATGAAAATTGGCATCAGGTAGGATCCTGGCAAATAATTCTATAGAAGAGCAAGCTGAAAGCTAGTGACACCTTAAATCCTTAAGAACATATGGAATAAGACCACTTGCAAATCCTTCATTTACAACAAATGAAATGTAAGCTCATTCCAAAGGTAAGCTCATTTGCCCCTCCACAGTGGCAAATGAAATTAAAACAATAATGGTGGTGAGAAGCTGAGAAAAAGGAAAATAGCTATAGAATCCAAGAAATTAAAATGGAAGAATACTGTGCTTTTTACCTTGTAATACACCTTGCTCACAGGGCACATTCTAACTTACCCTAGCAACTGTCAGTCATACTGTTTATCCTGTTCTACACTGATTTTGCAAATACAGCCCTTTTATTGCTATGCATTTTACACACTTTGGAGTCCTGTACCCTTTGATGGATTTTAAGAACAGGCACTATGCCTAATGCAGTTCTAAGGCAGTATGCAGTAGCCTCTTTAATGGGCTGACAAGATCTTAAACACCTCTTTCCAGAATATTTGACAAGGTCAAAGACCTGAGTCTTCTCTATGGTTCCAAAACCACACCAAGTGTCTCCTAACCAACTCTGCCCATGGGTAAGACTAGTCTGCTCATAGGCAGTCTCTGAGCAAGTTCAGAACTGTGCAGTAAGTAGAATGCTATGAATTGCCATTTATATTACACTCAAATTGGTCTTATTAAGAGATTAACTAGAGGACAAAGGATAACTCCTAGAGGCTTAAGAATTCTTTTAACAAATGTAACTCTTTGGAGGAACCTAGAAAAAAAGTCATCCAACTAAAAAGATATTTGGTAGGGTGGGGGAGTCAGGGCATAAGGAGATTATATAACAAGGGAAAGAAGCTCAGAGGTACTACAGACATGTCTCTCTGTGTGTGTAGTGTGTATACATGGGGGGGTATGTGTGACTGAGACATATATATGTATATGTGTTTGAAAGAGACTTTTTTTGTGGGATCGGTGGTGATATCCCCTTTATCATTTTTTATTGCGTCTATTTGATTCTTCTCTTCTTCTTTATTAGTCTTGCTAGCAGTCTACCAATTTTGTTGATCTTTTCAAAAAACCAGCTCTTGGATTCATTAATTTTCTGAAGAGTTTTTTTGTGTGTCTGTCTCCTTCAGTTATGCTCTGATCTTAATTATTTCCTGCCTTCTGCTAGCTTTTGAATGTGTTTGCTCTTGCTTCTCTAGTTCTTTTAATTGTGATGTTAGGGTGTCAATTTTAGATCTTTCCTGCTTTCTCTTGTGGGCATGTAGTGCTATAAATTTCCCTCTACACACTGCTTTAAATGTGTCCCAGAGATACTGGCATGTTGTGTCTTTGTTCTCACTGGTTTCAAAGAACATCTTTATTTCTGCCTTCATTTCGTTATGTACCCTGTGGTCATTCAGAAGCAGGTTGTTCAGTTTCCATGTAGTTGAGTGGTTTTGAGTGAGTTTCTTAATCCTGAGTTCTAGTTTGATTGCACTGTGGTCTGGGAGACAGTTTGTTATAATTTCTGTTCTTTTACATTTGCTAAGGAGTGCTTTACTTCCAACTATGTGGTCAATTTTGGAATAAGTGCGATGTGGTGCTGGGCAGAATGTATATTCTGTCAATTTGGGGTAGAAAGTTCTGTAGATGTCTATTAGGTCCACTTGGTGCAGAGCTGAGTTCAAGTCCTGAAATACAAACTACCATCAGAGAATACTATAAACACCTCTACACAAATAAACTAGAAACCCTACAAGAAATGGAGAAATTCCTGGACACATACACCCTCCCAAGGCTAAACCATGGACAAAGTTGAATCCCTGAATAGACCAATAACAGGCTCTGAAATTGAGGCAATAATTAATAGCCTACCCACCAAAAAAAGTCCAGGACCAGATGGAATCACAGCTGAATTCTACCAGAGGTACAAGGAGGAGCTGGTACCATTCCTTCTGAAATTATTCCAATCAATAGAAAAAGAGGGAATCCTCCCTAACTCATTTTATGACACCAGCATCATGCCAATACCAAAGCCTAGAAGAGACACAACAAAAAGAATTTTAGACCAATATCCCTGATGAACATCGGTGCAAAAGTCCTCAATAAAATACTGGCAAACCGAATCCAGCAGCACATCAAAAAGCTTATCCACCATGATCAAGTGGGCTTCATCCCTGGGATGCAAGGCTAGTTCAACATACACAAATCAATAAATGTAATCCAGCATATAAACAGAACCAAAGACAAAAACCACATGATTATCTCAATAGATGCAGAAAAAGCCTTTGACAAAATTCAACAGCCCTTCATGCTAAAAACTCTCAATAAATTAGGTATTGATGGGACGTATCTCAAAATAATAAGAGCTATTTATGACAAACCCATAGCCAATATCATACTGAATGGGTAAACCTGGAAGCATTCCCTTTGAAAACTGGCACAAGACAGGGATGCCCTCTCTCACCACTCCTATTCAACATACTATTGGAAGTTCTGGCCAGGGCTATCAGGCAGGAGAAAGAAATAGAGGGTATTCACTTAGGAAAAGAGGAAGTCAAATTGTCCCTGTTTGCAGTTGACATGATTGTATATTTAGAAAACCCCATTGTCTCACCGCAAAATCTCCTTAAGCTGATAAGCAACTTTCAGCAGTCTCAGGATACAAAATTAATATGCAAAAATCACAAGCATTCTTATACACCAGTAATAGACAGCCAACTCTTGAGTGAACTCCCATTCACAATTGCATCAAAGAGAATAAAATACCTAGAAATTCAACTTACAAGGGATGTGAAGGACCTCTTCAAGAAGAACTACAAACCACTGTTCAATGAAATAAGGGGGCACAAATGGAAGAACATTAAATGCTCATGCATAAGAAGAATCAATATCATGAAAATGGCCATACTGCCCAAGGCAATTTATAGATTCATGCCATCCCCATCAAGCTACCAATGACTTTCTTCACAGAATTGGAAAAACTGCTTTAAAGTTCATATGGAACCAAAAAAGGGTCCACATTGCCAAGACAATCCTAAGCCAAAAGAACAAAGCTGGAGACATCATGCTACCTGACTTCAAACTATACTACAAGGCTACAGTAACCAAAACAGCATGATACTGGTACCAAAACAGAGATATAGACCAATGGAACAGAGCAGAGCCCTCAGAAATAACACCACACATCTACAACCATCTGATCTTTAGCAAACCTGACAAAAACAAGAAATGGGGAAAGGATTCCCTATTTAATAAATGGTGCTGGAAAAACTGGCTAGCCATATGTAGAAAGCTGAAACTGGATCCCTTCCTTACACCTTACACAAAAATTAATTCAAGATGGATTAAAGACTTAAATGTGAGACCTAAAACCATAAAAACCCTAGAAGAAAACCTAGGCAATACCATTCAGGACATAGGCATGGGCAAGGACTTCACATCTAAAACTCCAAAAGCAATGGCAATAAAAGCCAAATTTGACAAATGGGATCTAATTTAACTAAAGAGCTTCTGCACAGCAAAAGAAACTACCATCAGAGTGAACAGGTAACCTACAGAATGGGAGAAAATGTTTGCAATCTACCCATCTGACAAAGGGCTAATATCCAGAATCTACAAAGAACTCGAACAAATTTACAAGAAAAAAATAACCCCATCAAAAAGTAGGCAAAGTATATGAACAGACACTTCTCAAAAGAAGACATTTATGCAGCCAACAGACACATGAAAAAATGCTCATCATCACTCGCCATCAGAGAAATGCAAATCGAAACCACAATGAGATACCATCTCACACCAGCTAGAATGGTGATCATTAATAAGTCAGGAAACAACAGGTGCTGGAGAGGATGTAGAGAAATAGGAAGACTTTTATACTTTTGGTGGGACTGTAAACTAGTTCAACCTTTGTGGAAGACAGTGTGGCGATTCCTCAAGTATCTAGAACTAGAAATACCATTTGACCCAGCCATCCCATTACTGGGGATATTATAAATCACCCAAAAGATTATAAATCATGCTACTATAAAGACACATGCACATGTATGTTTGTTGCAGCACTATTTGCAATAGCAAAGACTTGGGAACCAACCCAAATGATCATCAATGATAGACTGGATTAAGAAAATATGGCACATATACACCATGGAATACTATGCAGCCATAAAAAAAAAATGAGATCATGTCCTTTGTAGGAACATGGATGAAACTGGAAACCATCATTCTGAGCAAACTATCACAAGGGTGGAAAACTATACACTGCACGTTCTCACTCATAGGTGGGAATCGAACAATGAGTACACTATGATACAGGAAGAGGAACATCACACACTGGGACCTGTCATAGGGTGGGGAGATGGGGGAGGGATAGCATTAGGAGATACCTAATGTAAATGATGAGTTAATGGGTGCAGCACACCAACACGGTACATGTATACATATGTAGCAAAGCTGCACGTTTGCACATGTACCCTAGAACTTAAAGTATAATTGAAAAAAAAAAAAAAGAGACTTTTTTGCCATGGGCTAAATCGAATAGATGCTTGCATCATATTCTACTTTTGCTCTATTTCTTTGGATGTTCTGTCACTAAACCTCAGGAAATTAGATCAAATTTGTTTTTCGCTGCTTTGAACATTAGTTTAGAATTTCTGGAATTCCAACTCTATAGGCCGATAATGGACAGCATCCTTTGGGGAGCTTTTACGGACAGCAGCTTCTTCTGCAGAAATAGTTAGCAAGAGGCTGTAAAACAAATACCCTTGTCCCTGAGCTTTCTGGCATTTTTAGGATTCTTCCCTTCTCACTTTGGCTTATAGCTCTCTCTCTCTCTCTTTTTTAATAGCATTTCTAGAGAGCAACTAATACCAGTGCTTTTAAGTAAATATCATGAGCTTCTCTCAAGAACTAATTTTGTTGTAAAGCTTCTCGGAATACTTGGAGATTGGAGATCATCTACAGGATCTACTTTTTTTTTTTTTTTTTAAGTTAAGGCAAGTTAATTAAGAAAGGATTAAAAGAATTGCTACTCTGTAGGCAGAGCAGTGGCATGGGCTGCTTGACTGAATATACTTATCATTATTTCTTGATTATATGCTAAACAAGGATTGGATTATTCATGAGATTTCCATGAAAGGGGTAAGCAATTTCTGGAACTGAGGATTCCTCTCCTTTTTAGACCATATAGAGTAACTTCCTGATGTTGCCATGGCATTTGTAAACTGCCAGGGCACTGGTGGGAGTGTCTTTTAGATTGTTAATGTCTTATAATCAGCGAATAATGATTAATGAGGATGACCAGAGGTCATTTTTGTTGTCATCTTGGTTTTGGTGGGTTTTGACCGGCTTCTTGACCACGTCCTACATTTTCCTGATGACTGAAAAGTATTATCTGAGTGATTCCTTAGGATTCATTTTGAAGGAAATAATCATGCTCCTTAAACCCACTCCTACTTTTTGTTTGTTTGTTTTGTTTTTGGTCTGTTTGTTTGTTTTTTTGAGACAGAGTCTTGCTCTGCTGCCCAGGCTGGAGGGCAGTGACTCGATCTTGGCTCACTGCAACCTCTGCCTCCCAGGTTCAAGTGATTCTCGTGCCTCGGCCTCCCAAGAAGCTGGGATTACAGGCATGTACCACCATACCTGGCTAGTTTTTGTATTTTTTTTTCAGCAGAGAAGTGGTTTTGCCGTGCTGTCCAGGCTGGTCTTGAACTCGTGGCCTCAAGCAACCCACCCGCCTCAGCTACCAAAGGTGCTGGGGTTAAAGGCGTGAGCCATTGTGCCTGAGTTTTTTTACACCCCAAAATATCTTCACACATATTATATTGCCAAGTTTTCCTAACTGGAAGTGTCCAAACTCAGGTACTATCCTGTCAGCTCAGCCTACTTGTGCTAACTCCAACTTGGGGGCCAGGAGGTTTCACAATGATTCAACGGTCAATTAAATTAACTTGAAGGCCGGGCGTGGTGGCTCAAGCCTGTAATCCCAGCACTTTGGGAGGCCGAGACAGGCGGATCATGAGGTCAGGAGATTGAGACCATCCTGGCTAACATGGTGAAACCTCATCTTTACTAAAAAAATACCAAAAAAACTAGCCGGGCATGGTGGCGGGTGCCTGTAGTCGCAGCTACTCGGGAGGCTGAGGCAGGAGAATGGCGTAAACCCAGGAGGCGGAGCTTGCAGTGAACTGAGATCCAGCCACTGCGCTCCAGCCTGGGCGACAGTCTCAAAAAAAAAAAGAAAAAAAAAATTCACTTGAATTCATGGTTTATTGCAAGATTTTTCACCAACCAACAAACATGTGAATACATTTGACACACACAGGCAGTAATAAGAGAGAGAAAACTAATGATAATGAATAGCTTAGAACCTGGGCAATCTGGATTTCCCTCCAAATATCAACCAGTGATAGGGGTGAAAGTCACTGCTCTTCCCCAGGCAGAGCTTCCTTGGGCCACTGCCAATGGGGTGGAGGTCTGAGAGTTCCCATGGCAGAGCTTCTGTAGGTGTCTCAATTGTAGTCAGTTTCTTTGCTGTGTTTATGTTCCTCTGCAGAAATATCCATGTTCATTATATACTCTGCCTTTTGTCTTCACTATCTTTTCAGGTCTCAGGGGTGCCTGGCCACAGTAGGTGTTATCACATCAGTCCACTGTACATATGCTTATCACTTTGAGGAGTCAACAATTTCACTGTGGGCTGAGGTGTTGTAAATGACAACTTGTCATACATGACACCATTTTGAGAAATTTAGGATTAATAAAACATTATGTATCAGGTGCCCGTGATACTTAGTAAAAATTCTGACAGATTTTTCATATGTCTGTGCCATATATATGTGCATTCTGGACATCACTTTCTTTCTCTTTTATGTCCACATATGTAGTCCTGTTCATTAAACCTTTTTGGCAATCTCTTGAATCTTCTCTCCATCCCAAGCACCATCATCCTAACAGAGCCACCATTTCTCATGTGGATGTTGTGAAATCCTCTTTGGTTTCCCAACATCCACTACTGATTTCCTCTGATTGTTCTTTATACAATAGTCAAAGTAACTTTATAATAGTAGAGAGATCGTTATATTCTTTTTCTAGTTGAACTTCTTCCAATGACTCCTAATTGTTCTTAAGGTAGGTCCAAAATCTTTAATGCGATCCATAAGGTTCTGTAGAGATTGGGACCTGCCTACCTTAGGAACCTCATCTCTTGTACTGTTCTCTTTTGAGCTATGATCTCTGCCCATCTTCCAATATTTTTCTCCTGTCTGCCTCAGGAACCTTCATACATTCTCTTTCCTCTTTGTGGAAATAGTTTTCTACACTCCTCCATCCACTTCTTCATCCAGCTAACTCATACTAATTCTTTACATTTTAACTTATATAACTAACTTTGGGGATAATTCCTTGACTCCATTTACCACCTTATGAACAGATAAGATCAATTATATACTCTCAGCACAATATACTTCATTAAACAATCATCATTGTCATAGTTGTGTATACATATTTTCTTCTTTAGACTTTAAGCTCCAAATGAGCATGAGCCATATCTTGTTCTTTTTACTTGATACCACTGCGTTCTCTATGCTTAGCATCGAGTAGATGAACAGTAAATATTTATGTTTCACTTGCTAGTGTCTCTGGAAATGCATGCATAGCCTAGTTCAATAAGGTAAATTTGAACAATGCCTCCAGTGAGTTCCTGATTATAAAATTAATATTTTGGACCACATAAAAAATTAAAATGTTTCTCTTGTTTAATATGAACAAAACTTCTCATGTTAATAGCATGTCCCTGAAAAATTATGTCTTTTTAAAAAATCTCATATGCCTGCACAATATAAAATACATAGTTGGTGAATTCTTAATAATGCTTGGGAGGGCTTTCTGTTGCCTTAATTTTTTGTCTTCTTCAACATCTCTAGGGATTTGTTGATTTCATTTCATTGTTCTTTTAGTTTAATATTAACTTCTGAATTCTAAGAACCTGGTAGAAATTTCTCAAATAACTCAACTGGAAGATTCTTTAAATTACGCATCACCATGTTCTACCCAAAACTATGTCTTTGCTTCTGGAACAGATTTAAGAACTTTTATCCTCTGTCATGAGGTGCATTACTTTCCAATCTGGTACATTGTCTAGAAAAGTGTTGGTGACCATGACTCATCAAGTCATGGGCTACTTTTCACCCCCAAATTATTTAGTCTTTGTCTCTGCCATGGGGCCCCACTAGTTCTGTGCCATTAAAATTCAGACTTGAGTCATCTTTACTGAATATAATATTGATGCTATGAAATACAAACAATTTAAAAAATACATAGGTCAAATCTATCTTTATAACTTTTTCTTTCCCAGGACTAAAGTTTTAAATTTACCTGTTTACTAAATGATAACATTTTTATAGCTTCTCATTGGGTTTGGAATATATGTATGTATGTATTGTATATGTTATTTCAAATTTCAATTCTGTGGGGGTTGAGACAGGTGAGGAAGCTCCAGAAGAAAAGTTTGAAGATAACAGAGTATGAGGTTAAAGGAAAGAAGCCATCTCCATATCATAAAAGGGCAAGGTAAAGCAGTAAGTGCTGATGTAGAAGCTGCAGCAAGTTATCCAGAAGATCTAAGGTAACTGATGAAGATAACTACACTAAACAACACTTTTTTTAAAATGCAGATGAAACAGCTTTCTATTGAAAGAAGACACCAACCAGGACTTTTGTAACTAAGAGGGGATGTCAGTGTCTGGCTTCAGAGCTACAAAATAGGCTGATATTCTTGTTAGGTGCTAATACATCTGATGACCTTAAATTGAAGCCAATGCTAATTTCCCATTCAAAAAAGCATGGAGCTCTTAAAAATACTTTCTTTCTTTCTTTTCTTTTCTTTTCTTTTCTTTTTTTTTTTTTTTTTTTTTTTGAGATGGAATCTCGCTCTGTCGTCCAGGCTGGAGTGCAGTGGCATGATCTCGGCTCACTGCAAGCTCCGCCTCCTGGGTTCACGCCATTCTCCTGCCTCAGTCTCCCGAGTAGCTGGGACTACAGGCGCCTGCCACCACGCCTGGCTAATTTTTTGTATTTTTAGTAGAGATGGGGTTTCACCATGTTAGCCAGGATGGTCTCGATCTTCTGACCTTGTGATCTGCCTGTGTCGGCCTCTCAAAGTGCTGAGATTACAGGCATGAGTCACCGCGCCCGGCCAAAATATATATACATATTTTTCATAATGTTGCTGTTTGTTTTGGTTGGTAGGTTTTTTATCATGAAATATTAAAGTATAGTTTTTCATAATTAATTAAAAGACATTGTTTAAAGCAAAAATAATAGCAATGTATTGTGGAGGTTTTAATATGAAGAAAAGTAAAATATTTGACTATAATAGCATAAGGTGAGAGAGATATTAATGTCATTATGCTGTTTAAAGATTATTTTAAAGGTTATCAGACATTTATTTAGGTGGGTTTTAATAATAGCAATTATAAAAGGACTTCTACTTAAATTATTTAAACTTGAAAACATGACCCTACAAGTTAGAAATTTTTTTCTTTTTTGACTTTTATTTTAGATTCAGGGGGTATGTGTGCAAATTTATTACCTGGGTATATTGCGTGATGCTGAGGTATGGGGTATGAATGGTCCCGTCACACAGGTAGTGAGCATAGCATCCAAAAGTTATTTTTTCAACCCTTGAACCCTCTCACTCTCCCCCGGAGTAGTTTCCAGTGTCTATTGTTGTCATCTTTATGTACATAAGTACCTAATGTTTAGCTCACATTTATAAGTTAGAACATGCAGTATTTGGTTTTCTGTTCCCCCATTAATCATTTAGGATAATGATTTCCAGCTCCATCCACGTTGCTGCAAAGGTCATGATTTTGTTCTTTTTTATAGCTGTGTAGTATTTTATAGTATATATGTACCATATTTTCTTTATTCAATCCAGCATTGATGGACACCTAGCTTGATTCCATGACATTGGTTTTATGGAAAGTACTATGATGAACATGTGAGTACATGTATAGATATATATTTTTTGGTAGAATGATTCATTTTCTTTTGGATATGAACCCAGTAATGAGATTGCTTGATTGAATGCTCTGTTTTAAGTTCTTTGAAAACATCTCCAAATTTCACAGTGGTTCAGTAGCTGAAATAATTTACTTTCCCACAAATAGTGTATTCGTATCTCCTTTTCTCCACAGCCTCACCAACATCTGTTGTTTTTTGACTTTTTACTGATAGCCATTCTGACTACTGTAAGATGGTATCTCATTGTGGTTTTGATTTGCATTTCTCTAGTGATTAATAATTAGCATTTTTATATGCTTGTCAACTGCCTGTATGTCTTTTCTTGAGAAGTGTTTATTCATGTCTTTTGCCTATATTGTAATACTGTTATTTGTTTTTTGCTTGTTGAATTGTTTAAGTTCCTTATAGATTCTGGATATTAGATCTTTGTTGTATGCGTCATTTGTGAACATTTTCTCCCATTCTATAGGTTATCTGTTTACTCCTTTGATAATTCCTGTTGCTGTGCTGTGTAGAAGTTCTTTAGTTTAATTAGATCCCACTTGTCAATTTTTGTTTTTGTTGTAATCGCTTTTGAGGACTTAGTCATACGTTCTTTATCAAGGCCTGTGTCCAGAATGGTGTTTCCTAAGTTTTCTTCTAGGATTCTTATAGTTTGAGGTCTTACATTTAAATGTTTAATCCATCTTGAGTTGATTTTGTATATGGTGATAGGTAGGAGTCCAGTTTCATTCTTGTGCATATGGACAGCCAGTCATCCCAGCACCATTTATTAAATAGGAAGTCCATTCCCCCATTGCTTGATTTTGTCCACTTTGTCAAAGATGAGATATGGTGGTAGGTGTGCAGCTTTACTTTTGGATTTTCTGTTCTGTTCCATTGGTCCGTGTGTCTATTTCTTTACCAGTACTGTGCTATTTTTGTTACTGTAGCATTATATATGGTTTGAAGTCAGGTAATGTGATGCCTCCACCTGTGTCCTTTTTGTTTAGGATTGTTTGGGCTATTTGGGGTTTTTTTGGTTGCATATGAATTTTCAAATAGTTCTTTCCAATGACGTGAAAATGGTATTGGTGATTTGATAGGAATAACACTGAAACTATAGACTGCTTTGGGCAATATGGCCATTTTAACAATATTGATTCTTCCAGTCCATGAGCAGGGAATGTGTTTCCATTTGCTTGTGTCATCTATGATTTCCTTCAGCAGTGTTTTGTAGATCTTCTTGTAGAAATCTTTTAGCTGTGAGGGTCCATTCCAAGATGGCCAAATACGAACAGCTCTGGTCTGCAGCTCCCAGCATGATCGATGCAGAAGATGGGTGATTCCTGCATTTACAACTGAGGTACCTTGTTCATCTCACTGGGACTGGTCGGACAGTGGGTGTAGCCCACAGAGGGCTAGCCGAAGCAGGGTGGGACATCGCCTCACCCTGGAAGTGCAGGGGGTCAGGGGATTTCCCTTTCCTAGCCAAGGGAGGCTGTGATAGACTGTACCGGGAAAATTGGGACACTATCACCTAAACACTGCACTTTTCCAATGATCTTACTAAACGGAACACCAGGAGATTATATCCCCTGCCTGGCTCAGCGGGTCCTGTGCTCACGGAGCCGTGCTCACTGCTGGTCCAAGATCGAACTGCAAAGTGGCAAGTCTGGCTGGGGGAGGGACATCCACCATTGCTGAGGCTTGAGTAGGTAAACAAAGCAGCCAGGAAGCTAGAACTGGGTGAAGCCCACCACAGCTCAACATGGCCTGCCTGCCTCTGTAGACTCCACCTCTGGGGGCAGGGCATAGCTGAACAAAAGGCATCAGAAACTTCTGCAGACTTAAACATCCCTGTCTGACAGCTCTGAAGAGAGCACTGGTTTTCCCAGCATGGTGTTTGAGCTCTGAGAATGGACAGCCTGCCTCCTCAAGTGGGTCCCTGAACCCCATGTAGCCTAACTTGGAGGCACTTCCCAGTAGGGGCCGACTGACACCTCATACAGCTGGGTGCCCCACTGAGAGGAAGCTTCCAGAGGAAGGATCAGGCAGCAATATTTTCTGTTCTGCAATATTTGCTCTTCTGCAGCCTCCACTGGTGATACCCAGGCAAACAGGTTCTGGGGTAGACCTCCAGCAAACTCCAACAGACCTGCAGCTGTTAGACCTGACTGTTAGAAGGAAAACTACCAAACAGAAAGGAATAGCATCAACATCAACAAAAAGAACATCCTTACTAAAACCCCATCTGTAGGTCACCATCATCAAAGACCAAAGGTAGATAAAACCACAAAGAAGTGGAGAAATCAGAGCAGAAAAGCTGAAAATTCTAAAAACCAGAGTGCCCCTTCTCCTCCAAAGGATTGCAGCTCCTTGCCAGCAACAGAACAAAGCTGGACAGAGAATGACTTTGAGGAGCTGACAGAAGTAGGCTTCAGAAAGTCAGTAATAACAAACTGAGCTAAAGGAGGATGTTTGAACCTATCTCAAAGAAGCTGAAAACCTTGAAAAAAGATTAGCCAAATTCTCTGAGCTAAAGGAGGATGTTTGAACCTATCTCAAAGAAGCTGAAAACCTTGAAAAAAGATTAGACAAATGGCTAACTGGAATAAACAGTGTAGAGAAGACCTTAAATGACCTAATGGAGCTGAAAACCATGGCACAAGAACTACGTGATGCATGCACAAGTTTCAGTAGCCAATTCAATCAAGTGGAAGAAAGGGTATCAGTGATTGAAGATGAATGAAATGAAGCAAGAAGAGAATTTTGGAGAAAAAAGAGTAAAAATAAATGAACAAAGCCTCCAAGAAATATGGGACTATGTGAAAAGACCAAACATACGTTTGATTGGTGTACCAGAAAGTGATGGGGAGAATGGAACCAAGCTGGAAAACACTCTTCAGGATATTCTCCAGGAGAACTTCCCTAACCTAGCAAGGAATCCAACATTCAAAATCAGGAAATACAGAGAACACCACAAAGATACTCTTCGAGAAGAGCAACCCCAAGACACATAATTGTCAGATTCACCAAGGTTGAAATGAAGGAAAAAATGTTAAGGGCAGCCAGAGAGAAAGGTAGGGTTATGTACAAAGGGAAGCCCATCAGACAAACAGCAGATCTCTCAGCAGAAACACTACAAGCCAGAAGAGAGTGGGGGCCAATATTCAACATTCTTAAAGAAAAGAATTTTCAACCCGGAATTTCATATCCAGCCAAAGTAAGCTTCAAAAGTGAAGGAGAAATAAAATCCTTTATGGACAAGCAAAGGTTGAGAGATTTTGCCACCACCAGACCTGCCTTACAAAAGAGCTCCAGAAGGAAGCCCTAAACATGGAAAGGAACAACCGATACCAGCCACTGCAAAAACATGCCAACTTGTAAAGACCATCAATTCTAGGAAGAAACTGCATCAACTAATGGGCAAAATAACCAACTAACATCATAATGATAGGATCAAATTCACACATAACAATATTAACCTTAAATGTAAATGGGCTAAATGCCCCAACTGAAAGACACAGACTGGCAAATTGGATAGTCAAGACGCATCAGTGTGCTGTATTCAGGAAACCCATCTCACATACAGAGACACACATAAGGCTCAAAATAAAGGAATGGAGGAAGATCTACCAAGCAAATGGAAAGCAAAAAAAAAAAAAAAAAAAAAAAAAAAAAAAAAAAAAAAAAAAGCAGGGGTTGCAATTATAGTCTCTGATAAAACAGACTTTAAACCAACAAAGAGTAAAAGAGACAAAGAAGACCATTACATAATGGTAAAGGGATCAATGCACCAAGAAGCACTAACTATCCTAAATATATGTGCACCCAATACATGAGCACCCAGATTCATAAAGCAAGTCCTTAGAGACCTATAAAGAGACTTAGATTCCCACACAAATATAATAGGAGGCTTTAACACCCCACTGTCAATATTAGATCAAGACAGAAGGTTAACAAGGATATCCAGGACTTGAACTCAGCTCTGCACCAAGCAGACCTAATAGACACCTACAGAACTCTGCACCCCAAATCAACAGAATATACATTTTTCTCAGTACCATTCACACTTATTCCAAAATTGACCACATAGTTGGGAGTAAAGCACTCCTCAGCAAATGTGAAAGAACAGAAATCACAAAAAACTGTCTCTCAGAACACAGTGCAATCAAATTAGAATTCAAGATTAAGAAACTTGCTCAAAACTGTACAACTATATGGAAACTGAACAACCTGCTCCTGAATGACTATTGGTTAATAATGAAATGAAGGCAGAAATAAAGATGTTCTTAGAAACCAATAAGAAAAAAGACACAACTTACCAAAATCTCTGGGACACACTTAAAGCAGTGTGTAGAGGGAAATTTATAGCACTAAATGCCCACAAAGACAAAGCTGGAAAGATCTAAAAATGACACCCTAACATCACAATTAAAAGAACTAGAGAAGCAAGAGCAAACACATTCAAAAGTTAGCAGAAGGCAAGAAATAACTAAGATCAGAGCAGAACTGAAGGAGATAGAGACACAAAAACCCTTCAAAAAATCAATGAATCCAGGAGCTGGTTTTTTGAAAAGATCAACAAAATTGATAGACTGCTAGCAAGACTAATAAAGAAGAAAATAGAGAAAAATCAAATAGATGCAATAAAAAATGAAAAAGGATATATCACTACCAATCCCAAAGAAATACAAACTACCATCAGAGAAAACTATAAACACCTTTATGCAAATAAACTCAAAAATCTAGAAGAAATGAATACATTCCTGGACACATACACCCTCTCAAGAATAAACCAGGAAGAAGTTGGATTGCTGAATAGACCAATAACAGGCTCTGAAATTGGGGCAATAATTAATAGCCTGCCAAGCAGAAAAAGTCCAGGACCAGATGGATTCACAGCTGAATTCTACCAGAGGTACAAAGAGGAGCTGGTACCATCCTTCTGAAACTATTCCAATCAATAGGAAAAGAGGGAATCCTCCCTAACTCATATTATGAGGCCAGCATCATCCTGATACCAAAGCCTGGCAGAGACACAACAAAAAAAGAGAATTTTAGGCCAATATCCCTGATGAACATCGGTGCAAAAGTCCTCAATAAAATACTGGCAAACTGAAGCCAGCAGCACATCAAAAAGCTTATCCACCATGATCAAGTGGGCTTCATCCCTGGGATGCAAGGCTGGTTCAACGTATGCAAATCAATAAACGTAATCCATCATATAAACAGAATGAAAGACAAATACCACATGATTATCTCAATAGATGCAGAAAAGGCCTTCGACAAAATTCAACAGCCTTCATGCTAAAATCTCTGAATAAACTAGGTGTTGATGGGATGTATCTCAAAATAATAAGAGCTATTATGACAAACCCACATCCAATATCATACTGAATGTGCAAAAACTGGAAGCATTACCTTTGAAAAGTGGCACAAGACCAGGGATACCCTCTCTCACCACTCCTATTCAACATAGTGTTGAAAGTTCTGGTCAGGGCAATCAAGCAAGAGAAAGAAATAAAGGATATTCAATTAGGAAAAGAAGAAGTCAAATTGTCCCTGTTTGCAGATGACATGATTGTATATTTAGAAAACCCCATCATCTCAGCCCAAAATCTCCTTAAGCTGATAAGCAACTTCAGCAAAGTCTCAGGATGCAAAATCAATATGCAAAAATCACAATCATTCTTATACACCAATAATAGACAGAGAGTCAAATCTTGAGTGAACTCCCATTCACAATTACTTCAAAGAGAATAAAATAACTAGAAATTCAACTTACAAGGAATGTGAAGAACCTCTTCAAGGAGAACTACAAACCACTGCTCAGTAAAATAAAAGAGGACACAAACAAATGGAAGAACATTGCATGCTCATGGATAGGAAGAATCAATATTGTGAAAATGGTCATACTGCCCAAGGTAATTTATAGATTCAATGCCATCCCCATCAAGCTACCAATGACTTTCTTCACAGAATGAGAAAAAATCTAAAGTTCATGTGGTACCAAAAAAGGGCCCACATTGCTAAGAAAATCCTAAGCAAAGAGAACAAAACTGGAGGCATCATGCTACCTTACTTCAAGCTATACTACAAGTCTACAGCAACCAAAACAGCATGGTACTGGTACCAAAACAGAGATATAGATGAATGGAACAGAACGGAGCCCTCAGAAATAACACCACACATCTACAACCATCTGATCTTTAACAAATCTGACAAAAACAAGAAATGGGGAAAGGATTCCCTATTTAATAGATGGTGCTGGAAAAACTGGCTAGCCATATGTAGAAAGCTGAAACTGGATCCCTTTGTTATACCTTATAGAAAAATTAATTCAAGATGGATTAAGGACTTAAATGTCAGACCTAAAACAATAAAAACTCTAGAATAAAACCTAGGCAATTCCATTCAGGACATAGGCATGGGCAAGGACATCAAAACGAAAACACTAAAAACAATGGCAACAAAAGCCAGAATAGACAAATGGGATCTAATTAAACTAAAGAGTTTCTGCACAGTAAGAGAAACTACCATCAGAGTGAACAGGCAAACTATAGAATTGGAGAAAATGTTTGTAATCTACTCATCTGACAAAGGGCTAATATTCAGAATCTACAAAGAACTTAAACAAATGTACAAGAAAAAATTTAAAAAAACATCAAAAAGTAGGCAAAGGATATGAACAGACACTTTTCAAAAGAATACATTTATGCAGCCAACAGACACGTGAAAAAATGCTCATCACTGGTCATCAGAGAAATGCAAATCAAACCACAATGTGATACCTTCTCACACCAGTTAGCATGGTGGTCATTAAACAGCCAGGAAACAACAGGTGCTGGAGAGGATGTGGAGAAATACGAACGCTTTTACACTGTTGGTGGAAGTGTAAACTAGTTCAACCATTGTGGATGACAGTGTGGCGATTCCTCAAGGATCTAGAACTGGAAATACCATTTGACCCAACCATCCCATTACTGGGTATATACCCAGAGGATTATAAATCATGCTACTATAAAGACACATGCACACGTATGTTTATTGTGGCACTATTCACAAGAGCAAAGACTTGGAACCTACCCAAATGTCCATCAATGATAGACTGGATTAAGAAAATGTGGCACATATACACCATGGATTACTATGTAGCCATAAAAATAGATGAGTTCATGTCCTTTGTAGTGACATGGATGAAGCTGGAAACCATCATTCTCAGCAAACTATCACAAGGGTGGAAAATCAAACAACGCATGTTCTCACTCATAGGTAGGAATTGAACAATGACAACACTTGGACATAGGGCGGGGAACATCACACACCGGGGCCTGTCATGGGGTGGGGGCATGGGGGAGGGATAGCATTAGGAGAAATACCTGATGTAAATGATGAGTTAATGGGTGCAGCAAACTAACACAGCACATGTATACATATGCAACAAAGCTGTGCGTTGTGCACATGTACCCTAGAAATTAAAGTATAATAAATAAATAAATAAATAAATAAATAAATAAATAAATAAATAAATAAATAAATCTTTTAGCTGCCTGGCGAGAATTATCCCCAGGTTTTTTAAATTTTTTTATTTTTTATTTTTATTTTTATGGCTATTGTAAACAGGATTGCATTCTTGATTTGTCTCTCAACTTGAATGTTATTTGTGTATAGAAATGCTACTGATTTTTGTAGCTTGATGTTATATCCTGAAGTTTTGTTGAAGTCATTTATTAGTTCCAGGGGCCTTTTGGTAGAGTCTTTAGGATTTTCTAGGTGTGGAATGATATTGTCAGCAAAGAAACATATTTTGACTTCTTCTTTTCCTATTTGGAAGCCTTTTCTTTCTTTCTCGCTTGATTGCTTTGGTGAGGACTTCCAGTGCTATGCTGAATAGGACTGGTGAGAGTGGGCATTGTTCCAGTTCTCAAGGGAATGCTTTCAGCTTTTTCCTACTCAATAGGATGTTGGCTGTGAGTTTGTCATAAATGACTCTTGTTATTTTTAGGTATGTTCCCTCAATTTCTATTTTTTTGAGGCTTTTTAACATGAAGAGATATTGAATTTTATCAAAAACTTTTTCTGCATCTATTGAGATAATCATTTGGTTTTTGTTCTTAATTCTGTTTATGTAGTGAATCACATTTATTGCTTTGCATATGTTGCTGCAACCTTGCATTCCAGGAATGAAGTCTACTTCATTGATTATGAATTGAATTAACTTTTTGATGTGCTGCTGGATTTGGTTTCCTAGTATTTTGTTGATAATTTTTGTGGCTATCACAAAATATCAGGGATATTGGCCTGTAGTTTTCTTTTTTTCATTGTATCCTTGCCAGGTTTTGGTATCAGGGTGATGTTGGCTTCGCAGAATGAGTAAGGAAATGTCCTTCCTCCTTGATGTTTTGAAATCGTTCCGGTAGAATTGGTACCAGCTCTTTCTAACATTTCTTGTAAAATTTGGTTGTGAATCCATCTGGTTCATGGTTTTTTGTTTGTTTGTTGTTTTTTTGTTTGTTTTTGATAAGTTTTTTTTTTTTAATTACTAATGCTATTTTGGAATTCAATACTGATCTGTTCAATGTTTTAATTTCTTCCTGATTCAGTCTTGGGATATTATATGTTTCCAAGAATATACACATTTTCTCTAGATTTTCTATTTTGTGCACACAGAGATGTTCCTAATAGTCTCTGAGGATTTCTATGGAATTGGTTGTAGTGTCACCTTTGTTGTTTCTGATTGTCCTTTTTGGGTCTTCTCCCTTGTTTTCTTTTTAAATCTAGCTAGTGGTTTATCTATCTTGTTTATTCTTTCAAAAAACCAACTTTTGATTTCACAGATTCTCTGTGTGGATTTTTTTAGTCTCAATTTTATTAAGTTTTGCTCAGATTTTAGTTATTTCTTTTCTGCTATCTTTGAGGTTAGTTTGTTTTTGTTTTTCTAATTCTTCTATGTGTGATGTTAGATCATTAACTTTAGATCTTTCTAATTTTTTTGATGCAGGCATTTAGTGCTATTACCTTTCCCCTTAACACTGCTTTTGCTGCATCCCAGAGATTTTGGTATATTGTGTTTGTTTTATTTATTTCAAAATTTTTTTGACTTCTGTCTTAATTTCATCATTTACCCCAAAGTCCGTCAGGAGCAGTTTATTTAATTTTTATATGATTGTGTGGTTTTCAGGGATCTTGATACTAATTTCTATTTTTAGTCCACTGTCTTCTAATAGTATAGTTGATACATTTTAGATTTTTTTTTTTTTTAATTTATTGAGACTTGCTTTGTGGCTGAGCATGTGGTCAATCTTAGTGTATGTACCATGTGCAAATGAGAACACTGTATATTCTGTGGTTGATGGATAGAGTATCCTGTAAATGCCTATTAAGTCCAATTGGTCAAGTGTTGAATTTAAATTCAAAATTTCTTAGTTTTTTTGCCTCATTGATCTATTTAACACTGTCAGGGAGGTATTGGAGTCATCCACTATTATTCTGTAACTCTCTAAGTCTTTTCATAGGTCTACAAGTACTTTATGAATCTGGGTGCTCCAACATTGTGGAAAGCAGTTTGGAGATTTTTCAGATAACTTAAAACATAACTTCTATTCGACCTAGCAATCCCATTACTAGGTATATATCCAAAGGAATGTAAATCATTCTACCAAAAAGACACATACAGTTGTATATTCATCACAAAACTATTCACAATAGCAAAACCAAAATCAACCTAGATGTCCAACAACAGTGGACTGGATAAAGATAATGTGGTACCTATACACCATGGAATACTATACAGCTATAAAAAGGAACACAATCATGTTCTTTGCAGCAACATGGATGCAGCTGGAAACCATTGTCCTAAGTGAACTAATGCAAAAACAGAAAACCAAATACCAGATGTTCTTATTTATAAGTGGGATCTAGGCATCAGGTACACATGCACATAAAGATTACAGCAATAGACACTGGGGACTTCTAGAAGGGGTAGAGAGAGAGTTCAGCAAGGGCAGAAAAACTATCTATGTATACTATGCTCACTACCAGGGTGAAGGGATCACCAAGGTTTCAACCTTACCTTAGCACCACACAGAAAACCAATGCAAGAAACCTGCACATGTATCCCCTGAATCCAAAATAAAAGTTGCAATACATATATATACACAAACACACACACACACAAAAAACTATAAATATAACTATAGTTATTGATATATACACTTGTGTGTGTGTATATATAGTTATCTATAATTGTATAGTTAAATATGCACTACCATATATAGTTATATATGTATATGTAATTATAAATATATATTATATATAAAGATAATTGAGTATATATAATTGTGTATATATGTTATCCTATATCTTTTCATATTACAATATTGTTTTTTATATTTTCCTCTTTAACTTATCTGGAATATATTTTAATAAATAATGTGAGGTACAACCCTAATATATATCTTCAAACAGAATACATTCTATAATTTAAAAAAATTTTTTTAAGTTGTCATCCTCCAATATTTAAGACTTGTGGAGGCCAGGCACAGTGGCTCACACTTGTAATCCTAGCACTTTGGGAGGCCGAGGTGGGCAGATCACCTGAGGTCAGGAGTTTGGGACCAACCAGAACAAACATGACGAAACCCCATATCTACTAAAAACACAAAATTATCCAAGCCTGGTGGCACACACTTGTAATCCCAGATACTTGGGAGGCTGAGACAGGAGAATCTCTTGAACCCGGGGAGGTGGAGGTTGCAGTGAGCCGAGATTGTGCCACTGCACTCCAGCATGGGTGACAGTGAGACTTCGTCTCAAAAAAAAAAAAAAAAAAAAAAAAAAAAAAAAAAAAAACTTGTGAAATAGCAAATTAAAAAACAAATAAAAATATAAAAATTACATCAAAGTTGTAAAAACATGAGTTAATACAAATAACTACATATTAAACTAAACATGATAAATTTTGTTACTATTAACAGGCCTTTACCAAATGTGAACCATTTTTTGTTATCAAACAGGATTCCCTTATAAGAAAGTTATAACATTGTAAAGAAAAGTTTCTAGGAGGAAAAATAAACTTGGAAAAATATATGAATAAAAAAAAGGAAAGGAAGTATGTATGACAATATCACTTATTTACAGAATAAATATGATGTTCAAAGTTATTAATTTGCAGGCAGATGCAGTCGCTCATGCCTATAATCCCAGCATTTTGGGAGGATGAGGCAGGTGAATTGCTTGAGGCAAGGAGTTCAAGACCAGTCTGGGCAACATAGCAAAACCCCACCTGTACAAAAACATGCAAAATCAGCTGGGTGCGGTGGCATGAGCCTGTAGTCTCAGCTACTTGGGGGCTGAAGAAAGAGGACAGCTTCAACTTGGGAGGTAGAGGCTTCAGCGAACCATGTTTTCACCCCTGCACTCCAGTCCAGGTGACAAAGTGAGACCTTGTCTCAAAGAATAAAAATAAAAAATGTTATCAACTTACATTGCATGTAAACAAAGCTTTTTAGACCTTGTCAACTTGATTTCGATATCTTTCAATAGCACACATTTATATGACCCCAAATATTTTATCCATAGGCGTGTACTTGGAAAATAAATGGAGAAAATGACACTTTTTATTTTACAGATATTTTAATAGTCTAAAATCTAGCCCTGTGAACAAAATGAGGTTGGCATTGAAGATTGTGGAACAGTCTATCAGCTCTTGAGACTTTAAGTGTCCAGCATCTGATGAACAACCATGCTGGAGGCAAAGCACAGCGAGTCAGTGACTTGGCCACTAATAGATTCAAGGGAAGAGTTGGTGGCGATAGTTCATAAAAGGAATAGGAGTGGGATATATTTGACAATGGAGTCTTTGCATGCTAGTACAATGCAGATGAAGTTGTTGTGATTAACCAAAATTGCTCAGAGGAAAATTTCCACGTCATCTGTCTGCCTTCCTGGACCTTTTTCCTTCAGTTAAAAAGGCAATTGTTATCAGTCTACTTTTCAAAAGATACCATAGTAACAGGGGTGGGAAATCAGTTGTGATAGAATTTTGCCGTATGAAAGGATGCTAGGGGTTATCAGTCTGTCAACCTTGTTTTATCCTTAAGGCTCAGAAAGGTTAAGTGACATGTTTTCAGGTCATACCATTAGTGGTAAAGCTGGAGCAATGGACTTCCCTTTTTATTTTCTTTTCCACACTCCCATTAGGTCATATACCCAATAAAATAAGAACCTGTTCCGTATTGCTAATTACAGGTGCCAGGAACTGCTTCTCCACATCTCCTCTTGCTCCTTCTATTGCATTTGCCACCTAGCGGTCTGGGTGAAATATATTTCTATTTCTATCTCTATTCTATTCCCTCCTCCTCCTCCTCCTCTCTCCTCCTCCTCCTCCTCCCTCTCCTCCTCCTCCTCCCTCTCCTCCTCCTCCTCCTCCCTCTCCTCCTCCCTCTCCTCCTCCCTCTCCTCCTCCCTCTCCTCCTCCCTCTCCTCCTCCTCCCTCTCCTCCTCCCTCCTCCCCCTCCCTCCTCCCTCCTCCCCCTCCTCCTCCCTCCTCCTCCTCCCCCTCCCTCCTCCTCCTCCTCCTCCCTCCTCCTCCTCCTCCTCCCTCCTCCTCCTCCTCCCTCCTCCTCTCTCTCTCTCTCTATATGTGTGTGTGTGTATATATATATGTGTATGTGTGTGTATATATATATAAAATGTTAGTGTGTGTGTATGTTTAATATAGCTTAAATCAGATCAAATCACTCCCTTGCTTAACACTCTCCAATGGCTTCCCATTTCACCTAGGGTACCATCCATGCACTTCTCCCTGACCTCCAAAGCCCTTCATGATCCAGTCATTGCCTATGTCTCTAACTCATTGTGTACACTCTCTCACTTGCTTACTATGATCCAGGCACACTAAATCATTCCATCTCTCTAATATACCTGCCATCTTCCTGCCTCCATCCATGTTCATGAGTCCTTTTCACTGCCTAAAGTGACTCATGTGGCTGGTGACTTCTTATCATTCAGGTCTCATCTCAGATGTCATTTCCTCAGACAGCCCTCTGAAGGGAGGCTTTTCTGATTACAATTTCCCCTGGGTACTTTCTAGCAAATTACCCTGTTTGAATATTCACAGCGTTTGCTACTATCCAGAATTACATATTTTAAAATGACATGATTATTATCTGCTTTCTGTACTAGAATGCACAATTCAGGAGGGCATGGTCTTTGTCTAACTTGTTCACTTAATTATATCTCCAGTGCCTAGAATAGTGCCTGGCACACAGTTAATTGTTGAGCAATAAAGACTGGAAGGTGAAGAATGCTCTAGTCACACAGTGATTCACACCGAGGCCTTTAAGGTCAATGTAGCTGTGTGTAACAGGTAAGATACTTAAATTTCCTCATTTTTACAGTAATAATAATAATGACAATAATAGGGTCAGCTTATCAAATTACTGTCAGAATATCAAGTAGGATAATGCGTGCAAAGTGCTTGGCCTTGTGCCAGGCACATAGTAAGTGCTCAATGACAGCTTAAAAAAAAAAAAGCGAAGAAATAAAACTAAGTTTAAAATTTTATGTCAACTCATAAAACTGATTTCTGAGGCCTCTTATTTTTTTTCTTTGCTGTACTAGCCTAGTATTTCTTCTTAGAGAGGAAAAGGGGATTTGGAAAACAAATGTGAGAAAATAGAAAGGCAAAGAGAAATTGCATTGAAAACCAATCTCTTTTCCCTTGTTGCCCTTGGTTTGATCTACCTCCTCTGTTTCACTTTTTTGGAGAAATTCAGGTATGAAGATAGAGGATCAGGAAGCAGAACACATTAAAATTCCACATTTTATTTACCATGCGGCTAACTATGTACTCTTAGTGGAATTCTCCAACTTTATACAGTTTAGTCTACCCGCAATGGGCAATTAGCAAAATTATAAGCAGTAAACTTGAGCTGAAAACTAAAAGATGGTACATTTGTTAGTTCCAGATTAATGTTTGGCTATTTCTAATACACAGGATTTAAGTTTATCTAAAATTGTAGACAAGCCCTCCCCCCACCCCCAACCAAATAATCTTCTGTTATTTACAAACAATTGCAATTTGGAGCCCCATTGATGGGAAAACAGAAAGGGAAAGAACTAAAGTTCTTAAAACTCTGCAAAATAAACCTAAACAGTTGACTAATGAGAGGATGAAGACTCTGATAGTTAGGTTATCCCTGGCCCCTTGTTCTTTTACTCTTCTTTTCCTGGACGTAAACCTGAATAACATTACTCAGGCTAGCAGGAATTTCTATTGCTTTAAGATTATTTCAAACTAAGATGGAAAGCTATACAAAAATGTTTTCTTCATGTAATCACATAAACTGAAAATATCTAAGTTTCAGTCACTGCTTCAACTATCTATTACAACCCTAGCTGGACCATTGTTGGAGCGAGGTGAAAGGACTTTAATTGGAATAGACAGAAGGATGAGATTAGGTGGAAATGTATGAACCCATGATTTGGAAAAATAAATCTGTATAGTTGACCTCAGCACTTCCAGATTTAAGAAACTATAAACAATATGCAGTAGACTTTTCTATTAATTCCTATTTGTCTCTTAACCAAAATGTCAGTTAAATCCTTAGCTTGACATATAGTCAGGAGATCCAGTTTTATCTAAGGTTAGACTTCTACTCTTGCTTTGTCTACATTCTGGTTCTCTTCTTTCTGTTCCTTGGCCTTTCTGTACCACATTTCCTTTCCTTCCTTTGCTAAGAATGTTTCAGTGGGTTCTTAGGCTGAGTGGAGAGTGGAGTCACATGCCAGGAATTGGATCCCAACTCAGCCACTTCCTTTGTACATTTTTACTTTTCTCCCTCTAAATGGGATTTATCTGAAAAGTTCATGGGGTAAAAGTGAATATTAACTGGATTAAAAAAGGAAGCTGTTTAGTAGAGTTAGCAGCACATAGGAAGGACCATGAACTTTCTAGCTATTATTATTTCCAGGAGAAGATTTGATTTAGTTTCATCTGCATTTATTCAGATTTTACTTTTATTAACCAGTGTATTCAACAGTATTCTTGAAGAGGTTGTTCTCATCATTATATCTTTCCAACTGCCTCTACTAATTGCTTATTGCTCAAGAAACTGTTTCTGTGATGGTCGTTGGGATTTGTTTCTGACCTACAACCATTCCAGTTTATCTTTTAAACGGTACTTAAAGTTGCCTTTTGGGGAGTTCTTTCACCACGTTTTGGCAGAATTTTTCAAATAAGTGCTTTCTTCTCTCCCTCCAGCCCAATTGGACACTCATGGAATTTTGAGAATTTGACCGAATGACTAATAAATTGAAAATGGTTGGACCTCTTCATTCCAGCTGTAGCACCTGGATGAACTTCTCAAGTAGCTCCTTCCAATTTAGACTCTCTAAAAGCTATCAGCCTGTGAGCTTTCCTTTTAGGTCTGGGTGCCCCCCCCCCCCCCATATCCATCCAATGAATTCTTTTTACTCAAGCTGGCCAGAGTAAATTTCTCTTACCCAAAATTGATGAATCCTGTCTGGTAGAGATCTTTTCTCTGTTTGTTAGTGATGCTCCTTTCCAATCTACAGATTCTGTGCCCTCTCAAGTATTTTGCCCTGTTGTATTCTGTGTGCCCTGGCTAGCTGCCTTTGTGTTTCCTACTGCAGGACTTGCAAAAGTACTTCATTCTACTGCATTTGGCATAAAGAATAGTTTCTTGATTAGTATCTGAGTTGAAAATGGTTTCTCAGTTGAGCAAAATTATCAAAGCTGTACTAGGCTTGTTTATAATGGCCTGCTATTTCCGCAGCCCCTTCTAAGGGAAGCTGCTGTGAGGCCCTTGCTCACTAATGAGTAGGTTTGTTATGGGGATGTACCACATGACCACACCATCTGGCTGATATTTATTGGACCAGGATATGCATCTACCCCAAGGCAGCAAGTTCAGTTCCAGCAAGGCAGAAACCTATGGCTTGCATAGCCTGGCTCAAAAAAATGGGAAGAAAGCCAATCAGATTCACCTCTTAGGAATTTAGAATTGGGAAACAGTCCTGCTTAAAGCAGTTAACCTTAGGGACATGTATCAAAACGATGTATAAAGAGTTGTTATTGTGTAGAGGGGGTTGCAATAGTCACTCAGAGACATACACAAACTGAAGCTGGAAAGGATCCCTAGAGGAGAGGCAGGCAAATGAAATAGTCTAGCAGAAAAAAAATCCCAGAAATGTATGAAGCTGTGATTTCTGTAGAGGAGACAGGGTGACTTTGGTTTCTGATGGCTTTCTTGGTCTAATTCTTGTGAGGCCTTGTTACAGTTAGTTAGGCATAGGCGTGGCAGGAAAGGGTTCTCCCCTCACCCACTAGAAATATCTGGTGATGGTTCGGCGATTATTGCATTGCCTATCTGAGAGTGATAATCTGGCAGAGCCAGGGAGCAGCCATTTCCTGATGGTCCACACCTTTAACACCAAACTGCTAACTGAATGCAGACCCCCGGGAGAAGAAACTTTCTGGGCATGCATATTAAGAGACAAAAATGGCGCAGTGTGATCTTCTGGGTACGCTCCACTGGAGAAAGGAAGAAAGCCTCAGGTGGGCATGTGTATAACTCCCTAGACATACTGCACAAGCTCACTTCCCAAGGGTAAGGAGGACTCTGCACATGTGGGCAGCCCACCCTAAAGGAAGAATCATGGAGAAGAGGTGAGCTTATAAAACTCCTAGGATCAGGGTTAAATGGGGCATTCGAGCTTCTTTCTTTAACCTTCACATGCCCACTTGGGTCTCTCCCAAGTGTACCTTCTTTTCTTTCCTGCTTTAAGGCCTTTCAAAATAAACTTTCATTCCTGCTCTGGAACTTGCCTTGGTCTCTTTTTCTGCTTTATGCACCTCTGTAGAATTCTTTCTTCTGAGGAGGCAAGGGCTGTAAGTTGCTATGGACTTGTAAGGATAGACCGCCTGTAACTTGGGGTAACTCGGATCTCTTCCACCGGTAAATGCCTGGCTATATAACACTACTGCTCTCAAATCTGGGGGATCTTTATGTATCTTTAAATATATCCTACCACCTTTTTTCTATGATTTGTGAAGCCAAATGTTTCTTGATTCAAATAGACATTATACTTACTTCCTGTGTAACGTCAGTGAATCTATTCTTCAGTAGGAGGCCAGAATTATTTCTGCTAAACCACTCTAGTCATTGTGTCTGAACTACAACAGCATAAGAAATTTGTTATTTTAAATTAAATTATTGGTTTTGCATATGCTGCCCTTCTTCTTAGATTGCATCATCATCTGATTGTCAAACTCTTACACATTCTTGAAACCGTATTTCCTCCCATGTGTTCCATGAAGTCACTCTAGATCATTTGTAAAAGTTATCTACTCCCTCCCATTGTGGGATTACTACAACTTGTCTATACTAATATTCTTCATTCAGACATCTTATGAATTTCATTCAGTAAGGATTATAAAAAGTTTATGAAACTGGGATAGTTGATACTACTAACTTTTAAAATTTTTGAATAAAAAAAGATTGTATACATTCAAGGTATACAATGTGATGACTTGATATACAAACAATTGTGTAATGATTACAGCAATCAAATTAATTAAAACATCAATCACCATTCATTCTGTACCTTGGATCCCCAGAATTTGTTCATCTTATAACTGAAAGCTCTTACTTTTTGACCGACATCTCCATATTTATTCTGCCCCCAGAGCCTGGTAACCACCATTCTTATTTCTGCTTCTACGAGTTCAGCTTTTTAAAATTCCACATGTAAATGAGATCATGAGATATTTGTCTTTTTGTGCCTGGCTTATTTGACTTAACATAATGTCCTCCGGGTTCATTCTTGCTGTTTCAAATGGCAGGACTTCCTTCTTTTTAAAGGCTAAATGATATTCCGTTGTATATATGTATGACATTTATTTAATCTATTCATTTGTTGATAGACAACTAGGTTGATTCCATATCTTGGCTATTGTAAACGCTGCTGCTATGAAGCATGGCAATACAGATATCTCCTCAACATCCTGATCTCATTTCCTTTTGTTATATTCCCAAAAGTGGAATGGTTGGGTCATATTGTAGTTCTATTTTTAATTTTTTGAGGACACTGCATACTGTTTTTCATAATGACTGTACTAATTTACATACCTATCAACTTTGTTAAAATGTTCCCTTTTCTTCACATCCTTGCCAACACTTATCGCTTGCTTTTTTGTTAATAGCCATTCAAACAGGTGTGTAGTGGTGTCTCATTGTGGTTTTGATTTGATTTTCTTTGATGGTTCATTTTGTTGAACATTGCTTCACATACTTGTTGGACATTTGTACATCTTCCTTGGAGAAATGTTTATTCAGGTTTTGCTCATTTTAAAATTGGGTTATTTATCTATTTGCTGTTGAGTTGGGTGCATCCCTTATATATTTTGGATATTAATCCTTTATCTGATATATGGTTTGCAAATAGTTTCTTCCATTCCATAGGTTTCCTTTTCATTTTGTTGATTGTTTCTTTTGCTGTTCTAAAGCTTTTTAAGCCTTTTCCCATTTTTCCTGAGAATATGCCAGCAGCACTTATGGCTGCATCATTTACCCCGAGATAACTTTGCCATGAAATATCTGGCTTTTATTACTATTTCACATCTCTCTAGTATATCGACTTTAGAAACAAAATACATCGCTCTACTTATAGCATTCTGCTTTTAGTAGTGGTATTTCCATTTACAAAATATAGTGAATCTCGATTGCTGAAAATGTCAAATCCTAGAAAATGCAGCATTCCTACACCCGTTGTTAACATTGTTCTCTAACAGTTGTTGGCAGAAGATTTATTTGATGAATCCGATTTTTCCAAAATAGATGATTCTGATGATTCAGACAATTCCAATGTTAGTTCTGTTTAAAAATAACCCCAAGAACAGTTTTTATATTTTATTTTCACATTGAAAATTTGTCAGATTTGCTTCAACCTCAAAGAGTGTGTTTATTTAAAATTAAGTGAGGGCTGTAAGTGAGCTATATCTATTTTTTCTAAACAGAAAAAGGATTAATTTTATGTAGTCCTGCTAGTTGATTTTTTTCTTTTGTTGCTTCTACTTTTGGTATTATATCAAAAAATCATTGCCAAGATCAATGTCAAGGAGATTTCCCTCTGTGTTTTCTTCTAACAATTTTGCAGTTTCTGATCTTATATTTAAGTTTTTAATCCATTTCAAGTTAATTTTTGTTTAGGATATAAGAAAATGGTCAAATTTCGTTGCTTTGCAGGTGAATAATCAGTTTTCCCAATACCATTGAAGAGACTTTCCTTTCTCCATTGTATATTCTTAGTGTTCTTGTCAGAGATTAATTGACCATAGATGCATGGGTTTATTTCTGGACTCTGTCTTCTATTCCATTGGTTTAAATGTTTATTTTTATGCTAGTGCCACACTGTCTTGATTACTATAGCTTTGTAATGTAGTTTGAAATAAGGAAGTTTGATGCTTTGTTCTTCTTTCTCAAGTTCACTTTGGGTGTTTGGGGTCTTTTATGATTCCATCAGAATTTCAGAAGTGTTTTTTCTATTTCTGTGAAAAATGCCATTGGCATTTTGATAAGCATTGCATTGAATCTGTAAATTGCTATGGATACTAAGAACTTCCGATTTGTCTTTTTATCCTGATGTTCATGCCTTGTAAGTGGAAAATAAAATTAGTACAATTTCTTTTCGAACCTTTGTTTTTCTCCTTTCTTCTCTGTTAACTTAAACATCTTCAATGTATATGTGCTACACATACTGCTATGTGAGGGAGATAGACATTATTTTGTAAAAGAAGAAAATAAAAATCTTAGTTTCTCAAAACTTCTAATTGCAAGTCCAAGAGTATAATGTTGCCCTGTAATAAGGGGCCAGAGATTGTGTTTGAATGGATCCTATCTGTTAAGCCTTTAGTGATCTATACCAAGACCCACTATACTATTAGACATTGATACCTATAGTCAGTGCGGTTCACCAACTCTGTGATTGATTCAAGAGTGGCATAGATCAATGTGATGTTTCAAGCTCTTCAATTTTTCCCTTTAAAAGAAAAAGTCAATTCTAATTTTCAATAAAAGTGGAACAGTTGTTTCATTCAGATGTAACTACCCCTACCCTTACTCCATTTGTAAATGCCAATTCCCTTTGATAAACATTGTCAAAATCTTTTGGAAGTTTCTTAGAATCACACTGTTACAATTGTAGAATGGCTTTTATAAACTCTAGCTACTAAGGCAGCAATTGCATGGTGGTCAGTATTATGGGGTCTGAAGTCATATTTGGTTTGCCTTTAGTTTTTACAGCCTAATAGTTGTTGCTTTGGCTAAGTTGTTTAATTTCCCATATAAATGTATTTAAAATGGTGACAGTGACAGTGCCTATGTGTACAAGTTAGGGTATAGGGTAATCTTCTATATAACACAATTTTCAACTACAGTGAATTAAAAATTATAGGAATTATTTCTCACTCACATAATAGTCCAAAACTAGGGAAGTATTTAGAGGAGAAAAGTGGCTCTATGATCCTTATAACATTGCTGCAACCTGTGTATTCAAAATGGCTACTTCAGTTTTCATCATGTGCAGGTGGCAGAAAGGAGAAAAAGATGGGGAAATCCTATGACACTTGTTTTCCAGGACATACCTGGGAACTGTACACACATTACCTCTTCCTCATTTTACAAAAGATCCCCACTTGCTTTAAGAGGGACTGAGAAATACATTCTTTAGTTGAGCAACCATCTGTCCAGCTTTGAGACTGGGGAAGATAAGAATGGCCAGTAAGGTCATTTAGTTTTCTGTTGCAGTGCCTCACAAGGTTGTTGTGAGGTTTAAATCTGTCAATATAGTTATTTGCAAATGATTTCAATCTCAGAAAATTTAACATTTCATACTGTGTTGATTGTTTATTTAGAAAACTTTTATTTTCCTACCAAAGAAACAGTGCACAACTTTTGGAAAGGAATTTACATGTAACTGAGAGTTTGCTCTGGTTTTCTTTGTTATACTTAACTAGGAACCTCAATTTTCTCAAGGAATATTTAATATAATCCTAGATAGCTAGAACTCTGTACAACACACTTGGGAAACACTAGTGTGTTCTTTTCCTTGTGGGGAATAACTTTAATTGTGCCAAGTTCTTCATAAAAAAGAAATTAGGTTATTTCATTTATTTTAATGTGCCTGCATGATTGAAATAGCATTGTAATTGTTCATACATTTAACTTATTTAACTTGCTGCTAAACGTATGTGAGAAGGACAAAGTTTTTTGCAGAAGGCACTTCTTTGAAAACATTGCAGATGCTTCATTGGTTGTAGTGTTATTTAATTTCCTAATACTTTCTGAATACTGATCTTCAGTAACTTTCTTTAAAAAGAATTAATATAATTATTATCAAATTTACTAGTAGAGAACTCTTAATATTATAATTGAGAAAAAACTCTTGCAGTTATATCCTCTTTTCAAGGCCTAATATAATATTTGTTACTTATATTTTCTTAAACTTTTTAGAAGTTTGTGCATTTTATTAGTCTTTTTAAAGAACAAGCTCTTTCTTCCTTTTCTTGAGACAGTGTTTCAATCTGTCACCCAGGCTGGAGTGCAGTGGCACAGTCACAGCTCACTGCAGCCTTGAACTCCACCAAGTGATCCTCCCACCTTAGCTTCCCAAGTAGCTGGGACTGCAGGCACACGGCACCGTGCCTGGCTAATTTAAAACATTTTTTGAAAAAGATAAGGTCTCACTATGTTGCCCAGGCTCGTCTTGAACTCCTGGGCTCAAGTGGTTCACATGCCTCAGTCTCCCACAGTGCCAGGATTACAGGTGTGAACCACTGTTCCTGACTCCAATAAGCAGCTCCTGATTTTACTTCTAATTCTACTGTTTCTCTGCTCTATAGCTTGTTAATTTTTGTATTATTATTTTCTCCTGCTTTTAAGGTATTTTGTTCTTATGTTCATGTTTAGTTTAATCCTGACTCTAATTTTTATTATTTCTTACTTAAAAATGAAGCAATTCATGAATATGCATTTTTTTTCTGAGTAATACTTGAAAAATAATCCTCATAGGTAGATAGCATTTGCACTTGGTTATTTTTAAAGTTGTTTTAATTGCTATATTGTAATATTGATTTTTTCTGTGACCCAGAATTATGATGAGGTAGGGGTATGTTTTGTGTGACTGTGTGTGTGATTGTGTTTGTGTGTGTGTCTGAGAGAAAGATAGGGAGACAAAAATGGAAAAGCGTTCTTTTTTAACAATTTAAACTTTGGCCAGTAAGCTCTTATTTTACTGAATTTAGTTATCTTAAGTTTTTTTTTTTTTTTTTTTTTTCTTTTTAAGGCAACAGTGGTACAACAGTGGAGAAAGCTGTCAATGTGCCTCTTTGTTTTGGCTTTTTGTTGATAGCACACACATACCTACTTATTTCGCCTCTACCTTACTTTTGGGGGACATTGTTATTAGCAGTCTTGTGTCCTGGTGATTTCAGGTCTTTAAGAATATGGATAACAATCCTTTTTCAAAAAAAGAGTTGAACAGTTCATCTTAGATCATTCTAAGTGACTCTTAAATTCTTCTATGGCATAATTTTCTCTACATTTTAGAAACTTTCATATCCATTCCTTTATTTTTCTGTTTCAGAAGTATTTTGCAGATTATTTCCAAAGAGCTTTACAAAAAATCCTCTTATTCTACCACCTCTTAGTAATGTGGCTTTATCTGTGTTTTTTTCTTTTTAAAGATATTTTAATTTTCAGGTTTGGGATACATATGCAAGTTTGTTACATAAGTAAACTCATAACTGGAGGTGGGGTTTGCTGTAGAGATTATTTCATCACTGAGGTAAAGTGTAGTACCCAATAGTCTTTCTTTTTCTCTGAACCTCTCCCTCTTCTCACACTCCACCCTCAAGTATGCCCCAGTGTCTGTTTTTCCCCTCTTTCTGTTCATCAAGAGATGAAATCTCTTTCCATTCCCTTTGACTCGCTCTGATCCTGTGATCTGCTGTGTGTAATGGAGTACAATGGATATTGCTTCTAACCCTAAGTCTTAAGTGGTCTTGAGGCTTCCATTTTCACCTTTGGAAAGATGCTCAGCCTAGACTATCAAATGATAAGAGCAGATTAAGACTTTCAGGTGGAGAGACATTGACAGTATCGGAGTCCCACATATGGGACCTGCCATCTTGAACCCTCCAGCTCCAGTCAAGCCACCCTAGCCAACCCTATATGAAGCAAGAGCTGAGCTGTCTTCTATGAGCCTTGCTGAGATTCCTGGCCTGCAGAATTGTAATAAAATGGCTGTTGTTTTAAGCCACTAGGTTTTGGAGTGGATTTTTATGCAGCAATAGATGACTAGAACTGGTTTTTCTTCCCCTTGACATCACATTGTCTTTTAAGGCAGGAATCATGTCCAGTGCAATTTGTGTGTGTGTGTGTGTGCACACACCCATGTGCATGTGTGTTTATCTCCACAGTGCAATGTATTGGTTACATAATAGCTGTCACTGACCGAGTTAATTCTGCCTCATATGTCTGGAGAAAATTTTTCAAGATTAGGCAGATAAAGTTTAGTCACTCCTAGTGTGTTTTTGAAAAGTAGCTCTGTTCTAATCTGATATTTTAATATATGGCCTTATGCAGGTCAATGGATTGCTTGAAGCCTTGGTGCTGTTACTCAAGGTGTCTGAGACTCTGTCCCCTAGAAATTTGGTGAAACCACCATCCTGCTATTAACTCTATCTAGAACTACTGGTAAAACAGAATAATAGTGGGTTGGTATAAAGCAATGGCAGGAAGAAAATGTAAATTTAACCATACCAAATTTGAAGGCAGTTCAATTTATATGTTCTGCATAGTGTACCTTGGTCTTCTATTTTAGAGTAAAATAGATAATATCAAATAAAGCAAAACAAAGAGTATAGGAGTGATAACGTGGCTCCTACGGAACTCCATATTTATTGTAACAAAGAAAAACACAAATTGAGGAAACAACTATTAAATTACAGCTGATGCAAAATGTGACAATGTACTATACAAAACCCATGGTCTTCTGTCATGAGGACAAAATGAAAACTCACTTCTCAGTGAAATATAATATTTCAAACAGATGTGTCGATGATTAAACTTTTAATTCGATTTGCTTCATTCATTCCTCCTTTCCTTCCTTCTAGTGGATGGGCTAATCGCATATAAACGTATAGAATGGAATGATTGAAAAAACAAGTTTTTGTCGTCTTTAAGTAACAAAATTCAACATTTTGATTGTTTGGAAATGACTTTCTATCTTCCTGTCACCTCTGATAGCTACAAATGGGAAGTTGTTATTTATCTACTTTTATTTATTCCCTAAGTGCCTAAATAACAGCAGCTTGTATTGAATGACTGTAGGGATTGTCTCTCTTTCAAAAGTAAATCATTCATTAGGGTGCCTTACCTTTCCGAAAAGACATATTCTCAGCTGCATGGTGGCTGGCAGCCAGAGAAGCAATTTCCTTTCCTTTAATAAGGGGTTGGAAAGCATCTGATTATATCAGGAAGAGGTATTTCAGTTTTCAAGGTGAAAGAACACTTGCTTCTTTTAGATAATGAAAGAAATAAGATACATTACTGAAAGATGGAGGGCATAGCAATTAAAAATAGCCAGGAAGGGTAGGACGTAGTCTGTCCACAGGTTATCTCAATGTAAATTAGCAGACTAGGGTAACAATACCAGTTTTCTTTTTTACTACTTAGTTCAGCTTTTAAGACAGTTTTATTTTTAATGTTTTCTATGCTAAATGAATAGTACAATATTTGTCACTTAGAAAGTCTTAAATTTTGTTTCCCTATCTCAGACAAATATCAAATGTTTGTAATAGGATTTACAATATGAAGATAACTTACATTTAACTTATTTTACCCCATATTTTAGAATTCTGTTTAATAGAAAGAGAACATCAAGGCTTCTAGAACTAGCAGACATAAGAATAATAGCTAGTAAAATTACCTTTAATTGTTGTGAATCTAAGATAAAAGAACATACATGAAATATGTCCAAACTTTATAGGATATTGAAATCATATTTATTGTGTACCCTTTTCCACATATCCTGTATAGCAGTTCTGTCCTATAGAAATATAATATGAACCATAAATGTGATCTGCTTATGATGTAATTTTAAATTTTCTGATAGTCATATTTTGAAAATCAAACTGGTGATATTAGTTTAAACAATATATTTTATTTAACCCAATATATCCAAATGATATTTCAATATATCTTTATATTATGAATGAGACATTTTATACATGTTTTTATACTGAGTCTAGATTTGTTATACACAGATTTTACATATAGCTCACTTCAATTTGGACTAGTCACATTTTTAGTGCCTCTATAACCAAATGGGTCCAGTGACTACCATACCAGACAACAATCCTGTTTTCTTTATTCAATTCTCTGTATTGTTTTCCCTGAAGTTTGTTTCTAAGACCATGTCTTCAACTTTTTGTCCTTCTAAAACATTTTCCCATGTCTACTTTGGGAGAAGCACATAAAGCCCCCTTTCCCTGCGTATGGAAGTGTTCATGAATCTTCCTTATGAATATCTTTTATTATTATTATTATTATTTTACTTTAAGTTCTGGGATACATGTGCAGAACGTGCAGGTTTGTTACATAGGTATACATGTGCCATGGTGGTTTGCTACACCCATCAACTCGTCATCTACATTAGGTATTTCTCCTAATGCTATCCCTCCCCTAACTCCCCACCCCGCAATAGGCCATGGTGTGTGATGTTCCCCTCCCTGTGTCCATGTGTTCTCATTGTTCAACTCCCACTTATAAGTGAGAACATGCGGTGTTTGGTTTTCTGTTCCTGTATTAGTCTGCTGAGAATGATGGTTTCCAGCTTCAACTACGTCCCTGCAAAGGACATTAACTCATCCTTTTTTTACGGCTGCATGGTATTCCATGGTGTATATATGTCACGTTTTCTTTATCCAGTCTATCATTGATGGTCATTTGGGTTGACTCCAAGTCTTTGCTATTGTGAATAGTGCTAGAATAAACATACATGTACATGTGTCTTTAGAGTAGAATAATTTATAATCTTTTGGGTATATACCCAGTGATGGATTTGCTGGAAAAAAAATGGTATTTCTGGTTCTAGATGCTTGAGGAATCGCCACACTGTTTTCCACAATGGTTGAACTAATTTACATTCCCACCAACAGTGCAAAAGCATTACTATTTCTCCACATCCTCTCCAGCATCTGTTGTTTCCTGACTTTTTAATGATCACCATTCTAACTGGTGTGACATGATATCTCATTTTGGTTTTGATTTGCATTTCTCTAATGACCAGTGATGATGAGCTTTTTTTTCAAATGTTTGTTGGCTGCATAAATGTATTCTTTTGAGAAGTGCCTATTCATATCCTTCACCCACTTTGTGATAGGGTTGTTTGTTTTTCTCTTGTAAATTTGTGTAAGGTCCATGTAGATTCTGGATATTAGCCTTTTTTCAGGTGGATAGATTGCAAAAGTTTTCTCCCATTCTGTAGGTTGCCTGTTCACTCTGATGATAGTTTCTTTTGCTGTACAGAAGCTCTTTAGTTTAATTAGATCCCACTTGTCAATTTTGGCTATTGTTGCAATTGCTTTTGGTGTTTTAGTCATAAAGTCTTTTCCCATGCCTATGCTCTGAATGGTATTGCCTAGATTTTCTTCTAGGGATTTTATGATTTTAGGTCTTATGTTTAAATCTTTAATCCATCTCGAGTTAATTTTTGTATAAGGTGTAAGGAAAGGGTCTAGTTTCAGTTTTGTGCATATGGCTAGCCAGTTTTCCCAACACCATTTATTAAATAGGGAATCCTTTCCCCATTGCTTGTTTTTGTCAGGTTTGTCAAAGATCAGATGGTGGTAGATGTGTGGCACTATTTCCGAGGCCTCTGTTTTGTTCCATTGGTCTATATATCTGTTTTGGTACAAGTACCATGCTGTTTTGGTTACTGTAACCTTGTAGTATAGTTTGAATTCAGGTAGTATGATGCCTCTAGCTTTGTCCTTTTTGCTTAGGATTGTCTTGAATGTACATGCTCTTTTTTTGGTTCCATATGAAATTTGAAGTAGTTTTTTTCTAATTCTGTGAAGAAAGTCATTGGTAACTCGATGGGAATAGCATTGAATCTATAAATTACTTTGGGCAGTATGGCCATTTTCATGACATTGATTCTTCCTATCCATGAGTAAGGAATGATTTTCCATTTGTTTGTGTCCTCTTTTATTTCTTTGAGCAGTGGTTTATAGTTCTTCTTGAAGAGGTCCTTCATATCCCTTGTAAGTTGTATTCCTAGGTATTTTATTCTCTTTGAAGCAATTGTGAATGGGAGTTCACTCATGATTTGGCTCTCTGTTTGTCTATTATTGATGTATAGGAATGCTTGTGATTTTTGCACATTGATTTTGTATCCTGAGACTTTGCTGAAGTTGCTTATCAGCTTAAGGAGATTTTGGGCTGAGATGATGGGGTTTTCTAAATATATAATCATGTCATCTGCAAACAGAGAGAGTTTGATTTCCTCTCTTACTATTTGAATACCCTGTATTTCTTTATCTTGCTCATTGCCCTGGCCAGAACTTCCAATACTGTATTTAATAGGAGTGGTGACAGAGGGCATCCTTGTCTTCTGCTGGTTTTCTAAGGGAATGCTTCCAGCTTTTGCCTATTCAGTATGATATTGGCTGTGAGTTTGTCATAAATATCTCTTATTATTTTGAGACACATTCCATTAATATCTAGTTTATTGAGATATTTTTTCATCATGAAGGGTGTTGAATTTTATCAAAGGGCTTTTCCGAATCTATTGAGATAATCATGTGGTTTTGTCATTTGTTCTGTTTATGTGATGCATTATGTTTATTGATCTGCATATGTTGAAACAGCCTTGCATCCCAAGAATGAAGACAACTTGATCAGGGTGGATAAGCTTTTTGATGTGCTGCTGGATTCAGTTTGCCAGTATTTTATTGAGGATTTTTGCATCAATGTTTATTAGGGATATTGGCCTGAATTTTTTTTGTTATTGTTGTTGTGTCTTTGCCAGGTTTTGGTATCAGGATGATGCTGGCCTCATAAAATGAGTTAGGGAAGAGTCCCTTTTTTCTATTGTTGGAATAGTTTTGGAAAAAGTGGTACCAGCTCCTCTTTGTACCATTGGTAGAATTTAGCTATGAATCCATCTGGTCCTGGACTCTTTTTGATTGGTAGGCTATTAATTACTGCCTCAATTTCAGAACTTGTTATTGGTCTATTCAGGGATTCACCTTCATCCTAGTTTAGTCTTCGGAGGGTGTATGTGTACAGGAATTTGTCCACTTCTTCTAGAATTTCTAGTTTGTTTGCATAGAGGTGTTTATAGTATTCTCTGATGGTAGTTTGTATTTCTGTGGGATCAGTGGTGATAACCCCATATCATTTTTCTATTGTGTATATTTGATTCTTCTCTCCTTTCTTCTTATTAGTCTTGCTAGCAGTCTATCTATTTTGTTAATCTTTTCAAAAAACTACCTCCTGGATTCATTGATTTTTTGAAGGGTTTTTTATGTCTCTATCTCCTTCAGTTCTGCTCTGATCATAGTTATTTCTTGTCTTCTGCTAACTTTTGAATTTGTTTGCCCTTGCTTCTCCAGTTCTTTTAATTTTGATGTTAGGGTAGTGATTTTAGCTCTTTCCCACTTTCTCCTTTGGGCATTTAGTGCTATAAGTTTTCCTCTAAACATTGCTTTAGCTGTATCCCAGAGATTCTTGTATGTTGTATCTTTTTTCTTATTGGTTTCAAAGAACTTATTTATTTCTGCCTTAATTTTGTTATTTACCCAGTAGTCATTCAGGAGCAGGTTCTTCAGTTTTCATGTACTTGTATGGTTTTGAGTGAGTTTCTTAATCCTGAGTTGTAATTTGATTGCACTGTGATCTAAGGGACTATTTGTTATGATTTCCTTTCTTTTGCATTTGCTGAGGAGTGTTTTACTTCCAATTATATGGTCAATTTTACAATAAGTGCAATGTGATGCTGAGAATAATGTATATTCTGTTGATCTGAGGTGGAGAGTTGTGTAGATATCTATTAGGTCTGCTTGGTCCAGAGCTGAGCTCAAGTCCTAAATATCCTTGTTAATTTTCTGTCTCGTTGATCTAATATTGATAATAGGGTGTTAAAGTCTCCCGCTATTATTGTGTGGGAGTCTAAGTCTCTTTGTAGGTCTCTAAGAACTTGTTTTATGAATCTGGGTGCTTCTGTAATGGGTGTATATATATATATAGGATAGTTAACTCTTCTTGTTGCATTGATCCCTTTACCATTATGTAATGGCCTTCTTTGTCTCTTTTGATCTTTGTTGACTTAAAGTCTGTTTTATCAGAGACTAGGATTGCAACTCCTGCTTTGTTTTGCTTTCCATTTGCTTGTTAGATCTTCCTCCATCCTTTTATTTTGAGCCTTTGTGTGTCTGCATGTGAGATGGGTCTCCTGAATGCAGGATACTGATGGGTCTTGACTCTTTATCCAGTTTACCAGTCTTTGTCTTTTAATTGGGGCATTTAACCCATTTACATTTAAGGTTAATATCATTATATGTGAATTTGATCCTGTCATTATAATGCTAGCTGGTTGTTTTGCCCATTAGTTAATGCAGTTTCTTCATAGTGTCGATGTTCTTTACGATTTGGTATGTTTTTGCAGTGACTCTTATTGGTTGTTCCTTTCCATGTTTAGTGCTTTCTTCAGGAGCTCTTATAAGGCAGCCTGGTGATGACAGAATCCCTCAGCATGTGCTTGTCTGTAAAGGATTCTATTTCTCCTTTGCTTATGAAGCTTGATTTGTCTGGACATGAAATTCTGGGTTGAAAATTCTTTGAGAACATTGAATATTGGCACCCACTCTCTTCTGGCTTGTAGGGTTTCTGCCAAGACATCCGCTGTTAGTCTGATAGGCTTCCCTTTGTGGGTAACCCGACCTTTCTCTCTGGCTGCCATTAACAATTTTTTCCTTCATTTCAACCTTGGTGAATCTGACAATTATGTGTCTTGGGGTTGCTTTTCTTGAGGAGTATCTTTGTGGTGTTCTTTGTATTTCCTGAATTTGAATGTTGGCCTGTCTTGATATCTTGGGGAAGTTCTCCTGGATAATATCCTTAAGAGTGTTTTCCGAGTTGGTTCCATTCTCCCCATCACTTTCAGGTACACCTACCAAATGTAGTTTTGGTCTTTATTTTTTGGAGACTTTGTTTTTTTTTTTTTTTTTTTTTTTTTTTTTTTTTTTTTTTTTTTTTTTTCATTCTTTTTTCTCTAGCTTCATCTTAGGGAGCATCTGCCAGATGCCAGCTGGAGCTCTCCTGTATGAGGTGTCTGTCGACCCCTGCTGGAAGGTGTCTCCCAGTCACCTGTACAGTCAGGAGGTACACCTGTACCAGTCAGGAGGTACAGGTGTCAGTGTCCTACTTGAGAAGGCAGTCTGTCCCTTAGCAGAGTTCAAGCATTGTGCTGGGAGAAATTCCATATACTTCTAATGTGTATCCCAATTTATTTATCAAGGGAGCTATCTGACATTTTGCAACTGAAACTCTCTGAGACTTCGTTTTGAAATTTGTAAAACAATGGAATTTTGTAAAATTCCTTTTTATAGCAAATTTGTAAAACAAAGGAATGTTAGCCAGATGACCTTAGAGGTCTTCTATTCATTGACTACTCTTTAACTCTAATTTTTGTATTAAAAATTTAGATTCAACGTTGTGCAGGTGGTTGCTATACTGTATATCCAGTCTTCCCATTACTCTGGGGTATTTCTGTATATGCTGCATATCCTGAATAGGCACTCTTTAATATCCCACCAAATTCTTCCTTCATTATGTATCACTTATATCTAGACTCCAATTGTCTCTCTAGAATTTTGTAGGTGTTATTCCATTTTTAATGTTATGTGTCTCTTATGTTTGTTGGATTTTTGATCAATTGTATCTTTGACCACATATTTATGGATGTAGAGAAACAGGAGAAGCCCTAAGTTTATATTTGTAGGGAATATAAACTAGACACTGGGGAAGCAAGGCTCCAAGTTCAATATTAAAATATAAAATCAATCTAAAAGTGAGAAGTAAATGTCGTCCTCATTTGGAAAACTTAAGCTGGAGCTAATGTAGAAACATAAGAGCTGGGAATGTAATATATATATATATTTTTCCATCAAATAAATTTTGTACTAATATACAAATTAACTCTCTGATAATGAAGTAGTTTAAATGCTATAACGTTGAAGTATATAATCTATTACATAAGTCCAGTCTGTGAAATTTATATAACTATCCGTGATCATAGAATATTTTCAAAATATGCCGTGTGGTGCCATCTCAAGTGTAGCATAGTGAGGCCCCATGGAGAATTGGAAAAACATTCACCCTATTTAGTATATTGTGCACAGCAGCTCTTTTAAGCACAGTAACATTGCTTATTCAACAGCATCCCATTAGAACCATTCCTCAGAAGGTTCTTCCTCTTCTAGCCATTCCACTACACTCATAACATGCTCTCTACTGCTTCCACTGTTACTAAAATGACTATGTCTGCTTATGTTGCTTTTGTCTTAATGCTTAACATCGAGAGATAACTAGATGATATAGCCCATATCCAATACAGAACAGCTTTTCTAGTTGGTGTTCTCCATACTGCTACTTAAGGAGACAGTGTCCTTTGTGTCTAATCTAGAGACGGCTGTTCATTGGTCCATTTCACTGTGATAAAGAATTCATGGTCATATAACCCAAAGCATAGAAAATTCCATGCAAAGAACTATCTAGAATTGCTTTCTTTAGGAAATTTTTGGTTATGTTTAGGACATTTAGAACTTAATGCGTTTCCTCAGGCCAACACTGACTACTATTCTCTTTAAAACAGGAACTCTTTAAAACACTAGTACTATGAAACAAATAGGACATAGGCTCTTTCCTAAAAGAGCTCACAGTCCAACATAGGAACGCAAACATTTTTCTTCTTCCAAAATATAACCATACAGAGAGATAAGTGGAGGCACAATGAAGAAGTAGGTAAATTTTGTTGGAGAGTCCAGGAAAGCTTCATAGAAAAGTTGACCTTGAAGAAGAGACTTAATTGGAGGTATTCCCAGATGGGTATAGTAATGGGGAAGGAGAGGAGAATTCAATTCCAGAACAATGATGCAATATGAATAGATGTACAGATGTATAATCTGGGAGCTGGAAGAAGGGTATTATGGTTAGAGCGTGGAATGTAAATATGATACAACAATAGATAATAGTGTCCAGATCATGGAAAACCGTGTGCTAATCGGTCTGGACTTTATCTGTAAGGAGAAGCTATTGAAAGAATTGAAGCCATTGATTAAAATGTCTTCTAAATATATACAAATATTGTGTTTCAATTAAAACACAAAATAATATTTTCATTTTAAAACAGATCACCATGATTGCAGTGTATAAGAGGTATTGGAGATGCAGGAGGCCTGAGGGATGGTACTGGGAATGGGAGTGTTCCCATCATCTGTGAAAGTGATGTTGAGGTAATGCTTTGAAAAGACAGCAATGGATGGAGAGAATAGATCAGGCAAGCAAAAAGAGAAGGATTAACAATATACAGGGTAGATGACTGTTGTAGATATAAGGATGAAGGAGGAGACTAGGATTAATCCCCTATTTGGTCATCTGTTTCTATCTGAATCATGATACTTTTCAAGAAAAAAAGGGATCTCAGAAGGACAGAATGATTTGGGAGAAATTCTGTGCACAATTTTAGTCATTTTAAGAGCTCCAAATCAAGGATATAGTACATGTTGGGCATCTAATTCAGCTAAAGGTATGGATGAAACTGTCAGAGAATGTCTGGAGAAAAGAGGAGAAAACCAAAGACAAAGTTCTAGAATTCTGCTTAAGCTTTAAGAGGTAGCCAAGCAGAAAAGACTGAGGGATAGTTAGAGAGGTAGGGAGAGAACTGAGAGAGAGAAGCAAAGATGTTAACAATGACGAGGAGTGCACATAGGTCAAATGAGATATGGACTGAAAACAGCCCATTAGAAAACAGTGACGTTTACTGGAGCATTTATAGGGCCATGGGAAGGATCGAAACGTATTATGTCATTTGAAGAAGTAAATGTGAGAAAATGGAGATAGCAATTTCAGCCATTCTTTTGAAGACTTAATTGCGAAGGGGAGAGCTAATCTAATGTATGCAGTAGGAATCGATGGAGATGAGATAGGGTCTGATTTTCTAGATTAATTCATTAATCTTTAAAATGAGAGAGCCATTCTGAGCATGTTTATAGCCTATAAATTAGGAACCAAAAGCAAGAGGGATAAATTATACAGAAGGAGGATGTAACTGTTGGATCAAAGTAAAAGTTAACTTTGAGGGTGGCGGGGGAAAGAAGATAGCTTCCTGTAGTATTAAGGAGACATGATATGAGTGGATGCAAACTCTCCTACTTAAAATCTGAACATCTTTACCATAGCAATTTCTGAGAACATTACTTGAGAAGATACGTGCAGAGCTGTTCACCACCCATAATGTAATTAATGCTAATTTATCAATTTCCTGCAAACCTTAAAATGTTCTTAGTACTTGAATCTTGCAATTTTTTTTTTTTCACCAGAAAATATTCCTCTGAAAAAATCATCAGTATTGATTCTGGTTTCATTTACTACCATTGCCCATTATTTCATCAACCTCAACACTCAACGGCCACAAACCTAGTTAATATTAAGATGGAGTTTCTTTCTCCAAGCACAGAACTTTGCCCAAGCTTGTTTCAATATAGCATATCATTTCTCAAAAAAAACTCTAGATTTTAAGTTTAATACAATTATTGCTTAAAGTTGTTTTTAAAATAAATACAGAATTAAGTAAATGTATATTTTTTATAGAAATTTATATTCCAATATTTCCACAAGTCTTTTTATAAAAATAATGTCTATTTTCCTTTCCTTTTTTCTACCTCTCCTCAAAAATTTAAAAGCTTTCATCCATTGTTTTGATATTTTCCCTGTATATTTTAGTGATATAGCTGTACTTTTCTAGTTTAAGACATTATGTCTTGACTTGCTACAATGAAAAATGAATATATAACTCTTTTATATCCCAAATTTTCTTCACTTTTTTTTTTTTTTTTTTTTGATGGAGTTTTGCTCTTGTTGCCCAGGGTGCAATGGCACAATTTCGGTTCACTGCAGCCTCTGCCTCCCGGGTTCAAGTGATTCTCTTGCCTCAGCCTCCCAAGTAGCTGGGACTACAGGCATACACCACCATGTTCAGCTAAATTTTTTTCTTTGTATTTTTTGGTGGACATGGGGACTCACCATGTTGCCCAGGCTGGTCTGGAACACCTGACCTAAAGTGATCTGCCCGCCTTGGCCTCCCAGAGTGCTAGGATTACAGGCATGAGCTACCACACCTGGTCAGTTTCCTTCACTTTGTCCTCTCGTTTTCCAAATGCTTATTTTTTGTTTGATTTTTAATTTGTTTTTACGTTATTATATAGTGAGAATATATTTTATTCACAGATAACTCGCATAAGTTATGTTTATATTTCCTTTCTTAGATATTTTCTTTAGTTTTGTTTTTGAGTTAAAAAATTGTGTGTGTGTGTGTGTTTTGGTTGCTCTGTTTTCTATATATCTAGAAATAACTAATCCCCAAACTCTTTGCTAAAATGTACACGTTTTCTCAATATTTTAAACTTATTTACATTCTTATTAATTCCATCTTCTTGATGATATCCTTCTAGGAAAGTTTTTCTTCCTGTTCTCCTCTGGACTTACTGCTTGGTCCTTTGCAGAGCTATTGTTGTTTCGTTATCTCTCTAAACTGGCATCCAAAAAATTCCATGTCTTTCGTTTTCTTGGTTTACACCCTCATTTTGGTGGCAAGCCTTCTGTTATTTTCCTGAGAAAGAGTATTTGGGAGATCAATTTTGTGTTAATTTGTAAATACGAAAATGTCTTTATTCTACTCTCACATTTGATTCCCAGTTTAGCCGCTATAAACATATAGAATGGCAGTAATATTCACTCCTAATTTTGAGGTCATCATTTTATTTAGTTTTTAGAAATAATTTTGCGTCTAGTGTTGCTGCTTACAAGTTTGAGCCCATTCTCATACTTTTATTTTGCAAGTTTTGTCCTGTGCTCTAAATTTTAAAGTGATATGCTTATTGTAGGCCTAAAAAGATTTTTCCCCCCACAGTGTTGGGCATTTCATGGGCTTTTCACTCTGAACTTGTTCCAGTTGGAACATTTGTTGAATAATTTCCTTGGTAATTTCCTTAACATAATTTCCTCTGTTCTTTCTGTTTTCCTATTATTCAGGGAATGAAACTTTTGGATTGATGCTCTATTTTTTCTTCGTGTTAAATTTTCTACATTTATATTTTTTTATTCTAATTTATTAGATATCTCAATCATTCAAAATTTTCTAGTTTTTTATTCATTTCTGCTATTATATTTCTGATTTCCAAAAACTTTACTGCTCTGGGTCTTGATTTTTTAATATCATGGTGTTATTTTTCATTGAAGTAAGATTTCATATCTCTAGATGACCAGAAGCTTAACACACAAACATATACACATGTCTAAAGTCTTCAGCTTTCATTACTCTCTTTTATCCAAATTTGTTATTTCTGTTTGTTTGGTCTGTGTCCTTCATGTTGGAGGCTTTCCTGAAATATACTAAAATCCTTGGCCACCCATAAACACTTAAGAATGAGTCATTAAATATCTGATTAGAAGCTCTAGGGTTGTCAACTGGTCTGCCTCCCTGTTAGGTGATCTAACCCTGCTGTTTACTGTGAACTCCTGACTCTTAGTGTTTTTCATATGTTTTCTCTTAGCCTGGTTAGACTTCCCATTGAAGAAATATCTAACTTCCTACCAGGAGGGTCTGATGCTGGCTGCTAGTATTCTTAACATTATGTAAGAGGAAGGATCAGAGAGCTCTCATGGTTCCGCATGTAGCTGATTAAAATTAATGTGCCCTTCCGTATACCCTGTGTTCTCTAGTTCAGCATCCCTCTAACTCATCCTCTATGGAAGGTAAACTTCAGCCCTCTATAGAAGTTACCTAGCTGTGGTGTAGTTAGGCATCTTATTCTCTGTTTGCAGATGTTCAACAATTCTGATAAATTTTAACCATAATTTATTTTCAGGTTTATGAATACCTGGTGCTGTCAGTTCTGGGGGATTTCTGAGTTTTGCAGTGTAAATCATTTTGCTTCTGCTTCTAGACTGTCTCCATGGCTATCTTGGGATTCACCTTTTTCAAGGCTAAGTTGCTATTTGTGTACTTGCTTGCTTTCTAGCTTCCAAATGTGTATTGTGGTTGTCGTTTCTAGCATGACACTTGTATTTGTGGTTTAGTGCCTTAAAAATCCACTTTGTTATTTTAGGGAGGTGTCGGGAGGAAACAGAAGTAACTGTATGTGTTGATTCTACTGTACAATTTAGAGTACTTGGAATATGTAATTTTTGTTGCAACCTATTAAGATATGGAATTATTTAAAAACACTGATCTAAGCATGGAAGTCGCAACTTTAGAATTTTTTGTAAAATTTCAAAAAATATGTTTTTAAATGGGGATGAAATTAAATCATGAATCCTTTTAGTAACAAATAATCTACATTTGTTTTTATGTGCTTCACATATCTCTTAACCATGAAGGGATTACAGTATTCTCAGTAGATCAATTCCATACTTCTTATTAATCATTCTAACTTTTATAATGCTGGAAGTGCCAAAATATATCCTCATTGCAGCTGCATATTCACGGTCCAAAACATTCTTTCCAGTATGACTTGATTATCCTCATCAACTTTGTAACAACCTTCATATGCGAGGTAAGAGAGTAAAGGAATCAGTCTTGCCACCAATAAGAGTGGATTTGGAGTCTAGTGTGAATTCAGATTAGATACAAAGCACTAGTTGTGAGGAGAGTTAGTTGGAGTGAGTTGCTCATTCTATAGCAAAATACTAACAAGAGAAAAGAGCAAGCTTCGGAAACATGACTGCTGCTCATTTTCCGGAGTTTGTTTAAATATTTCATAATTTCAAAAAATAAATGCTGAGTTAAAGAAGCAGACATAATAGTAAATGTTAAAACGAAGGCAAAGAAGATGAGAAAATCTGTATCTAGGGATATAAATATGGTTCCAAACCAATATGCTCATAGAAAAGAGTAAACAACATGTAAATTAAGATTGAAGAACTGCCTCCATTCTTGTAAGATGCAATTTGAGGTTTGCATAACTTGTATGTAAGAGTTAAACTAGTCCACGTCATGGAGTGGTTTTTATAGAAGACTTCTATATGGCAGAAGAAATTGAAGAAGGCAAGAGAGTTCCCCTGAGGGCTAACCACCCTTATTTCAGTTAATGGGATATGTGCCCAAATAAGGGCTCACTGAAACATTAAAAGAAAAAAACAACTAAATATGAGGTTAGAGAAAAAAAAAAAAAACCCATGTTTTTCAAATAGCCTTTCCGCTAATGAGCAGATTGCATTAATTTCCCTAAAAACTTTACACGAATACTTCCCCTAAAAAAGTCCATATATTTTTATGCCACTTGTCTTTGTAGAAAGTGACATTTTATGCCACTTGTCTTTGGTTCTATTTCCAAATATATGCTCTAAAATTAGCATAGAAATTTATTAAGTGCTTAATGTCATATAAATCCACTAGATAAATTATAAAGAAAATGAAAGATATATTTACAGTTAAATTCAACTCTGAATTTTAAAACCAGGGGAGAAAACAATGAAAAACATTTTTAAAAAGTTACACAAAAATCTAAGAAAACAGTGCAATGCAGAACGAACTATAAGAAAAGAAATCTATGCCAATTAAAAAAATCAATGGAACTCTTTTAATGTGCCTACACATGAACTCAACTTCAAGAGACACTGAATGCATTTTAGTAAATTTGTCAAAATTGGTCCAATTGTTCAATTCCAGTTGACCTAATAAGGTAAAAAGTATATAATGTTGACCACAGTTGAAACAGAGATTTCACTACTTAAGTCAGTTATATGTCTATCATTCATTCATTGATTTGTTCATCCACTTTACAAACAATTAGTGTTTTTTTTCTTTCTTTTTTTAATCAGCTGGGTGTTAGGACATTGAGAAGGAAAAACACATGGTCCTCCTTAAAGAGCTCAAACTTGGAGAAGGCATGTTCAAGAACATATAACAATAGAACTGCCATGCGATGTTTTTATAGCGCTGAGATGTTCAGTGTTGTGGTAAAAGAAATTGAGCATTTAGGCAGACAGGAAAGTAAGCAGTAATTGTAATAAGAGAGAAAATAATTATTTTGAGAAATATTTAGAAGTTAGAGCTATGAAGTATTTATCTTTAATTTTATTCAAAAGCAATTGAGAAAGGAACCAAGAATGAGAACCTTGGTTACTGGTTTGGTCAAACGGTAGATGTTGTTTCTGTTACTAAAATAAGGAAAGAAGAAATGAAGCAAAGGGAAGTATTAGATACTTGAGCAATAAATAATAAAATAATTTACTTAAATACAAATACGAGGAGAGATTATTTGGGGAAAAGTGGTTAATTTCTCTAAAATAAATAAGGCTTTTTAAAATTCAAATTCTGGAAATGTGTTACTAATACCAGTTGATCTCCACATATTCATGTATCTACTTTCCTCATTCCCGGAATGGGGCATTATTTAAACTCAGTTTCTCTGGAATGTTGCCTTTGGCAAATAGCCTGAAGAAGTACATAGATTTACGAAAGTCTTTGCAGATGGAAATTCTGCTTTCCCTATTTTGTTACCATTAATGTTCTTCCCTTTTCTTGACCACAAAAAGGAAGAATTCAATTAGAAGATGTTTGTAGGTTTAAGCTTTGCTTATAATAACTAGATTTATTTAGTTATCACAGGACTAACAAATGTGCCTAAAAGCCACCTTATGTTTTCCAACATAATATTGTTGATCTTTTTTTTTTTTTCCTTTTTGGACCAGGGACCAGACAAATGGTGACCAGACGGTCCAGTCTAGAAAAGCATAATTGCCAACTCTGACTTCAGCAAGGGTGGAAAAACTCAGAGGAAAATGGGAATTTAGCCTCAAGATAGTAGTTTCCATGTGTGAGTGGGTTTTAAATTCTCCAAAGGGAAAAAAAAGGAATAATAGAAAAAACTGCAAGAAAAAATTATTGCAGGATTTAGGGTGATAAGTTTATTTTGGGGAAATCTATTTAAAATATCTATTTCCTGCATATCTATATTTGTGCTAATAGAAATAACTAAACTTGTTTTGTTTTGCAGACTTTAGAGTTTCTCGTCAGTACTTTAAAAGGAGTTAACTGAGCTGACAGATTTGATTACTCAAAGTGGTCTGTCTCATTTTTTTATTTCACTTTGACATAAGACTTGGCACAAGACTGTTACAAGCTATGCTCTTTTATTGCTGCACTTCTAAGTTATAAATCTGGTTTACATCTATGGAAAATGTAGTGTAGAATTGAAGACATGTCCAATTATCTGGGCAATTTGTTTTATGAACTTATACCAAATTAAATAGAAAGCATCGCCAGTATTTGTTCTTCCTCTGTGGGCTGCAAATCAGTTAGAAAAAAACCTTCTTGAACAGGGGCATTGAAAGTTCTGGCTTTTCAGACTGTTTCCTGAATGGGTTCTGATTAAAACAGGATCTGAAAGTCTGATTGATAGTCTCCATTTCCTTTCTTAATGTAACAAATACATTCAGAATGTTGACTCCTATGAAAAGTAGAGTTGCTGAGCTGGACTGCATTGCCTTTAGCATTTCTTCATAATAGAGGAAATGATTTGGCTAAGGGCTGGGTATGGCTGTTTTCTCAGAAAATAGTTATTGAAAAAGATTTCGTATGTCTCTCATCTACAAAAAAAAAAAAAAAAAAAAATAGAAATTCAGCCTAAGATAAGCAATGAAGACTTAGTATTTTAGGTATATCCTTTTAGTCTTTTACAAATAGAGTGACTCATTTGATCATCTGTGTAGGTGAAGTATTAAGCATTTGGCTGCTGGTAATAAAAAAGTAGGTATGATACCAGGGATGTAATGCTATGATATTATTGAAAATGATAGTGGGAAGCTCTATGACATTTTAAAGAGGGACACTAATGAAAGAAAAGAAGAAAGGAAAGAAGGGAGAAGGAAGGATGGAAGGAAGAGAGGGATGGAGGGAAAAGAAAGATAAAAGGAAGAAAAGAAGGAAGGAAAGAGAGAGAAAAGAGAAAGGAAGGAAGGAGGGAAGGAAGGAGACATTAAGCCTGTGAAAATTTAGGAAACTTCCTGGACTAAAACTAATATGTAAGTTTAAAGCAATCAGTTATGAACTGATTTGGAGTTATTACTTGGATTTGTTCCCCTTGGGAAGTAAGGCTGACTGATTCTTTTTTTCAATGACAGTCTATTTTCATTTTATAAGTAAACTTATTTCCCTTATTTTTCTGGGAATATTATACTTATTTAAAAGTCTTATTCTGATTGTTTTATCAACACTATTACTTCACATGTAAATTGTTTTGTTGGGTGACTTTATTTCCCTTTCATTGTGTTCCTTTATTTCTTTGGCGATGTGATTCATGAGTGTGTATATTTGTATCTAAGATTACTTGTTAGAATTTCTGCTGCATTCATTTGCACAACCTGCTTGACAGAAATGTTGGGAACTTTTATTGAGGCTTATTCTGTACTCTACTGTGTCTTTCAATTTAAGGGAACATATGTGTTTGCTTAGAGATTGTTTTTCTTGTTTTGGGTATTTCTTGTTGTTTCCAGAGGTGGACAGCCCCCTGCAGCTGTGTGATATCTCTAACATAAACTCCCATACTCTCCTTCCACGTCCTACCTTGCTCCCCGGAAGGGGGCAGCTGCAGGGTGGTGGACTTCTCTGTTGTTCCTGGGATGTCCCCGGTGCACAGGTTCCCCTCTCAGGCCTGGAGGGTCATGGTGTAGCCCTCAGTCTTTTGGGTGGCAAATTATCACTGGTATTTCCTTTGTTACACTCTCCTTCTTTCTTTTGTTCCCATCATTATACCATCTCAGGAATTCTCCATGGTTTCTGATATATGAAGGATTTATTATCTTAATTTTTTTTTTTTTTTTTTTTTTTGAGGTGGAGTCTCACTCTGTCGCCCAGGCTGGAGTGCATTGGCCGCATCTCAGCTCACTGCAAGCTCCGCCTCCCGGGTTTACGCCATTCTCCTGCCTCAGCCTCCCGAGTAGCTGGGACTACAGGCGCCCGCCACCTCACCCGGCTAGTTTTTTTTTGTATTTTTTAGTAGAGACGGGGTTTCACCGTGTTAGCCAGGATGGTCTCGATCTCCTGACCGCGTGATCCGCCCGTCTCGGCCTCCCAAAGTGCTGGGATTACAGGCTTGAGCCACCGCGCCCGGCCTTATCTTATTTTTGTGTATGGTTATATGTTCATTCACTTGAAGTATATGTTCTGTTATCTGTAAGAATTTGACATTGCTCAGGCTGATGCTTTCAAACAATCAATAGTTTTCAAAGGCCTGTTTAGGCAATTGGGCTTATCTGGGAATTTTTACTGCTCTCTCAGTTCAGATTCATCATGGTAACTCACCACCGTGTGTGAATAATTCTGTGGAGAATTTTTAATTCTCCAATTAATTGTCTCTTTACTGCAGACATTTACAGTCATGCATATCCAAGTACCTACCATAGTGGAGGACCATTATGTAATTACTTCTATTACTTTTTTAACCATAGCAATTTAGAAATCTCAAAAACACGTGTATTAAATTATTAAACAAAAGTTTTTTAGAAAATTATGAGGTGTCCGATTTCTTTCCATTCCTTTATAATTATTCCAGGCCTTAAGTATGACCACTTTTTCTATCAAAGGGGGCTAAAAAGGTATCAACAGGAAGAAATATTTTAAAATGGAAAACTAACAAACACTTCAGCTAATGCTTAAGATAATCTATTAATTAAAAAATACTCTCTTAGGTTCAAGTCCACAGTCATCTACGACAAATTGATAATTAGAAAATAGTCTTTTGTGATAGTAGCAAAACGTAGTCGCCTGTTAAAACTAAGTTATATTTATGGATGAGGATTCTGCTCCCCAGTGGATGGTCAACGCTCATTTGTATCATATATGATTATTAATAACTGTTTCTCAGGAGAGCTATTATGGAAGCCTTAAAAAGAATATCCTTATTCCCATGTGCGTTTTCTAACCTGTTTTTCCTTCTGCTCTTAAAGACTAACTGGATACTGTATTGAAACTTATCCTTATTGCTTCTTATTCTCCACAGAATTATTCACATCAGTCTATTTTTATGCATTTATTATACTGATTTTCTTTTAATTTGACAGTTTCCTCATGTTTCTGTGCATTGTTTTTACAGTGAGTTACTCATCAAGATTCTACTTGAAAAAAGAAAATGATAGTTCATGTTCACATTTAAACTTAACTCATTTTAGTTTTTCTTTTTATTCCACAGTCCTATGTGCATGACAATGACAGAAACTATAACTGACAAGATAATAGTTTAAACTTTATAAGTTGAGCTAGCTACAGAGGGCTCACTGGATACTAAAAACTGAACTGAAACCATTTTTTAAATAGAGGAATATTTTTAAAAACCCACAAGAGATGGACAATATAATTTACTTTAAAAAGCCAATACTTTTCATGCTTTATCAATAATGAGTTAACTTGTATACTATTTACTCTCATTCTTTCCCCATGGCATAAATGACATGGATAATAAGTATGCCATGCACTGACTTAGTAGGATTAATATTAGTTTTCCTTAACTTGCATCATGCCTCCTCCCTTTGTTGAGAGGGATGAGCTTTCTTATGATTGATAAGCTTTTTTGTTTTCACTCCTTTCTTCCTTGCCCTTTGTCTTCCCTTTCAATTTCATTTTGTTTGTTTCAACAACTTATTTATCTTGTTTTCTGCCTCTTATCTCAAGGATGTCAGTGATAGCTTCTGACATAGTTTTGATGGTACAATGAGATTTTCTTCTGCACACTTCTTTCCACTTTCCCTGGCCTCCTATGGCTTACACAGTTTGATAAAGAAGATTGAGTGGTTCAGACTCTTTGAACTAATATTTTAGTTTCTGGAAAAAGCCTTTGGTATGTCAGTGTTTACAAGCTTATTAAGTGAAGGTGCCTCATTGCCTACAGAAGGTGAGGTGCACAGCCGACAAGGACATCTTGCCTCAGGGTATTATACCAGGGGTCATCAACCAACAGTCCTGGAGCTGAACTCTGTTTTAAAGGTAGTGAAAGATGGACCTGGACAGGAAATTCCTGCCCCATTCCGAGCCCCCCTTTTCCCTCTTGGGTAGACAAGCTGAGGATGGAGGCTGGGGTTTTCTCCCAAAATCAAATCAAATCAAATAGTTTCTTAACTTTTTTTTAATCAAAAAGTCCATGTAGGGGTCCATGGAACCAAATCAAATAGTGGCTTCTTTCTTCTCCAGGATAATTAAGGGAAAAGGCTGAAAGCACTATAATTTCTTAAGTGTGAGCTCTATGGGCACAATAGAAAATATTATTTTTAACTCCATATTTAATTTGTTATAACCCTTGTTTTTGTGATGATCATTTATTTTTTAATATTTTGGGACTATAGTGATCATACTAAAATCCATGTCAGTATAGTAGAGAAATGTGATTTTCCTTTGTATAGATTTTTAAAGATTTTTAAAATATATACTATCTTATTAAATTTTCATAAAATGGTTTCTACAAATATTACAGAATTTGGATGACTGTAGAACATGACTACACACTAAAAATTATTCTAAATGAGGCCATTATCATATTAAACATGTAGCTGGTATATTATCATTTCTTTGAAGCATAGCTTTAAACAATAAAAGGAAACAATCATTCATACTCATAAAGGTCAATTTAAATGTGATGGTGTGAACATCCCACTTTAAAGAAAACCACTATATATTTAAAACAGACAAAAATTCATTTCACACAAAGAAGTTAAATACCACTTTTTGCTTTATTACCATTGTGGGAATATTAAATAAATAACAGTGGAAATAGAACAGGATGGAAGGCCTCTTAAGCAGCCTTGACTTTATTCAGCCTGTACTATTGACATTTATGCTCAAGTAACTAAATACTAATTTTTAAAAGACCTGCACATGTGGATGTCACATTTAATGCTTAAAAAATCTGCTTTAAAAAACCCATTCAGTTACACACTAATTTCTTCCTGGAAATATAGAACTTTCATTTGTCTGCTCAGCAGCCCTAACTTTTCTTCTGGGCCCTTACCTTACCCCACTCCTTTGCCCTAGAGATACCATTTTACTACACAATAGTGGATTAGTTTCTAACTGGACAAATTACAGTATCCCACTCTTTTGGCCTCAGATCAGTTGGTCTGGTTATCGGCACATGGCCCAGATTGGTTAACGCATTCTTTTTCTAGTATTTTCGTCTTATTATATGTATTTATTGGGGCTAAAGCTTTAATATTTAGAGTTGAGCATTTGTGAGCAGATCCTAGGTGGGATGCTGGAGGTGGGAGTAGGGAGACAGAAAGAATAAGAGGGAGAGAGAGAATGTCAGGCAAAGAATGAAAAGGTGGATGTGAGGAGAAAGAGAGAGATGTTAAGGTGACCCACAGGTGGAGATGAGAAGAGAGATGATCATCTTGATGGTATTGGAATTTGAATTATTGGTTTGATTTGCCTGTAGCTTGGGTGCTCTGCAAGATACTCAATATTCTTTCAGTAAAAGCGCCATCTTAAAGTTTATTTGTATTGAGTATCTCTCACTGCCATCAAAATATTTTTAGTGAATGTAAATAATATCTTCATTTTTATGGATCTTATTTAGAGAGAGGTCCATTTGAATAAAGGCAAGTTTCCACATATGGTCTATGTCCAAATGCAGAGAACCTCATAAAACTATTTAATACCTATTATGATTAACTTTTAAATAAAGTAAATAGCAAAAGAAAAATTGTTGAATCCATTGAGAGATACTTAGAAGATTTTTAGGCTTTGAGACTCAGGCTTTCTTTAATGAGTTAGGAAAACAGTCAGTAAAATAAGTTTGCTTATGATGTGTGCTTATTTGGTGTACCTTGTATAGACCTAAATAAGCTCAGTGATTTTTAGTGTCTGAATAGAATCACCAAGTTGTCAAAGTGAAAATTTCCCATTGATCTACATAAATTCAGTTTAGTGTTATCTATAATAAAAACTCTTCTTATCTAACTCTAAGCTTATTCTCATTTTAATACTTTCATAAGGGCCTTCTTTGTAAAAGGCAGTGTTCTCAATTCTGTGTTGATGTAAAGAAATAGTCCTTGACATACTGCAACTTATATTTAATGAAGGAGGTAAGTAAAATATGTCAGTATAATACTGCATGGCATAGAGAAGGTATGGTTACTATAAGGGTTTAAGGATGCTTAGAATACAAATGAACCGAGCTTGCCTTCTTGGAGGTTATCACCATTTTTTTAGCTTTAACTACCAGACAGCAAACTGGGAAATAAAATCTACTGGGCCTAGCAAGCCATGCTTGTAATTCTATATTTAGAATAGAATTCTATAGTATAGAATTCTATATTTAGAATTTAGAAGAGAGATGATCATCTTGATGGTATTGGAATTTGAATTATTGGTTTGATTTGCCTGTAGCTTGGGTGCTCTGCAAGATACTCAATATTCTTTCAGTAAAAGCGCCATCTTAAAGTTTATTTGTATTGAGTATCTCTCACTGCCATCAAAATATTTTTAGTGAATGTATACTCTTCTCATCTCCACCTGTGGGTCACCTTAACATCTCTCTCTTTCTTTCTCCTCACATCCACCTTTTCATTCTATAGTTCAAGGTTTTTGTGTGCTTCCTTGTTTTTGTTTTGAGACAGAGTCTCACTCTGTTGCCCAGGCTGGAGTGCAGTGGCACATCTTAGTTCACTGCAACCTTAACCTCCCGGATTCAGGTGATTCTGATGCCTCAGCCTCTCAAGTAACTGGGACTACAGGCACGTGCCACCACGCCTGGCTAATTTTTGTATTTTTAGTAGAGTCGGGGATTCGCCATGTTGGCCAGGCTGCTCTTGAACACGTGACCTCAGATGATCTGTCTGCCTTGGCCTCCCAAAGTGCTGGGGTTACAGGCATAAGTCACCACACCCGGCTTTGTTTTTGTTTTTAAGGATAATGGCTATGCATCATGTTTTGTGAAGTTTGCAAATCAGGGCCTCTTTAAGACAGGCAGAGGACCATAAATAATGGCAAAATGGCCAGTCTTCCAAAAGAACCCCCATAAGTACCTACTGGATGTTGATGATGCCACTCCAGGCACTCAAAATCATGCCCCAGTTGCCTTATTTCTCTATTAAATGCCACAGCTCTGTCTCTGATTGCCACTGGAGCTCTGCTTTGCTACTTTGCGTGCTCATTTTTGCTCTGACTTGGCTTTTCTTCTGTTGACCTTTGTTCATGGCTTCTGGGCGATGACACACTCCATTCCCCCTCTGTTTCTAACATTGATTTACACACAGCTTTGGCATCCCTGATCCTCTCTTTTCAGAACTTGAGTCTCAAATTGCAATTTGCAATTCAGTTGTCTCTTACTTTAAAAAATGTAAATTCATTTTTAGAAATTTAAATGTATTTTATTTAAATTTGTTTACATTACTTTCAGGAATCTATAGCTGGTTTACAGATTATAAGGAATAATTTGAAGGTTTTCAATAGACTGGGGAGGGTCATGGTAAGAATATTGACAATGTCAAGGATAGAATAGAAGGCTAGGGAGAGTTTAAGAGAGAAACCACTTGAAAGTAAGGTTATAATATTTCACATTTGCCTGTCTGTTTCTCCCAATATAGACATTTTTAAAAGAGTTCTTAAGTGTTCAGTTAGCAAATAGCTGACAAATAACTGATAGCAAAAAATTATTTCAATAAATAAATAATAAATAAAACAGTGCAAGTTTTAACCAAGGTTGCTGTGTGATGAAGGGAGCATTATAATCATTTGACTTCTCTTTGGAAGACAGAGGAAAGGAAGAAGCTCAGATCCTCCCTCAGACTTTAGGTTAGCAATTCTGAGTGGTTGATGCATTATAGACAAAGAAGGGGACATCAAGGAGATAGCAGATTCTGAAGGTGAGGGTGATGACTTTGGTTTTTGTCCTATTTAATTTTTGGTACTTGTAGGACATCCAAAAGTTGTTGTGTAGTAAAGAGTTAGATATTTGGATCTGGAACTTGGGACAGAGATTGAACCTGGAGATCTGGCATAGATAATAGAATTCTTAGAGGTGCAGGACCTCTTATTTAAGGAGTGAACTACAAGAATATGCTATAGGGGAGATGGAAAAGTAGTAATTCAAGAACTAGAAAGGCAAACAAAAGAATAGTGCCATGGAAATGTAAAGAAGAAAAATTATTAAATGCTATAGGAGATAGTATAAGTAGACTTCGTGCAGTAGCCCTGTGATTTGACCGATTCATATGAGAGATTCAGAACAAGGTGATTTACATAGTGCATTGATAGGGAATCTTCACCACACTGGTACTGCCCTGTGATGCAAACCTACCTCTGCATAGGGTTGACCGCAGAGGTCCTGAAGGCAGGACACAGGGCATGCTGTGTTAAGAGCTTTCCTCTGTGCATTTAGAGTTCTTGCTTCTGTCTTCTGCTGTGATCTCAATGACACTTTCACATGTCCCTTTCTCGAGAAAGCATTTGCTTTCTATATTTGAGAAGACGGTCTTTGCTTGAAGTTGAATAACTTAACTTTTGAGTCCTCAAAATAATGTATTTAGGTAAACATTTAACCCAGCATTCCCACTTTAACTCATAGTTACTCGTTTTGTAAATAGTATTTGAACATAGTTTGTAAGCACAATATTTTGCACATAGCTTGTATCCACCCAGAAAATGTCAAATGCATGAAAAATGTAGCTATTGACGTCTGTGTTTATTGGTCTGTTAATGTTGCTCTTATGAGGCTGATTGCAATGTATGTTTTTACAATGTGCCCGTGGGCAAGATCACTATTCAGTCTTATACATTTCCAACAAATCATTTTTGATCATTTTAAAGTGGATTCAGTGTTTGAGGTGAGATTGACAATTAAAGGAAGTGAAAAATAATGAGTTCAATGAGTAAAACATTCAATTCTAATATCTCTTGCTTTTGGTAATTTTAATGAGAGTTTTCTTACTGTTTTTTGTGCTTTTTAGTTTTTGACTCTGGAAAACTGAGTCTACTGGGACTTGGGCCATTGGCCTATTTTGTGTTTCCAGTTTTTGCAAATTGGAACATATATTAAGTTTCATAGTTCATAAGCCAAAAGTCTATTAAAATTCCCTATTTACTCTTTTCTAATGGAAAAATGGAGTGATCTCCAACAGAGAGGGACTCCCTCTTCTGTGGGCTTGCCTGCAGAACAGGAGACTATTTATATGTGAGCTCACAATCATTGTGCCAAAAAGGTGGTGTGTTTTGATGTATCCTATTAATCATTGTGTTCTTTTGTTAAGATTTTTATTTTGTTTCATGGAATATAAATCTGGCTTATTGCCTTTAAATATTCATGCAGAATCATATATTATCTTAAACAGTTCATGTTTTTGTTGGCATCATTCTGAGATCGGAATTAAGTGCTTCCATAATTTATAAGCAAACCAACTGAGTTTATGAATATAAAATGGAACCAGTCAAGTCACTAGAGTGAAGATGCATAAGTCAAGTTCTTCTGGAAATTAATGTTATTTACTAGTAGTTGAGAACTGTATCCTTATGCTAGAACAAAATAGATTCCGTCTATGAAAGTCATAAAGTAATTCAATCAAATAATCAAGCAATTTTATTTTTGCTGTTGTTTCTACTGTGCTGAAGGGAACCAAATCTGGAATACTGTTGTTATCAACTGAATGTGTGTGTCCCCCCAGAATTCATATGTTAAAGCCCTAACCCCCAATATGATGGTATTTGATGATGGGGGTCTAGGGGAGGTAATAAGGTTACATTAGGTCATGAGAATAAGACCTTCAGGATGGGATTAGTGATTTCATAAGAAGAAGTAGAGAGAAAGCTGCCATGTGAGAGCATAGTGAGAAGACAGCAGGCAATGTGCAAGCCAGGCAGAGAGCCCTCACCCAACATTGAACTGGTCAGCAACTTGGCCTTGGACTTCGCAGCCTCCAGACCTGTGAGAAAACAAAAAATTATTAGTTTAAGCAGACTAAGACAACTATAGTAATCTCTTAGCTGTTTCACTGTTACTTTATTTTCAAAATTTTATAGCACCCTTCATATATCAAATGCAGACAAATCGATAAAATGTTCAACATTGTTAGGTATTGCATGGGATATTAACAGAGTACTGTGGTAGAGAAATAGAAGAGTTATCAGGGATAACGTCATGTTGAATATGTCAAGGATCAGGTAGTGTAGTTAATGTTGTGAAAAGTAAGTGGGAGGGAGTGTTTCAGGAAGAGGGAACAGCCATCTCACTGACCCTGTGTGTATCTTAAAATTACTCTTTGTGTATTCTAAATAGTAAATAGAAGCAATGGAAAGGAATAGACAAAGTTGACGTTTGCTTGGAATTTGGCTGGGAATGGAGAGAGACTGAAAATATAGAATTTCACTAGGCATGTATGGAAATTCTTTAAAGGAAAATAATGGTGAGGTATTTTAAATTGGAACAATTGTCGAAAATGTAGCTTCTCAGCAATACAATCTACATTGTTAGTTTCTATTCTTACTGTGACTCTGTTCCCTACTTTCGTGTTGCAAAACAACTTGATATGTGTCTCTGAGTTCTGTAGGAGCCATTTTACTATAGTAAATGCCTCTATACAAGTAGACATTAGAAACTATGAATGGAATTGGGAAGTCAGTATAGATTTGCTAGAGTACAGTGTTTTATTTCTATTGCATAAGTTAAAGTTTAACCTTTGGTGCCAGATTTCTGCACTGATTTCCTGGCCGAGGCTCTGTAAATGTGGTTGGCACCATCTCGAGTGGCTCAGGTAGCCAGGAAGTGAGATTATGTTTACCATTTTCATAAATCCTCATGGAATAAATATAAGCTCCTGTCACCCTTTCTTTTGCCACCCACTATAGTCTTTAGCAGGAAGGAAGGATCATTTTCATCTCTCACTACAATGAAAGCTCTGAGAATCTGGTTACAGTTTTGCTTAGCAAATGGAATCCCAGAAGTGTCTGCATGTAGCTAAAATGCACATGTATTCCCCTCTCAGGGATTTTTTTTCAGACCATGGTTGAAAAATATCTGCTCTTTAAATTATTCCATTGCTTTACAGAGGAAGTATTAATTACATGACTGTAAGCATAGATCAGGCTGGGATGTAATTACAGGGCTTACTTTGTCTCTGTTGTCCAACAGAATTAGGCAGGAAGCATTCATGAGGCCAGCAATTTAAGGTGTTTTGGAGCCCATTATGTTTCTGGTTCTCTCAAGAACCTAAGCATGGATCAAATGACATTTCTGTTGCCCAGTTGTCTGGAAAAAGAACAAAGCAAGTATGACATTTTTACAAGTTTTATGTTTGTACATTGCTTGAAAATGTTACATACAACCTTAAGAATGTAGTCTTCTGTAGCATCACTCAGGTTATCTAATTTTTCTCTAATTTGTGATAGTGAGTCCATTATTAGCTTTACATTTGGTTATCATATTAAACAATGTAGTTGAGATAAATATGTGGTTGTATTATATAGTTTTATATCTTTTAAACAATATTTATATATAGGATTGTTCTTAAATGTCTAATATCAAATTAGAAAATTAGAATCACCACAAAACTTTCTAAAACCACCCTTTTCTCTCATTCACTTTTATATTTTATTTCCTATGTTGTGATTTTTTCATCATTCTTATAAAATTGAAGTCTATTTAAGTTTTTACTTAGCAGTTCCCTTACTCTCAGCTTTTAAGCTCTCTTCTAATTAGTTAAAGATGCTTTTTTACTTTTCTACTATTTTCAGTCACTTGGGGCTCTACATCTTCTGAAAATTCTCCTCATAGTTACAGATTCTTCTCCCCCTCTTCTCTCGTTCCAAATATTTTTCTTCACATGTTTCTTGTCACTCTTGGACAATCTGCACAACATTCCTACTTATTCCTCAGACCACAGCATTATTTGGTCTCCCTGCAGTCTATCCCAATCATACTTTGAGTGCATGTTCTTCTAGAAGTGTATGTGCGTAGAATCACTGTTAGACCTAGTTGCCTAACCCTCACCTTGTTAACTGTTTTTGCAGTCACTGTATCTATTTCCTGTTCAAAGTTTCATTTTTCATATTTTTGCTCCCTTCCTTTGAAAACAGGATGACAATTTCTATCATAAATCAGAGTGGAGAAATGAACTTCCATGGCACCATTTACCTTCTTTCTCCCTCTCCCAACTCCCATTCCCCCCCACCTTAAAAAAATCATATTAATAAAGGTCATCACTCTCAAGACACAAACTTGAATTTTGACTATCATCTTCATTGTTTGCTATGAAAGTAACACTAAATCTGATGGGTTATCTCATTTCAGAAGGAAATGAACAAATCATATTTAAGGTATTGCAATAGTTGAGAGCTAGTAAAATTTAGATACTGACAAACAAAACAAAAATATGTAATGAGAAGACCTTGTGTTCCAAAAGGCTCCCATAGTGCAGCACGAGGAATAGTGACATAAATTCAAGAGGCCTGGGTGTGATTCTTGGCTCTGGCCCTTACTTGTGTGATGTTGCTGGGCACTTTTAAGTCTCAGTTGGCTCACATAAATAGGAAAATGTTATCCCTCTCAAAGAGGTCTCATGTTAAAATCTAATGGGATTACCAATATGAAAGTAGTTATTTTTATTATCTTTTATTATCTTCTGTCCTTTTATTCTGTCTTCTATTATTTTCTTTTGTTTTATTTCATTTTTGAGACAGAGTCTCGCTCTGTCACCCAATCTCGGCTCACTGCTAGTCAGTGCTCATTTTCATTTTTGGCTGTTTGTTAATCTACAGTCAGGCAGATCTGTGTTTGTATCTCAGCTCTTCTGCTCCCTAATGGTAAGATGCTAAACTTCTTTAGGTCTCAGTTTCCTCATCTGTAAATTGGGAATGATAATGGTATGAGATACTAAATAAAGCACTTGGCACAACAACTGGAACATAATCTGTTAAATATTCATTCAATATTCGTGATCATGAAAACAACCATCATTTGACTGCTACTAGTCAACATATCCACTACAAAACCTCATAATGTCAGTCAGGAATATAGTGTTGCACCTGTTTTCTTGTCTTTAAACATTTGTACACCAAAGTGTTCTAACATCACTTATGCATGCAACCAATCTGACTTTATAAAGTTGGTATATTTTCCAAAGTAGTTGAAATTAGAGATGGATTTTATTTAAAGACATGGAAATATTCGTATATTTTATATTTAGTTTTCTGAATATAGTATTTATGAATATTTGTGATAAAGATATTTTACTTTATCACATGTGAGTATTTGTAATAAAGATACTATATTAATGCCAATGATTGTTGCTAAATCAATAAAGAGGAAATTTGTATTGGAAAGATCAGTGAGCTTTATAACACAGATCTTGATTTTGTAAACCATTTCTTCCAGTACCCATTAGAATGACTATGTACTATCTTGAATCTAAATTTTGATATTTAAAATTTCTGTGATCCCTGCCTCTTTGCATTTATCTTCTCAAGCCAGAGAAAATAGATACAGTTTTATGTAGAAAAAGGTATCTGTGCAATGGTTTTAATATTGCCCTCGAAGAATATATAAATGTGTGACAGCGGTGAGGTAACAGTTATTATTCAGATGTCATTGTACATAAAGTATTTGAGTTTAGTTAAGTGGCATGGGGGAAAATTAATACAAACAAATGATATATCTTAATTATAGATTTTAAAAGGATTGAAGCATTAGACTTTTTATTTCAATTTTATTTCAGAAAATTGAATTATTATTATTATTATTATTATTATTATTATTATTATTATTATTTTTGATACGGAGTCTCGCTCTGTCACCCAGACTGGAGTGCAGTAGCATAATCTCGGCTCACTGCAAGTTCTGCCTCCTGGGTTCATGCCATTCTCCTGCCTCAGCCTCCTGAGTAGCTGGGACTACAGGCTCCTGCCACCACACCCAACTAATTTTTTTTTTTTTTTTTTTTTTGTATTTTTAGCAGAGATGGGGTTTCACCGTGTTAGCCAGGATGGTCTCTATCTCCTGACGTTGTGATTCACCCATCTTGGCCTCCAAAAGTGCTGGGATTACAGGCATGAGCCACCGCGCCTGGACAGAAAATTGAATTATTAAATACGCTTTTGGCAGAAGTTACAAATACATTTTTATAACTAGGTAATAATTTTTTTTTTTTTTTTTTTTTTTTTTTAGATGGAGTTTCACTCCTGTTGCCCAGGCTGGAGTGCAATGGTGCATTCTTGGCTCATTGAAACCTCTGCCTCCTGGGTTCAAGCGATTCTCCTGCTTCAGCCTCCTGAGTAGCTGGGATTACAGGCACCCGCCACCATGCCTGCTAATTTTTTAAAATATTTTTCGTAGAGATGGGGTTTCACCATGTTAGCCAGGTTGATCTCGAACTGAGGTCACCAGGTTGACCTCACATGATCCACCTGCCTCAGCCTCCTGAAGTGCTAGGATTATAGGCATGAGCCACTGCACCCAGCCAATGATTTCTTAATTAAGTATATGAATTGCTATGTGCATACATCTTTCTCCAATTCTTGAATATGATTTAATTTACTTTCAATTATAATTTCTTAATATTATTAACTTGCTTAGTATATTCATTTTGCAAAAGGCACAGAAATATCTGTTGTGGAAGTGATGGCTATTTATTTCCCAAAAATCAGTATTCTCTCTTTCAAGTGGAGAGGTATCACTGAAAAATACCTGCCTAGTGTCCCAGTGGGAATCTTTCCCAGCCCCACTTGTAGTTAAGTACAGCCGTATTGTAATCGATGAAAGGAGAGAAAAATGAGCTCCTCTTCCAGGCTTGCCCGTAAGGCCCTTCCATGAGGCACTCCTTTTGCCTTTTTCCTCTTCTGGATGATTAGATTAGGGAACACCCCTCCGAGGACTTAGAAGCCTTAGAAGCTGGGTTCCTGACTGATTATGTGGGTAGATTCTTCCGCTGAACTGCACTTGGACCTCTGCATTGGAGAGCAAAATTAAAAGAGTAAAATTAAATTCTAATTAGGATAAACCTTTCAATAGTAGCAGTTAGTACAGCAACTTATACTACTCTAGTGTATTTTCTCAGCTATGTCTTGACTAGTTACAAATAATAGAATCCAAAGATATAATATTTTACTGTTGATAGCTGTTACACAATATTTTAGCCTTAACATACCACAGTAGCCTTTAATTTAACATACAGGTAGTCTCACTTCAATTATCAGAAACCTGTATTTATAGATTTAAAAAATTATTTCTTAATATCAACTTTTAGCCCTTTTCACATTCTGTTTAATTTTATATATCCTTAATTGATATCTCAAAGTTCTTACACATCTCTGTACCACACAAAATTAAAGAACTGCCACTTCTCTTTGCCCAAGAAATAAAACTCTCTAAATCTTGAACTCTCAGAAAAGAGGTCCCAGAATGATAACGTAACACTATTCTCCTGACTAGACTCCATATCTTTTTGGTGGTTTGTGTTTCCTCAGAATCAAACCCTGAGACAAATATTCAAGTTCAAGTTACTTATTTGACAATTAATTTCAGAAAATGCCAGTAGGGGAATGGGAAAGTGTAGTAGAAAAGGAAAGGCAGCCAATAACAAATTCATTAGTAAGCAGGTTGCTACTGAGAATAGTTAGATTTTGTTCTCGCAGAGGAAATCTGGGTGTGCTTCAAAAATACCCCCTAGGTGGGGAGAGCAAGCTGGGACATTCACACAACAGACTCCCTTAAGTCATTGGTTGAGGAATGTTCTCAAGGGGTGGTAATTCTTAGACATTTCTAGGATTCAGTAGCTTTGGTAGCCAGAGAAAAACACATAGGCAACAAAATGCAGGTGTAGCCAGTTGGAAATCCAGATAACAGGCATTAAAGTCAGTGTGAGGGGATTTAAGTGGGGCAGCAACAGTGATAATTTCCCACTTTAAAATCTTACTCCAAGAGCAGCAAGTATACGAATGGAAACTCAAAAATGGTGAAGTTTAGTCACCATGTTATTTTACAGTGATATGCACACAAGTCTTTTTTAGCCTAATTTTTGTATTTTTACTGCAATAAGATCGTAATTTGTATTTCTTCTGTGTGTCTATTTCTTCTTGTTTCTTATTCTTGTGGTATATACTACCTTATTCGGTCTCCTGGGCATCTGGTTTTCTATTAAAACAAACAAAACATCTTCTAGTTTAGTTTGGTGATTTTATATCAGTTCATTTACCATCATCTTGATTTGGGCAGTTACATTAATTTGGTTTTCCTAAAAGAATGATGAAATCTAAATTTAGATCCTAAAGAGGAGGAAGGGAACATAGAAATTATGTTGTGCCTCCGATTCTTCTGGTCAGTGCAGATATTGCAAATGGATTACATGATTGCCTTCGAGACTCTTTTCACCCTGAGCTTCAAGCATACTGTTGTCAGTTTTGCAAACATTCACATTCTTTGCCCATAGTTTGTATTTCTTTACAATTAAAACCATAATTTCTAATCAGTTAAATAGCCTACCTTCTCTTCATCCATCTCTGCACTACTGAAGGCTTCTTCAGAAATTCGTACACCCAGCAGATGACCACTTTTACCATTTATTTCCCCAAACTTCATTTGGATGCTATAATGGTTTTGGAGAATGCTTGGGTACCTCCCTAGTGAGCACTGTTGTTAATTCTCCACAGAGACACACAGTTTTTATCATAACCTTTTTATTGCAAGTGTCAGAAAAGCAACTTGAATCTGCTTAAGCAAAAATCTATAAAGGGAATATATTAAAATTTTTCTGGGATGTCTCATGAATCGAAGGACGGGAAGAGGACTGATCCTCACTAACAACTGGAACCAGGAGACTAAATTCCACCTTGCTCCACTTTGTGTTTATTATTTTCTTTAGGAATCTATTTCAAACTTTAGTGTTTTTCTGTGCAGATCACGTCTGCTCTGTGTTCCATATGGGAGGGAGCACATGGGAACCACAATGGAAGGACAGTAAGACCTGGCACTTGGGTTTCCATCCTGAAACCCGGTTTACTAGAGAGAGATTGACTTCTACAGCACAGGTCCAGAAATTCTAGTGAACACTTTCATTGGTTACACTTGAGTTCAGTGCTCAGTTCTGGGCTAATCAACTGTGGCCAAGCAGGCTATTTAGGGCAATAGTTGGGCAGTTCCAACAGAATGATTTGGACTGAACAAGTTGTATCAAGTAGCACGGACTGGACAGCTAGTGGAATTATGAGAGTGATGGATAATACTACCATAAATAATTGAGGCATTACCCTTTTCTACTTTCTTAAAATTATAATCTAACCATCCGTCCATTTTTCTCAAAAAAGGCCTTATCTACTATTTCAGAAAATGAATGAACATGTGCCTACAGTTGCATTTATTATTTCTCTTTCCAGTCCATTTTTTTGTAATAAAATAGTTGGACTTAATTCCTAAGCTGAATTTCTAGCCCCTTATTATTTATAGTCTGCCATATTCTTTTTGAACTGGTGTCTGTAACTCTCAGCTTTATTGTCCTTGGTTCAGCCTATAACCTACCACTGAATTAACCTTCTGAATTAACAGTTATCTCCATAGCACTGTCTTATGAAGACACCTTCTTGGGGTCATTATTCCAATTAAGTAAGGCAAAAATATCTGCTTGGCATTTAGGGCTCTCTAGTCCAAAACGTGCTACAACCTACTTCCCAAGCTCTTATTTTTCCCCCATATGTGAATGTCATACTTCAGATGTTTCCATTTATTCATTTAACAGACCCTGAGTTTTCCTAGTTTGGTACCTTTCTCCTTCTGTTGCCAATATCTGTAATTCCATTTTTACATTTTGAAATCTCCTTCACCTTTCAAGACTCATAAATAACCAGGTCTTTGCAAATGTTTTTCTTCATCTCTCCATTGAAATAATTTCATCTTTGTACAAAGGTTTATAGTCTGTCTCATATTGTGATCACTGGGGTATTTATGCTAATCCATCTATGAATCTAATTTTTTAACCAGACATTACATAGAACCTCTTTATCTTAAAAAATTACACTTACTTGGAATAGAGTTACATAGCCATTTTTTCTTTTCTTTTTTTTTTTTTTTTTTTTTTCTCTTTTGAGACAGTCTCCCTCTGTTGCCCAGGCTGGAACATAGTGGCACGGTCACAGCAACCTCTGACTCACAGGTTCAAGCAATTCTCGTGCCTCAGCCTCCCAAGTAGCTGGGATTACAGGCATGTGCCACCACTCCTGGCTAACTGGCCTCAAGCAGTCCCCATCTCGGCCTCCCAAACTGGTGGGATTACAGGGGTGAGCCCCCATGCCCAGCAAGTTACATAGGCTTTATGTAATCCAATGGGAAATAGTTTTTCTCCTCTACAATCCACTTGCAAACAATATTTGCCACAAACAGGGGCTTTATTAAAGATTACATATCAGCTTTAGTTGGGGGTTTTATGGTAAATTCACACAGCTTTTGTGGACTCCAGAGGTAGTAATGTTACCATAGAAACTTTTGTCTATCTTGTGGACTCTTCGCTTCAATATCAGTTCTTTCCTCATCCTTTTGTTCTTTTACAGGCACAAAACAGCAACATCACTTACCCTTCCCATTGCCTTCTTTAGAGTAAGTTCTTTCTTCTGAAGCCTTGGCACAGGCTGACATTCTTCTTATACATTTTACTGAATTGCAGGCAGGAGCTTGGTCGTTCTCATCCTTGTATCTTCTTCAGCTTCAGCAATTGTACTTCATCCACACTTGAATTGTCAAGTGGCATGGAGCTACCATTGCTTCAACACATATGAGTGATACACAAAACTAGAGAAACAAAGCTAGAGAACTATGAAGCACATTATACTTTTAGCTCTGTGTTTTATACTTGTATGTATTTGGCAATTATGAATGTACCCCTCTATGAATTTACACCAGCACATTCTTTTCTCTATGAGGTAGAGAAAAGTGAAAGATAATTAGATGTGATATAAATTAGACCAATAGCTTGTATAGAGAAATATACTAGGGGAATATATTCATATTCATAAGTAATTTTATTATCTCATTTTCTGGTTTCACATACTTAAATGTCTTCACTGTGAAGATAATATCCATGTCTTGAAATAATTTTCATGAATTCTCTTATTTTCTCAAGTGTGAGAAGAATTCTTTATGATGTCAAAATTAGAAAATGGTTACAATGGTTAGGATTACAAAACTCATCCATGTCCTAATTAAGAACATTGGTCTGTTATGACTGAATTAATTTCAGCATGAATGTGGCTTTCAGAATAATCTATTGGAGAGAATCTTAAGTTTCTAATAATTTAATATTATTTACATTTTACCTGTAGAAAACTATTTAAAATAAAATCATTTGAAAAAATAGAAATTGACAAAATATTAACCTAAAGCATTAAATGTAGAATTTTCTCCTTTATCACTCCAAATTTCAAAGGATTACGTGAAATAGGTTGTTGGAAAAAATTATTAAATAGTATCCCCCTGATTATAATAGATATACATATTTTACTAGACAAGTTTGAATCAGAGAGACACAGCTCATAGGAATGATAATGACTAGGGAATTGACTATAGGGATTCCAACTTACACATTTGTAAGAGTTGGTTAAACTATATAAACCTGCTTTTTTCTACATTTGACACTGAGACAGAAGTCAGGAAGGCAGGCCATTGGGAAGGAAAGATGGTGAAGTGGGGAAGGAACAGGACACATTGGAACACATAAGAGTGAGCTGGAACACATGTAGGTCTCTTGTCAGCTCCAACTCCCAACATCACTGCTATTTCTGGCTGGATATGAAACTGGTGCCCCTTCCTATGAAGCCTAACACAGCACTGGCCCAAGAGTCACAGAAGATAAAGGAAGAGACCCAACAGGAGTTGGACGAGCAAGTCCTGTTGCTGCTGCAGATGCCACACACACTGGTCGAGGATTCAGAGAAGCTGAAGGAGGAGATCCAGCTGTTGCTGGAGTGACTGTTGGCTGGCCCTGCTCCACTTAGACAAGGTGAGCCAGCCCATCAGAAACAATGTGCCTGATTTGCAATGGCACCTGATGTCTTGCATTGTAATTGCATTAACCTTCCCAGTATAAAAGGGTATGACTGTTGCTGCTTCTCTTCCACTTTTCAAATGTCATCTAAAGTATCTCTTGTAGCCCACAGGAATTTGGAATTATGCTAAAGAGTGGATTCTGAGAATCATGTTTGTAACTTAAATGAGCTTACACAGTACATATCACCTTGCATATGTCAAAATAAAAAATGAAATAAAAATCTACAAAATCTCATCTTCTCAGTGGAATAAAGACAGTGTCTTTTTCTGAATACTATGTGTTTATCAGTCTTCTCATCACAGCTTCAGTGCCTGCATCAGATAACATCTTAGGAAGTCTCATCCAGGTCACCCTTCCTCCAGACGCACTGGATATGATCTTAATTTCTAGGATATTAAGAGAAGATAATAAGATAAGAAGGGAAGCAGCAGCCTTATGATGTGGTAATTGTGAGTCGGGGACCTGGGAGCTTTACAAAAGATATTGGGTAATAAGGACTTGGAGAATTACATGTTTAACTTCCTTATCCAGAGTGATCTGATGGGTATATTTATTATGATGATGGTAAAGATATTAAGTTCAAATTCAACCCCCAACAGAGAGGACTGGAAGACTATTTTAGTTGTCAGGGTAGCCTGACAATGAACCAGGGCGGTATACAAACCATTAGTGAAAACTGCAAAGATACATGTAACACACAGGCAAATAAACAAAGAGAACCTTGTATGGAGTGTAAAAGAAGCATACCGCCTAAAAACTGCTGGAGGCTTTTAAAGTAATTTACTGAGAAAGCTTTTTACAGTGGCCCACTTTGGAGCCATTGATAATTAACAAATAATTCAGAGTGTATCCAACTGGTTTCAGCCAATTTCCTTAGGGAGTTGCGATACTTTAAATTCCATATAATAACACTGTTAGATCAGTGTCTTCAGTTGTAGTATGTAAGCACACAAGACTTGATTCATGATCATATGGGTAATAACTTAAGATCAATATTTTTAAATGATATAATAGAAAATCAGCAAGGAATCTCTTACAAGTAATAAATAGCAATTGAGCCTTAGTTGTGGGTATATGGAGTCATTATGAATTCTGCCAAGTATATAGATTTATGCTTACACAAATTACTGAGTGATAAAAGACAACATTTCTCATAGTAGCAATGGTTTCATACCTTATTCAAGAGCATAGGTTTCTTCATGTAGGACACCAAGAAACCAAAGCATTATTCTAACCACTTATTCATAATAGGTCTGACTTTAGCAGCTGATGTTTCTGCCTTGCAGGGACTCTGTTTTTCCCAGTCTTGAGATGAGATGTGAAGTTTGTCTTATTCACGCTGCATGGCATATGGAAAGAAGCTCGGGCTTTAGAGACAGAAATACATCTGCTCGAGGGATCTGCTTAGTGCTAATTTCTGCTTCTGTAAAATGGGGATGGGGGATGTGTCATTATTTTTCTCTCACAGGGTTACCCTGAGAAAGCGACACAGTAAAAAGCAAAGTGTGTTGCAAACAGTACAATACTATGAAAACAAGTTAATTTCTGATTTGTTATCCCAGGTTTGTAGTACCTGAAGGGCTGATGACAAAAGACAGCCATTCATGTAAAAGCACCTAAATGGGAAAAGTCTCTTGTTTTATTTATAAAACTCTTTCACTCTCTGCTTTATATCTACTCTTCCTGATACTCTTTGAAAATACACATACTTTCATCTTCATCATAGCCTGACATTCTTTTCCTTTTTAATGAACCAGAAAACATAAGAACTAGCATCATATTCTCTCTTTCTCCATCCTCTTCATCATTTTAACTACTCATACAACAGAGCCTTCAGTTGTGGGTCACATGTCAGTCAGCCATTTCCAGAATTGATTTGAAAAACTAGATTTAGGTATGAGATTGCCTTTTCAGTAGATAGAACCATCTTTTCCACTCCTTCTCTTCCACTTAGCTCTTCCGTAAGCTATCCAGTCCCCTAGTCTCTGGTTTATCAGTGGACTTCTACCAATAATACTTTTTCTATCTGCCTGAATCATTGTGTTAGTTGATTTTCCAACATTCTTTTCCAGCTGATATCAAACCCTGAGTTATTCCATCTATCTGATTTCATTGTTCTTGCTCCAGGGCTGTTAGCTATTCTCTAGCTAATCTCCAGAGATTGCTAGAGAGAATCATCCATCCTATATCTATGCATGCCCTTGTGAATGTCCTGTCTGGACCTAGCTGGAACTCACCTAACCACAGGCAAAATGAATGTAGCAGCCAAATAGCTGGGTTTGCAAAATGTGTTCTGAACCAAGCTACATTGCCCACAGACATTACTCTTTCCTGCACTGCTCAGGCTCTGACTTTTTACCTCCTCATTCCATTTGTGTTTGCCCCACTTCCAATTTTGGCATCTTGGTTTATTCTTACCTGCTTCATCTTCTGGCCTTAAGCTCATCTCAAAGGGTTGTCATGTTCAAACTCATTAGCCAATATTTTGAATACTCTGGCTTTGGCCCAAGACTAAGTTTTATGACTGTGTCAGTCCATTCTCATGCTGCTAATAAACACATACTCGAGACTGGGTAATTTATAAAGGAAAGAGGTTTAATTGGCTTACACTTTCGCAGGGTTAGTGAAGCCTCAAGAAACTTAAAATCATGGCAAAAAGGGAAGCAAACACATCCTTCTTCACATGGCAGCAGCAAAGAGAAGTGCAGAGCAAAGGAGGGGAATCGCCCCTTATAAAACCACCAGCTCTCATGAGAACTCACTCACTATTTACTTACTGTTTTATCTTCAGAACATGACAGAAGCCCTTTATCTTAGGCACTCAATAAAAGGTGCCAAATCAATGACTAAATAAACAAGTGTGTCTTTGTGCAAAATAAACTGCTACGTAAGAATGTCACTTTCTCAAGAAATCTTAGAGAAAGTCTTGCAATCCTGCATAGGAGACTTGAAAGAGCAGGACTACTTTTTTTCAAGCTAAACATTGAAGGAATTTTGTGAAGTAGTAATACCTTGACAGGTTTCCTCATCTATTTCTTGATAATTTCTCTTTAAATCTGGCATTTTATAGCCCAGGTCTCAGTTTTCTCACGGTGCTCTTTGATGGTATAGCTCCTTTATTGAGTGACTCCACTAAGATTTTTTCCCATTCAGATGCCACCTCCCCAAATCTCTCTCCACTGCCAAATCTGCTTGCTGTCCACTTCCTGTTAGCCTCTGTACAAGGCTGTTTGGCTAATCTTACACAGGCTTACATCAGTGTTTGATAATGGCTTAATGCTCTATGCTTCAGGGAGAAAAATAGATATTATAATGAAGTTCTTAGACTACTTTAATCCCTAAGAGTTACTTTTAATGGATTCCTGTCTTTTTTCTTCTCTGATTTCCCCTAATTTTCCCCTTTGTAAAAATTTTATAATATTTATTTCCTAAATAATCTACCTGTTCTAAAGTGAGCTTGGCTATACAGTATTCTTCACTGTGTCTTTCATATTATCCTCCCACTTCTCCTTACTATACTTTTGCATAATAGTTGTCTAATGAGTTTTTAATGAAAATAAATTTATTGCAAACAAATGTACCTGAGAAATTATTTGTAAAAAAATTTAGTAAGCATCAGTCAATGGCTATTTTAGTTGTGATTTTTCTGAAATTTAAGGATCAAAAGAATATGTGGACTAAAATACACACTGACATCACCTGGTATTTTATTGTTGTGGGATATAATCTCTCTAGACCAGATTTTTCACCCTCATTTTTTAGCTTGATGAATGTCACAATATGTATGTGAGATATATTGAGCAGATATAATTAGTTCCATTTCAAATTGGAAACTGAGGCACTGAGAGGTTAACTAAAACTACATTAATTTTTAGTAATAAGTTGTAAGCATTTTCAGGTCAAAGGTGATATCTTAGTATAGCCTGCCTTTCTACATAAGTGTATCTTCATGTGGTCTGCATCCAGTAACCGATTGTGGACTTGAAATGCCTAGAACTGATCCTAGATTTTATTACCTCCTGCCTAATGTTCTTTCCATGACACTATTTTGCTTCATAAAGAGGGCATTACCAATTGGAAGTGGGCGCCTTATTAAATTTGACCTGCTACCTGTAGCCATGGGCAATACAAGATTGAACAATTGGCTTTCTAAATAGCTGCAGGGTTAGAATGGGAAGGTACTTTGCACCAATCAAATCTCCCTGATTTTTGTTTATGGGACAAGCCACTCCAGATGACTTTTGGCTCTTCTAATTCTTAACAGAATCCAAGCCATAACCAAGGTAAGGATTATAACCAACACTGCTGATCTCCTGCCAAATTTGTAGCAGCTAATGACTTTTTGCTGCCACCACATATTAGTTTTAGCAACAAATCATGGCCAAGTTTCATACTGCCTCAGGGAAATATGCTAGATGTTGAAATGGAAATAGGTGAAGTGGGGGATATGAAATACAGAGGCCACATTTCAGGGAGTGAAGAAACTCAAGGTCGTATATATCATCATGCTATAAAGCAGGGCAAATCGTCAAGAACTGGTTATAAGTTGCATGGTTAGAGATGCCAACCATCTGGACATGATGGTGCATTAATAGTGACTATCAAACAAAATACTCAAGTGCAGATGTTCATTATATTTCATTAACATGGCTCCTAGAGGTTTCTTTTTAATTCTATGTAACTACCTTGATTGCCTGAAGTATATGAACAAAATTGGTTTAATACAATTTTGAATGGGATGATTGGTCATTTATATAAATGATGTGGAAAGCTTTTGAATTTTCTCTCTCTGTGCTGTATGTTAAAACAAAACCCATACATTATATGTAATAGCTTAGTACTTACGCATTTATCTTTAGGTTGTAGAATGGGAGAGATAGGTTTTGATGAAATGATGTTTAACCTTCTTGAATAGGGAAACTAAACAGTGGCAGAATCTTTCTAGATAAAGATTCTTATCAAGGCTCCAAAAACTTAGATGAATAATTACGATCATCATTATTCTAGTGTTCAGACTAGTGTGTGGAACATTTGCAGTCAATTTATAATTAGGGTCAGGATATGAGGATTTTAGTGAAATTAAGTCAAATTGATTAAATTGTTGTTCTCAAACCCCATGCTTCATACTATGGCATACAAGGATAAACATTTTGTTTGTCTTCCAACTGAGAAAAAATGTTTTTCACATAAAATATCACTTTTAATTCATCATCTTAGTATCATTTTTTGTGGCACTATAGCCAATGAAGTTTAAGTGGTTTTGGATTCAGATTTCTCATAATTTGTGCCAGTATTCTTTCTTTACCCAGCTGGCCTTCACAGTTACCAAACATATTATTATCTTGTTAAAGGAGCCGCAATACCCTATAACTAGATCATTGAAATATCAGAAGAGGAAATATTGTCACACCAAGAAGTCACAATACCTATCCATTGTAAACTTCACATTTTGGAAACCAGGAATCTTTGAGAAACAATACAGAAAATTTACTAAAGAAAGAAATACAGGAACAACCAGCAATCCTGAGGACCCACTGACCCTCTGAAGGAAGCAGACTGCTACTGCAGGACCTGGAAGACACCCCAAATACTGTGAGTGCCCCAAATGCAGAAGTGGGAAGGGGAGAGCCTCCTCTCCCGAGTACACCCCCCACTGGAGAAACTGAAGTTCTGTTTGCGGGAGAAGTTTCCGACCTTACCTGGAGCTGAGTCAATTTAAAGAGCCAAGTGAAATACAGGGTTAGAAGAAGCAGCAAAAAGGCCCCGGGAGCTCACTGGGTCCCCCAAGCAGCCCATTCCTGCCTGGCACCAGAGGAATTGATTGGGAGGGTGGCCAGAGAAGCAGGCGGTAAAACTCCACAGGAAGAAGGACATCTCTAGCTGAACTGTGTAACAATTTGAACAGGGTGAGAAACCTCCTGCCCAGAACTTGGGGAGGGCACAAATCCAGTGTGCAGACTCTACAGTCTGGAGAATAACCAAGTCCTTTTCTTTCACAGCTGGAAGGCAGGTAGTTGGGGGCAAGTTTTCAAGCCTGACTTGCCCACCTCTGGGAAACAGACTCAGGACTGTTGAGGGGGCCACGGTGGAAGTGAGACTGGCCCTTTGGTTTGCATGGAAACTGGATGAGGCCTGTGACTGCTGGTTTTCCCACACTTCCCTGACAACTTACATGACTCAGCAGAGGCAGCCATAATCCTCCTAGGTACACAAGTCCAAGGACTTGGGAATCCCACCCCATCCCCCACAGCAGCAGCAACAAGACATGCCCAAGGAGATTCTGAGCTCAGACACGCCTACCCCTGTCCCCCACCCAATGGTCCTTCCCTACCCACACTGGTAGCAGAAGTCAAAGGGCATGTAATCTTGGGCGTTCTAGGGCCCCACCCACCACCAGTCCCTCTCCATACTACTACAGTTGATGTTCTCTGAAAGGCACCACCTCCTGGCAGAAGGCCAACCAGCACAAAAATAGAGCATTAAACCACCGAAGCTAAGCACCCTCATGGAGTCCATTGCACCCGCCCGCCGCCACCTCCACTGGAACAGGCGTTGGCATCCGTGACTGAGAGACCCATAGACAGTTTACATCCCAGGACTCTGTGCAGACAATCCCCAGTGCCAGTCCAGAGCTGGGTATACTTGCTGAGTGGCTAGACCCAGAAGAGAGACAATGATCGCTGCAGTTCAGCTCACAGGAAGCCACATCTGTAGGAAAAGGGGGAAAGTATTACATCAGCAGAACACCCCATGGGACAAAAATAATCGAACAACAGCCTTCAGCACTAGACCTTCTGTCTGACAGAGCCTACACAAAAGAGAAGGAACCAGAAAACAAACCCTAGTAATATGGCAAAACAAGGCTCTTCAACACCCCCCAAAAAATCACACTAGTTCACCAGCAATGGATCCAAACCAAGAAGAAATCTCTGATTTACCTGAAAAAGAATTCAGGAGGTTGTTATTAAGCTAATCAGGGAGACACCAGAGAAAGGTGAATCTCAATACAAAGAAATCCAAAAAATGATACAGGAAGTGAAGGGAGGAATATTCAAGAAAATAGATAGCTTAAAGGGAAAACAAAAATTCAGGAAGCATTGGATGCACTTATAGAAATGCAAAATGCTCTGGAAAGTCTTAGCAATAGAATTAGACAAGTAGAAAAAAGAAAGAGCTCAAAGACGAGGTCTTTGAATTAAGCCAATCCAACAAAGACAAGAAAGAAAAAAAATACATGAACAAAGCCTCCAAGAAGTCTGAGATTATGTTAAACAACTAAACCTAAGAATAACTGGCAGAAAGAGGAAAAAAAGAAATCTAAAAGTTTGGCAAACATATTTGGAAGAAAAATCGAGGAAAATTTCCCCAGCCTTGCTGAAGACCTAGACATCCAAATCAAAGAAGCACAAAGAACTCCTGGGGAATTCATTGCAAAAACATCATCATCGCCTAGGCACATTATCATGTTATCTAAAGTTAAGATGAAGGAAAGAGTCTTAAGAGCTGTGAGACAGAAGCATCAGGTAACCTATAAAGGAAAACCTATCAGATTAACAGATTTCTCAGCAGAAACTGTACAAGCTAGAAGGGATTGAGGACCTATCTTCAGCCTCCTCAAACAAGACAATTATCAGACAATAATTTTGTATCAAGTGAAACTAAGTATTACATATGAAGGAAACATACAGCCTTTTTCATACAAACAAATACTGAGAGAAATTGCCACTACCAAGTCAACACTAAAATAACTGCTAAAAGGAGCTTTAAATCTTGAAACAAATCTTGGAAACATAACAAAAAAGAACCTCTATAAAGCATAAATCACACAGAACATATAAGACAAAAATACAAGTTAAAAAGCAAAACAAAACAAAGTACACAGGTAACAAATAGCATGATGAATGGAATGGCACCTCACATTTCAATACTAACACTGAATGTAAATGGCCTAAATGCTGCACTTAAAAGATACAGAACTGCAAAATGGATAAGAACTCAACCAACCAACTATCCGCTGCCTTCAGGAGACTCAACTAACACATAAGGACTCACATAAACTTAAAAGGGTAGAAAAAGGCATTTCATGAAAATGGACACTAAAAGCAAGGAGTAGCAGCTATTCTTACATGAGACAAAACAAACTTTAAAGCAACAGCAGTTAAAAGAGACAATGAGGGACATTATATAATGATAAAATGTCCTGTCCAACAGGAAAACATCACAATCCTAAACATATATGCACCTAATACTGGAGCTCCCAAATTTATAAAACAATTGCTAATAGACCTAAGAAATGAGAGAGAGTAACACAATAATAATGGGGGACTTCAATACTCCACTTACTGCAGTAGACAGGTCATCAAGATAGAAAGTCAACAAAGAAACAATGGATTAAACTATATCTTGGAACAAATGGACTTAACAGATATATACAAAATATTTCATCCAACAACTGCAAAATACACATTCTATTCAACAGCACATGGAGCTTCCTCCAACATAGACCATATGATAGGCCATAAAATGAGCCTCAATACATTTAAGAAAATTGAAATGATAGGGCACGCCCAAGATGGCCGAATAGGAACAGCTCCAGCCTCCAGCTCCCAGCGTGAGTGGCACAGAAGATGGGTGATTTCTGCATTTTCAACTGAGGTCCCGGGTTCATCTCACTGGGGCCTGTCGAACAGTTGGCACTGGTCCGCGGGTGGAGCCCGACCAGTGAGAGCTGAAGCAGGGCAAGGCATCGCCTCACCTGGGAAGCACAAGGGGGAAGGGAATTCCTTTTCCTAGCCAAAGGAAATTGAAACACACAACATCTGGAAAATTGGGTAACTCCCACCCTAATACTGCGCTTTACCAAGGGTCTTGGCAAACAGCACATCAGGAGATTATATCCCACACCTGGCCCAGAGGGTCCCACACCCACAGAGCCTCCCTCATTGCTAGCACAGCAGTCTGAGATCTAACTGCAAGGCGGCAGCAAGGCTGGTGGAGAGGTGCCTGCTATTACTGATGCTTAAGTAGGTAAACAAAGCCGTCGGGAAGCTCGAATTGAGTGGAGCCCATCACAGCTCAAGGAGGCCAGCCTGCCTCTGTAGACTCCTCCTCTGGGGACAGGGCATAACTAAACAAAAAGCGGCAGAAACCTCGGCAGCAGTAAATGCCCCTGTCTGACAGCTTTGAAGAGAGCAGTGGATCTCCCAGCATGAAGGTTGAGATCTGAGAACGGACAGACTGCCTGCTCAAGTGGGTCCCTGACCCCTGAGTAGCCTAACTGGGCGACATCCGTCACTAGGTGCAGACCAACACCTCACACCTCACACGGCAGGGTACACCCCTGAGACGAAGCTTCCAGAGCAACAATCAGACAGCAACACTCGCTCTTCACCAATATTATATATTCTGCAGCCTCCGCTGCTGGCACCCAGGCAAACAGGGTCTGGAGTGGAACTCATGCAAACTCCAACAGACATACAGCTGAGGGTCCTGACTATCAGAAGGAAAACTAACAAACAGAAAGGACACCCACACCAAAACCCCATCATTACGTCACCATCATCAAAGACCACAGGCAGATAAAACCACAAAGATGGGGAAAAAGCAGTGCAGGAAAGCTGGAAATTCAAAAAATCAGAGTGCATCTCCTCCTCCAAAAGAACACAGCTCATCACCAGCAATGGAACAAAGCTGGATGGAGAATGACTTTGACGAGGTGAGAGAAGAAGGCTTCAGTCGATCAAACTTCTCAGAGCTAAAGGAGGAACTGCATAACCAGCGCAAAAAAACTAAAAACCTTGAAAAAAGAATGGATGAATGGATAACTAGAATAATACACAGAAGACCTTAAAAGAACTGATAGAGATGAAAACCATAGCACAAGAACTACATGACAAATGCACAAGCTTCAGTAACTGACTCGATCAACTGGAAGAAAGAGTATCAGCGATTGAAGATCAAATGAATGAAATGAAGTGAGAAGAGAAGTGTAGAGAAAAGAGTAAAAAGAAATGAACAAAGCCTCCAAGAAATATGGAATTATGTGAAAAGACCAAATCTACATCTGATTTGTGTGCCTGAAAGTGACAGGGAAAATGGAACCAAGTTGGAAAACATCTGCAGGGTATCATCCAGGAGAACTTCCCCAACCTAGTAGGGCAGGCCAACATTCAAATTCAGGAAATACAGAGAATGCCACAAAGATACTCCTCGAGAAGAGCAACTCCAAGACACATAATTGTCAGATTCACCAAAGTGGAAATTAAGGAAAAAATGTTAAGGGCAGCCAGAGAGAAAGGTCGGGTCACACACAAAGGGAAGCCCATCAAACTAACAGCAGATCTCTCGACAGAAACTCTCCAAGTCAGAAGAGAGTGGGGGCCAATATTCAATATTCTTAAAGAAAAGCATTTTCAACCCAGAATTTCATATCTGGCCAAACTATGTTTCATAAGTGAAGGAGAAATAAAATCCTTTACAGATAAGCAAATGCTTAGAGATTTTGTCACCACCAGGCTTGCGTTACAAGAGATCCTGAAGGAAACACTAAACATGGAAAGGAAGAACAGGTACCAGCCATTGCAAAAACATGTCAAAATGTAAAGTCCATCGATGCTAGGAAGAAACTGCATCAACTAGCGAGCAAAATAACCAGCTGATATCATAAAGACAGGATTAAGTTCACACATAACAATATTAACCTTAAATGTAAATGGACTAAATGGTCCAATTAAAAGACACAGGCTGGCAAATTGGATAAAGAGTCAAGACCCATCAGTTTGCTGTATTCAGGAGACCCATCTCACATGTAGAAACACACATAGGCTCAAAATAAAGGGATGGAGGAAGATCTATCAAGCAAATGGAAAAAAAAAAGGGGGGGGGTTGAAATCCTAGTCTCTGATAAAACAGACTTTAAACATCAAAGATCAAAAGAGACAAAGAAAGCCATTACATAATGGTAAAGGGATCAATTCATCAGGAAGAGCTAACTATCCTAAATATATATGCACCCAATACAGGAGCACCCAGATTCATGAAGCAAGTCCTTAGAGACTGACAAAGAAACTTAGACTCCCATACAATAAAAATTGGAGACTTTAACACCGCACTGTCAACATTAGACAGATCAACGAGACAGAAAGTTAACAAGGATATCCAGGAATTGAACTCATCTCTGCACCAAGCAGACCTAATAGACATCTACAGAACTCTCCACCCCAAATCAACAGAATATACCTTCTTCTCAGCACCACATCACACTTATTCCAAAACTGACCACATAGTTGGAAGCAAAGCTCCTCAGCAAATGTAAAAGAACAGAAATTATAACAAACTGTCTCTCAGACCACAGTGCCATCAAACTAGAACTCAGGACTAACAAACTCAATCAAAACTGCTCAACTACATGGAAACTGAAGAACCTGCTCCTGAATGACTACTGGGTACATAACGAAATGAAGGCAAAAATAAAGATGTTCTTTGAAACCAATGAGAACAAAGATACAACATACCAGAATCTCCGGGACACATTTAAAGCAGTGTGTAGAGGGAAATTTATAGCACTACATGCCCACAAGAGAAAGCAGGAAAGATCTAAAACTGACACCCTAATATCACAATTAAAAGAACTAGAGAAGCAAACACATTCAAAAGCTAGCAGAAGGCAAGAAATAACTAAGATCAGAGCAGAACTGAAAGAGATAGAGACAAAAAACCCTCCAAAAAATCAATGAATCCAGGAGCTGGTTTTTTAGAAAGATCAACAAAATTGATACACCACTAGCAAGACTAATTAAGAAGAAAAGAAAGAAGAATAAAATAGATGCAATAAAAAATGATAAAGGGGATATCACCACCAACCCCACAGAAATAAAAACTACCATCAGAAAATACTATAAACATCTCTACACAAATAACCTAGAAAATTTAGAAGAAATGGATAAATTCCTGGACACATACACTCTCCCAAGACTAAACCAGGAAGAATTTGAAGCCCTGAATAGACCAATAGCAGCCTCTGAAATTAAGGCAATAATTAATAGCCTACCAACCAAGAAAAGTCCAGGACCAGACGGATTCACTGCTGAATTCTACCAGAGGTATAAGGAGGAGTTGGTACCATTCCTTCTGAAACTATTCCAATCAATTGAAAAAGAGGGAATCCTCCCTAACTCATTTTACGAGGCCAACATCATCCTGATACCAAAGCCTGGCAGAGACACAACAACAAAAAAGAGAATTTTAGACCAATATCCCTGATGAACATCGATGCAAAAATCCTCAATAAAATACTGGCAAACCAGATCCAGCAGCACATCGAAAAGCTTATCCACCATGATCAAGTGGGCTTCATCCCTGGGATGCAAGGCTGGTTTATCATACGCAAATCAGTAAATGTAATCCAGCATATAAACAGAACCAAAGACAAAAACCACATGATTATCTCAATAGATGCAGAAAAGGCCTTTGACAAAATTCAACAGCCCTTCATGCTAAAAACTCTCAATAAACTAGGTATTGATGGAACATATCTCAAAATACTAAGAGCTATTTATGACAGACCCACAGCCAATATCATACTGAATGGGCAAAAACTGGAAGCATTCCCTTTGAAAACTGGCACAAGAGAGGGATGCCGTCTCACCACTCCTATTCAACATAGTGTTGGAAGTTCTGGCTAGGGCAATCAGGCAAGAGAAAGAAATCAAAGGTATTCAGTTAGGAAAAGAAGAAGTCAAATTGTCCCTGTTTGCAGATGACATGATTGTATATTTAGAAAACCCCATTATCTCAGCCCCTAAATCTCCTTAAGCTGACAAGCAACTTCAACAAAGTCTCAGGATACAAAATCAATGTGCAAAAATCACAAGCATTCTTATACACCAGTAACAGACAAACAGAGAGTCAAATCATGAATGAACTTTCATTCACAATTGCTTCAAAGAGAACAAAATACCTAGGAATCCAACTTACAAGGGATGTAAAGGACCTCTTCAAGGAGAACTACAAACCACTGCTCAGTGAAATAAAAGAGGACACAAACCAATGCAAGAACATACCATGCTCATGGATAGGAAGAATCAATATCATGAAAATGGCCATACTGCCCAAGGTAATTTATAGATTCAATGCCATCCCCATTAAGCTACCAATGAGTATCTTCACAGAATTGGAAAAAACTGCTTTCAAGTTCATATGGAACCAAAAAAGAGCCCGCATTGCCAAGATAATCCTACGCCAAAAGGACAAAGCTGGAGGCATCACACTACCTGACTTCAAACTATACTACAAGGCCACAGTAACCAAAACAGCATGGTACTGGTACCAAAACAGAGCTATAGACCAATGGAACAGAACAAAGCCCTCAGAAATAATACTGCACATCTACATCCATCTGATCTTTAACAAATCTGACAAAAAGAAGAAATGGGGAAAGGATTCCCTATTTAATAAATGGTGCTGGGAAAATTAGCTAGCCACAAGTAGAAAACGGAAACTGGATCCTTTCCTTACTCCTTATACGAAAATTAATTCGAGATGGATTAGAGACTTAAATGTTAGACCTAAAATCATAAAAACCCTAGAAGAAAACCTAGGCAATACCATTCAGGGCATAGGCATGGGCAAGGACTTCATGTCTAAAACACCAAAAGCAACGGCAACAAAAGCCAAAATTGACAAATGGGATCTAATTTAACTAAAGAGCTTCTGCACAGCAAAAGAAACTACCATCAGAGTGAACAGGCAACCTACAGAATGGGAGAAAATTTTTGCAATCTACTCATCTGACAAAGGGCTAATATCCAGAACCTACAAAGAACTCAAACAAATTTACAAGAAAAAAACAACCCCATCAAAAAGTGGGCAAAGGATATGAACAGACACTTCTCAAAAGAGGACATTCATACAGGCAACAGACACATGAAAAAAATGCTCATCATCACTGGCCATCAGAGAAACGCAAATCAAAACCACAATGAGATACCATCTCACAACAGTTAGAACGGCAGTCATTAAAAAATCAGGAAACAACAGGTGCTGGAGAGGATGTGGAGAAATAGGAACACTTTTACACTGTTGGTGGGACTGTAAACTAGTTCAACCATTTTGGAAAACAGTGTGGCGATTCCTCAAGGATCTAGAACTAGAAATACCATTTGACCCAGCAATCCTACTACTGGGGATATACCCAAAGGATTATAAGTCATGCTGCTATACAGACCCATGCACACATATGTTTATTGTGGCACTATTCACAATAGCAAAGACTTGGAATCAACCCAAATGTCCATCCATGACAGACTGGATTAAGAAAATGTAGTGCATATGTACCATGGAATACTATGCAGCCATAAAAAAGGATGAGTTCATGTCCTTTGTAGGGACATGGACGCAGCTGGAAACCATCATTCTCAGCAAACTATCACAAGAGCAGAAAACCAAATACTGCACGTTCTCACTCATAGGTGGGAATTGAACAATGAGATCACCTGGACACAGGAAGTGGATCATCACACACCGGGTCCTGTTGTGGGGACGCGGGTGGGGAGGGATAGCATTAGGAGATATACCTAATATAAATGACGAGTTGATGGGTGCAGCACACCAACATGGCACATGTATACATATGTAACAAACTTGCACGTTGTGCACATGTACCTTAGAACTTAAAGTATAATTAAAAAAAAGAAAATTGAAAGTATATCAAGCATTCTCTCAGACTACAGTGGACTAAAACCGAAATCAATTCCAAGAGGAACCTTCAAAACCATGCAGATACATGGAAATTAACCTGCTTCTTAATGAACATTGGGTCAAAAATGAAATCAAGATGGAAATTTAAAAATTTTTTGAACTGAATCACAATAATGACACAACCTACCAAAACCTCTGGGATACAGCAAAGGCAGTACTAAGAGGAAAGTTCATAGCCCTAAATGCCTACATCAAAAAGACTGAAAGAGCACAAACTGACATTCTAAGGTCACACTTCAATGAACTGGAGAAACAAGAACAAACCAAACCCAAACTCAGCAGAAGAAAGGAAATAACCAAGATCAGAGCAGAACTAAATGAAATTGAAATGATACAAAAGATAAATGAGACAGAAAGCTGGTTCTCTGAAAGATAAATAAAATTGATAGACCATTGACAAGATTAACCAAAAAAAGAAGAGAGAAAATCCAAATAATCTCACTAAGAAACAAAAAGGAGGTATTACAACTGATCCCACTGAAATATGAAAGATCTTTCAGGGCTTTGAACACACTCATGCACATAACTAGAAAACCTAGAAGAGATGGATAAATTTCTGGAAAAAAAGACAACCTTCCTTGCTTAAATCAGGAATTAGATACCCTGAACAGACCAATAAAAATGTCTACCAGACATTCAAAGAAGAATTGGTACCAATCCTTTTGAGACTATTCCACAAGATAGAGAAAGAGGGAACCCTCCTTAATTCATTCTATGAAGATAGCACCAAAACCAGGAAAGGACATAACCAAAAAAGAAAACTACAGACCGATATCCTTGATTAACATAGATGCTAAAATTCTTAACAACATGCTAGCTAATCGAATCCAACAACACATCAGAAAGATAATCCACCATGATCAAGTGGGTTTCATACCAGGGATGCAGAGATGGTTTAACATATGCAAGTCAATAAATGTGATACACCACATAAACAGAATTAAAAACAAAAATCACATGATCGTTTCAATAGATGCAGAAAAAGCATTTGACAAAATCCAGCGTTGCTTTATGATTAAAACTCTCCACAAAAGCGGCATACAAGGGACATACCTCAATGTAATAAAAGCCAACTATGACAAACGCACAGCCAACATAATACTGAGTGGGGAAGTGTTGAAAGCACTGCCTCTGAGAGCTGGAACAAGACAAAGATGCCCATACTCACCACTCCTCTTAAAGATAGTACTGGAATTGTAGCCAGAACAATCAAACAAGAGAAATAAATAAAGGGCATCTAAATCAGTGAAGAGGGAAGTCAAACTATCACTGTCTACTGATGATATGATTGTTTACTTTGAAAACTCTAAAGACTCCTCCAGAAAGCTCCTAAAACTGATAAAAGAATTCAGCAAATTTTCTAGATACAAGATTAATGTACACAAATCAGTAGCTCTTCTATATACCAACAGCAACCAAGTAGATTCAAATCAATACAATAGTTGCAAATAAAATAAAAAGCTTAGCAATATACCTAACCAAGGAGTTGAAAGACCACTATAAGGAAAACTACAAAACACTGTTGAAAGAGGTAATAGACAACACAAACAAATGGAAACACATCCCATGCTCATGGATGGGTAGAGTCAACCATACTGCCAAAAATGATCAACAAATTCAATGCAATTTCAATCAAAATACCATCATCATCATTCACAGAATTAGAAAAAAACAATTCTAAAATTCATATGAAACCAAAGAAAAGCCCACATAGCCAAAGCAAGACTAAGCAAAAATAACAAATCTGGAGGCATCACATAACCTGATTTCAAACTATACTACAAGGCCGCAGTTACCAAAACAGAATGGTACTGGCATAAAAATAAACACAAATGCAATAAAAACAAAGATAAATAGCTGGGACATAATTAAACTAAAGAGCTTTTGCATGACAAAAGGAACAGTCAGCAGAGTAAACAGAAAACCCACCGAGTGGGAGAAAATCTTTACAATCTGTACATCTGACAAAGGACTAATATCCAGTATCTACAACAAACTCAAACAAATCAGTAAGACAAAAACAATCCCATCAAAAAGTGGGCTAAGGCCATGAATAGACAATTCTCAAATGAAGATATTCAAATGGCCAAGAAACATACAAAAAAATACCATCACCAATGATCAGGAAAATGCAAATCAAAACCACAATGTAATATCACCTTACTCCTGCAGTAATGGCCATAATCAAAAATCAAAAAAACAGTAGACATTGGCATGGATGTGGTGAATAGGGAACACTTCTGCACTGCTGGTGGGAATATAAACTAGTACAGCCACTATGGAAAACAGTGTGGACATTCCTTAAAGAACTAAAAGTAAAACTACCATTTGATCCAGCAATCCCATTACTGAGTGTCTACCCAGAGGGAAAAAAGTCATTATGTGAAAAAGGCACTTGCGCACACATGTTTATAACAGCACAATTCACAATTGCAAAATCATGGAACCAACCCAAGTGCCTATCAATCAATAGGTAGATAAACTGTGGTATATATATATGTATATATATATGATGGAATATATGATGGAATATACACATATACACATATGATGGAATACTACTCAGCCATAAAAAGGAATGAATTAACAGCATTTGCAATGACCTGGATGAGATTGGAGACTACTATTCTAAGTGAAGTAACTGAGGAATGGAAAGCCAAACATTGTATGTTCTCACTGATATGTGGGAGGTAAGCTATAAGGACACAAAAGCATAAGAATGATATAAGGGACTTTGGGGATGAGTTGGAGGAGGGTGAGGGATAGAATATTACAAATATGGTACAGTGTATACTGCTTGGATGATGGGTGCACCAAAATCTCACAAATCACCACTAAAGAACTTATGTAACCAAATACCACCTGTACCCCAATAACTTATGGGAAAAATGTTAAGTTTTTAAAAAAATAAGTACAACGTAAAAGTCATTTAGTAACCTCACTTTCCCAGGAGAAAAGCAGCATCCGCTGTCTAATCATCAACAACATCAATAGATCGCAGTTGTTCATGAAAGCTGCAAAATTGGTTCAAACAAATCTACATTTCTATAGAAAGAGACTTTTTATAACAAAAATTGCTTTCTATATGTTCATCTTTATTTTATCATTAATTTATAACAAATTATATTTGGGACTCAGTTCCCGACACATAATATATGATGGTACATGTATTTATCATTTCTCTAATATATCTCGTTTTCTTCTTACTCTCTTATGATTTTATTATGAAAATTATGAGCTTTCCAAATATCCCTTTTGTTTGAATATTATCCAGTTGGAAATGTGCTGGTAGCCAACCTGAACAACTAGATATACAGTAAGTCAAGGTGGAAGGCTGGTGAGCAGTGATTTTCGTGATGCTGAGGAAAAGAACCAAAAGGAGTTAAGGTAACATGGCCTTGGGTGCCTCTTCTGGAATATTCATTTATGAGGAGATCCCACATGTAGCTCAGAAGGCATCAGACTTTCTGGAGGTTACAGGGATGGTGATGGAGGATGGAGGGAGACAATAGAACTGAGCAGGTAAATTGCAATAGTGGTTTGGTCAACTTTAGAAAAATACAACTCTACAGAGCTTTGACTCAACTGAAGCAGAGGGGAAATTATTTCACTTACACATTGTAGGATATAAATTGGAGAAAGAAGGGCATAAAAGGATGCCACTATCCTCTGCAGATGAGCTAATTTTTCCATCTGTGCTTTAGAGATCTAGCTGTAAACACCCCAACCTGAATTTATTTTCAATCTGTTGTTCTACTTTGCTTGTATGGCATGGCCAGTTAATGACACTCATTAATGACATTCTGCCCACCCTAATACTTACATTCCAGAACAATGAAACATTTCTGCACTAGGTTTCTAGACACCAGGGCATTATTTAATGTGAGTTGTTATAACAGTGCCTGCAGTTCTATTCTCATACATACATATATAAGTTACATTTTAATAGGCAAGATGGCCACCCAGGGATGCCTGGCATAAGCACAATGCCACCTGCATAAAGGAAAACACAGTATTTTATGAGATAAAAACATCAGTTATTTCCAGGAATGTGCACAATGTGTAGCACTAAGTAAAACAATATGATTCAAAAGACTTAAACTAACCAGGGGGCCATAGGGGTAAAAGTAAAGGAAGTCTTAGAAGATAAATTCAAATTTAGAAACTTTACATGCAATAATAGAAATAATTTTTTCCAAGTTTCCAACATACCTTCCCAAAGTAACAAGTTAGAGTAGAAAGACTAAACAATAAAAGAAAAATTCATTTAAGCACCTTAAAATAAAAGTATTAGATTGTCTTAGTTTTGTGTATCTTCAGCTACAGCACTTGTTTGAAATAATATTCATTTTAATATAAAATTTAAAAATATTAGATGACAAAGAGTATACACATATACACAAAATCAGAGGTAGCCTCTTTATGATTTTGGGTATTATATTTCTAGTCATTTTACTTATTGTTACAAATTTTTATGTATTTAAAAAATTAAATTTGGGGGCTGCATCCTCCCTATTTCTCTGAGAAATAGTTTTCAGAATACTAGGGGGTTGTGATGTCTCTCATCAGCATGGGAGATTGACTGCCTTTCTCTAGGCAAGGGATGTAGTTTCTGAAAGGACCTTCCATTCCATCTTTTACTCAACAATGAGGAATAGGTAGACAACCTTCCTTGGTCACTGTCTCCCTAACCCCAAACTCACACCATTCTGCTCCATGACTTGAGCTAATTTGCAGATAATCTTTGCTCTCTGTTTCTCCTACAATTTTTAATACTACATCCATTTGTGAAATGGAGAAATGATTTTTTTCTCAGAAATTTTAGCAAATTTCTCTTTTCATATTGCATTTTTTTTTTCTTTCAGTTTCTCAAGTAAGTGTGGCATTCATAAATTTAGTAGTGATACTGGTAAAACTAACACTTTTTTTTTTTTTTTTTTTTGAGACAGAGTCTGGCTCTGTAGTATAGGCTGGAGTGCAGTGGCGTGATCTCGGCTCACCGTGCAGCCTTCTTCTTCCAGGTTCAAGTGATTCTCCTGCCTCAGCCTCCCAAATAGCTGGGACTACAGGTGCACGCCACTGCACCCCGCTAATTTTTGTATTTTTTTGTAGAGATGGGGTTTCGCCATGTTGGCCAGGCTTGTCTCAATCTCCTGACCTCGTGATCTACCACCTCGACCTCCCAAAGTGCTGGGATTACAGGTGTGAGCCACCGTGCCCAGCCCAAAACCAACACTTTTAAGCGAATCAACTTTGCTATTATTCTTTATTTATTTATTTATTTATTTTTATTATACTTTAAGTTCTAGGGTACATGTGCATAACTTGCAGGTTTGTTACATACGTATATTTGTGCCATGTTGGTGTGCTGCACCCATCAACTCGTCAGCACCCATCAATTCATCATTTATATCATGTATAACTTCCCAATGCAATCCCTCCCCCCTCCCCCCCCCCCATGATAGGCCCCAGTGTGTGATGTTCCCCTTCCCGAGTCCAAGTGATCTCATTGTTCAGTTCCCACCTATGAGTGAGAACATGCGGTGTTTGGTTTTCTCTTCTTGTGATAGTTTGCTAAGAATGATGGTTTCCAGCTGCATCCATGTCCCTACAAAGGACGCAAACTCATCCTTTTTTATGGCTGCATAGTATTCCATGGTGTATATGTGCCACATTTTCTTAATCCAGTCTGTCACAGATGGACATTTGGGTTGATTCCAAGTCTTTGCTATTGTGAATAGTGCCGCAATAAACATACGTGTGCATGTGTCTTTGTAGTAGAATAATTTATAATCCTTTGGGTATATACCCAGTAGTGGGATGACTGGGTCATATGGCACATCTAGTTCTAGATCCTTGAGGAATTGCCATACTGTTTTCCATAACGGTTGAACTAGTTTACAATCCCACCAACAGTGTAAAAGTGTTCCTATTTCTCCACATCCTCTCCAACACCTGTTGTTTCCTGATTTTTTAATGATTGCCATTCTAACTAGTGTGAGATGGTATCTCATTGTGGTTTTGATTTGCATTTCTCTGATGGCGAGTGATGATGAGCATTTTTTCGTGTGTCTGTTGGCTGTATGAATGTCTTCTTTTGAGAAATGTCTATTCATATCCTTTGCCCACTTTTTGATGGGGTTGTTTTTTTCTTGTAAATTTGTTTGAGTTCTTTGTAGATTCTGGATATTAGCCCTTTGTCAGATGAGTAAATTGCAAAAATTTTCTCCCATTCTGTAGGTTGCCTGTTCACTCTGATGGTAGTTTCTTTTGCTGTGCAGAAGCTCTTTAGTTAAATTAGATCCCATTTGTCAATTTTGGCTTTTGCTGCCGTTGCTTTTGGTGTTTTAGACATGAAGTCCTTGCCCATGCCTATGTCCTGAATGGTACTACCTAGATTTTCTTCTAGGGTTTTTATGGTATTAGGTCTAACATTTAAGTCTCTAATCCATCTTGAATTAATCTTCGTATAAGGAGTAAGGAAAGGATCCAGTTTCAGCTTTCTACTTCTGGCTAGCCAATTTTCCCAGCACCATTTATTAAATAGGGAATCCTTTCACCATTTCTTGTTTCTCTCAGGTTTGTCAAAGATCAGATGGCTGTAGCTATGTGGTATTATTTCTGAGGACTCTGTTCTGTTCCATTGGTCTATAGCTCTGTTTTGGTACCAGTACCATGCTGTTTTGGTTACTGTAGCCTTGTAGTATAGTTTGAAGTCAGGTAGCGTGATGCCTCCAGCTTTGTCCTTTTGACTTAGGATTGTCTTGGCAATGCGGGCTCTTTTTTGGTTCCATATGAACTTTAAAGCCGTTTTTTCCAATTCTGTGAAGATACTCATTGGTAGCTTGATGGGGATGGCATTGAATCTATAAATAACCTTGGGCAGTATGGCCATTTTCATGATATTGATTCTTCCTATCCATGAGCATGGTATGTTCTTCCATTTGTTAGTGTCCTCTTTGATTTCATTGAGCAGTGGTTTGTAGTTCTCCTTGAAGAGGTCCTTTACATCCGTTGTAAGTTGGATTCCTAGGTATTTGATTCTCTTTGAAGCAATTGTGAATGGAAGTTCATTCCTAATTTGGCTCTCTGTTTGTCTGTTACTGGTGTATAAGAATGCTTGTGATTTTTGCACATTAATTTTGTATCCTGAGACTTTGCTGAAGTTGCTTATCAGCTTAAGGAGCTTTTGGGCTGAGACGATGGGGTTTTCTAAATATACAATCATGTCATCTGCAAACAGGGACAATTTGACTTCTTCTTTTCCTAACTGTGCTATTACCCTTCATCGTTTATTGTCTCAAACTGCTTAGATTTAACCATGCAGATATACAATGACTAAAACCTCTGGAAACACTAGAAAATTTAAATAACAATACTGCCTGCTTAATATCTTACATCACTTAGCAGTTTTCTACAAGATGTGTCTAAACTGGAAATACATTTGTTAATTTTCACTACTAGTTCATGCTAGGTGAGTTATAAAGTGATCTTTTTTTAAAAAAATGGTTTTGACATCATGCTTTCTTAGGAAAGTTGGGGTATATATTGGCAGGCTGGGGAAATTGTTTAACAAATTTACAAGGCTATGCCATATTGTGTTTAAATGTCTTCTAGTTTATATTTTGAATCCCAGTTTTATTCTTTTCTAAAATTAGTACCAGAGTAAGAAATTCTAAAAAGGCAAATCTAAAAATGTCTGTGTTGAACATATGCTAGGAAATTTTGTCCTAAATCTATTATTTTGCAGCCCTGTACATTACATATTCTTCATTGTTTGTAAATAACTTTTATGCCTTTATCTGCAATAAGGACTTTAAAATGTCATTTCGGAAGTGTTCCTAGGAGATTTCCAGATGCTTGCTGCTTAATTTTTAAGGAATGTATTATATTTGTACAGTCAACCTCATCATAAATGCCTTGGATTTTGGATCTTAGTGGCTGATTCTTTGTGGCTCTGAACTTTTTCAGTATACCTTGCACAAAACTTAGTCCTCAAAGAATCACCCTCCCCTTCCCTGAGTTTACAAGGCATTATGTCTATTGCCCTCATAACATGTTAATCAGAAGATCACCCTCTCAGTGTTGCTAGTGTTCACATCAGATCTAGGTAGAGTTCACATCAGATGTACAGAGGGACTACTCTAGGTGCTAGTGAGTCCTTGGCAAATAAGGCAAGCCAAGTCTCTGCCTTTATATTTCAGTGGGAGAGGAAGCAAAAACAAGAGCAGTATATAATATCAGGATGTGATGAGGGCTAGGAAGAAAAATAAGCATGGTAAGGAGGTAGAGAGGAGAAGACCTGCCTGTAACAGAGTAATCAAGGAAGTTCTCTTTGAGGAGGTAACAGCTGAGTATAGAATTTATGAAATAAGGAAGTGTATAATGTATGCTTTCCAGTAGAGGAAATAGCAAGTGCAAAGGCCCTGAGGTGACATGTTCATTGCACATTTGCTGAGAAGACCAATATAGCTTAAGCACTGGGAGAGGAAAAATAGTGTTAGAATTAGTTTTAAATCTGGGACAAGAATATAGAGGGCCTACCAAACCATGGTGAGTTCAGTCTACTCGCACTGGTACAACCAAACTTATTATTTAAATAGTGAAACATGTTCACACCACTTAGTAAACATCAGCTGTTCGGAGCCTTTTATTATCTCCCTGCCTTGGCAGATGCCCCGATCCTTTTCTCAGGATTGATTTATCAGTAGCAGGTGGGGTGATTGATACTATCAAATTTCTTGTTACATGTTTTTAATGTAACCACTGACAGTGAGGATTTAGGTCTCTATTTTAATAAACTGTGGTGGAAAGTTACTGGAAGGTTTTAGATAATGGGCAGTGAGTATATGTCACAAATCTGATTTACTAATTTAAAATATCAGAATATACTAAGGGCCTGGAAGGAATCAAAGCAGAGACATCATTTAGAAGGCTATCATAGAAGTTCAGGCAAGAGATGATAGCACATTAGGCCAGGGCGGTAGAGATGGTGTGACGGTTGATACTAGGTGTCAACTTGATTGGATTGAAGGACGCAAAGTACTGTTTCTGGGTGTGTCTGTGAGGGTGTTGCCAGAGTTGAGTCAGTAGACTGGGAGAGGAAAGCCCACTCTCAATGTGGGTGGGCACCATCCAATCTAATATAGACTCCCAAGACAGACACACTTACCTGCAAAAGGACACAATTTACATATGAATTCTATGTTAATACTTAATAAAATCTTATCCTGTTGTGGAGCATGGTGTAATCTAAACAATTTTTAAAAACTAACAGGAATATAAAATGCACATGGTAATTTCTTCACCTGAAACTCTTTTGAACATTATGGCTAGTCTATACAATTACAAACTGTAATTATAAACTAATACTTTGGACCTTAAAACAACAATTACTGATTTCACAAAGCAACAAAGATTGTGTGTGTGTTTGTGTGTGTGTTTGAGAAACAAGGCAATATGTTTTATTTTTTTTTGTATGGTGTTAAGTCCTTTTTGCTTATTTATTTAGAGTTAGCTCCAAATTGAAGTGACTTACAAAAATACATGTAACATAATAAGATTTTAAAAACTACTAATAGGGAAAATAGAGTAGAATATTAAGACGATGACAGAGGAAAATGTATATGGAAATCACATATAATAAGGCCATACTAGATATTAACATATAATAATATATGTTTGCATGAAAAACAATATATAGTTGAGGCTGATAAGGTAAGAATAAATTTTACAAATGATACATAGATTGATATGATTGTTGAAATGAGGGTTCTATTTAACTTCCTTAAAAAGGAATCATGTTATAGAACTTCCTGCTGCCTTAGGTTAGTAATACCATGAAAAGGTAGTGTCCAATTTGTTTTCAATTTAATTTTAAATCACAGACACTAAGACAAAAGAAACATTCTAGCTGTTATAAAATGATTTACCAGAAGAGTTGTCGGAAAGTACCATTTTAAATCACCAATTATGTGTTTCTATGTTTACCAAAGCTTGAACTTAACACAGATAAAGAGATATGCTCTACTGAGGAAGTGGCTTTAAAAAATAAATTTGCTAATAAATTGAAGTGATCATTTCAAACTGTGTTCCCTTTCTTTTTGCCACTCCCTCGAAGTTGTATCTTATCTCCCTCCCCCAGCTTTGATGAGCTTTTATAATCACTGAACTTTCATTACCTTCAAATATCATTCCCTTCTTCTCATGGACTTTCAGAAACTGATTTATTATTAAGCAGTTGAATGTATGACATTCATTAAAATTTAAGAAATAGTCATATGTGCTCTGTTTTATTTCTACATGATTTCAATGCATTAAGTTCTTTTAGGTTATCCATATGTTTTCAACACTCACAGGACTTGACTCATTTGTGTCTAGAAAACAGTAAAATGCATGATCACTTCACAAGGTAAAACAAAAGAAATCTTCCTCTAGTTCTTCCTTTGTTTACTGTGGTCAAGGTTACTCAAGGTAAACATGTTACTCTCCTCCTTGCCGTCTCTCCCATGACTTTAGAAATAGAAAGAGTGAAATCGGCCTAATAGTCAAGCCTCTACCCTGGCTAAGTTCAGACTATTTCCATTTGGGACAACATGGTTGAGATGTTCTTGACAAAGGTTGATCCTCTTTGTAGAAGTAAATGCATATAGACATATTCAGAATGTTCCTGCACACTCTAGACAGGCTGGGTTCTCTGATTCCACAGAAGTCGAGGCCCTCACTCCTACACCAATGCAGAAGTTCACTGGTTATCCTCTTGACTAAATTTTACTCCTAAGCCCCACTCTTTATCATCTCAAGAACAAGTTAAAGCACAAACAATAAAATAACTAGTATATACTGAGAGCTTAGTATATGCCAAGTTTTATGCTTTTTGTGAACTATCTTATGTAATTTTTGTGACATTACAATGAAGTGTCATTATCAACCTTTTACACATGAGAAAATAAAGCCTAGAAGGCTGAGTAATTACATGTTTATATGATCAGTAAATGGCAGAACCAAGATTCAAACCCAAATATAGGACTGGTTCACTTCAGAGAGTTGGCTCTTAGGTAACTATAATTAAACATTATTTTTACCGCACAGCTTAACAATTTCTAATTATAATTACATTTTAATTATAGAAAGTTTAGGCACTTCATCCTATTAAAAAATAATAATTACAGCTAGCATGGATTAGCCCCTTACTACAGAGCCAGGTGATTTTCTTAGTTCTTTATGTTATTTTCCAGTTAAAATCACACAACTTTTAAATTTTTAATAAAGTTAAAAACATCTAACTTTTAGGTTAGGTCCTTTAAATTAAAAAAATTTTATAATTAAGGAAACCAAACTTCAAAGATATAAAACCATTGTGCAAAAGCACACAACTAAGTTATGGATCTGTAATTCAAACTGCCTATGTCAACAAGTTAGTATTTTCATGATTCCGCACATTTCAGGACTCCTAAGCAAAGAAAACTAGTACCTGAGTTAAAGGACAAGCCTAGGACAAGGAAGTAAAAGATGACTAAATAAATAATGAGCAACCTATGGAGAGAATTGAAGATTTATTTCTAAATATGTTCACTTTTCAAAGCAGGATAAAGCCTGGAGTCATGAAGCCATCTGTTCACATTCCAAAGGACTGTAAAACATTAGGGAGCCAAAGTTTCTTTTTCTCTTTTGAAGGGAAGAAGGGATACCATGTAGCCTGTATGAGCTTCCATAATTATAGTTTTAGGCATCCTCACATGTGGTATAAGAAATCCCCTTTGTGCACAGGCAGAGTCTATCTGGTTCTCTCCCAACACTCTGAATGGCATTGGAAACCAAATGGGCATTGGAAACCAAGGTGGTTATTGCTGTAAGTACTAACAGACAGTCCCTTACCCTGACACTTCGGGTTTGCTTTCAGGATAATATAAATAACATAGATATTGAAAGCTTATTTCCCTACTTCATATAACATCCCAACACTGTGCTGCTTTCTTTTAAAACTCTCCATAATTCTACTCTATCCTATGAACACTCCACTATTTTCTACTGTTTCTGAAATGAACTCTAGGTTCTCCTCCTTACTATCACATGAGAATGGGTATTGCTATACCTGAAGCATTTTTATCCCTCTCTCCTGGTTTTCTTTAATCCTTTCTACTTAATTTATGCATCTATTCAAAGTCCATTTTAAATCCTACATTCTGTAAAAATCATTTTGCTTTCGAAGCCCATCGTTAGACTCCATGCAGTTGTCTCCACTATTATTTATTATTGTGCTAGGTTTGATTTTCCTCCCGATGTGCTATCACTGAGTTATTAGCTCCTAAAAAATAGAGTACAGTATTCGTTCTGATAGCCAGGAAACAAACTCGTAAATGGATCAATGGTGCTTACATGGAGGGCATCCAGAGGTGTGTGTGTGTGTATGAGTTTGTGTGTTTGCAAGTGTGTTCACATGTGTGCTTGAGGAGCCAATATTCTGAATGTTAGAGAAAAAGCTGAATCAGTGTTCATCAAGTATTGAATATAAGAACTAATAGAAGAGAGATGGATAGACAAATTTAGAAAGATGAGAATGCATTACATAATGGAGAAAACACATGCTTTTTGGCAAGGAAAAACACTGACAGAAATGGTTTGCAATTATTAGCACTTTCGTACACTCTGAAAAAATCTCATTAAGGCAGTAGTTCTTCCTTTCACTAGATAAAATAGAAATTGCCTGAGTTTTGATAGAAAACATTTCCAATGAAGATATGACAGAGTGATACACAGAAAACACAGACTTGTAAACTGTGCAGTTGGAAAAAGCTACATAAAGAAGACATTACGTTTTTTTTTTTAATTTTATTTTTCCAGAAGTTATTGGGGCACAGGTGGTATTTGGTTACATGAGTAAGTTCTTTAGTGGAGATTTGTGATATCCTGGTGCACCCATCACCCAAGCAGTATACACTGCACCATATTTGTTGTCTTTTATTCCTCACCCTGCTCTCACTCTTCAACCCAAGTCCCCAAAGTCTATTACAAGTTTGGACCATTGTCCAACCCAGTGGAATCGGGTGGCAGTGAGAGGTATCTTGAATGATAGGCACCTTCTGGAAGATAGGTGGTGGGAATCTGTATAAAATGAAGTTTAGAGGGGCTCACATTCAAACCTTTGCTCTCTCATTTTTTTCTAGAACCAACTGAGCCTTGAAGGGGACAACTAAATGTGTCCATGGCACAGTCACCTGTTATTAATTATCTTATGAATTACTCAGTTTTGTCCCTTGTCCCATTTACTATAAAATGCAGAAATTTGGTTCAGAAAAGACTTAGATGATTCATATAAATAAGAGGTGAAGTTTAAAAATAAATAAAATATAAATTGTGTCTGTGTGTGCTATGTGGTGTACATTGTGTAGTGAGGAGTTTGAATCCAACCTACCAGGGTTTGAACTCCAGCTCTGTATTCAAAGCTTATATGTGACCTTGAGCGGGGTAGATAATCTTCCTGATGTTCAGTGTTACATATCTGTGAAATGCAAAGAAAAAATTATTTACATTAAAATGTTGTAAGGGTTATGAATTCATAAGTGCAAGGAAGACAGTCTTGGATCTAGCAAATACTAAGTGCTCAATAAATATTATTTGTTATTATTACTATCACATTGTCATACATTATTATAACAACAATTCTTCATGTTACCAATTCTTTATGTTTTTAGAAGGGCATTCCTCAGTAGTTGTAGAAACCCAAAAATGTTTTCTTTTAGCTGCCATACACATAGCTCTTGGTAAAACTTTAGATTCTGTTGTGCATTTCTCAGGTTTCCTCAAGAGTCATTGGGTGTTATACTTCAGGTCCTGGTCAGTCACCATAATACGCATTTCGTTAATTTAGGAGTTTAGAAGTTAATGGCCTCATTGCAAACCCCTTGACATTTTAAAACAAGGCAAATAAAGTAAGCAGGAGAGTATTTTACATGAACTCTCTAAACAGAGAGGGTTATCAAGTTCATTTACATGTTTACCAAGGCTGCCAGCCATCCTGACTTGTTTGGTTGAAGACTGTTTTTATATGAACTGAACTCCGTTTCTGATGGTCTGTTGGCAGTAAAACAGCATGAAATCTCACTCATCATTATTACTTACTCAATGGACCTGTTTTCCATCAGTGAAGTTTGGTATTTAATCAGAGTTTGAGATGCATCATTTCTTACCATGTATACGGTGCTAGAGGCAACAAAAATCATTAAAATTTGGCTCCTGGTATAATGACAAGGTGAATGAATGGGGTGGAAGTTGTAAAGGACTATAAAACTGTTAAATTTGGTGTGTGGGAGGAAGAAATTATTTGTAAAACCCATAAACTTCTTTAGCCAAAATATCTATTACCTGCTAAATGACACAATGAACTGTTCTAAAAACCCAGGCCACTAAAGTATATATTTGTATCTCTTGCTGTGTAAGTGAATATTACAAAGAGGAACTCTTGGTTTTCCTTACAATTTCTTAAAAAAACAAACAACCTTGCTGCTACAAATTTAAGGCCTAGGCCACATTTAAAAGAAGAAAAGGCATTATTAGTTTTAGAAACTGTGACCTCAAAAGCAAGAATTGCACGTGAGGTTTTGCAATGATGTTTTCTAAAGCGTTTACTTATATTTTATCAATATGTTGAATTTAAAAATATGAATTCTCAAAGGAGAAATGTTTTTTTAAAATATTGGTAACTTTAAACACTTTTGGTCTACCAGTAAATATAAATAAAGCATATCAGTAAACTATTAATGGTTTAAAGAAACTGATGAATTGAGAGTAAACCACCATTGTGTCTGTATCTATATCTATATCTGTATCTACATCCCTATATCTGTATGAATATATATCCATATTTGAGAAGAAATAAATGCAAATCAACTTGTTATCAATAATATTGTATAAATGAGTATGATATAGTCAGATAGGAAAATAGAAAAGTTCTCTGTCACGATAGAACCAGGCACTTCAGTCATTCACTGTGATATGTTGCTTTGAACAACATTTATCCAAATTGTAATGTTAGTGAAAGGTAGGATTTGATGAGATTTAAGATTATAGAGTGCTTAGCTCTTAGATCAGAACCAATATTTTCTTGGTAAAGTTTAATCCACTCATCCAATTCCATTAGTAAATCAGTACTAGTGCAATTCGAAATCACACAGCTACTGCTACTTATGTCAAGTGGGTAAGGATAGCTCAGTCTCTGTTCCAGTAAACTGCCAGGAATCAGATTCCAGATCTTGAGAGGTTGAAGGCTCAGTCAATCAATCAATATTAGGTAAAAAGTCTGAGCAAGAATAACAGTACCAATGGAAAGAAATTTTAGGAAGGATTTTAAAATTTAATTTAATTTAATATTCCTACTAAAATGGGGAATGATGACAAATATAAAGATAAAAGGCACTTTTTATAGATACGTTGTGTTTTACTAAATTCTGATGTGGAAGAACCTTCTATCAATTGGTATCTAGCCTTTCTGTGTTGCTCAGAGAGGACAACTGAAAGTCATATGAACCCATTTTGAAAATCTGTTTCCTACATCTTTAAAAATAGACTTAGATTTTGTTACTTGCCTTATTTTACCCTTGACCTAATTAAGCTAAAATTATAATAGGACTAAAATTCATAGTCTGGACTTTGTGTGCCATGAAAATTTCATTGATTTGACCCAAATAGATTGAGTAACTACTAAGTGATAAGAGCTCTAGCTGCCTGCTAGGTGCTGAAAAGACAGGCACATTTCTTATCCTTCTGGAACTTACAGGCCAAATTTGGATAAGTAAAACCACCTCTAATATAGCATTATTTGTATGATGATAAGAAAGTCCGAGTTAGGAGCTCAGATGAGATTTCTGGCAGGAAAACCTTCAAAACTGAAACCCAAAGTATGAGTTGGAATTAGTCACATGAACAGTGGGGGAATATTTCATCCAGGGACAATATGAAAGAATAGACTTAGAGAATGTGTGGTAATTCTAAAGAATTGGAGAAAGGTCTATGTGGTTGGGGTTGAATTTAGGGAAGAAGCTAGGGATCAGATGAAAAAGCCAAGCTGGGCTCTCTGATTGTAAACACATTGCTAAACCAGGTCAAAGAGTTCGAAATTTCTCAAAGGCGAGGGAGATGCTATTAAAGAACTGTAAACCATGAAAAGCATAATTATAGAAAGGTCGTGTTGCAATGTAGCAAATAGATTGGAAGAAAACAGGGTACATAACTAGGAAACTGGGTGAAAACTTGGACTTAAGTGAAAGATGATAGTAGTCTGGATTACGGAAGTGATAGCAGAGGTGAAAGTAAGTGGATATGTGTGTTTCACAGGGGGCATGGGGTGGTCATGGTTAATAATGTACACAGGGCAACAGGTAGGAGTAGACTCTGGCCCTACTTCCTGGTTTAGGGATTAGAGCAGGACAATAGCTAATGAAAGAACATAATGGATATTTAAACCAGTTTATTTTGAGATGCCTGTGGCATAGCTGAGTTGCATGCAGTTTAATATAGTAATCTGAAGCTCAGGAGAAAATATAGAGTTGTAAATGTGGATTTCTGCATTTTCAGAGTATACATGGTTATCAGAGCCATGCGAGTATTGAGATAGTCTGAAGAGCAGGCTATATGCAATGAGAAGAAGGAAGAGTTTAGGTCAGGGATATCACTTCTTTTCTCAGTGACTCATCTTCCTTTTTTATCGTACTCCTCTCCCATATGGGTGATGGTAAGAGTCACAAAAGGTAGAAAACATACAATGCTTTAAATTATTTGGAAGAAAAATTAAGATAATACAGAGAAGGAAGTTAAAGGATAGAGACCTGTATTATACACATTAACAGTGGAATGGTTTAGGAGACTTTCTAATGAGGTCTCTTTTCAAATTGAGAGTCCTGTCCCATCAAAATAGTGGTATAAGCATGAAGGAGCAATTAATTCTATACTCTGCTAGACATACACTAAAAATGTCCTGGAACTGTTCATTGTTCCCTGATCATCCATAAAAGTAGCCCAATAAGTCATCTGTAAAATTTCTTAAGGTGTTCATTCATTCATTCATACATTCATTCATTCATGCATCCATTTATTCATTTCTAAAGACAAATTTTGCATATTATATGATTTGAGCTAACACCACTACAAATATTTCCAAACAGCTGCATTGTTCTTCACTTCTAAATCAGCCTGTCTCCAATTCTGCAACAGTCAAGCTCCTGCAATAGCTCACCAATTTATAGAAAACTTATCAAGTGCCCTGTGGTTTTTGAGAAGCCTCAAGGCCTTTTATTCTCAGGAAATAGATCTATAAACACTTAATAAATTAATGTTTGCAAGGACAACAGAGCATATGTCATACAAATGATCACCAAGAACTGCCTGGCACAGTGAATGCATTCAGTTAGAGTGTAATTTATATATTTCACTTTTAAGAAGTTACGATAGAAATAGCTCCTCTATAGAATTACCAAATGTTACCAGAGAAAGATTTCTGCTATACTCACACTTTAGCCAGTCAGTTCTGAGGGAATTCATTTTATCAACGGGGAAGATTTACCCTGCCAGTCAAGCTAGAGGAAGACAGTGAACAGCTTGGCCTATATTGAAGTGAAGATCCTTTGGAAGCTTCCAGTATTATCCCCTTTTGTAATCTTTTTGTTCTTTTTGTTTTTGTGATGTAACATTTCTTATCTCTAAATGGAGTAGTCCCTTCCTCTTTTTCTATTCTTCTTTTAGAAGAAAAAAGAAACCTTTTGTCAGTTCTGGGACATGAAAAGAAAAACCTGTCAGGGCAATGGTAAATGGGTAGTGGGTATAATGGGAAATAATATTGTGTCTTTTTTCAGGGCTTAGAGACAGCAAAAATTGCCTTGGACAAGTCACTTGATGTGTCATTCACTAGCCTATGACTCAGCAGGGGTCCTTGACCTTTGCTAGGCCCCCTCCGAAAGCCTCCTCATGCTAGCTTCTCAGTCAGATTGTCGCTGGACAACTGGTAACTCCCAAACTCCCACCTCAGAGATTCCAATGAATTGAAAGCAAAATGGAAAATATCTTATTAATCCAAGTGAGCATTCAGGAATAAGTGAGGGAAACTTCTTAGAAATGAATTCAGATCTATAAAAATTTCCTCAATTCATTTGGGTCCTTTTTACTTATAAAGAAATATTTTTGGGTTTTTTGTTTTATTTTGGCATATGTTTTATTGCTTTGAAATATTTGTTTCTGTTTGGATTTGCTGTGGAATAAATTTAAGCATTACAGAAGAAATTAAACAGAAACTGTAAGGAATTGAATGGATACAGAAAGTTACCCAGAGCTGATTTTATATTTGCACAGGTATGTGAATATTTTAGGTGAAAACTCAAGAGAATATATTTCCTTATAGATTGCAGGCTGTGTTTTTTTTTTTTTTTTTTTTTTTTTACGGTATTAGAACACTTCCCTGAGCAGTATTTACTGTTTTTCTTAGTTTTAGTGATAAAAGCTTTCGAAGAAGAATAAAGTGAAACCATGAAAAATTACCTAACCAAATGGGGGTGCCAGAAGTGATTTTATACTTATTTCACCCACATGTGTGAGAAAAGTATTTAGTGTTCAGATACCTAGGTGAAATGAAGAAATAATTGAGAGTTATAATGGAACAATGTGGTAAAGAAAAGGGCAAACTGATGAAGACTTTTGAAGTCAAAGCAAAGGTAACAAATATGAGGAGAAAGCGGTGGGTCTGTGTTAGAATTTGAAAGCTGGTTAAACATCATGACAATATGTGCTTTCCTTAGATGGCTAGGTGTGTTTTCATGGAGATAAGCTCCAGCTAGGGAGGAAGGGGTGTGTTTTTGAGAAAAGGATGTAGATAGTCTTGTGAAGGAAAGGCATGGTACCTGTTGTTTAAGTGGCGTAAAGGAAACAAAATATTTTACTGGAGTGACAAGTCCTCCCTGGAAAATTTTAGGAGATTTTTGTATTTTTTTGAGACAGGGTCTTGCTCTGTGGTCTGGGCTGGAGAGAGAGAGAGAGAGAGTGATTGAAGCTCACTGCAGCCTGGGCATCCCGAACTCAAGTAATCCTCCTCCCACCTCAGTTTCTCAAGTAGCCAGGACTACAGGTATGCGCCACCACGCCCAGCTTATTATTTTTATTTTTTTTTTATAGAGATGGGTTCTAAATATGCTGCCCAGATTGGCCTCAAACTCCTAAACTTAAGTGATCCTCTTGCCCTGGCAAGAAGATATTTTTGATAGTATATATTGAATGGTTCTAGTGGAATGTTATAATTCCAAGAGCATCTACTCATTCGTATTAGTTTAAAAACATTAACGAAGTGTTGACTTTATTAACATCTTTCTGTCACACTATACATATATATGCAAACCCCGTTCATTTTTTTTCTGTATGAGATTCCTCAAACTTTTATGATTCCAACTCCACTGTCATATTCATTGCTTGAAATATTTAAATATTTTATCCTATATGATAAAATTCAAACTTCTTGCTTGATGTAAAATTCATGATCTTTTATCTCTTATTAGTTTTATTTCTCATCTCCCTCTGACTTGTACTATTCTTTCTTACAACCATACAAATCCACATGTATTTTTTCAACCACATTCTCCTTCTTCCTGGAGTGCTCTTCTACTTCCTGGGGTAGATTTTACTCATAATTAAATTATGTCCCTCTTTTGGTGAGGCTTTATCTGGCCCTTTAATCTGAATTAAAGGTCTCTTTCATATCCTTTCATTATGGGACTTATCATAGCGCATTACAATTTTCTGTTGATTTTTTTTTTAACCTCCCTTATTTTGTTTTTAATATTTTCATAGCAAGGTCTATGTCCTTTAGATATTAAATTCTTACACCCGCCAAATAAGGTAGACCCTGGTAATCTGTGTATAGAATGAATGAAATTATGCAGTAACACTACGTGGAAAACTAATATTTTAAAAGTGGAAGTTTCAATAGTGCTATAAAATGCTTTTATATCTCGATAAGCAAAGATCATAGTGTTTGTAGTACAATTCCTATGCTTTTGCAATCAAGAGGATACTCAAATGTGCAAGTGCAATGAAAGAGGCTAGATTACACTAATCACATTTTCTTGGAACTGCTCTTGCCCAAGAGCTAATACAAGAGAAATGTTACCTCTCTCTTTCCTGATTGATGCCAAGTGGTACACAAAACATGGAATGAAAATGTAGTCATTTTTTACATACTATATAACCTCTTGTGAGTATCCTGAAAGACCTAATATAAATTTGGTAAAAATAATACTAACAATGTATGTTAATTATAAGGAGGCATTTAATAAAAATGATTATTAAAAAATGCACTGCATTTTCACCGTGTGTATATAAACACACAAGTATAATGCTGTGAAATGCTTTTTTTCTAAATCAAATCTTATTGTGGGGATGAGGTATTCCCTTCATTTTCACTTACCCATCCAAAGATTCCCTTAAGGACTTCCTTTGAAACTTTAGTTCTGAAAAGCATAGTTTGAAAAGTGTCAACTAAAAAAAAGAACATGACTATATAAGACATGTCAAATGTCATCAAACTCTTTTCTTATCCTTATATTCTAGAGATTTTTACAGAATAATAGATTTTGCAAAGCAAAATCTAGGCACCCACATGTTATAGAAAATCTGAGAGCCTGTAAAAAGTTCAATTTTCTGTAAGAGTATCAAAATTTCATTTTCTGTAAAGGGATGAAAAAAATAATTCCTACCCAAAATAAGTGAAGCTATCATTTACATTTTATTTGGGCAGTATAGCTAGATTCTGAATTCTAACTTGATTGATTAAGTTATGGTATTTTGAATTATAAATTTGAGAAATCATGGAACTTCTTTATATACATTATATAAACATATTATTTGTTCATAGAAACATGGAGTGATTGGCCCTATCAGCTTCTTTGCCATAACTCATACAAGGTTCTCCTTGAGCATAATTTTGGATCCCCTTATCAACTATACCTCCCTTTTCTCAAAAACCTCAAATTCATAGATGTCTCTCTAAAAGCACAGTGCTCAGCAATGATCTGAGTGGAGTACAGAGGGATTTATAGCTACCTTGTTTCAAATGTCGTATTTGACTGTTAAGCCCAAGGTTGCTTTAGATTTGTCAGAAACAACTATTTGACTCAGTGAAAACGAATACCTAAGTCTTTACCAAATCGACTTGTCGTACCTCAGGGATGAACAATACATTGGATTCCTCATAAAATCAGTTTAGTTTAAAAGGTAAAGAAATCCTTTTGAATCTGTTGTAAATACGTGTTATAATTATATCCAAATATACATACCCAGAATTTTAGATGATGTGCAAGGAAACAATCGAGGGAAAGGATAGAGTCACAAGCTATTTTCAGGATTAAAAAATATATAAGGAACTTTAGGTGTTTGTTGAAAATAAGGGTGGAAGAAACTAAAATATTGAGTGTTTTTCCTTTCAGTTGGAATCATATCAACTCAGTGTTGTAATAATGTTGCTCATTTTACACTGTCCTGTGGTCACGTGTATATATATGTATATAGTGTATATTTGCTTAATAAACATGGGAAAAATAAATGAATTATCTTTAAATAAATGCAACATACCAGCTGTAAAAGTTCCAGTGGAAACATTCTGGAATTGGTATCTTCAAAAGGTAGATAATCTAAAAATATGAATAAGTTTTAAGAATATTTAATAAAGCTCCTGATTGGAATTTACAGTGCTGGTTGTTAAATTTCAAAAGACATTCCTCATCCACTGTGGCTGACAAGAATATGGGCTAAAAGAACCATCCATACAACTTACTGCTTTTGTGGCTGTCTCTTTATGACTGTGGTCAAGTTTGTCCTTGAGACTCACATACAGACAAAGCCTCTTCTGCATATGCCTCCTGTAACAGTCCCTTGAAAACCCTCTTTTCAGCTTTTTTAGACATTCATGAACAAATATTATGGTCATTGTTATGAAAGAAAAGCAATTTCATTTGTCTCAAAAATTTATTTGCTACTTCTCCCCAATTTAGTTGGTAAGACTAAAAAAAAATCCTGTCACACATAATTTAAATTTCAGGTAAAGCAAATAGAGAAACGTCTGAGCTTTCAATTTGGAAACTTTGTTTAGCCTTTCCTGGTGTTTCAGAGTACTCATCAAGCGTTAGTGTCTTGGTTTCAGAATGTGTACTCAGCAGTTCTGGCCACCAGAGAGTTCCCTTGCTCAGGATCCTGCCTCCCCTGGTCGAAAGCCACAACATCTGAAATTGTGTTTTATCATCATACTGGGATGCAGTTATCATCATTCTTTCTCTTAAAAATGACTAAGTTATTTTTCATTTTGTGTACATGTCATCATTCATACAGAAACCATTCGTTGCCATTGAGAATAGCATGGACATTTTGAATTTTTTCCACTATTTTATCATTAATTACCTGCCTCCCAATTTTTATTGTGGCAATACAAAAGGTTTTACATATGGGATTCTTAGTACGTATTTCTGAGTATCTTTATGCAGCACCAAACAATGGATATAATGTTAACAACATTAAGGGGTAACTAAAATAAATTGTATCTTAACAAATTGGAGTTCTTTTTTAAGTAAAATAATTTTCTGAATATGTTTTGCTAGAGAACGTAACAAATTTCATTCTATGAATTACGTATCCCTTCAGGTGACTCCTCTGACAGCATCGTTTGGCAAAACTTCCCTTTGGTTAAGAAGGAGGCACAACATTCTTTATCATTTCAAGTTGTGGCAGATGAAGGGAAAGCCAAATGCCAAGAAGTGAGGCTGAGGGTAAACAAAAAGATAACTGCAGATGGAGTTTGCAAGATACCACTATATTTTAATCAATATAATTAGTATTTAATTCTCCCCTTTACCCAACTGTAAAAAATTGAACTGGGTCCGTTTAGTTACACATATACCTGATCTTTTGAGATGTTACACTAATGCAGAATAAAATAAAACAAATTCGTTAAACGAAAGTCTTGGGGTTAGATTGCAACTTGTAAGTCATCTTCAGATCGTGAATTCTATCTTAAATCTTTTCATGTTTGTGAGGCATTTGGTATTCGCTCCTAACTATGTAATAATATAGATTGCAAGCAGAGTGCAGGCAGTAGGCACATGTTAAGAATTTTAGGCTGTTCTTTGTGAGAGCAAAGATTTGCAAATTGAAACTAGCTGCGCCTTCCACGTATGATAGTGAATTTTTTCAATCAGGAAAGTTAGTTTGTAGGTTTAGGATGGATTGACTTGATTAAAGCAGATCCAGATTTTACTACCACTTCTGATTCTAATTCTTCTGCATGCTTTTATTACAATTTAATTGCTAAAGAAATGGGATTTATACTTTAAATTTATTTTATGTATGTTATTTACCTATCGTCCCAGAAATGTTGTTTATTTCCTATCATAGAACACACTTGATGTCTCTGTATTCAAGGTACAGGTTGTAGTGTGGTTAGGGTTAGGGTTTAGCATCAGTCATCTCTGATGTAGCTTTGTTAGGTATATTGAAATTTTTGTGGCAGTTTAAAAAATCAGAAATGGATAATATATTCAAGTACTACATTTTGTTTTTTCTTTTTTCCATGTTAGTTTTGGAGAGTTACTATAGAGGGGTACTTTGTAGACATTTCTCTTTCCTGTCTTTTGATGCTCAAATTATTTTATATAAATTCAGAAACAATCAGATTGGCTGGCTTTGTTTTATTTTTTGGAACTGATTTCCTCTTGATTGTAAATTTGTCATTGGGGAATCTTTTTCTCCTTTTAGGCCAAACAGCTGTTTTTAATTTTATTTTTATTTTTTCCCCCATTAAGGAGGTCAAGTTCCTTTGGGGGAAAATCTTCAGTTCATTATGTTCTTTTCTTTTATATCAACATGCACAACAACAAAATACAAATTGCTTTTGGGCTGAGATTTGCTGTAATAGATTTAGTAGCATTCATTTAAATACCTTGGCCGTTCGAATTGGTAGCGCCACTTCCAACCCTTAGAGCGGAATTTGGAGCTTATTATAGCTAATTTATTTTCTTCTGAAAATATAGAAAATACGTTCTTAGCCATGTATTATTGGGTTGTTGGAAAGAATGATATTTGTTTAGCTTTTGTTCCTATTTTGCTGTGCTTTCACATTCCCTTTATGTATATCCAGGTCTGATTAACACAAACCATTAACCAAAGCCTGTTTTAGATGCTGTCGATGTTTTGGTATCTGTTCTTTTTATAGATGCCAAAACATTTATCAAATTCCTATGCTTTTTATATAATATCTTGAATTAAGTGATTTTTTAAAATGTCTGTGTTTCTGAGAACCAATGAGTTCTCTTGGAATGAATCTATGTAATCACGATTAGTGACTGGCAATACAGATTTTGTTCTATTGTAGATTATTAGTAGTTAAATCAGTAAAATATTCACTTACACGTAACCTAATGAAAAATAAGTGAAACTTAAAATAGTGAAACTCATAGATGTTTACAATATATTTATGAATGTCAGAATATCATCCAGGCCTAAGTAATCTTTTTTGTTTTGTTTTGTTTTTTTAAGATGAAGTCTCGCTCTTGTCCCCCAGGCTGGAGTGGTACCATCTCAACTCACCGCAACCTCCGCCTCCTGGGCTCCTGGGTTCAAGCAATTCTCCTGCCTCAGCCTCCTGAGTAGTTGGGATTACAGGTGCCTGCCACCATACCTGTAAATAATCTTACCTCTGTTCTCTTACTAAATGGAAATAGGACAAATACAACACTCACTTATAATCAAACAATCTATTTGCTCTTCCTTCCCTCCTTCCCAAGAATTTGAAATATAGATTAATTTAGTCCACTGACATATGTATCATAGAAACGCAAAGAGAGTCAGGTATGTGTTGGGTGGGAAAACATATTTTAGCTTCCTGTCGCTTTATAATCACCTCCAAATTTGAGTATGGGCAGAGAAATCCAAGAGTGTTTGCTATATGAAAGACCTTGCTTTTCTTCTATTTAATGTTTTCTCTTTCTAAAGTTTCAAAGATCTAGATAGTAACTAGAAAGCAGTAACTACTTTCAAAAGTACTGTGAAGAATGATGAAACCATGAGGACCTGTGTGTGGTTTATCACCTCTTTCTCTTCTCTAAAATATAAACTAAGAGATAATTTCCATTTATGATTGAAACCATGTAAGTCATCAAATTGTCAGCAACTTGAGGAGTTTTGGCCAGAAGCAGAGTGTGTAAGACCAGGTTAAGGAGAAGGACTTGAAGGCAACATGCTAGTTTGATACTGTATCACAGGCGACAGTAACAAAACAAATTTGATGTTTTATCACAGGTGACAGTAACAGACAAAGACACCTCAGCAGTAGTATTCAGAAGTCAGGAGGGATGGTTTTTCAAGTTGGCAAGTGGTAGCCTCATGCGTCTTGGTGACAGGAACTATTACAAGAGATGGCCCAAGTATTACAGAGAAAGTCAAGAGAGTGGCTCCAGTGAACTCCCCTCAAAACATAAGCTCAGTCTGAGAGTTGACAAGGCTATTCCTATATCAAGAAAGACAGCTGTTGATGTTGGGCCTGGAATCTGACATTGTACTTCACAAAACTGAAAAACAAATGCACATAATAAAACTAAAGAGAAATGAGTGGATGAAGACATGCAATTTTCCATCCTGAATTACTCGTCTTTCCAATACTTTCTCTTCTCTCTCTCCCTCTCTCCTTCTCTCTCAGAACAAAAGAGAGTTCATCAGGATCTAGAAAAACAAAACTAATACAAGTACATAAAAATGTGTAGTTATCTTTGTATGGGATTCATAGGAGCCTATTAGTCATATCTCCACCTATTCTTAATTTCTTAGCTAATTGAAATAGATGCAAGAGTCAACTGGGCATTGAAATACAGCATGAGGTTATTTTTTCATTGAAGGAAGCAGTTTAGACTCACATTGAGTGTTTTACAACTTCTCAAAATGAATCCAAGCAAACAGTTATAGATGGACAGATGGAAATAGCAGACTTGCCCTTAAAAGGGCAGGACATTCCCTGGCGAGGTTACTGGGCAAAGTAGAAATAGAATAAATTTCATTTTTAAAAGCAGGTACCTTCAAGAGAATTAAAACAGAGACATAACAACAAGTAGGCAATGACTTTTCATCTATTATTCCTGTCTAGTGGGAAAACAAAGGATGCCAGGCTCTCATTAGTCTTCGTAGCTTCCTTTTCGATGAGGCAGTGTGAGAAGGGGCAGAAAATGGCAGAAATTATTTTCCAAAGTGCTTCACTGAGATGGCAGCAGAGCTGGTCAATGCTCCTATTTTATGGCACCATGAAGAAATACTGTGACTGGAGTAGATATATTTCCTTCTATTATCCTGGAGAAAGTCTTGAACTTCAAGTATCCAAGCATACACAAAAAAGCAGGTTACGTACAAAGAAAGAAAAATAAGGCTGACTTCAGATTCTGCAGAATTAGATATAGAAGAACAATAAGCAATACAAAGTACAAAAGATTCAAGAATATTGTATTCATCTAAGTAATCCTTCATGCTTGAAAGCAACAAAAAATGTTTGTAGATAGGCAAAGTCACAGAAAGTACACCATGAACTTCTGAGAGAAAGAAGTTGTTTTAATATAAATTTCAGCATGAAGTTACTGAAATGATCAGAAACATTAAAACTACACTATAATAAACTATGTAATAACTACATTATTATGCTGCATAATGTCTTAGAAACAGTGAAAACCTGGACCTAAATGAAAGAGGAGGTTGAGAATTAATACATGTCTCTCCAGAAACAATGCATATGGGAAATTTCATTAGACCAAATAAGAAAATCCTGAAGACCTCTAGTCAATTATTCTTTATTTGGAAAGGTGACATCTGCGGAACAAGTCGGATATATATCCAGGCCCTTACTACAGGGCAGCAGGACACAGAAAGCCTTAGAAGGGAAGTGCCAGTTTTACTTGCTTTGAGCTAGGAAAAGTGGCCAAGACCTAGAGATTTGTTAAAGGATACTAAATTACAGTTGGAGAGGATGAATAAGTTCAAGTGCTCTATACGAGAGTTGGATGACTTCTTGTTAATGATCACAGAATTAAATAAAGCACTGTCTATAGAGTATTGAGGGCAAAGAGCTTGACCACAAAATTTTTAACGAGGCCCAAATCATACACATGTAAAGAAAATGGAAATGTACTTATAATTATAGTATTCATGCATCTCCCTGAAAAAACTCTTGAAGACAGAGTCATGTCAACTGAAATATGAATCCAAAAAACCTTGTGAATGAAACATCTTTATGTAAAGACTGGTGTTAAGCATTGTATCCCACAGATAGTGCCTCTTTTTGCAAGTGCTCTTGTAACATTTCTGAAAATCATAAACTAGTAATGGGCCCAAAATAAAAGCATAAATGTATTTAAAAATTGAGATAATAAAAAATAAGGTAACTAAACTATAATAAAACTAGAAAATAAAAGCAAAATTAGAAACAAAAGTATCCAACCACTTGAACATTTAAAAAATATTTTCTCTCTTTGATTTCCCCATGGCTCAAAACAAAAAGCCAAAGCAAATTTCAAAACAACATATCAAAAATATGTGACAAAGAGTCAGTTCTACAGGGAGAAAATTCATGGCGGTAAGCAATCGTGAAATTGGAATTAAGTTACTTGCAAAGAATGGAATTAAATTAATTAAACAATTAACCTAGGACTTTTCTTTTTAAGAGCAAGAAAAGCAAAGTTCAGGAAGGCTAAAAGATATTGTGATAAAAATGAGTTTTGGCTGGTGTGCAAGAAGAGAGCTCAGTAGAAGAGAGAGTCTAGATAGAAAAGATTTACAGGATGTCAAGGTTTTGCTTCTGCATCCCAAACAGCAAAGACTGAAAAAGTCATTGAACGACAGACCCAATAGTTTCTCACTTGAAGAAAATCAATCAGTCCTATAGCAAAGAGAAGTTTGAGGATAGGATCTTCTGGGCCATGCCCATGTTTTTCAGATGGTCTCAAGGGAGCCACGATTGAGATAGAAGTGAGGTATTTAGAAAAGAACTTTGGACATGGCAATTAGTATATAGACCTGACCAGAAAGCAAAAGAATAGAAGCCTAATATACATTTGATGGAAGAACGTGAACAAGGACATAAACAAAAAGAATCTTCCACTGCATAAGTGAAGTGAAATAATCTTTAGTTAAAATAATCTTGAGTGCCTCCCAATGTCTGCTCAGGAATGTTTAATAATTGCTATGGATTAGTAACTGTTGTTTTTTTTCATCTTAATTTTTTTCAAATAGTGCTTTTATTTTGTTTTGTTTTGTTTTTCCGTGCAGTTGCCTTGTCTGTGGAGCAAGAAATAATTGGCTCTTTTAGTTCATAGGTCACTGAACCCACAGAAACCTCATTCCATATCTAATGGAGGGAACTGTCCTTTACTTAGAGATCCTAAATTTTGAGATGAGCATTCTGGTTGTTTTCCTGGAGGAGTGGGTGGTTGTATTCTCTGTTTGGAAAGATAGGTACACTTTGCAGATTCAAGAAGAGACTTTGGCAGCTATAGATTAGTTGTTCACCAAACAGTTTTCTTTCATCCAGTGCATTGAGCTCAGCCATTATTCTCAGTGTCCCCCGGAACAAACTGTGTCAATGCGAATGAGTTCCTACAAATGGAATGTGAACAGAAGGCTTGACACATAACACTTCATACATACGCTACTTCAAGGGCTTTTGCCTTTCGTGAAATGAGACCGTCTTCATTGGAAGCCATAGACTGGGAATGGCAGAGTCACAGTTAGAAGCAGCGTGGTCCTTGAATCACAGATTAGAAGTGAGCGATCACTGTTCAGAAACACCTGTTTTATACTTTATATGCAAAATAAATTATTTTATATTTGAAGCATTTGATCTGGAGGGTTTGCTTCTTATAGAAACTATTGCTCATTTATCAATATATGGTATATAACTTTTATTCTATTATTAGAATTAATATTTTTCTTTATTTTCATATATAAAGAACCTATTCTATGCTGTTCTTCGTCCAAATAACTTACTATTTCCTTAGAGTTTCTACATAAGAATTGGCTGTGTGAAAACACAGAATATTTTTAACGATTTGATAAACAGTACCAAAATTCTCTAGAAAGATTGTGCCAATTTTTTAATCTCAAGAGAAATGAATAAGGGGAATTAATTTTTTAGACAAATATTCTCTCTACGGCCCTGTGGTGAAAAGCTTTTAATATTTTTGTTTTGTTTAAATATATTACCGGCTTTAGGGCTATGGATTCTGATTTCTGTGTTGTCCAGACACAGATCCCCCTCTTCAAATTATTATAGCTTGATCAAATGTCTTAATATTTTGTGATATGGTATCTCACTCATTTCTTTTTCTAAAATAGCTAGCTTATTTCTAGCCACATGTTCTTTCTATGACCTTTAGAGACAATTTGTTATGTTTCCTTAAACGTTCCATAGGGAATATCATATTAGAAGTATTTGTTTAATAGTTCTAAGAAATTGAGTATATTTTAAATATTTAGCATTTCCGAGCAGGATATTTTCACATTTGTTTTGTTAATCTACAGTAAATTTGTGTACTTTTCTTTGTATGCTTTTGTGCATTTGTTATTCAAATTTAAGTAAAAGTATTTTATAACTTTATTGCAAGTATGACTGGAAAGCATGAGATTTAAATTTACACAGTAAACATGTTTTAAAAATCAATTGTACTTGTAGCATTTTCTGTGCAAAAGATTTTCTTATTTTTAATAAGTTGATATGAAACTAAAAACATAATACTCCCATTCATTTGGTATTTAGGCTGGTTAATATTGCTATACACTTTAAAATACAGAAATTAATACTTTTATTACATGTTTTACTGGTCCAACTACTTTTGACTACTCTGTCTAGCTATGGATGCTGCACAATAAGACAGGCATATAAGGTAAAATTCTCTAGCAAAGGAAGATAAAGATTGTGAAGATTCTGGGAAATATTCCAAACATGAAATAATTTTAAAAGTTCAGTGTTTAGCTCAAACAAGGGAAGGTTTAACATAGTAGATATTACAAAATATGTTAAGAGTTGTCCTGCTGAAGGAGTAGATTCTTTAGAGGTCTGTTATATGACAAAATTAGGACCAACAGATAGATTCAATGATTACAACTTTGATACAATGTCAAGTGAAACCTTGTAACTTCTAGAAAAGTATAAAAGGGAACAGGTCTATTTTCTAAGGTGCTGAACTCTGGTTGGAACTGGTCAGGCCATCTGTCAGGGATGCAGGGTAAGACATTCTTAAACTGGGTCGAGGCCTAGCCTCAACGACCTTGGGTCCCGTCCAGCTGTGATTCTCTCATTAGAATGTCATGCAGTGAAGGTGGTCCCTACAGTTGTGGAGCCTCATTTTAGTCATTTCAGCAGTCATTGGCTAGTGCCAACTATGATTTTATTCTTCTATCAGTTCTGTGCTGTCAAAAATCTGTTGTGCAGAACAACTCCCTATTCCCTGCACGTGCAGTTGAAAATTTGAGTTTGCAAAATTGGGAGTTTCCTTCTTATATATAAATGGTTGTTCTAACAGTGACACAATTTCCTTTGCCACAGTTTTTCATCCTTTAAAAAAATTCCTACCATATCATGTAGAAATCATTTTAAAATAATCTCAGGTTCTCAGCCCAAAATACAGAACCATTTTTTTTCACCCAAAATTTGTGGAATCCAGAATGGAAATCATCAGAATAATAGCTCTTTACAATTCAGGGTATTTATTGCATCAAATCTGTTATACAATAATATCTTATTTGAGGAGAAATCTTATGGTATCACTTCTATATCTAAGCTTATGAATTTAAAAAGGAATCAAATCTACATTGTATGCCAGTATCAAAATATCACATGTACCCCATAAATATGTACTTTTATGTATCCAAAAACTTAAAAATAAAAAAGAAATCTAAGAAATAATATATCATGTAGGGATATTATAACTGCTGTAACATTGTATATATATTCTCATTTGGAGCACAAATAAAAGAAGATCTGAAGGAATTGGCCTTTAAAACTTGATCTAGGTCTTTTGTTGGAGGGAAGGTGGTCATACCATTTACCACAAACTAATTCCTTTGTCATGTGCTTGCTGTGCTCTGGTGCTCAGGCAACACCATGCTGGTGTTGATTTTCTTAAATTTTCAAATAAGGAAAAAAGCATGAATACTCCTTTTCAGAGCATTCTTGTTTTTATTTCAGGGATCTTTTTCCTTTTAACAGAATCATTCTCTTAGGGCTCTGAGAGGTCTGGAAACTCTGGGTGTTGGTGCATTCCCTGTCTTGTGCTGTCACATTATCTTGGCTCATCGAAGGAGGCTGAAAGCCTGACAATATCCTCCCTGGTGCGTGGACAGCCAGTTTTGTATAGCCTTCCCTGTGATGTCTCCCTATTCTCTTTCCAATCCTCCTTGCTCTGGGACCTACATCCTGTGTTCTTGTCCACCCTCCATCCTTCCCTTTTTGAGTACATCATTTATTGCCGTCTTAGCTTTGGAGTATATTAAAGTGTATAGACTCACACACAGACCATTTCTGATTATTGGTCCTTGTTCTCATAGTTTATTTTGGTAGTGATCTTCACCTCATTTTACTATAAACTGGCTTTTATTTCATTTTCCCTCTAAAGTCAGACCCTCACCCTAACTACTTTTTACATTGGTGTTTAGCATTCTAGAAGCTTACGTTCCATTCTATATTGGTTTTCTACCAGTTTAGTTTGGCCAGATGTCTAGTTCTGCCCTGAGAAAGTTCATTATAGATCATTTATGGATACTTAAAAATAGTCATGTTCATAATTTAATCCTATTTTTTTTACTTCTGTAGCTTCAAAGGATTCATCTCTTTTGAAAATTATAGTTATATTTTAATAAAGTAGCCTTTTATTCCTAATTAATTTCTATTACCTCCAGAATTAGCCTTCCTCGGTATGTCTTTTAATGCTCATGTGATATAGTTTCTAGATCCCATAGCATCCTCTGAAGAGTTTTCACACCAACTCTCCACTAGGCGTGTTTCATTTTATCATATATGTAACATTTTTTTTTTTTTTTTTTTTTTTTTTTTTTTTTGAGATGGAGTCTTGCTCTGTTTCCCAGGCTGGAGTGTAGTGGCACTATCTTGGCTCACTGCAACCTGCATCTCCTGGGTTCAAGTGGTTCTCCTGCCTCAGCCTCCTGAGTAGCTGGGACTACAGGCACATGCCACCACAGCCAGTTCATTTTGGTATTTTTAGGAGAGACAGGGTTTCACCATGTTGATCAGGATGGTCTTGAATTCCTGACCTCAGTTGATCTGCCTATCTCGGCCTCCCAAAGTGCTGAGATTACAAGCATGAGCACTTTAAGGCTCACTGCACTAAATTCAATATTCCAGAGAGAGGCCCCTTCTCACTCATGCACTAAGGAATTGTGACAAGTTTACCGTGGGAGGAATATAAAGTGTGAGAATCAAGTTGGGAGGAAATGAGGCTGGAAAAGTAAGCTGGGGACAAATCATGAATCATTTTGAGCCATGCAAAGAAATTTTGGATTTATACTATAGAGGCATAAGGGTTATTATGGAAGGCAATAACAAGAATGGCTTATTATTTGTGTTATTGTTTGAAGTTTAGTATATTATTCCTATATTCAAGTGTGAAATCTTAAGTGTACAACTGGATGAATTTTTGCATATATCTTTACCGCTCTAATCAGCACATAAGTCAAGATATCAAACATTTCTGGCACTCCAGAAGGCTCCCTCAGTCAATAGATAATTTCTTACCTCATGGATTGGCTCCATTCTGACCCCTAACTTATGTTAGTTTTGTCTGTTATTATATCTGTATTTTCAGAAACATGCAAAATGTTTCTTATAGTGCTTTTCCATGTGTATTTGTTAGATGAATAAATGAATGAGAGAGAAAAGGATGAGGCAAAGAATGCAAGATTTCTATTCAGGAAGCTAATTTCATTAATCCATTTTTTTTTCATTTGTTTAACTGATTGTGAACTTGTCTAACTGAACTTCATCCAGGTAAAAAGTTTTGTCTTTTACATGAGGATATCATTAAGATACTTAGTAAAATGATATACTGAAATTGAGATAAAGTATAACTATGAAATTTCTCTAAATTGCCATTTTAGGAATTTTGTCAATAAGCTATATATTTTCATAATTTGTTTATAACAAATCATTTGGGGTCTTTAATGTACCCCTTCAATTACTGATAAATTGTCTATATAATAATGAATGATGGAAATTTTTCTGAATTGTGTTATTTATATAATAATCTCTTTCACCTAGCATAGTGTCTAGAACATATGAAAAAGCTATGAAACATGTTTGATGAAGTAAACTGAATTGTTGCAACTTAATCTTTTTTTGTTTGAATTTTTAGTTGACAAAAATGATATATACTTATGGTGTACAACATGACGTTTTGAAATATATAGACATTGAGCAGTGGCTAAATTGAGCTAATTAACACATGCATTACTTCATATTTTTTTTATAGTGCTGAGAACACAATCTGCTCTCAACAATTTTCAAGAATGCAATTCATTCATATTGACTATAGTCATATTGTACAATAGATTTCTTATTCCTTCTAATTAAATTTTGTGTCCTTTGACCAGTATCTCCCTGACCTACCCTCTGAGTCCCCCCCTTACAACCTGTGCCCCTGATAATCACTATTCTAGTCTCTACTGTTTTTTTCCCTTTCAACTTTTATTTTACATTCATGGGAACATGCGCAGGTTTGTTACATAGGTAAACTGTGTGCTTTGTATACAAATGATTTTATCCTCAGGTAGCGAGGATGGTACTCTCACCTTCTGCCATGAGTGGAAGCAGTTTGTGGCCCTTGCCAGGTGCAGATGCCCAATCTTAACCTTCTGCAAGTAATTCCAGAGACCTGAATTGGGCTAAGATGAAAATGTGACAATGCACAGCAGTAATATTTAGAAGCAAATATCAGCAGAAATTGATGGTGTTTTGGGTGCAAGGAGTAAAGTGAGTGAGATAAATAAATAAAAAGATAATAAAAAGACGTAACAAATGTCATGATACAGACAAGCAGGGAACATTATGTAAGTTCAGGGTAAGGAATTTAATCTATTTCAGGGACACTGGGTATGGCTAAGGAGAAGGAGGCATCAGATTTACTCACTTGAAGGCTGTTAAGAGGTGGGCCAGTTGCAGAATTTTAGTGGATTTTAGAGACAATGAAAGAAAGCTGCTTTTTAAGATGCTGGTTGTAGAAGGAGAGCAATTGCTCCGAGGCAATGGCTAAAAAATCATGAAAAGCCATGGAAGGGATTTTTAATGTAATGGTAGTGAATAGAGACTACGTGCATCCTAAAGTGGAAGAGCCATGAGAAAGGGAGAATAATGCACAGAAATGATGGGATCATCTGTGGATCACCATTCTGGAGAAGATACATTTCAGGGTGCAGGGTATGAATAATCCGATTACTGCTTCCTCTGCTCCAGGATAAACAAGATATGTATAGGTGCAGCTGTTGGTGAGGAAGCAAGAGTTCAGGAATGGGTTCATAATGGACTCAAACTTTTCCTGTGATTTCAAAAGAGAAATAATCTTCTGTGAGGTGAGAGCATGTTGAGACAGAGAACATGAGAGTGAGGACAGAATTTTGAAATGGCCATTCAAGGAACTAGGAGTGGGAGCTTATTCAGAATATATAATTGGATGACTACGTCATTTTGAAAGAACATATGAAAATGTATAATATGAAGTTTTGTTGGGATAATCTAATAATCTATATGGTTGTGTGAGTGTGTATATATATATTTAGATGTGCTGGGCATCCAGAGCAGTTATTTTGCCAGGCTACACTGAAAGAAAACAAAAGTAAAGATGTGGAGGGTTATGAACCATTGAAGATGGGGAAGAAGGTGGTATTAGATTTTTTTTAGCAAGCAAAGACAGATAGCAAAATTTTAAAGACAAAAAATTGTCGTTTTCTGAAAAAATAAAAATAAAAAAAAGGATATTGGGGTTTTGTTGGCTGAAGTGAAACAGTAGTTGCAGGCTGACCATGGGAGCAGTTGTAAAAGTCAAGTGAAAATCAAGTCTTTTCAGTTGAGGCAACCAGCAAACTCTAAAGCCATTAGGTGTTAGAAGGGTCGTCTACATTATTTGGGGATCTCTCCAAATTATGACTCCTATAGTTTGGATATTTGTCCCCTGAAACCTCATATTGAAATCTGATCTCTAATATTACAAATGGGGACTAATGGGAGGTATTTGGGTCATGAAGGCAGCTCCCTCATGAACAGATTAATCCCCTTCCTGGGGGAAGTCACATGAGTGAGATCTCGCTCTCACTCTCTTAGTTTCCAGAAGAGCTGGTTGATAAAAGGAGTCGGGCACCTTCCCTCTTGCCCTTGCTTCTCTCTCACCAAGTGATCGCTGCACATGCCATCTCCCCTTCACCTTCTGCCATGAGTGGAAGCAGCCTTTGGCCCTTGCCAGGTGCAGATACCCAATCTTGAACTTTTGCAGACATCAGGATCACGACCAAATAAATTATTTTCCTTTATAGACTACCCACCCTCAGGTGTTCCTTTATAGTAAAACAAACTAAGACAATGGCACTGAGGAAAATTTGCTTTTGAAAGCTTTTTTTTTAAAAAAGACATTTTATTTTCAGTGTCACGATTAGCCTATTACATTTAGCAATCTGCAGCATGGGTGCAAAAAAAATCTACGTTAAAAATTTTGTTGGAATGCCTTATGTTTTCCACAAAGCAGAAACTAAAATAGCCTGGTATACAATTAGTTACAAATATAGTCCTTGAGTCTTTTGCCCATACACATGAGTATTGTCTAAGGCATGTCTTTATGGCAGCTATGTCCTGCCACCACAGGGCTTGGCTGAGTTCACAAATTTGTTGTAAACTGTAGCTTTCCTGTCACTTTTCTGGCTCTTTTCTCCAGCTAAACTTTGTTTTCTGACAGAAATTAAAATCTTCTGCCACTATCATTAACTACTGCTGCTATTGGAACCATCATTGTAGCCACTATGGTTTTGTGGTTGGGCAAAGTGTTGACTTCCACCATTAAAGGGTCTAGAGCTTCTGCCTCCAAAGTTTTCTCCCCTCGTGGCTTCAAAATTTAAGGATTGCTTATTGTAATTGCCAAAATCCTTGTAGTTTCAACCACCTCTCAAACTGCTCCCGTCATTATCAATTCCATTATAGCCATGCCCACTGTCACTATATCCACCACCACCATGATTGCTACCAAAACCTCCTCGACCGCTGTGGTTTCCTCCATGACTCAAGTTGTCATCCCCATCGAAATCACCTCCACAACTTCAACCAAAGCTTCCAGAACTACTTTGACCTCTTTGGCTGGATAAAGCACCAGCCATCGCTTGTTCATACAGAACCTTTTTACTTCACAGTTGTGGCCATTCACAGGATGGTATTTCCAAATGACAGTCTTATCCATGGAGGCATGGTCATCAAAGGTTACGGAACCAGAGCCCCTCTTCTTGCCGTTGCCTCTGACAGTCATGATTTCAATCACCTTAATGTTTACATACTGTTCAAAATAATTATTTAGGTATTATTTTTCAGTGTCTTCTTTAATGCCACCAATAAAGATCTTTTTTTTTTAATTTTTAATTTTTTTTTATTTTTTTACAGTTAAGCAGGCCCTTGGTGTTTGAGAATCTTCTCTTGAGACAACCCTCTTTGGTTCCACAACTCTTTCATCACCTGTGTGGCCTTGCATTCAAGGCTGCATCCACCTCCTCCACAGTGACATATGTGACAAACCCAAAGCCTCCCAAGCATTTGGATCTGTTACTGCTGCACAGTCCAGTAAGCATTCCACATTGCTCAGAATGGCTTCTCAGAATCGTTGGTTGTTTTAAAGCCCAACCTTCAAACAGATGAAGAGCTTCTTCAGCTGTTTAGGCTCTTTGGGAGACTCTGACTTAGACATGATGGCAGTGGGAGAAGAGATTTAGAGATGGTTTCTCTGTGGTATTCACCAGTAGAAGGCTTGAAAAGTTAAGTATCAAAAAGTAAAATGTAATGCAGCACTCCATGAAATGGTATTGTAAATCCTGTATTATTTGGCTTCCTGTGCCCGAGGTTCTCTTAAGTAACAGTAGGGAAGACGAGATTCCAAAAAAGGATGACAAACAAAAATAAATGAACAAATGAATGAATGAATAATGGTGGGTCTATGAGGGTAGTGGAAAAAAGAGAAAAGAAAGTTTTGAAGAGATACTCCAGGGTTTGTCATGTTTCAATGTCCACTGCAGTTCTGCCAGCTCCTGACCAATGAAATTTGGCCATGCTAATGAATCAGATTGCTCATCAGAAAAATAGAGGTGATATTGCAACTATTGTATATGGTAGTAGTGACAAATATTACCTGTTACATACCTAAAATAGTGTATGGTAGTAAGTGCTTAAGAAATGTTAGTATTTATTATCATTTTATTATTTATCTAACTCATAATTAAGATGACAAACACTGCAAAATGAAGAACAGTTCATAATAAAGCCATATATATGTATATATATACACACACAAATATGTATCAGTATTTATAAAAATGTTCCCTTTAATCATGCAAATAATAGGGTCTTGGTAGGCAGTCTCTTTCTATTTTCCACAAATTCAAAGCATTGTTTTGAATAGGCTCAACTCTGACTGTAGGGCCCCTTTTTGATATCTGCAAGAATCACCAGCAACAGAATCACCAGGACACAACCTAGCATTTCAGAGTTAGAATCCTTCTGCTAGAAAGTGGAAGAAAAGGAAAGATGTCATTTACAATGTTGATTTTAGGGACAGCTCGTTCATCTCAAAGAGATTTGGCTCCCTGCTCTCAGAAAATCTTGGGATTAGGCTTTTTTGTCCTCTTTCACGATTGCATCCTTTTAATAAAATGAATGTATCAGGAGAAGAAATAATTATAACAGTAATTTTTAATTATTATTTAAGAAATATATTTCCTGGAAATAATTGCTGCAAATTTTTAAGGAAGTTGAGGCTCAGATTTAGATAAATAGAATGAATAGACTGCTCTTAACACTTTCAACAAAGTTATAAATATGCATATTGCTGAAGATCTAAGACTATTTTTAATTCAACAGAAATAAACTGTACTGCATTTACTGCCATGACATGCAGTGCATCTAGAATTGGCCTGGATTAGCATGCCTTCCCTAGGCCTGGATTCTTTTCTTAGGAACGTTGAGGGGAATTCTGCTTACTGTGGGAAGAAAATTTGCCTTTAATGATGAATTTATCTACCAGATTTAAAAAAATACATATATATTTTTGGAATTTGTTGAGTAGGTTGTATTCTCACTATTCTTGGTGCACTGACTGTATCTCCCACATTTAGCCTACCGCCTTACCTCTCAAAACAATTGTTACCATGTGCCCAAATAGTCTTTCTGCCAGTCATTATCAGTGTGTAAAAGTCATCTGAGAAGTGATAAAAGGAAGCCTTTAAAAACTTAAAGTTTTCCATTTTGGGAGGCTGAGGCGGGTGGATCATTTGAGGTCAGGAGTTCAAGACCAGCTTGGGCAACATGGTGAAACCCTGTCTTTACTAAAAATACAAAAATAAGCTGGACGTGGTGGAGAGTGCCCGAAATCCCAGCTACTCAGGAGGCTGAGGCAAAAGAATCGCTTGAACCCGGGAGGCAGAGATTGCAGTGTTATGAGATCACGCCACTGCACTTCAGCCTGGGTGATAGAGTGAGATTCCATTTCAAAAAAAAAAAAAAAAAAAAAAAAAAAAAAAAAAAAAAAAAAAAAAACTACGTTTTCATTTAGAAAACAGTTTTTCAAGAATGTTGTGTGATTTCTTTTTTTTTTTTTTTTTTTTTTTTTGTATTATGAAAGCAGATGGCCTTATGGTATAAGCACATAATCCTGACAACAGAATCCTCCTTCATCACTCATTCACTTAACAAATGTAATAGTACTTATTAAGTACCATCAAATATCAACATGGTGGTAAACACTGGGTTTACAAGGATGAAAAACTTTCTTGCTTTTGAGGAAGTTAAGATATGGTTGGCTTCTAGTGTTGTAAGCAGAAAGGCACATTTGCAAATTATTTAAATAGATTAATATTCTTTTTTTTTTTTTTTTTTTTTGAGACGGAGTCTCGCTCTGTCGCCCGGGCTGGAGTGAAGTGGCCGGTTCTCAGCTCACTGCAAGCTCTGCCTCCCGGGTTTATGCCATTCTCCTGCCTCAGCCTCCGAGTAGCTGGGACTACAGGCGCCCGCCACCTCGCCTGGCTAGTTTTTTGTACTTTTTAGTAGAGACGGGGTTTCACCGTGTTAGCCAGGATGGTCTCGATCCCCTGACCGCTTGATCCGCCCGTCTCGGCCTCCCAAAGTGCTGAAATAGATTAATATTCTTTAAGAACTTATGGCAGATCATCCATATACCTTTTACCCTTAATATTATAAAAATTACATTATTTGCAATATTAGAGCTAAAAATATTTTTATACCATTGTTTTCTTAAAAAAAGTTATGAATGTACACCTGATTATAATTAATTCAAAATAATACAAAACATACTGGTTAAAGGATGAAAAATCTTGCTTCTCATTTTTCTTTCCTTTTCTCTTCAGCTTTCTTGGCCAAAGGCAAAAACTACTAATGGTTTAGGTGTATTCTTTGCAAGATTTATTTAAAAAGAATGAATGTCTTGGTGTGTGTCTTCTCATCCAGAAACGTGAGATTTTGCTGCATTTAGATATTTTTTCTACTATGTTTTCTAATTTCTTGTTGCCAATGAATGGAAAAGTTATTTTTGGTTTATATATTTTCACCTTTAGCAACATTACCATCTGTTTATATTTTTTCCAATATTTCTAAATTGAATCTCTATATGTTCTAGAGAAATATAAATGCCATCTATACATAATTATATTATCTTTATTTGTAGTGTTCATTATTTTCTGTTATTGCACTTCTTGGATCTCGGGAACAATGTTGAGAAGTAGTCATGTCATTTCAGTCAAGACTTGGTTGCAAATAGCATATATTAAACTTAGTTAAACAGTGGAAGCTAATATGAGATTCACACAGTTGCAGAAAGAAAAGTCATCGTAGCTTGGCCTGAAGAACAATCAAAATTAGTAACTGAAATTCAGCCAGCACTTGTCTGAATAGCTCAATTTTTAATTTTCCCTCTATTTTGGCCTCCGTTTCTACAGCTACTGACTTCCCCCCTACTGAAGGGGACCACAGATACAGAGCTCTTCGTGTGTCATATCTCAAAACTTTTGGCTACCACTTAGGATTGAATCTCTTTCTTCAGCTTCAGTTTGAAAACAATCCAGAAAAGAATAATGATGTTCTTGGCTTACCCAAGAGTTTTAGCCTTAAACAATGACCTAGAGATTGGTGGCACCCTTTACCCCTACCATATACTTGTCTTGCTGTGGGGAGAAATTCCCCACAGAAAAGAGTTATTTTCTAGACGAAAGGAATAGTGCTAAGCAAGCAAACAAAAGATGCTCCCTGTAGTGGATATCCTAATCTTTTTGATGTCTTTAAAGAGAGGCCAGTCGCGATGGCTCACACCTGTAATCCCAACACTTTGGGAGGCCGAGGCAGGTGGATCATGAGATCAAGAGATCGAGACCATCCTGGCTAACATGGTGAAATCTTGTTTTTACTAAAAATACAAAAATTAGCTGGGTGTGGTGTCGTGCACCCGTAGTCCTAGCTACTCGGGAGGCTGAGGCAGAAAAATCACTTGAACCTGGGAGGCAGAGGTTACAGTGAGCTGAGATCACACCACTGCACTCCAGCCTGGGCGACAGAGTGAGACTCCGTCTCAAAAAAACATAAAAAAAATAAATAAATAAATGAAAATAAAACAAACAAATAAATAAAGGGATTGCAGCAAATATATGTTTATGTAGTGTGATGTGTGATAATTGCTATAATTTTCTGGTTGATACATTTTATAAAATAAAGAATTGGTGTTAAATATGTATATAATGTGTTTTCAGCATTTGTCTAGATCTTTATATTGTAAAGTCTATTTTATTTTATTAGGCCTTCTTTAACTTACTTTTAAATGATGTTAACAATACTTTTATTTTCTTTATTTTGATGAAGACACCTAACTTGAGATCTACCCTCTTAAATTTTTAATTGCACAACACAGCATCGTTAACTATAGGCACAATGTTGTATAGGGGATCTCTAGAACTTATTCATCTTGCATAATTGAAACATTATACCCATTGAACAGCAACTGTCTCTTTCTTTTCACCCAGTCCCTGACAACCAGCATTCTACTCTCTGTTTCTATGAGTTTGTCTATATTAGACATCTCATGTAAGTGGAATCATGTGATGATATTTGTTCTTCTGTGCCTGGCTTAGCTAGCATAATATCTTCCAGATCTATTCATGGTGATGCATGCAGCAGAATTTCCTTCCTTCTTTTTGAAGTCTGAATAATATTCCATTGTATATATATGCCATATATTATTTATCCACTTATCTATTGATGGAGCCAGGTTGTCTTTATACCTTGGTGATTGTGAATAGTGCTATAATAAACATGAGAAAGCAGATATCTTTTTGAGATCCGGATTTCATATATATATATATATATATATATATATATATATATATATATATTTTTTTTTTTTTTTTTTTTTTTTTGCTATATACTCAGAAGTGGGATTGCTAGATCATATGGTAACTCCATTTTTAAATTTTTGAGGAACCTCCATATTGTTTTTCATAGTGGCAGCATAATTTTATACTCCCATGAGAAGTGCACAAGAGTTACAATTTCTTCACATCCTTGCCAATACTTCTCATCTTTCTTTTTAAATAATAGTCATTCTACAGGTGTGAGGTGATATCTCATGTCATTTTAGTATGTAAAAGGTTTTCAACAGGACCAAGTTTCTCTTGCTTTAATTCTTGCTTCTTCTGCTTTATTTTTTTTCCTCATTTTTTTTCCTCTTCCCCTTACTCCTCCCTGTCCTCCTTTTTTTTTTTTGACCATTTCCTCCCTCTCCGAAGCTTGACAAACTATAGGTTTGGAAAAATATCTCTTAAAAGGTCTGTTCTGATAGTTGTTGGGGTAAAATTTAACCAATCATTTCAATCAAAATGTATGAATAACTGGAACAATTTCTAACTTTTTCAGCTGCAAATTTAGTAGCAGTCAGAGACGAAGAAAGCTGCAACCTGGACCAGAACACATGGACTCATATTCCTCTTCTCCTCTTATAAAAGCTGCAATCCTGTTGTGGCTCAGAGTCACCTGTAGAGTACCTATAGTGCAGGTGCTATAGAAGTATATCAGCTGAGTAAAGCCGTTAGCCTCTGTTTAAATCATTTTAACTACTTTTTTTCCCACCTGACAAGCACAAATAATATAGTTTATAGTGTTCTGAGATTCATAGTGATGAAGATTATTGGCATTGCGGGAAAAACTCTCATTATTCTAATTCACAGCAGGGCTGGATTTTTTAGACTTTATTTATATTTTTGTATCTCATTTTATCAATGGGATGGGACTACACTTTTTTTGTAATACTAACCATTTACATTTTGTAATACAAGATCTTGCCAACGTTGAAGGGTCTTCTGTATTTTCTGTCTTATGAAAGACTTTTCTATATCATGGGAATTCACTACATTTTCATGTTTTTAAAATACTTGGAAATAAAGCTGTTGGGGGTTGATATATTTTTAAAGAGAGAGTTTTTAATCTTCTATGATTTTCCGGTCATATTGAGTAAATTCTGTTACTTCATATTTTCTTCAAAACTTGTTTTTGTTTCTGAATTCATAGATAAAAATTGCATGTAGTAATCTCCCATGATTTATGAAATGTTTTGCCACATCTGTAGTTATGCTGCTTTTTTCATTCTTAAAGCTGTTTATTTGTGATTTCTTACTTTTTTGTGGAGGCAAACATTTGGTTTGTTACACTAAACTCTTCAAAGAAGCAGCTATTGCTTTTGTCTATTATTATTATTCTTACTGTTAGATTTTCTACTTGATTTATTTCTGCTTTTATCTTTATTAACTGCTCTCTGTGAGTTGTGCCTTATTTTATTTTTCCTTGATCCTTTAATTTTCCTTGATCCTTGAATTGAATGTCTAATTAATTTTTTTAGTCTTTTTTGTTTTCCAAAGTATGTGTTTTGGATTATGCAAATTACTCTTAGTAGCACTTTAGCTCTATTCAGCAGGCTTTGATATATAGTACTTTTCTAAGTAACTTATAATGTTAAAATTGATATTCTCTGTAACCCTACTGTTATGTTGAAGTGTATTTTATATATTTAAGAGGATAAATTTATTTCGTATACTCTTTGTTTTTCATTTCCAAGAGCCAATATTCTGGCAAGATGCTTGAAGCAAGTGTGAGTCTAGTTTAAATGATCTTTCTTCAGCTTTGTGACACTTTATGTGAACTGTTACTTTGTTTTCTTTTCTCAGTTCTCTTTGTTCTCTTTCTCTGGAACTACTGTTATATGGATGTCCAAATTGAGTCTAGCTTCCATGAGAAAGCTTCTCATGCTATTTCACTCTTTTTCCTTTTTGACTGCCTTCTGGGGGAACTCCTTGGCACTATTACTAGTTAGCTTTCTAATTCAATTTTAACTAAGTGCATTCTGCTGTTCACCTATCTATGATTTTTTTTAAAAAACTAAGCAATAATTTTTGTCATTTTAATTAATTTGATTATTCCTTTCTAAATGACAGTGTTTCTCAGAATGCCAAGTTTTATCAAATTTCATTGCGGATACTCACCATAATTACTTAATTTAAAAAAAATTGGTTATGTGCTTATTGAATATAGTAATTCTGTTTAGTACATTTAGTTATTTTATAACTTTGCTTTCCTAAAATACTCAGAGATTCATGATATAATTCATTTTGTATATAAGTATCTATGTTATTAGTTTTGTTAGATTGAATATTTATTATAAGCTCCAGTTAAAATTATGTTTGTCCAGCAGAAAAAAATTTTTCTAAGTTTGTAGTTATGTTATTTCTCTGCACTTAAAGTTGTTTGTTTTCTAACTTTTAAAAAATAAGATTTGGCATAAAATTTTCTGTGATATTAGACTCTTCAAAGTACCAGTCTTTGCTGAAAAATACCAGTACTTTTAAAATTGCTATTCAATAAAAGAAGCCTAGTTTCTCTCTTCTCTCTTCTCTCTCTCTCTCTCTCTCTCTCTCTCTCTCTCTCTCTCTCTCTCTCTCTCTCTCTCTGTTTCTCTCTCTCTCTCTCTCTCTCTCTGTGTCTGTATACATGTGCGGTGGTAATATGTCCTCTAGAATGGAGATTTCTAGTTTCTTATTTTGTTTATAAACTACTTGGGGCAATACCCTGACTCTCTAGATCATGCACTTCATTTATGATTTCCTAGTCAATCAGAAAACTCAGTTCTGTTGATGTCAATATTTATCTGAGGAAATTCTGACATTCATCACCATTAAGTGGTAGATATTATCTTAATTTATATCTCTAGATGATAGCCATGATTCATTCATTTTCCTAACCATCACTGCTTCTGGTCAGTAGCAATTCTGGATTCTGGATATAATCTTCATCATCATCATCATTATCTCTCTCTCTCTCTGTGTATACACACACACACACACACACACACACACACACACACACACACACATATATATATATATATATATATATATATATATATATATATAATCTCCATCCATCCATCCATCCATCCATCCATCCATCCATCCATCCTTGGGGGTCTATCTGCTTTGTATGACCCAGGAATCTTCCAATCTTCCACTCTTCTGGTCAACTGAAGGTACCTTCCAGGATTTCCAGTTCTGCTATTGCTTATTTCTGTTTCTTATATATCTTTAATAATTTCAAAGAGATTTTTGCTAGAAGTAGAAGAAATTCATGTGTTTATTTATCAATCTTCCTAAATGGAACTATACTTCATCTATATTTTTACCTAGTAAATATTTCCGTTAGTGAAAATAATGGTTTTAACAAGTTCTGATAATACAAATGTTTTCTCAACATTTCTTAAATTACTTAAAATTACTGCAAAGATATTTAACCTCATATGACTCTGGCTAAAATATTTATTATTCACTCCACCATGGGAATCCTTCTAAGGTTGACTTTGATTTTCTTAGACTTCTTTATAAAAGGGGTTGGAGAGATACTAGACGACAAATAAAATGTGGAAACTGTTTTTACTTATAAATGATCCTGAGACTGTCTCGCTCCATCATTGTTGACCAATGCTATGTTGGGCAAGTTACCAATCTCTGTATGCTTCTATTTGGCCATTGAGTTAGAGCAAGCGATGCTCTTTAAAATTTAGCATGACTATGAATCATCTGGGTAAGTTGTTAAAATGCAGATTTTGATTTGTAGATCTGAGATATAGCCTGATCATCTGGATTTCTAGTAAGCAACCAGGTCTTGCTGCTATTGTTCGGTGGGGCACAATTTGAGTAGCAAAGATCTAAGAAATAGGAAAAACTGAAAATAAATGCATTCTATTTCTTTCAAGCTATATATATGCCAATGAAATTGACCACCTAATAATATACAAAGAGTGCGTTAGAATCTATGACCCTAATTTCTCATCTGCCCATGCTCTCTCTTCTGTTCTCAGGGCAAGATAATCTCATACTGTAGATGATATGGTCTGACTCTGTCCCCACCTAAATCTCCTCTTGAATTGTAATCCCCACGTGTTGGAGGAGAGACCTTATGGGAGGTGATTCGATCATGGGGGCGATTCCTCATGCTGTTCTTGTGATAATGAGTGAGTGCTCATGAGATCTGATGGTTTTACAAGAGGCTTTTGCCCCCTTCACTCTTCACTTCTCCCTCCTGCTGCCTTGCTTCCCTGTCACCTTCTGTCATGAATGTTAGTTTCCTGAGGCCTCTTCAACAATGTGGAACTGTGAGTCAATTAAACCTCTTTCCTTTACAAATACCCAGTCTTGGGCAGTTCTTTATAGCAGCATGAGAACAGACTAACACAGTAAATGTGACTGGTGATAAAGTAACATTAATGATATATCTTGGACCATAGTTTGATTTCAACTAGACTTCCATTATACTTATATTCCTCCTCACCCAAGGGAGATCAGCCTAGATCTTATAGTGACTCTTAGTGTGTCTTGGAAGAAAGCAGAAGGTGTGTTATCATTGTCTTATCCCATTGTACTATTGTCAGAGGAGGGGCCTGGATTTCTATGATTCCTCTCCCCCAAGAGGTTGTATTAAAGTAGAAACTTTATTGCCTATGGAGTTCTTACCTTTAAGGCCTCCCAGAAGGACAAGTGTCTTACTTCCTGTTGGCCTAGCAGCTTTAACTTTCTAAGTGACAAGTTTCACTTACCTTAAGATGCTTGATGGCCAATTTGGAATTATTATCTGTTTTGTGATCAAAGTACTTGTTGTTAGTAAACTGACAGGATGTTTGTTCTCCATTTTTCTTAAATCTCTTAACAATAGGGAACAACAAATAGAAAATCTGAGACATTCCATGTAAAACCCCATAACACTAAAGTCATAATTTGGAGTTTATATATTTACTTCTATATTGATGTGTATTCTTAAGTAATTTTTAGGCTTATTTTTTTTATTCAGACATGAATTGTGAGTTCCTTTTTGCAGGGATTGTGTCATTGTATCTTTAGTACTACTTATATATTCAGTATAATGTTTTGTATACAGTAGAATTCATTGTGTATTTTTGACTGAGTTTTAAATTTCAGTTTAGTAAACATTTTTCAGTAACATTTCATTGCTTCCAGGGTACACAAAGAATGACTAATAGTACCTGACAAATTGGGCATGGTGATGATTAGATGATTAAATGACATTGATAGTTTTTCCCTAACCCTAAATGTCACAGAAAAACGTAGAGCATATTGTATGGTAGTTGCTTCTGCTAGGGGTGTGTGTGTGTGTGTGTGTGTGTGTGTGTGTGTGTGTGTAAGAGAGAGAGAGAGAGAATTCAAAAGCAGATAAAGTCTAGTGAGCTACAAGTAGCAGAGCTCTTAAAATAACTCTTCCTAAATGATATATCCTGCTTAAAATGATGAAATAAAATTTAAAATGGAGCCTCCATGTTTGTGGACACTTAAAGTGTGGTAATAAAAGCAAAAATGAGGTATCCAAGGTCATGGCAGTGAAAGGAAAGAAAAATAGCAGATAGCACACATGAAAATTACTTCAAGCAATAATATGAAATAAAAGAGAGAGTGACACATTTTTCATCGAGGAACATAAGAACCTACTAAATCCAGTAAAGTCATTGAATCTTATCAAATTCAGCTTTCTAAAAATCTACTCAGAATATTTCCACATCTCACATCCTATGATGACTCTTTTGAGAACACAAAAAAGTGGTTGCTAAAAATGTCATTCATTTGGATAATTCTTTTTTTCAAGTCCTCCTCTACATATGATGGCTCCCAAGTAATTGTCACGAGCATCTCTTCTGCTATCAAAATGTCACGACAATGGATGATAAATTGGATAAAAACCTCCCTTGGCATAAAAGGAAGGTAAATAAACAGAATAGAATATAGACATATCTCTCACCATTAACACCCATATCTATTTTGTGCTGATTTGGAGCAAGACAGTTTTCTACTAAGCCAGAGTTGTCTGCACTAATCTAAAGGGCAAGGCAAAGAAAAATGCAGTGACAGGGGTGGACACATTGGGACCTATAATGTTTGCTGGAATATGTCCTTCAATGAAGGAGTCCTTGGTCAAAGTCTCAGTTCCTGACTCATCAGCTTATTCCCTTAATAGCTTGGAGTCAGTGATTCTTTCTGGAGCATGCAAAATCTGCTATGGAGGTCAATGCAAATGGAAGCATATGAGGAAATATACTCCCACGCCTTAATTTTTATTTTTTCTGGCTGAACATTTGTTCTTGTCTTAGAATCAGGAGAGCTAATATCAGAGGAAGTAAAAGCTATTTCCTAGACTGGTGTATTGCCCAATACCACATCCTGAAGTGCTGAGAAGAGAAAGAACAGCTGGGAAGGTACTAGTGCCAGCTGCTAGAAACCTATTTCCATGATTTTTATGATCCAGAGTAGGAAATTGGGGATGTAAGAGCTGCATGGAGACTTACTCAATACAGGAACCATATTTTTAAAATATCTCTGTAATTTAATCCTTGGTACATTGCCCAGCACACATGAGAGGTGCTCAGTAACTGTTACTGAATGTGAATCGATGATTTTATATTCGTCAACCTGACCTTTCACTACCTGGAACAGCTAATGTGATGATAGAAACATGGAATATTGTGTTGCACAGACTTTATTTGTTGTATAAACTCTCGGGACTCTTATTATTTAGATATTTACATCATAAGAAAAATCTACATCTTCTCTGACCTCAATATCCTTCAAGGTCAATCTCAAATCTATAAAAACATTTTCTTTTTACATTTTCTCATTTTAAAATAATCTTTCATGTAGACTCATTACAGGCCTTTTGAAAGCCTAAGCTAGTCATCTTCATTGATTTCTTCCCATTTATATATTCAGTTAGTTCTGAAAGAATCAGCATCACTCAGAATGATTTTTTTCTCATAGAAACACTTTACCTTGTTCACACTTACTATGTTTGTTTCATTAGTCTATCTGTTGATACAACTTTCATATATTTGTCAAGAAAATGATACTCATTAATCTATATTTCTCAGCTTTTATGATTTTTTGAATTTGATTCATATTAGCAATTCCATAGTCCTATAGCATATTAGAAGTGGATAATAACTTTTAATTCTTAGCCAAGAGCTTCATATTTACATATTTGTGTTTGTCAACCTCCTTTCATGGATATCATACTACTGTATGATAGAGTGAGCTTTATACTCAGTCATATTTTTTTCAACTTCTTTTTATTTTTCAACACATTTTTTTCCATAGTGATGGGGTCTTGCTATGTTAGCCAAGCAGGTTGGTCTCAAATTCCTGGCCTTAAGCTATCCTCCTGCCTTGGTCTCCCACAGTATTGGAATTGACAGACATGAGCCACTGCATTCAGTCTATTTTTTAAACCCTTAACAAATATTTAGGAGTAAATATCTGTCAGATGTTTTTCTCAAGAAACACTAAGGCATGAAGTTGAGTACCAGTCTGCACTAGCCTGTTCTACCCATATTTCTCTTTACTTTTTAATGATACATACAAATGTCTGGCATACTAAATAGGTCAGTTATTTTTGCTGTTGGTCCTTCTTCACTGGAATGTAAGGGCCATGTAGTCAGGGACCTAAGACTGCTTTTTTTCATTGATATATGTTATATTCTAGAATCTAGAACAGTGTTTGATGTAAAATAGTCCCACAAGAAATATTTAGTAAATAAAGTTTGTCTTTTTGTTACTTCTATTAATTTCTGAGCATGTCTTCTACATATTGATCATTGAATGTCCCCTGCTATCTTTTTCCTGTTGATTGATTTTTTTTAGACTAGTTTTTATATCTCTCTGTGCTTCCGGCTGGTTCTTTTCTCCCTTTCTTTTGAATATTTTATATATTTTTCATAACTTATGTCATTAAAACAAAATTTAAAAGAGACTTGGGACAAACAAAATAAATCATTTTATTTTGTCTCGTGTACCATCAGCATCTCATAAGATTCAGTAAGTCTGTAAGCCAAAAAGTATTGCTTATTTCAGAAAAGAACTACTCTGATTCCTGGAGTAGAGTACAGTAGAAGAGTAGAGTGAAATAGCTGGAATATCAGCCACTACAGGAGTAACGGAATCACCACTAGGCTTAACATGACAGCCATGCCTTCTCCTTGGGAACTTCTCTCCTTTTTTTTGGAGTTTTATGTCTGGTTTGTAACAAGTTTTTCAATCACTGCTGATAGTTTTAGACTGGTTATTTTCAGTTCAAATGTGTCACATAAAATGAAACCATAGTTCTTAAACATTAACATTTATAAAATAGGGGAGATAATTAAAAAATAATGTATATAAATTCTCATGAATATTACAAAATTCTGACTTTTAATGCTTGGTCACTTTAAATGACAGAATTCAAAGTTGTAAAAAGAACCCCTTGACTTAATCCATTCAAAGTCCTTTAAATATAAATCACCAGGATCTAATCAAATTGGCTTCCTTGCAAATAACTTGAGTTAGCCACTTAAGATTCAGCAGGATTACACTAAACCCTTGATAAGGATTTACACTCCCAAAGCACAGCAAAGACAAATAGTTAGAGTTAGACAAATTTACATGCATACCTAGAAGTAATTGATAATCAGGAGTATAAGCATGGGAAATAGATATTACTATTTGTTTCTTTGCCAATTTCTCACTATGTTTCTTCATTCAAGCCAGAATTGCATTGCTAAAGATTCCACTCTGGCAAGTGAAAAAAATGAATGGAATTTAGTTCTCTTTTGTGAGCTCTAAGAGGAAAGAGAAAGGACACAGTAAAGCTTTTATTGATCCAACTCCAAATCCAGTGTGTCTAACTAGGAAATTGTTCATTCAGATGAAAGCCAAAAAGCATCTCAGCCTTAATGTGGCTGAGACAGCAAAATCAATTTTGAACACAACAGCTCTGTTTAGTAAATGTTCAAAGGAGAAAAAAAGACCTTTATAAATTCATAAATGATATTAAGAATAAGAGATATGTAGCTTATACATTATATCCCTTTTATGATATACCCAAAGTGAAATAAGTGTTTTTTTGCTGGTAAAATAAAAATGACTATTTTCTTTACCCATTAAAAAGAAAATATTATCTTACAAAAGCAATGATTCTTCTACGATGGTTATTTTGAATATCACAATTTATGCCTGTGACCTAATATTTCTTTCCAAAGACAGGATGGATTTAGTCTCCCTATTAATCATATTTCATCCCATTTCTATAAATTATTCTTGTGCATATTTAAGAGTAAGTCTTCATCAATGTTTGGGTTTTTATGGGCTGATAATTTTACCTACTGCTAACTTCCAAAAAGAGCATAATGCAATATTTAAATGATTTTTTTATGACTCGTTCTATGAGTATTTTAAAATGATTGATTGCAAGATGCTATGAATAGAAAACATGCCAATAAACACATATTTCTTAATAGATTCCTTAGACAGTGGATCAGAGTTTCTTAGTAATTGTCGATCTTCCATTATTAAAAATACACTGGCTCCAGATACACACAATATGGCTTGTTTCCATTGTATATCTCTTTGTTATTCACATATTGAATAACAAAGAGATAAGATCTTGATTTAGTTCTTGTCAATCAATATAAGCCTTTGAAAATATATTTTTCTAATAATCACTCCTCATATTGAATATGTCATCTTACCTAATTTATGTTTTCATAGTAATGTACTATATTCTCTGATATTCTTCACACAATGTCTATTAGGGAATGGGGTAATCACAGAAAATCCTTTTCTGTATTAATTGTGAAATAGGTACAGCTTGGTAAGTATTTCAGATTTCAGTATAAGGTAACCAATATCACTTAAATCTTTGTCAGATGATGAGTTTACTTATACTAGCTGGAACTTGTTTTATAGATGCAGATATCTTTTTTACTTCAGTGAATGAAGACTTACAAGCTAGATTCTGGAATGTTGTACCAATAAAAAAAAATCATAATAACTAATCAAAATGAAACACAGGCTTATATTGTATGCCATATTTATTTGCTTACTTGCATACAAATTTGAAAGAACAGATTATCTTGCCAGCTACTTAATCTAATGGTGTGTGTAAAATCATCAATATAATTGGACTGTATCTGGACTATTCTGAAATGTACATCTTGTAATCATTATTACAGTTGAAAGAACTGATTTGATTGCTGTTACTTTGTTGAAGATTCTGTGGCCAGGTACAATTGTATTCTGTCATTATAGAACGTAATTTTGTATTAATCTGTTAGGAAGTATGAAGTATATGTATAAATGCATATTTCTACAAAAATTATTTTTAATTTTTGTGGGTACACAGTGGGTGTATATATTTATGGAATGTAATTTTATATTAATCTGTCAGGAAGTATGACATATATGTATAAATTCATTTTTCTAAAAAAATTTTTAATTTTTGTGGATACACAGTAGGTGTATATATTTACGGGGTACATGAGATATTTTGATACAGGCATGCAATGCATAATAATTGCATCAGGATAGAATGGGTATCCATCACTTCAAGCGTTTATCCTTTGTTTTACAAACAATCTGATGATATTCTTTTAGTTATTTAAAAATGTACAATTAGATTATTGACTATTGTCACCCTGTTGTTATCAAATACTAGATCTTATTCATTCTTTCTAATTATTTTTTGTACCCATTAACCATCCTCACTTTCCCTCACACCTTTACTACCTTTCCCATCCTCAGGTAACCATCGTTCTGCTCTGTATCTCCATGAGTTTAATTGTTTTAATTTTTAGCCACCATAAATATAAGTGAGAACATGCAAAGTTTGTCTTTCTGTGCCTGGTTTATTTCACTTAACATAATGACCTCCCATTCCATCCATGTTGTTGCAAATGACAGGACCTCATTCTTTTTGTGGTTGAATAGTACTCCATTGTGTATATGTATTCATTAATCTGTTGATAGACATTTAGGTTGCTTCCACATCTTGATTATTGTGAATAATTCTGCAATAAGCATAAGAGTGTAGACATCTCTTCAAATATACAGATTTCTTTTCTTTTGGGTAACCTACCACTGATACTGCTGGATAAAAGATACCTCTTTTTTTGAGTTTTTGTGAACCCCCAAAGTGTTCTCCATAGTGACTGTACTAATTTAGGTTCCTCGCAACAGTATCTGAAGGTTCCCTTTTCTTCACGTCCTTGGCAGCATTCATTATTGCCTGTCTTTTGGGAAAAAGTCATTTGAACTAGGGTGAGATCATATCTCATTGTAGTTTTGATTTGCATTTCTCTGATGATCAATGATATTGAGCACCTTTTTATGTACCTGTTTTCCATTAGAATGTATTCTTTTGAGAAATGTCTATTCAGATCATTTGCTCATTTTAAAATTAGATTTTTCGTTTTTTTTTTTCCTGTTGAATTGTTTGAGCTTGTTATGTGTTCTGGTTATTCATCTTTTGTCAGATGGGGAGTTTGCAAATATTTTCTCTTATTCTGTGGGTCGTCACTTCACTTTGTTGATTGTTTCCTTTGCTGTGCAGAAGCTTTTTAACTTAATGTAAACCCATTTGTTCATTTTTGCTTTGGTTGTCTGTGCTTGTGGGGGAATACCCAAAAAGTCTAGAAGAACTCTGAATTACCAGAGACTTGATCTCTCTCCTTACTTTCTCCCAAATAAATAGAGTCTCTCCCTTTGTGCTGAGCTTCCTGGAGCTGGGGGAGGGATATAAAGTGCCCCTGTGACAACTGCCATTGGGACTGTGCTGGGACAGACCTGAACCATGCACAACACTGGGTCTCACCCAAGGCCTGTTGTAACCACTACCTGGCTACTGTCCATGTCCACTCAAGGTCCTAGGATTCTGCAATCAGCAGGTGGCAAAGCCAGCCAGTCTTGTGTCTTTCCCTTCAGGGACAAGCTTTCCTCTGCCGTGGGTGGGTCCAGAGGTGCCGTCTGGAAAGCAGGGCCTGGAGTCAGAAACTTTAGGAACCTACCTCGTGCTCTATTCTACTGTGGCTGACTTGGAATCCAAGCCAGAAGACAAAGTCCTTCCCACTCTTCCCTCTCATTTCCACAAGCAGAGAAGTCTTTTCCCAGGGCAGCCCAACACAGGCCCACAGGGAGTAAGGCTAACACTGATGTTCACTCAAGGCCCTAGGGCATGAAAGTTGCTAGGTCTGGGACTCACCCTTCCAGCCCAGGGCAGGTCCAGAAATGCCCTCCAAGAGCCAATACCTAGAATCAAGGACCACAAGTGTCTGCTTGGTGCTCTACCCCACGGTAGCCAAGTCAGTACTTAAACTGATTTTTGTTTCTCATGAAGGTGCCTTTTTTGTGTAGATGGTTGTTAAGTTTGGTGTTTCTGTAGGGAGGACAATCAGTGGAGGGTTCTGTTGGGCCATTTTGCTCCACCTCATGCTCCCCATATATAAATTCATTTTAAACTTCATATTTAAATATTGGCATTTTAATTTCAAAATAAGTACTGTTTTGTTTCTTCAATTTCTACTTTGTACTTCAGTTGTGAGTTCCTATATCACTTCTTGCTTTGTTATTTATTTATTTATTTTTTAAAATTTCTGGTTTTGCTCTTGCTTCTACTTGCAATATCCCTTTATACACTCTTTTGGGTTGTTATTTGCCAGTTCAGATGCTATCTTACCCAGGAAATATTAAAGTTCTATACTAGAGCCTCGTACTTTATTAGCTGGAAGTATTTCTGAGTAGCAGATCATATTTAAATTATACATCATTGTTCCTATTTCATCTATCCACTCCTCAAAGCCTGTGACTATTTTAATTAATATCATATCTCAGTGCTTATAACAAGGCCTGTCCATAAATATTGTCAGGAACTGTTTTATTAATTTTGTTTTTATTCCTTATTTTTAACATCTTTATTATAAAATCAAACACAAATACAGAAAGCCATACAAAACAAATATATAGCTTAATGAATTATATTAAGTTGGGCACAATTGTAATTACCACCTAGGTTACAAAATCAGAAATGATGCCAACCGACCAAGAAGCTCTTTCACTTGCCCCATCTCAATCACAAAACCCTCACTCTCTCCCAAACTAACAATTATGGTGATCACCTTTTTGTTTTTCTTTATATGTGGTCACATAACTATTCATTCTTAGACTTTATAGTTTATTCTTGCTAATTTTAATTTGTTATGTTTCTTAATCTACAGTTTCCCCATTCATTTATTTCTTTTCTTGCAAATTATTTGTTCAAGAACCTGGGCTGTTTCACCTATAATGTTTCCCATATTCTGGTTCTGCTGATTTTAAACGTTTAAACATTTAAACATTCTTCTGTTCTCTGGTTCCTGCAAATTGGCATCTGAACCCAGAGGCTTGATCAGACTCAGATTTGAACCCTTTGGCAGGTTTATAGTTGATGGTGTATTTATATGTAATTTCTGGTTTTCACATTTTTGCTTCTTATGTTCACAGTTATTGAGGCCCAATGCCAAGATTTGTTGATTTATCATAGGTTGAAAAGATGATATCATCATTTTTATTTGACTAAAATATGTAAAACTGCTTCTCTTTCTTTATATGTTACTCATTGATACATTTCATATAAGAAAACCAAAATGAATGCTCTATTTTCTTTTTCATAGTTTTCTAGGTAGTGAATTTGTTCCTTATCCTCTAAAATTGGCCAGGAAGATGTTTAAAATGATATTAATAGTTCTACAAATAACTACATATTTAATATCCACCAGTCTTTACATCAAAACACTGTTTTATTCATTATCTAAAGTTCATTTTCTAGTAGATACTTCAGAAAGACCTCACTGCACAATAGTTCCTGAAGTCTTGCATGTTATAACAGATTTTCTGTACTCTTGTTCTTGATACTTAGCTTTTCAGCATGTAAGTTCTTCACTTGCTTTTTCTTTCCTTTGCTATACTGATAGCTTACTCTTTTTTTTTCTTCTTTAAAGCTTTTCTAATGACCATCTTATTTTCTTTCTCTTATATGTCACTTGATCTTTTCCTATAGATGATCAAATAATTTTTACTGTTTGCCTTAGGAGCCAGTAGTTTTATTACAATATATTTGAATCCTTGAAATCGATTTAGTGAGAATTAACACTTTTGAATTTTATTTCCCATGAACATAACATGTCACTTCATTTATCTGGGTCTTCTTGATATCTTTCATCAGTGTTTTATAGTTTTTAGCATGTATAACTTGCACATGTTTTGTTAGGTTTATATAAAAATATTTCATAATATTTGTTGTAATTGTAAATGGTACCATTTTAAAAATTCAATTTCCAATTATTTACTGGTAGTAGATTTTAACACAGTTCATTATTATATATTAACCTTTAATGCAGCAATGTTGCTAAATTCACTGAATAATTCTCTGAACTTTTTGTAAATTCTTTGAGATTTTTTAAATGTAAACTATCATGTGCAAAAATAGAATTTTTTATTTTGAATCTGGGTGATTGGGTTTCATTTTCTTGCACTGTTGCATTATCTATGATCTCCAGTACAATGTCAAATAGGAGTAGTAAAATCTTTTTTTTTTTTTTTTTGAGACGGAGTCTCGCTCTGTCACCCAGGCTGGAGCGCAGTGGCCGGATCTCAGCTCACTGCAAACTCCGCCTCCCGGGTTCACGCCATTCTCCTGCCTCAGCCTCCCGAGTAGCTGGGACTACAGGCGCCCGCCACCTCGCCCGGCTAGTTTTTTTTTTTTTTTTTTTTTTTTTTTTTTTTGTATTTTTGTAGTAGAGACGGGGTTTCACTGTGTTAGCCAGGATGGTCTCGATCTCCTGACCTCGTGATCCGCCCGTCTCGGCCTCCCAAAGTGCTGGGATTACAGGCTTGAGCCACCGAGCCCGGCGAGGAGTAGTAAAATCAAGAACTCAGTTCCTTTCACAATAGCCACAGAAAGAAAAATACTTAGGAATACAGCTAACTGTAGAAGTAAAATATCTCTAGAATGAGAATTATAAACCATTGCTGAAAGAAAGCAGAGATCTCACCAATGAAAAAACCATTCCATTCTCATGGATAGGAAGAATCAATATTGTTAAAATGGCCATACTCCTCTAAGCAATTTTCGGATTCAATACCTTTCCTATGAAACTACCAGTGGCATTCTTCACGGAATTAGAAAACAGTATTCTAAAATTCTTTTGGAACAAAAAAAAAGAACCTGAATAGCCAAAGCAATCTTAAGTAAAAAGAACAAAGTTAATAGTATCACACTACCCGACTTCAAACCATACAAGTCTGCAGTAACTAAAACAGCATGGTACTGGTACAAAAATGGACACATAGACCAATGGAATAGGTAGAAAACCCAGAAATAAAGCCATAAACCTACAATTATCATTGACAAAGCCAGCAATAACAAACACTGTTCAGTAAATGGTGCTTGGATAACTGGCTAGCCATATGCAGATGAATGAAACTGGACCCCTTCTTTCACCATATAAAATGATCAACTCAAAGTATATTAAAGACTTAAATGTAAAACCTAAAAATATAAAACACCTGGAAGAAAACCTAGGAAATATCATTCTGGACATCAGCCCTGGCAAATTCATGGCAAAGACTCCAAAAACAATTGCAATAAAAATAAAAACTGACAAGTAGGACCTAATTTAACTGAAGAGTTTCGGCACAGAAAAAAAAAAAAAAAAAAAAAAAAGCAACAGAGTAAGAAGACAACCGACAGAATGGGAGAAAATATTTGCATACTATGCATCTAACAAAAGTCTAATATCCAGAATGTATAAGGAACTTAACAAGATAAAGACAACCCTATTTAAAAAATAGGCAAAGACATAAACAGAATTCTCAAAAGACATACACACGGCCAACAAACATATGGAAAAAAAGTTTAATATCATTAATCATTAGAGAAATGCAAATCAGTACCACAGTGAGATACTATCTGACACTAGTCAGAATGACCATTATTAAAAAGTCAACAAAATAGCAGATGCTGGCTAGGTTGTGGAGAAAAGGGAATGCTTAGATACTGTTGTGGGAATGTAAATTAGTTCAGCCACTGTGGAAAGTAGTCTGAAGATTTCTCAAAGAACTTAAAATATAACTACCATTTGACCCAGAAATCCCATTACTGGGTATATACCTAGAGGAATATCAAGCATTCTACCATGAAGATACATGCACTCATATGTTTATCACAGCACTATTCACAACAGCAAATACATGGAATCAACCTAGATGCCTATCAGTGGTGGACTGGATAAAGAAGCGCTGTTACATATATACCGTGGAATACTATGAAGCCATAAAAAAGAATGAAATTATATCCTTTGCAGAAACATGGATGAAGCTGTAGGTCATTATCCTAAGTGAATTAATGCAGGAACAGAAAACTAAATACAACATCTTCTCACTTATATTTGAGAACCAGCCTTGCATATTTCAGAACAAACTCAACTTGGTCATGACATAATACCATTTTTATATATTACTAAATTCAATTTACTAGTACTTTCTTGATTTTTGTATGTATGATTTTGAGAAGTATTGGTCTGTAGGTTTTCTATCTGTTGGTATGTTTGGTTTTGGTATCAGAGTAATTATGACTTCATAATGAGTTGGAAAATGTTCTCTCTGTTCAATTTTGAGTAAAACTTGTATTACCCATTAAATATTTGATAAAATTGCCCAGTAAAGCGTCTGTTTTGGGAATTTGTTGCCGTTGCTATTGATAGGTTTTAACCATAAATTTAGTTAATTTAATAGATATAAGATTATTGAAATTTTCAATTTCTTCTTGGTAGTTAGAATCTCTCAAAGACCTTTCAATTTAAGTTATTGTATTTATGGTCATAACTTTATCTATAATATTCCTTTATTTATCTCCTATTACCTGTAGAATGTGTAGTGAATGAGGATGTCCTTCTTTTATTTCTGACATTACTACGTCCATTCTCTATTTTTCTTGGTCAGTCGGTCTGGTATAAAGTTAATTGACTTTAGGGATGCTTTCAACAGACCAGCTTTTGGTTTCATTGACATTTTTCCTATTTCTTTTTATTTTAGATGTTACTGATTTCTACTTTTATCTTTATTATTTCTGTCTTTTGTTTTCTTAAGTGTAACTTACCTACTTTTTAATTTGAGGAACAATTTTAGATAATTATTTGAGACATCTTTCTAATATAAATGTTTATGCTATAAATTTTCCTCTGAGCAATTCTGTAGCTTCATCCCACAAATTTTTGTTTAGTTGTATTTTCATTTTAAGTCAATTTTAAACATTTTCTAATTTTGGGGGGACTGCTTCTTTGACACATTAGTTATTTAGACTTATTTTTTATTTCAAAATATTTGACAATTTCCTGTTTTTGACTTATAAATTAATTGTGTTCTGATGAGAGAACAAACTTTAAAATTAATTGCATTTTCCTTTTTTGGCCAAAATGATTGTCTATCTTGGTGACTATTTTATATGTACTTGAAAATGATGTAGTTATTTCTGTTGGGTGGAGTAATCTAATGTCAAGTAGCTCATTTGTTGTCTACTTATTCTATCAATTCTAAGAGAGGAGGGTTGACATTGTCTTTGACTATAAATATGCTTTCACTCCTATAATTATTTTTCCTATGTAATTTAAAGCTCTCTTTTTGGATGAGTACACAGTACATTATTTCTTCTTATTGAATTGTACCCTTAGTCATTACGGCTTTGAACTGTGCCATTAGAGCAGAGAACTGTGGGTTCTCTATTAATTTTTATGTGAAGATTGAAGAACTCTGTACTGTCTTTCCAGAATACTCCAGAAAGGTTTTTACATGAATAAAATGACTAGGGATATTGTAAGCCTACAAGCTGCCTCTCTGAGAACTAGATAATATATATTTCCTCTCACTGTGCACATGTTTTCAGATATATATTTTTGTGAGAAGATAATTCCTTTGTGTGAATTAGAAACAAGTGCCTCTTTTTCTAAAGTACCCCTCTTCCATGCACACAACTTGGTGTGAAGCATCAGACTAGATATTTGCTCCTGCTCAATCTGAATCTAGGTGCTTTTGTGCTTTAAAGAAACTGCCCAACCATGTGTGTCTAAATGCAGTGGCCCTGGTGATTATTCCCAGTCAAGATATGAATAGTTTATGCTCCAATGTTATTTTCTCTGTGACAGCCTCATAATAATGATACATAACGTATGAAAAGGAACACTAAAAAGTCTTAGGTGGGATCAAGCATAACATAAACAATGTTGTGGCCACAGATGAAATAGTAATTTATGAGAGTAAGAAAAATTCATGTATGGGCTGTACAACCAGCATCCTGTGGTAGTCAGGAAGTTACTCCTGCAGGGTCATATGAAGTAAGTGTTCTAAGTGAGATGGTAGATGTGAGCCAGGCTCACTGCATGAATACAACGATTTGGTTGGCAGTGTTCCCACCTCCCACCTGTGAAAGAAACTTGAAAAAAATTCTTCCAGTTGCTTTCTGGCTCTGTGGGCTACAGGAAATGGTGAGCCTGGGGACATGAGAGGAAATAAGTCAGGATCACTAACAGAATCTGAAACTTATTTGCTGCTGGCTCAGAGACTTGATATCTGCAATACCTATAATGTCATTACATGGCATAAAAGATCACACTTTTATTTTAAAATCTAGTCTTGGTCTGTGGATCTGAGGATGAATGTCTGTGACCCTACAGAAGTGTACTCCTAGTTTCTTCTCCTTGCCTCCAGATGTAGAGTACAGCAAGCTCTTAGCTTATGCTTATTTACCATTTTACAGCTTTATTTTGGGAACTTTGGGAAATTGTGTATGTGAATGGTATATTAAAAAATGATAATGGAATTATGTTTATGTAGGAAAATGTTCTAGTTCTTAAGAGATGCATGATGATGTATTTGGTGTTATGTAACAATGACATGAAATGCCATGGTGTCAAGCAACAATGTCATGCAACATGGTGTTATTGCAGACATTGTTGCAAATATGAAACAATATCTGCAACTTCCAGATGATTTAATAGAAAAACTTATTATCTGTTTATCTATAGCTATTGGTCTAGCTATATCTATTTGTCATCTTTATCACCATCATCATATATCTTTTATCTATATACACAAAGATAAATCCAGATGAAAGAATATAGATGTTTATTATAGTGTTCTTGTGTAGATTTTAAAATTTTCAAAATAAAGTGAATACAATAAGACAAAATAGGACCTGTGAGGTCTCTGAACATACTTTTTTTTGTTTCCGTTTTCTGGTCACAATCCTACTTTCCAGGATAACCTCATTAAAACCTTTGTAAATATAGTAACCTTCTTTTTCTATTGTCTCAGTGATATGAGAACCCCAAAATGACCGAGTGACTGTTTCAACCTTCAGTTTAATAAAATGGCCATTGTGTCCTCTTGGGCAAGTATTCTCAAGGGCGTGTACTCCACCAACAGAAGACAAAGTTTAATAATAAGAAGAAATGCTTTATGAATGGATCATTTGCGATTATAGTTACAGAAATCCTTGGAGCAGTGCAGCTTTATCATGAGAGGAACAACAGTGTACATCAAGAGCTGATTTAAAGCCTATACTACATCTTAAAGGATCAAGCCCTCAAGGTCATTCCATCCAGGCTAAACCATAACTAAATATTCAGTAGACCATTCAACATTTTCTAAGGCCAGCTATTGGGTAAATAAGCTCCACATCAGGATTTTATGGCCTCATTGCTTTTGAGAAAAAATAAATTTCTATATCAAAAATCACGTTGCATAGAACTAAAATCGCAATTAGAAATTCATTGATGGTAGTGTTGGCAGAAGCATTGCAAGCATGGGAGTCAAATTCATAACCTGAGTTTTGGTTTAGTGAAGATAAACTACCAACATTTCCCTGAAGGAAGATGTCCAACAGAATATAACTGCCATTGACTAATGCCTTCCGTGAAATTGTGGTTTAGTGTTAATCTCTGTTATTTGGTAGGTTGGATGATCAACAATGGTTGTAGCCAGATATCAATCAATCAAAAAAATCAATATTTTTATTTCCATGTATAATCTCCATCTGTGCCTCCATGGCTACTTTGTACATTAGTCCATTGAGCAAGTGGCCGGGCTAGCTGGGCAAAAAGCAAGTTGTTGTTCACAGAATATATTTTTCCATCTGATGGATAAAAGCCTTTATTACAGTGGATGCCCATGGGTAAACATCTCACTGGACACAAACATTCTTACACTATGTGCTCATTCCAAGATTCTATCCACACACTATTCTCCAGAATTCTATGCCACCAATTCTCTAATCTTGTTATTTCCACGTCTTTTGATATTTGAAACATTTGTTAGCCACTCCCCAATAATTGATGTAGATCTATCTCTAGACTTCATTTATTCCAGATGAAGTGAACAATCAGTTATCTATCATCATTTTAGCTCATAAGGAATGTTTGCCTTCACTACTGTCTTTCAAGTCCACCACTGAAAAACTGTAATGCTGCAGCTGTTTACCTCTGGCTGCCACCAGCAAAGGATCACAAGGACAAGAGGACATGTTGAGAAGTCATAGGTAATGGTTGTGGCCAAGACATTGATGCAGCAGAAGTGAGTGCCCTGTGAACCTATAATACCTGCTTATGCAACATGCCTGTGCCTCAAGATTTGCTTGAATCAAGTCCTGTAAATGCCACTGTTTCTTGATAATGGAGGGCTGTTGTGCAGATCCAAATTTAGGAGTTGGTATTTCAGCCAACATCCAGTTCATAATAGGCATTTTAATTTACATGATTACTTAGTATTATCAGTGCCCACCATTTATCCTCTGTCAGGCATAGAAATTTTCAAGGAGGTGATGAAAAAGTTTGGAAACCATTGGTTTTGGAGGATCATAAAGGTCTGAGTGAAGGTAACTTTCACTGAAAATTGAACCTGCTGCAGAGGGTTTTTATTTTTTTATTTGTACAAATTTATGGGATACATGAGAAATTCTGTTACATGTATATAAAGCATAGTGATCGAGTTAGAGTATTTAAGGTGTCCATCTCCTGAGTACGATACATTCTTGCTAAGTATAGTCATCCTACTAAGCTATTAAACATTAAATTTATTCCATCTATCTTACTGTATGTTTCTCCCCCTTAACACAGTTCTTTTTGTCCTCCTTTCTCCCCTCCTTAACCTTATAAGTCTGTTATCTATCTTTCCACTCTCTACCTCCATGTGATGTAACTTTTAGCACCCACATATGAGTTAGAACATACAGTACTGATCTTTTTGTGCCTGTATTATTTCGCATAAGAGAATGACCTTCAGTTCCATCCAAGTTGCTGCAAATAACATGATTTCATTCCTTTTGTGGCCAAGTGTAATTCAGTTGTGTATATGCCATATGTTCTTCATTCGTTCATCTATTAATGGACATTTAGGTTGATTCCATATGCTTGCTATTGTGAATAGTGTAATAAACATGGAACTGCAGGTATCCTTTTGATATATTGTTTTCTTTTCATTTGGGTAGATACCCAGTAGTGGAAATTCTGAACCAAATTGTAACACCATTTTTAGTTTTTTTGAGAAATCTCTATTCTGTTTTCCACAGTAACTGTACTAGTCTACATTCCCACCAACAGTGTATATAAGTTTCCTCTTCTTCACATCCTCGCCAACATCTATTGTTATTTGTGTTTTTAGTAATGTACTTTGTTACTAAGGTAAGATGATATTTCTTTGTGGTTTCATTTGTATTTATCTGATGATTAATAATGATCAGTTTTCCATTTGTATGTCTTCTTTGGAGAAATGTCTACTCACATCCTTTGCCTACTTTTTAATGGTATTATTTGTTTTTATTTTCTTTTCTGTTGAGTTATTTGTATTTCTTGTATGTTCTGGATATTAGCCGCCAGTCAGATGAATACTTTGAAAATATTTTCTCTCATTGTACAGATTATCTCTTCAGTCTGTTGATTATTTCTTTTACTATGTGAAAACTTTTTAGTTTAATTAAGTCTTATTTGTTTATTTATTTATGCCCAAGCTTTTGAGGTCTTAGTCATAATTTCTTTGCCTAAACCAATGTCCAGGAGAGTTTTTCCAAGGTTTTCTAATTTTTTTAAATAGTTTTCGGTCTTATGTTTAAGTCTTTAATTCATTTTAATTTGATTTTTGTATATGGTGAGAGTTAGGAGTCCAGTTTCATTCTTCTGCACATGGCTATCCTATTTTCCCAGCACTATTTATTGAAGAGGGTTTCCTTTTTGCAAAGTAAGTTCTTCTCGAATTTATGGAAGATCAGTGGACTGTAAATATGTGACTTTATTTGCAGATTCTCTCTTCTGTTTTGTCTGAATATTGCTTTGGGCAATATGCAATGTGGTCATTTTGACAATATTCTTCCAATCCATGAGCATGGGATAATTTTCCATTTGTCTGTGTCACCTCGATTTCTTTCATCAATGTTTTGTAGTTTCCTTGTAGAGATCTTTCACCTTCTTGCTTAAACTTTTTTCTAAGGTGTTGTTTTGTAGTGATCGTAAATGGAATTGCTTTCTTTCTCTGCTACATCATTATTGGCATTGAGAAATGCTACAGATTTATGGATGTTGATTTTGTATTCTGTATCTTTGTTGAATTTATTTATGAAATCTAAGAGTTTTTTGGTGGAGTCTTTAGGTTTTTCTTGGTTTAAGATTATATTATCAGCAAAGAGGAACAATTTGATTCACTCTTTTCCTGTTTTTTATTCCTTTTAGTTGTTTCTCTTGCCTAATTGCTCTGGTTAGAACTTCCAGTTCTATGGTATATAGGACTGGTGAAAGTGTACATCTTTGTGAAGGAACTTAAGGAACTGATTTTACTGTTTTTGTCGGTTTTCTTGTTAAGGAACTTAAGACTGGATTAATTAGGTAAAAAAATTACAGTAAAATATAACACACATTGTCTACAGAATTCAAAGAGGTCTACCAAAGACCCCTAAAAGTTGAGTGCAAGATGTAACAACTTCTCTTAAATTATTTTATTGTAATAAAGTACATGACTTATAATTCACCATTTTAACCATATTAAAGGATACAATTTAGTGACACTTAGTACATTCACATGTTATACAACCATCACCACTATTTAGTTCCATAACATTTTATATATCTCAAAGTATTTTCCAATTTTCTTAATGATTTTTAAAATTTGAAACATATGCTGTTTAAGAGTGTGTTGTTTCATCTTTATATATTTGTAAATTTTGTAGTTTTCCTTCTGATCTTATTTCTGATTACATTTGACTGTGATCCATAAAGATATCTTAGTGTATTTTAATCTTTTAAAATTTATTGAGACTTGTATTTTGACCTCATATGTAGTATATTCTGAAGAATATTGCATTTGCACTTGACAGGAATGAGGATTCTGCTGTTGTTGGATGACATGTTATATATATGCATATTTCTGCTGGGCCTTATTATGTTTTAGTGCTGTTCAAATTCTATGTTTTCTTAATAAACTTGTCTAGTCGTTTTATTATTTATTAAAGTAGATTATTGAAGTCTCCAACTATTGTTGTAGAATTGTCTATTTCTCTCTTCAATTCTGTCGGTGTTTCTCATATTCATATATCAAAATACACTTTTATATATTCACAGTGGGGTCACCATTTTAAGGTATATATAAATGTTATATTTGCTTATAATTGCTATATCTTCATAATGTGTTGACCTTTTTATCAATATATAATGCTTGTCTTTGTCCTTTGTTATGACTTTCAAGTTAAAGTCAATTTTATCATAGAATAGTCATCCGAACTCTCTTTTGGCTACTATATCCATCAAATGTCTTTTTCTATCTTTTACTCTCAAATTATTTGTGTCACTGAATCTAAAGTGAGACTTTTGTAGATAGCATGTAATTGGATAATTAAAAATTTCTTCCACTCTCTGCCTTTTAATTATAATTTAATCTATATATATTTGAATTAGTTACATATAAGAACCGCTATTTTACTATTTGTTTCCTATGTGTCTTATGTTGTTTCTATTCTTCATTTCCTCTCTTACTGCCTTCTCTTGTGTTTACTTGATTTTTTTTTTGTTAATCATTTTAATTCCCTTTTTATTTCTTTTTGCATATGTTTTTTGTTTTTATCTTAGGAGTTTCTATGGATATTACAAATAACACATTAAGCTTATAACAATCAAGTTTGAACTGATATGAAGTTAACTTCAATACTACACAAAACTCTGCACTCAAATGGGATTGGAGGTACTACACAAAACCTTTAGTATTCCCTTAGTTTGGTGTTTTGACACTTATCACATCTGTATTCATTGTGTGCCCAATAATTTCAATTTGTTGTTATTTTATGCTTTAAAAATCATATTGAAAATTAAAAGTAGATTTACAAATCTAAACTACAATAGCACTGCCTTTTATATTTGTCCAAGTGGTTACCTTTACTGGAGGTCTTTATTTCTTCAGATGGTTTCAAGTTACTGTTTATTGTCTTTTCATTTCGGTCTCCCTTTATCATTATTTTGTAGTACAAGTCTCTTGGTAATAAACTTCCCCAGCTTTTGTTTACCTACAAATATCTTAATTTCTTACTCATTTTAAAGAAAACTTTGTCTGATATAAAATTCTTCGTTGACAGTTTATTTCAGCACTTTAAATATACCATCCCACTGGCTTCTGTTATCCATGGTTTCCAATGATAAATTGGCTATTAATCTTATTAAGGAATCCTTGCACATGATGAGTCATTTCTATCTTGCTACTTTCAAAATTCTCTCTTTGTCTTTATCTTTGCACAGTTTGATTACAGTGTGTTTTGTTGTGAATCTCTTTAGGTTTATTATGTTGGAATTTGTTGAGTTCATGAATGTGTAGATTCACGTCTTTCATCTAATTTCATGTTTTCAGACATTATTTTTCAAATATTCTTTCTACTCTTTTTGCCTCTCTTTTCTCTCTCAGACTCCTATGATGCATATATTTGTCTGCTTGATTGTGTCTTATTGGTCCCTTAAATCTATTCATTTTTCTTTATTCTTTTTTATTTCAACTCCTCATACTGGATCATTTTTATTGTCATATATTTAACTGCTACTTTCTTTTATGTGATCAAATCTGCCTGTAAACACCACCTCTTCTAGTGATTTTTTAAAATTTCAGTTTTTGTAATTTTCTACTCCGAAGTTTCTATTTGGCTTCTGTTTATAATTTTCATCTATTTATTTTTATTTTATATTTTGTGAGAAATCCTTCCCTTGTTTTTCTTTAGTTGTTGTCCATGGTTTCTCTTAGCTCCTTGAATTTAGATGTGGTTATGAAACATGCTTTAGACACTCAATGTGAATGGGAGTTATGTGTGACACTTCTAGGTGAATGCCTCTAAGATCCAATGTACAATGGAAAGGGACAAACCTCACAGAATAATGAGTCGAAGTGTGTGGAGAACAATACACAAAGGAGCTGTGTTCAAGGAGAAGAATTTATCTGTTTATGGAACATTCTCCTCCATCAGGGTAATTGGATTGTAAAGTGTCTGCACAGTATATTTCAGAATTATACACACTCTAATCTGTTTATTTCCTACCTCTCCTTTTTAGGAATAAGATTAATTTTTGAGGTCATCTTCGTACCATTTCTCTCTCTCTTTTTTATATTAGGAGTGTGCAGGCCAAAAAATCATGTCTTTTTAGTTCATTTTTTTGTTGTTGTTTTCATTCCAAGGCCGATGTCATGATGTTTAGTGGTGGGAACAGGTAACATTCTGATCAGGTAGCAGTGCTCTGTGAAATGGGAGACCAGTACTGAATAAGCTCTGCACCTGAGCGTATTCTCCAAATAAATTGGGTGGCTTGGCAGTTCACAATTTTGCAAGTCAGGAAAAGCCAGTTTTGAATGTAATATAGAATGCCATGTATCATCTCCTAATGGAAAGACTATCATACATCATATAGAAGGCTTTCTCTGCAAACTTGATGCTATGACTAGATGGGACTTTTAGGCTGTCCCCTTTGAGTATATTTTAAATGCAGGAAAGAGTGATCCAAATTTTGGGAACTAGAAGCTTAGATTGGGGTTATTATTGTGGCTAATTACAATTATATTCCAGCTTTCCTTTGGTGTATGTGTTAAGATTGCCTTCCCTTTCTATGTGAGTGGAAATGATGTACATCTTTTAGCAGTCATTTCATTATTCACTATCATCCTATTTTCTTACCAAAATAATTGTGAAAACAAATGTTGAAGTGAGCATCTATCAGACTTATTCTTTGTATGACATGCATTGAATATTTGGTGTAATCAAGAAATAAACTTTTGTAGCATTAAAACAATAAGGATTGATTTATTTTGCACAGCATCTTAAGGTAATACTGGCATTTATAATATTTAAGGGTGAAATCTATTATCCAATAAATGTATCCAAATAAAGTTCTCAGAAAGGTATGGTAAAGGAGCTGGTGGTGAGCATTGAATATATTTAAAAAACAGAATCAAAAATAAATACTGGCCAAAATCATGGCTTAAAAGGAGAAGATAAACATTGGAAATCTTGATAATATAAAAATAAGAACATAACATCTAACTAACATGAGATCGAGGAATAGCAAGAGAGTTCCTATCTTAATTTTTTTTTAAAAGGAAGTGAAATAATGTATACATTAAACATGTTGCTAAAAATAGCTAACTTTATAATATTTAAGATAATATCGCTTGTGTTGATAAAACATTCATTTAGAGTTTGGAAATTATTTGTTTTTAATTAAGTTCCCCTTCTGTTAATTTCCTATGAAGTAAAACTTAAATAGAATTTAATTTAATTTTTACTGTAATGACATGTGTACTGTATTTCAGGTCTTATAAGACCAGGTTTATCCATTCCTTAGTCTTTCCACCTGTCTACATATCTGCTTTCTGCCCATCTGTCCTTCTATTTGTATATCCATCTAACTATACATAGTGATATAGAGATATGCCTGAAATGTTATTCATATTAAACTTATAGGTGGTATAATTTATAGTAATACTTTTTTAGATGTTTGTACTTTTATGTATTGAATGCCTTTTGTCTTTTTTTTTTTTTCAAGACTATAAAATTTGAAATCTGAAAATAAAAGACAAATTTCTTGACTTCAAGTACCTTACAGAAGTAACATAGTATCTATCACAAGTTCCGGTCATGCTTTAGTTTCTTTTCCATAATTTTAACATGCTGGAAAAAGAGATTTTGCAGGGAAGCAGTAAGATCTGTTAGACAGGAACCAGATCCAGTGTTTTATAGTTTGATAGAATACATGGAAATAATATGAGAAGAGACTGGAGGGAGAGGTAGAAGCATGTTTGAAACCACATAGTAACTCAGACCTTGAAAATAACTATTCTCTAAGGTTTCAAGTTCTCTTCACTTCACACCTAATTTCTCAGTGAATACTTCCATATTTTGAGTCATTGGACTCAGGAAATCAAATTATTACTAGTCTGGTGATTAAATTGCTCTATCCATCTGCTAGTATATTGTCATTATTCTTTGAGCTTTGTTTGATGATAACAAAAATTATAAGTCACTTGTATTAAATCCAGGCAATGATTGTATAAAATCTTGCAGAAAAAAATGAATGCTTGAACTTGTTTTTTTTTTTTTCTGTCTTAAAAGCAAAACAAAATATGAAATGCAATATAATCAAGTTTAATACTGGAGTATATTTTCAGAAATGGTGTTGTCCAAAGATGTCTCCAAACAGCTGGACTTTTTCTTGGATGCTCTTTTGGTTGACATTGAATCCACAGAGATTTCTGGCTTCATGGATGGCCAAACACTGGTAAGGTCATGATGTTCATTTAATTAGTGTGACTGAGTCTACTCTCGGAATAATTTTAATGTTTTAAGTGCATTTGTCAATCTTCTTTATTCACTAAGAATCTTGTTATTTTAGGATAGATTATTTCTAAAGTTACAGAACAATAATTGTGGTTATCATCTAAAAAAGTTATTCTAAGTTATTTGTATGATATACACAAAATGATATGACTGAAATAAAAAATATGGTGAAGTTATATTAGAATCTTATTTTCCTTTGCTTGCTGTATCATTGTTAAATAAAATGAAAAGCAGCCTCATTGTAAAACCAGCCTTTCCACTTTATTAATATAAACAGAATTAAGCTTTATTTTAAAAAATCTTTAAAATATTAAATATTTAACTACTTAATTATCTTTAAAATATTAAAATATTATTTGAGTGCTCTCTATTTATACAAGGTAACATGTAGAAGGTTTTTCCCCTCAAAGCATTCGCCATCTAGCACTGTTTCTCCACATAAATAACACAAACATGCTTTTTTCAAGCTCTCATAGTATTCTGTATCTTTTTTCAGAGTTTATTCACTCTTCATAGTGTACTTATTTTATAAATAATTTATTTAATGTCCACCTTTACGGCTAGACTCTAAACTCCATGTGGATGAAAAGAGTGTACCTTTTGTTAGTGTCATATTCCTAGTGCCTAACAGAGTGATGAGCACATCACTGACATTCTGCATAGAATTCATGACTGACTCATGCAGACTGTGTGAATTGTTAACGAGAGGTACAATCTAAAGAAAGAGTATTAGGGAGGTATACATTACTGTGTGGATTCTGTGTTCATTTGGAAAAGTTGGTTCAGATTTAAATGACTTGAAATTGGAAAAGAGAGAATGGATAGGCCAAAAAAGAATAGCATGTTCAATGTTTTGAGGCAATTCAGGAGGAATAAATATTTATGAAACAGTGAATTACTCAGGACCACTAGAACCTGTGTTAGTCAGGAAGTGGGAGTGTGGGGTGGCAGTGAGACCTTGAAAAGAACACCTGAGTCAGATTATTAGCAAACTTAAGGAATTTTAAGTTTTTATTTAATAAATGTTGAGAAATTTGGGGGGATTGTATAATTTTGGTTAAGTGGCTAAAATAAATTACATTTTAGTCATATATCTTCCCAATTTAAAGAAAGAAAACATTGTTTAAAGGCAAAATAAACTTTTTTAAGATCAGAAACTATATGTTTTAGCCTTGGTAAGTACAGTAACTTCCATAGTTCCTAGCATGTTTTAGGCATTGGACATATATTCCTGATTAGATGTTCATTTGAATTTGTTAACTGAAATAATATTCTGAAAGTGATAAAGTGATTCGTGCTTTGTACAACAGGTAGATAAGATGTAGGTAACTAAGTAGATAGATAAGAAGACAATAATTTAACAGTCATTAGATGAATAAAAATTAATATATACACATGAACAAAAAGACAATGCACACAACCACACACATATAGACAGGAATACACACAGACATACCCACAGAAGTACACATTTGCACATACAAGTACATGCACACGTACACACACACACACACACAGACATCCACACACATATGTGAGAAAGACAATAGCTAAAATATTAGGATCATGCTGTAGAAAACACAGACAAAACTCACAGAATATCAAGGAAGATAATATCGGAAGGGCAGACAACAGATGGAAGATGATTTGCAACAAGTTAAAAAATAAAGAGTTCATTCTGTGTGATGAAGGGTTCATCCTAAGCAGATTATCACGTTGTAGGCAGATTTCCCAAACTCATATTGTGCATTGCCAAATACTTACCCATCACACACTACCTACACTAGAATCTGGGCCTGGGGACAGATGGCATATAATATTTACCAAATATTATAATGTTTATTTTTTCCCTTACAGAATCAAATGCCTGTTTTAAAGAAAAGGAAAAATATAGAAAAACAAGAAACACAATCCATTGCCAGAACCCAACATTATTAAGTATACTAACAGTTGGGTTTTAAAAACATTTTCATTCTAATTTTTAAATCTATACAACAGGTGTTTCATGCCAACTTATTGGGGCAGCGCTCCCTGAGGTGGGCGGCTTCACAAGTTGGGTCCACTCCAGGTTTTAGAATTTGCCACTTGTTAGAGCCAGGTCAGCCCGAGGTGAAGGAAATAAAAACGGGAGGAAAATGGCGGCCAAGGCCGCATCGGCGGAGACAGCAGCGTACCCAGGGAGTGGGGCCCCGGCCAAGCCGGGCTGGGAATAGAATCTCTCCCCAGCAGCAAAGCTGGCACTGATCCCCTCCCAGTCGCGGCCACTGACGTATCTGTGCCCAACTGGGAGGCCGACGCCCAGGAGCCCGCTCCTAAGGCAGTGCCCCTGCTGTCGCTGCGGGGAGCTTGCCCGCAGCCTGAAGGCAGAGGGGCGGGAGCTGGAGGCTGAGGGGAAGCTGCCGGAGAGGGTGACGAATCTGAGGCAGCCACGCCTCTCAAGAGTCTGACCTCACCCGCCTTTGCCTGCCTCGCCTCCGAAGCATCCCAGCTCCTGAGGAGCGCGAGGAGACTCGGTATGCCTCCTGCCTCAGCACCTGGGGACGCGTGCCGCCGTCGGGCAGGGGCGGCGAGGGGGGGACTTCTTGGTGTCGCAGCTGACCCCGGGCTCGGAGGAGCAGGTCACGCTGCATTGAGGACGTGCTCATCTTGTCGTCCTTCCTCAGGTAGACGCTCTTCTCCGGGGTACTCGTGGATCTGTTCAAAAGAGACCATGAAACATTTGGTGCCATAGCCCAACTTTTGGTGGGAAACATACACAGCTCTTCTGGTGATGCTGTTTGGGCTCGCATCCCTGTGACAGTATTTCCCAAAAGGGACTATAAAGATAACCCGGAAGCCACGTAGCTTCAATCTCATACATTCCAAGAAGGGACGGAAGTCAAGTGTGAAGTGAATGGTACTGTTCCCAGTGACCTTTTTCCTGCCCTACCACGTGTGCTAAGCTTTCCTGAAAGCCTGTGGACTTCCAAAACATCACCTCTTTCCCATGAAGGACCACCTTATCCTCCCTGCTGTATCAGAATCCATCCAACCAATCAGTACCTCAGCTCCCTCCTCAGAAAAGTAAGCTACCCAAACGGAAATATTTGGGGAAGAACCCACTTCAATAATCCCATTAAACTGTGACCTAGGCAAGTCCTATGTGATAAATGTTTTTAAAAAATGCTGTTGTTGAAAACAAAATTAGAAAAGGTAGTAATGCAAATGACTGCTAAATATGACAGTAAAAAACGGAGATATGAAACTGTACCTACTGTGAACAAAAAACTAAAAACTGGCCATAAAGTGGATGGAAAACTCCAAAATGAAAGTCAGAGAAGAAATTCTGTGGTTATGGTTTGAAATACTGCTCACAGAAGAGGCAGAGTAGTAAATGTTTCTGCTCAGGTAGATAAGTCAAAAACTCAGTTAAGTACTAAAAATCTGCTCCTAGAGTAAGAACATGGATCATGCAAGAGCTCAGGGAATTGTCAAAAATTGCCAAGGAAAAGGCATAAAAGAAGCAAACTGAAGCCTCTACTCCAAAAATGCACATTTGAAAGTCCATTTCATGGGTCAATATCAGAATCCTAGTCAGGTGCCCTTCTGCCCAGGTTTCATTTAAAACCACAGAGGTACAGGAATGAAGAAAATGACTCTTCTCTGAAGACAGGACTGGAGAAAGTGTGGAGTGCAGAGATGGTCCCAAACTCCAGTCTTGCTGCGCCTCTATGCGCTCACTAGGTAAAGGCCTTCTGAAAATCAGAGTCCCTGAAAAGACCAGGAAGAGGACAGCAGTGAGAGGTTCAGGACCCAACTGAAATGCATGCTCCTGGTGAACGGAATGAACCATAGACATTGGACAAAAAGGGCAGCAAAAGCATTATCTCTGGACTTGAACCAAAAGATATCTGACTCTTCCCATGCATCAGTGTGTAGCATTGATAGCATAGATGATTTGAAATCATCCAACTCTGAATGTAGCTCCTCAGAAAGCTTTCATTTTCCTGAAGGCAGTATGCATGCACCTTCCAAATCCTTCACTTCCTTCTCATCAAAGGAAGAGGAAAAATTCAGTAATTCCTTGAAAATGAATCCCAAAATTGTCTCTAAATGCATCATACCGCATGGCAGGACCATATGTGTTGGGGACATTGTTTGGGCCAAGATACATGACTTCCCTTGGTGCCAGCCCCTGTTCTTACTAAAGATAACGGCTTTTAGTCCTATAGGAGGACTGTATTTTATGGTTCAATTCTCCAGCATTTTTTTTTTCTCTTCGGTACCTTTCTCACTTTTTAGAAAACTTCCAGACACACTTGAATAAGAAGAGAAGGGGCCTGTATTGCAAGGCTATTACAGAGGCAGCGAAAACTGCCAAGCAACTGACCTCTGAAGTACAGGCTCTGAAGTAAAGGCTCTGTTGACTGTTTGAAACATAAACACAGTAAGGTAGGCAAGACCATTGGAAGTCGTCATAGATTTTCAGTCTGTTTAGGAATAATTTCTACTACATAACTTGGCCAAATTGGCGAGAGATTGCACTGAATTGGCTATTTTAAAAAATACTTACCTTATAGCCATTTTTAGACTCAGAAGCTTAAACTGAACATGTAATCAAAATTTTATCTTAAGGAAGGTTGATTTTAGGAATATTTTTCAGTTTTGCAGTCTAAAACCATTCCAAGGCATAGAAACCATAGCCTCAAATTTAAATTGAATTTTCGTGAGGACTGTTAATTGTTATTTGTACCTAATACCATGTGTATGTGTGTGTGTCTATGTAAAGTATAGCCTGTGACTATGGAACATGGACACAGGCTGCATATTGGGGATTGCTGTAAAGGCTAGTGAGATGCAGGAATAGAGTAGATATTTAACAACTACTTATTTTTAATGTACTTTTATTTCAGTAGCTTGAGGGGGTACAATTGGTTTTTGGTTACATGGATGAACTGTGTAGTGGTGAAGTCTAGCATTTTATTGTGCTTATCACCTGATTAGTGTACATCAAACTGTTGGGGTGATCAGACCCAACACCAGGTCGTGGGGGCAACAAAGTTAGGCAGAGTCAAGGAATTGAGAAAAAAGACAGTTTGAGAAGTAAAGTGGGACCAGGGGGCCATCACAATTGTGGAGGCTGTGAAGGCCCCAAGCTCTGGGAGTTCATGCTATTTATTGGTAATCCAACAAAGAAACAGGTGGTGAGAGTGTGGTGGTCAAAAGGGCAGGTGCACAATCTACAGCTGTGGCGGTTTAGCATTTATATGGAACATGTTCTGCTACTTGAGATAATGGAATACAATTGATCCAGGAGCCTAGGAGGGCTAGAAGCAAGGAGCCAGCAAGTCTAGACACATTCCAGAGGACATTATGCAAGCCCTGCCTTAACTTTCTTCCCAACACTCAGCTTTTTCCCAACATCAAACCCAATATGCAGTTTTTCAGTTCTCATTCCCTACCACGTTTCCCCCTTCTGAGTCTCCAGTATCCATTATACCAGTCTATATGTCCTTGCGTACCCATAACTTAACTCCCACTTATGAGTGAGAACATGCTGAATCTGGTTTTTGATTCATGAATTACTTCATTTATAATAATGTCCTCCAGTTCCATCCAAGTTATGCAAAGACATTATTTCATTCTTTTTTTTATAGCTGAACAGTATTTCATGGTGTGTGTGTGTGTGTGTGTGTATGTATATGTATA